>NC_137541.1:26511477-27111477 GCF_963082525.1 Nesoenas mayeri
GGATCAGAAAGTACATAAGCTGAAAATTACTGGAGTCTGGGAGAGCATTTCTGGGAAGTATCATTATGTGCTTGTCCTGCTCTGGTACTGATTGCAAGGCATCTGTTATTGGCAGCTTTTGGAGACAGGATGCTTGGATAAGTGGGATTTTAGTCTGATATGCTAAAACTGTTCATATATGAAGTTGTTTTGCTAGTTCTTATTTAAATTTTTTAAAATTAAAAAATATTAAAAACTAAGCTGTGTATCTTGTTGGTATGCCTATTAACTTTTTTGTGTGTTTATTTATATCTAAATCATCAGAACACTTTTAATAGCTCATTACTGCTGTCTTTTCATGTATTCTAGTTCAGGATGTGTACTTGATCAAAGTTTACTTTAATTGCTTGATCAGATTCTTAGTTAAAAAAGCTCATAATTGCATCACATCTGTTGGAAGAATGCCTCTGGTTTGTTAAGAATGTAAGAGTGTTTTCGTTTATGAAGACTGCAGAAATGAAAAGTTTCACCTGTGATGTACAGTCAGTCTTTTGGCAAAGAGCTGCCTTGTGATGTACCTCCTGACAAGCTTAATTTACTGACTTGGAGAGAAGAGTAGGATCATATTTCTTGCATTGTACTTCTGTGGATGCCCCTCTTAACTTTGTTCTTGTCTATCAGAAACCTTGGGTGCCCTTTTGTCGATAGAGGCAAGTATATTTTAGAAAGGGAAGATAATGTAGTGGTTAAACCACTGAATTGAGACTGAATGTTCTCTTTTATACTACTTGCTTTTGATGTTGTTTGGAAATAAAATCTCTCTGCATCAGTTTCCCATCTGAAAAAGGGAGGTGTTTTTTCTCTATTATAAAGGAAGCTATATGGATAAATTGCTGTCCTTGAGCTATTAAATGTTATGAAGTGGTTCACAGAAGGAGGAGGGCAGATCCTGCTATCTGGCTGAATTAAATTTGGTAGTTAGAAATGCTGAGAGTGAAATCTGCTGCAGGATATAAGGTAAAATTTAGTTTACTGACACTAGATTACATGAGGAACTACGTATGTGTAGTAACTTTTCACTTTATACATGTCGATAGAGTGGTTAGCGCTGTATACAGTTATAAGGAGCACTGTGGGAGGCTGCTGTAGCATATATTGGGAAAAACCCTTCAGAGAAGCCAGTTATTTTTCTTGATCCATTGGCATGGAGAGCAAGAGGTATCTTTTGGATTAGAGGAAAAACTGACCCAGGCAGCAAAATTAGAGGACAACTATTGTTCAGTCTAGAAGTACTGGGTAGAGCGGGTGGCCCTGTCCCTGAAACAGTTACACTTAATAGAAGTCATCGCTCCTCTTGTTGATCCATGTTGTTCACATACATGAAGAAGCTCAATCCAATGTACATTGAATGCAAACAGCTGAAGTTCTTGCCCGCAGTTCTGTGTGTTTTGATCACAAACTAAAAGTGGAATGCAGAGTAGATCTAATATTGTTACAGCTTTTGGGTAGTTTTGATCTGTGGCCTTCTAGCCTGAAGGGAGAACAACCATTGTGTTTTCCTCTTGCCTTGAGAAAGCAGAAATGGTACTTGCTTTAATTTTTATTGAGCTTGCCTGTGATAAGTTAAGCTCTTGGGTAGCTGAACTCTTAGATTTTTATGTCCTTCAGGGAAAATAGTATATCGAGATACACAGTTCAGCTAATTTCGCAACTGATTACTTCATACTGAAGATAACTGAGTCTTCACATCTCGGGGCTTTGCTAGGAGACATATCTACCCCATAGCAAGGACTGTAGTATTTCCCTTGCAGTGAAAGCATATTGGAAATCAAGCTGATCAGCTGAATCTGGCACATGGAATAAATATTATCTCTCCCTTAAAATGATCCCCTTCTAATTTCACTAATCATCTACAATCTACATTGCCCCTGCCCCACCTCCAAAATCAAGACTTCCAGCCTCCTAGGCTTTCCTTGTATGGCAGTTACTCCTCCTCTCTTCATTGCCCAGTTCACCTTTAGATGAGAACTTTATGCAGTACTTGAGCTGTGGGTTTACCAGGCTTTAATATAGTAGCAAAATGAGGATGTTAACATTGAAAGCGAGGAATTATGTGCCAACTCCCACATGATGTGGATGTCCCTGCCAATTCTCTATCCTTTTTACAGGTTGTTGTAAATGAATAGGTTGAATAAAGCTGGTCCCAGAGGTGCCCCACTGCTTACCTCTCTCCATATTGAAAAGTGGTTGTTACCCATAGCGTTTGCTTCCTATCCATGAAGTGTCTTTTTATCCAATACTGTTGGATAGGAGTTTCTGTAATAATATTTGATACAGAACCTTGTCCAAAACTTCTTGAAAATCTAAATATGTTAGCATCCAGTGGATCTCTTCTACCCATGTGTCTGTTGCTATTGTTACAGAACTGTAGCTGTTTGCGAGGTAGATTTGGTTTCACAGAAGCCATATTGATATTCCCAGCAGGCAGTGTTTATGCGTGATCTTATTCTTCAGTATAATTCTTTCTACTGTCTTGCTAGGGGTGTTAACTGTGGAGTGAGAAGATATTGCTGCTATGAACTGTTGTTTGTCAGTGCCTATTAAACATGGACTGCACCCGCCCGCCAAACAAATGGAACTGTGAATAAAGCATACAGATAAGATTTCACATCTTTTTCACAACTTGTGCTTCAAAAATTCACGTTCAGCCCAGTATACAGTGATGTCTTAGTAGTTGCTTGCAAGTAAGGCACAAGTTACACTGGATTAGGTGGGTTGTGTTCTAGATTCTTTCACCCACACTTGCCTTCAGCCCTGATGTGCTATTTCAAGTCTGCTGAATTGTTTCACTGAGAGACAGCATATGGGAAGCGTTAGTTGCAAAGTTAGTTTCTTTACCGTTTCACCCTTATCATTGACAAGACTTTGCAGGATCAGTTGCTTGCAAAGTATCATACTGGTGGGCTTTTAATTGCTTCACCTTAAATGAAAAGGATCAAACTATTTGCTGTTAATTTTGACTTTATATATGACAAATAAAGCCATCTCAGGTTTTGACAGTTAGAGATGTTTTGAGAAGCCCATAATCAGGATGCTGATACATCTGCATTTTAGATCTACACTATTTCAGTTAGTTAGTATGTTAATCAGTGTTTGTTTCTTACAGAAAAGAGAGTTTGATGTGGATAACTTGAGCAAGCCAGAATTGCGGATGCTTTTGAGTATAATGGAAGGAGAACTAGAAGCACGAGACCTCGTAATTGAAGCTTTGCGGGTAAGTTACTGGGTTGTTGTGGTTTTCTTTTTTCCTTTATGCTGTGCATAGAATATTATTAGTGGAAGAGTAAATTGTGATTTTTAGGTTTTAGGTTGACTAAATCTCAGTAATTGCAAAATATGTTCTTGTTTAGTTGTTGCCACTTGCTAATTCTATTTAATTTTCCTATAAAATACCAACAAAAATTTCAGAGAACTAAGTGTGAAAACTGCAAAATTACTTCCTCTTTAAATTCTTTTGTATTGTAGAGTCTGTTATTTGTGAAAGGGAGGAATAACTTCAAAGGAAAATTCAGTCCACTTGTCATTTGTTCTAATGGTCTAGATGTTTGTGAATCTAGTCTATTCAATGTATTCATTTTCTGTGAGATGGAAGGAAGGGCAAAATTGGATGGTCATGTCCACTTAGAGAAGAACTTTTGAGGCGGCTTTTTGTTTTTGTGGTGTGGGTTTTTTTGTTTTGCTTTTTAATAAAAGGTGAAATACAGGATATCTGCTCCTAACAGCACTCACAAGTACTTGATGAGACTTTTGTTGTGCTAAACACATGTGAAGGTTGGTTTCCTGCTTCAGAAGGTTGCAGTCTGAAAGGCAACTTAGAAGGTTGACAGGAAATGCACAAACAAAACTGTATTTTAGTCAAAAGATGATAATTTTTGGTGACTGTAATGACTTTAAAATTGATCTGGAACAGAATAAAATTTAACAGAGCTACCAAACAAACTGCAGGTTTGGGAGGGAAAACAGCCTTATATGGTTAGAAAATATTTATATCTTAGTAGTTGGACAGATGGAAATTGTGCCCTTGTATTGTAAAGCAAAAACTCAATGTAATAAATCTAATACTAGTTTTTAGTAGAATGTATAATAATTATCAAGTGGTGTGGAAACATTTTCTACTTGTCACAGTAACAATTGTAAATGCATTTTTATTCAATTTTAATTTGTTTTGTGATGGATTCAGATCACTTGATGCAAATGGAGCTTTCAAGTAGCTGCCATTGATGTACCTGCATTAATAACTAAAGACTTTATAGGTATAAACTGCTCTTATTAAATACAATTTTCATTTTGTAATGACAATAAGACATTGGAAGCTATATGTTTCTCGGGGATTACTGAACTTTGAAGTCATTTAGTGTTTGGCCTTCAGGTATATGCAGATGTTGAAATGTACTGCCTTTTCATCTAGCTGTCTTACAATTTCATATCTCATTTTCCTGGACCAGGACTTTTTATTTTCACTGACTGCCAGTTAATGTTCTGTTAAAGGTGAAAAATGTGCACACCACATCCAGAATCTCTTTTTTTTTGACTCTTCTAACTTTGGAGGAATGCAAATAGAATACTTAGACAATTTTCTCGAATACCTATTAATGAGCAAGCTACTACAGTACATACCAAATAATGGATGTATTGAAACTGAATGGGAAAAAAAAGAAGAATGGAGTATAAATTAAATGATAGTAAACATTAAATTTTCAGGATAGTGCAGTCCCAGGAGAGATAAAGTCTACATCAGATTCCCATGCACCTGCTGAAATGGGTAGTATGTACACAGTGTCTTTTGATGACTAATATAGATCAATACAAAACACAGCTCAATTTCTCATAAGATATATGAATGTTGAAAACTGTTTGTTTGTTTTGGTTTGGGTTTTTTTGTATGTGGTTGTGGTTGGTTAGTTTGTTTGGTTGGTTTTTGGTTGGTTGGTTTGGTTGGTTTTTTGCTGGTTTTTTTTTTTTGGTTCTCCTGCATTTCAATTTCTGTTTCATGTATTTTGTATTAAAATCCTCTAATCAAAATCCACATGGAACTCAAATCTTCCAGGTAGCTTGCCTGGTTAGGTGTACCAGTACTGGAAAACTTGGAAGTTACACCTGCTGAAGAACTGTAGCCTGATATCTTGGAATATGATACTTTCAGGTCTTCTGGCGTCTTAATTGGGAAGACGCAAGTCAGCAGTATTAGTAGCTGGAGTCTCCAAGCAGTGCACAAAATAAGCTACTAGATAGCCAAAAATAGGTCTTTTTTAAAAGTGAATAACAAAATAATTTCTTTGGAATTGTGTCAAATTTGGTGCTTTGATTTGTTTCAACAAATTGGCATACCTACTTTGTTTATCCTTAAAGAAAGAAGGAAATAGTTTTCATGTAAGGGAAAAGACTTCTTATATTATTATTTCAAAAGCTGATCAAGCTCTGTTTTGAAAGTAGGAAAGTTTGTGTGTGATTGTGTATTTGAGGAGGTTTTCTGTTTGTTTTTAATCCTACTAGTACTGCAGGGCTGCTTTAAAGTCTAATTTCTCTGATAGGTCAAAGCCTAATAACTTCAAGCCCTGTACCAGATAATTTGTGTGTTGTCTTTTTCTCTTAAGTGATCTTCCTGTCAGTATTCAGTCACTGTGGTATATACATTTATTAAGCAGTTTTACACATTCTTGGTTTTTTTTCTAATGCTACGGAAGTAGATCTTTTAATCTTCGCTTAGAAAGTAACTTCATTCTTCTGGTTGTCTTCTCAGATTTTTTGCTATAATCAGTTTAACTACATCATTCCTAAATGTGTGTGCCCTTATCCATATGCGTGTTGCAGGGTTTCACTGAGGATTTTTTAAATTTGCGCAATAAATAGTATTTATATTTCTATTGGAAATACCTCTCCTGGAAAGTTCTGGCATTAAAATGAATCAGTCTTGACTGATCACGAAAGAACTGATAATACTGAATCTAACTAAAGACTGACTTGCATGGTACTACTCTTAATCTGCACCTAGCATGAAGTTTCTCATTTTAACAAGACCTGTTTGATGCATCTCTCAGTCTGTCCTTGTTCCATTGTATAAATTACATTGACTTCTGTTGTTTCCCATTTCACTAATTTCGTGTGAAGTCACATTATGTGCTTTACTGTAGATCTGAGACAGATCTGATGTTTTTTCTTTGCCTATAAAGCCAGTTATGTAAAAAAACCACACCTACCTTCAACATCTGTAGGTAGGATTTCTTTTCAGGCTAACTCTTGCAGGATCATGGTTCTCAGGGTGCTAAATGTTGGTTTGGTTTTTTTTCCTCTTGGTATGCATGTCAAGTTGTCACAATCCACAACTTATCCCCAATATTCCCTGGTGGAATGGAACACAGATTTCTGACACAGAGTTACAGGCTAAGAACTAGGGAGCAGAAGCAGTATTTCTGAATAAGAGATGGAAGTTGTCTTACTGTTTTTGTTTGTTTCTATACCATATTTATAGTATATGTGTGTGTATATATATATGTATTAGTTGCCTGTGTGGATTCTGATGGATTGAGTAGAAAACATTTCCCACCTCTTTGTTTTTGTGGACTGAACCTCAATCTGATACATGGAGCAAACTCTACTGCTCACAGAAATCTAAAATAATAATCTTTTGAATTTGTTGGGTTTTTGCGATTTCTCTTTTTTGTTCTCTTATTTGAAAAATAGCTGTAAATTTATGCACAGTTTGAGGTGCCACTGAAAGAAATTAAACTCCAAAATCAGTTAGTATTGTTGTAATATTGCTTTCTAACAGGGAGGCAATGCCCTGGGCTTCCAGAACTGTATTCGGATGCTCATTGTTTGGCTGTTCATTTACAATGTATTGTATCACAAAACGTATTTGTATTTTATGACTTGCAGTTTAATTTCTCTTGGTACTAGTAGCCATCTCCTCATTTAGCACTTTTTAAGATTTTGAATAACTAAGCTTTAAATAGGCAGAAAAAGTTTCAAAAAAGTGCAGTCCAATGAGAATAAAACATAAAGGCTTCAGAGCTTGTTGATCTGCTTTGAAAAGATTGAACTAGGAAATTTTAAGTCTGTCTACTGGGTATTGTTCCAGTGCAGCATCTACATTCTGTGTAAATAAAAAAATAAAAAGGGAGAAAGGCCAATAGTTGAGGATTATGGGAAGAAATCTTGTTAAATGAACATCCTGGGGAGTAAAGGTGGGGAGGCGCAAGGAAGATAAGTTTAGTTAGTAAAGTTAATAACATTGATGTGGTAGATGTTTTTTTGCTGAGGCAGTTGAATTTACGCCACATGATAAATTAGAGACAATTGAACCCAAGGTGTCAAATAGAATAATTCACTCTTTATTACATCTTTGTGAATAAGGTATTGCAGGGTATCCATTGTATTTTACATGAAGTTTCGATACATTGAAGTCTGGTTTTGAAACAAAAGTAAACTTCAAATCCAAACTGTATTCATTAAAATATGCAGATGACATCTATATCCTCCCATGTTTTTAGAATTCATTGTTTTTCCTTTATAATATGCACAACTGCAGGCACAACTGCAGATACATAAGGACAGATAGCATTCCTGCTTCTAAAAGAGGGCTGTTGCTTCCTGCTTCAGTGGTTGAAATTTTGTCTGACTGGGTCAATGTCTCATGCTATTGCTGTGTACGTAGTATTATAGCTTGGTGCTTTGATATAAACAGAGAAGGCTGAGGGCTTTTTCGCCCTTAACATGTATAAATTTCTCATAGTATACTCTGATTTTACAATGCAGCAGTATTTTGCTGAATTAATCTCTAGTTGAATGCTTTCTTTTTTGGGGAGCACTGCCAGTCTGGAATTTGGAAGTTGGAGAAATTCAGACTTTAAATAGTTGCAGTAATTATGAACCACAGCAATTTAAGTTCAGCTCTGTGAGGACCTATGGCCTTGGAATAGCAGACCTTTGCGTGCTTTGGGTCAGATTTCCAGGTTTATTCTCCAGGTGAACGGTCAATTTGCTGAGGAGAACAGCATCAGGATTCGCCTCAAAGAAGGTGATCTTTATATACATCTTTCTCATTAGCACACTGATATTGTATAACTACTACACCAAATGACTTAAGACAGTTCTTTTTGAATCTGTACTTTATTTTAGTGGCTCCATGATCAGGGTTGCACCAGAATTAAAATCAGATTAACATTTAAATCATTAAAGTCATTTAATTAATGAGAAATAACACATTGTTCAGTCGCTATTGGGAATGCAAATAGTTTAAAAAGGAGAGAGCCTTAACTATGGGTGCTGCTTCCATCTGTCCCAATTATCGAAATAAGCTGCCTGCCTGTAATAAGGGGATAATATATTCCTAATGTGGAGGTGATGTGGCCACATAATCAAAGCACAGGTCTGGCCTCCCACAACTGTGACCTCAAATACAGCATGCATTTGTTGTTGTTGGGGTTTTTTGTTGGTGGTTTGTTTTTTTTTCCTCCAGCCATAAAGAGGTTTCTGTAACTGCCTGCTATCTAGAGGATTTTATAAAGTGCATTGATCCTCATGTGATGAATTGAAGTGCTAGTGTTAGCTGTCAAGCATGGAATTATACATGCTAAATGCTGCTTTTAGTGGCGATTCTCTCATAAATTTAAATCATGAGTAGGTTCTTTTTCATCTAAAATTTTAAAGCAGAACTTAGTTGGGATTTTTATTTTTTAATCATTTTGTTTGTTTATGTAAATTTCATTAGATGGTGAATAGTAAAATGAAAATTTATATTTTTCTGCTTCTATGGTATGCATTAATTAATGTGAACAAAGAGAAAAAGGAAATCCTTGTCGTACTAGATCCTTTAAATGTACCATACTAAATAGGTTTAGAACAACTTATTTGGATTGTTGGGGAAAATCGCCAGTGAAATAAAAAAAGGCTAAAAGAATTGTCAATACCAACAATGGATATATTTTTGTTTAATTAAAATTGACTACAATATCAATGGCGTTTCTGTGGATCAATGTCTTTGAGCTCAAGCAAGCTACAAATCAACAGATTGTGTGTGGGATGACTGGATCAGGAGGACAGTATGAGAACTGTAAGGTGAATTTGCTTCAGAGCTGTAAAGCCCTACTGTATTTAGTTTTTACCATAACTTCATAAGGAAGGAAAGTTTGTCTTCCATGTATGTGTGTGTGCTGGTTGAATCCATTAGCTACTGAACTGTAAAATGCAGATTCAGGGAAAATCAGACTTCATTAATTTAGCTGCTCATAGAACTTACGTTAAACTATCTAAGTTTATGAAAAGATGAGACGAAAAAGATCTCTGCTGTGGGAGTTAGTTCCACCAGAATTGTAAGTACGGTTTATCTTCCTGAATGTAAGCATTTTGATAGGTCTGCAGGCCAATCAATAGAGCTGGAAATGATTATACTTTCTGTATTATGTCTGAGTAGAAAATCCATATAAGCCAATTTCTGACTTCTTCTAACAAGGCATGTGAGTTCTTGAAGAACAGTGGTAGAATTTTGTAATGAAGGTGTGGATATTAACGTAATGAAATAGGTAGGTCAAAAGACAGAAGTTAATGCATCATGTCATAATACCTCTTAGCTACGTTCGAGTTTAATAACCAGTTCTATTAGCTTTCCCTTAAAAAGCTTCCAATTTAAAAAGACAAGATTATTTTAAAATAAGGATAAACAGGTTTTATAAAGTGTAGTGATTAATGTGTAGAATACATGATGTTTCTTTAAAATAGGTAATGCACAGTATGTTAAATGCCAATTTTCAGGTTTCAGCTCTCCTGTGAATCATTTTAGAACTATTAAGACATCAGTATTCAATTCCATGAGAAATTCAGTAGTTTAAAGGAAGTCTTAGGAAAAACTTTTCCTTTTAGGAGGATAATTTGTCTTGAAATTACTGGATTATTTCAGAAATTTCTTAAATAAGTAGCTGCAATGAAAAGACTCAGTTTCAAAGGCTATAGTGGTATGGTCCAATGTTGCTTCAAAACACTGCTCCATTTTTTTCTAAAAGAGTATATAATTAAATTGAACTTTGTTTTGCAAAGTATTGTATTTTAGAAAAATGAAAAAATGTTTCTTTGTACTAACATTCTGTTAGAAAATTCTGGTGATACGGGTGCCTTTAAGATGTTTGGGTTCATTATGGTAAAGGCCATATTTACATATTGATATATACTTATATATGTGTGTGTGTGAATGAAGTACTTGGGTTAATCTACCCTAGCATGCAGATCAAGAGCATACTTTAGAAGATACTCTTCCCATTGTCCCACCGAACTTAGAGTGGTCTGCAATGCAAGTCACAGCAGAGACTGTGTAAACTGAGCAGCACCAATTGTGTTGATCTACAAACTTGTTCCTGTTGTGTCGCACTACCTGCTGATGTTGACATAATCGCTGTATACCTATAAATGCCCTTTTCCAGGGTTGTTTGTGTCAATATAGTAGGAAATATGAGCTGATTTGGTCTACAAAAATTAAAAAAATAATAACTTTGTCCCCCATGTTCACCTTCTAAAACCAGAGTTTCCCCAGTGCTTTCTACCATTATAATAATTCTTGCATTTAAGACAGATGGACCTTGCTTGTCAAGTTGCCAGATGGGTCATTGTAAAATGTTCTTCTGGGTTTTCTTTCTCCCCAAAGGGCAGAATGCATTTCCTGCTCAAGCTAGTTTGATTTCAAGTCCTGAGCTGTGCATTGTAGAAGGCTATTATTAGTAAACCTGTCTTTCAATTTTGGCTGACAGTGATCAAGCACTGAACAATATAGTTTTATTTTAATCTCATTGAAAATATGAACTATTCTGGTGATAAGTGTCATGTGTACGTATTTCTGTACCACTTTTGCAATTCTTTAAGTGTATGTGGAAATCAAACAATATTTCCAAAAAGAAACAAACCCTGAGTGTATCATACTTTATCATGACAGTATACTACGTAACAACATTAGGTTTTTGGTGGTTAACCAAGAGTGATACTGGAATAACAATGCAAAATGTGGAGTCATTCATGCTTGGCTCTGTGTTTTTGGTAATGAATTAGCTGTTCCTTGGGAGAAAAGGAAAAAAAATATATATATATTAAGTAAAATATTTAGTAGAAGAGCTGTAGATACTTGCAAAATATACTTACCTAAATTGACCTGTCTGTTTCCCAGTGAGTTCTGTCTATAATAGCAAAAGAGCTTCTTTCGCTTGGCCAAGGCAGATCTTTGACTACTGCAGGTTTAGAATTTAGTTAAGAAAATTAGAGTTTTCATGTCCTTTTAATGTTAGTTTTTGTCTTCTGCATCTTGTGATGGGGTGATACTTAGTTTTGCCTGTACTCTCTAAGTTACCCGTTAAAATAGAATTATTACCAATACCATAGTTGGAAAAAGTTTTTATCCCAAACTACCGCACAAAGTCAACAAGAATTGTACCGTAAGAGTTAGTACTTCTAGAATGAACTTAAAGGTGAGAGGGCAAGAAACCTGGGAGCTATCAAGGAAAAGGGAATGAATCCATATAGTTTAGTTGTTCTCAAACTGACTGATAGGTAGAAAAATTACGTGTATACTAAGTGTAGTTTGTCAGAGGAAGTTACACCACCTATAAATTATGAAGACCCTTACCTGCAGTAATTCTGCGAAGTTAAAATGCAGTTCCGAACTTCTCCTTCATGTATGAATCCCCTGGTGCTTTTGTACTAAAAAATAGAGCTAAGAGCACACAGAAGGCAGCTTCAGAGGTTTCTGGCAGCCAGGAAGACAGCCTGTTTTGTAGCAGGTGTCTTTGAAAAATGGTGATTAGGTAGGAGGAGGAGCAGAAGGTATTAAACTGTATGTAACAGAAGGTTATTGTTGTAGACAGTATGATGGCAGTTGTTGGCCTTGGTGACAGAAGCGAACCATGAAATAGAAGTCAGATAATGCCTTGTTTGCATCGTTCTTCTTGCGTGTTGCAATTTCTTTGCAAAAATTTAATCTTCACTAAATTTTTGGAAGGCAATGGTCTGCAGTTTGTTCTGCAGTTTGTGTCATTGCTCATCTAATTACTAGTTCTGATTTATTGACTTACACTTTAATTATGGTTGCATGTGCATTTTCTCTGCTCTTAAATATAGTTTGTCTTTACCTGTCCAATGATTCTGGTTATGATTAAACCTTTGACCATCTTAATATTAGTTTATTGTAATTTTCTGGACATGGCTGTCAAAAAGTATTATGTCATTATTACAAGCTATTTAAAATTGACTGCAAGGAAACTATGAAATGTGAACGAATGTGAGACAGGTTAGAGCACCTGTGAGACAGGTGAAATGATTTTTCAGTGCTTAGTTTGGAATTATTTCTTTATCTGTGGTTTATTTGAAATTTTAAAGTAATGCAGCATGCTTTTTGTTCACCTAATTGAAAAAGTGTTGGAAACAACCATAAAGAATGTTCAATTCATTTTTTTTCCTATCTTGATAACAGTTTATATATTGATTTTGTGTTTTGGGTTTTTTTTTAATTTATATTATATCAGTTAAAATTATTTTATAAAATTACTTGACATGTTTTTACACCCTACTTTATTGCCAAACAATTTAAGAAAGTAAGTGTTCCAGTAAATATCTCTGTGGATATTAGTTTTTGAAAATTGCATGACTAGTTACAATGTAAGAAAATAGCTTTTGTTGCATGACAACAAAATCACAAGACCTGCTTAAGACAGCAAAACATAACACTGTACTTCAGGAAATGTTGTGAAATTAAAGGATGGTCTTATACCTTATTGCTGAAGTCCATGTTGTAATAATTTGGAAATACTGATTATAGTATTGGTGGGTTAGCTTTGTATGTAGTATTTTATTTCAAGGATCATTTCAGATGCCTATGAAAGTATTTGCTTTTCTTATATTCAGTGTTTTTGTAGTAATGGTTCTCTAGGCATGGATAACTAGCAATAAATACTTTTCTTTGCATTATGAAAGATATCAAGTAAACTGTATTTGGATTTTCCTTCAAGTAACACTTTTATTTCTTGCACTTCATGATGAATGGAACCAAGTCTTGCCTTTTGCAGTAGGTGTGCTGCAGTCCCTGGACTAGTTAACTTTGATCTGAGGGATCCCAGTATTTAGACACATAGAAAGGCCTCTTCTAGAAGCTACCAGCCAAAATAAGTTTTCCAGAGTGTTATGTCACTTCTTGTAGTAGTTATTTGCTGTTTGCCAAAGAGAGATATTAAGCACTGAGCAAAATAGAACTTTTGGTAAACCATATTAAACAGTCCTGTTCACGTGTTGTTTTACTGAGCTGAAGTTTCAGTTCTCAGGTAGATAGATACCCTTATTCTAGGCTCTCCTAAAATTGGAGACTACAAGTATAAAACAGTGAGACTCATTTTCTTTTATGGAAACTCTATGGCCTTGCATTGCCAACATCCTTTTCACTCTGTCCTTTGTAGCAGTGACTGTTAAACTGATAATAGTCTCTTTTTGTTTTTCACATAAGATCTGAATATCTTTATTGTTGCCAGGCATGCAACTACTAATTTAGCTGAAAGTATTCTGCTGGTTGTTTATTTGGATAATTGCTTTGCCTTTCCCACTTGATTCCTCCTACACTCTTTTGTTCTTTCTGCATAATCCAACATAAACTAGTGATTAGAGATACACACGCTATTTGTAAAAATAATAAAAAAATTCCAACATCATGTTGATGTAACTGTTTCTTGGTTTCTCTGCATGAATAATACAGCTGTGACTTCATTTTTAGCGTGACTTGTTTGCCATCATTACTCACGTTGCTGACAATGAGAAGTGTACCCGGGTCATCCTGTCTGTATTATTATGTTAACTGAAATTTTCCATTTTTAGCTAAGGGAACATACACAGAATATTTCCTCTATGCCAATGAGTAGTACAGTTAATTTTGTTGATGGTAACACTGAATTGCAACTGGTAACACCCTTTTATTTTCTTTGTGTGTCTCTTCATGTTACTGAGGAAAAAAATGTATAAGGTTTCTTCTTGATTCTTCCAAATAAATTATTACAGTAATTTAGAAAAAGATAATTATGAATAAGATAAAAGATTTGCTTGGGGTCCTTTTCAAGTTCAACCCTCGTGAAAGCAATTACTTTTGTTATTCTTGTGTGTATGTGTTCCCGTAATTTTCTCCCTCCCACTCTGTTCTGATGCTGTTCTGGACTGGTGGACGGCTCTTTCCACCTGCAGTTCTCCCAAAAAGAAGTATCTGCCTTGCAAGGTCTGGCATGTGCTAAAACTACTTAGTACTAGGTCTCTTTTAAAAGCCAGTGTTCCATTTGTACAAATAAATGCAAAATTCAAGAAAACAGAGCTACGGTGGTTACAGTGAGTTCTCTCTGAAATAGCAGAGTAAAATTTTAGCTAGATATTGTGGAATTACAAGCTGTTATATGACAATTTTAGAAAGGTAAACTGTAAGAAATGATATCTGCAAAGAGAGCACTTGCTGGAAAATGGCTTTGAAGTTTTAATAAATGACAAAAAATCCAAAATATACAATGTGGATGAGTATTTTGTTTCCTTTAAAGTGTTCCATTTTAGAAATCAAATTTGCGTAGTTAAATCTATTCATTCACTCATTCAGCCTCTTTACTAGAGGCGATAACAAGAGTAAAATTCTTATTGGAGGTAGTACACTGACCAACTGCCTGACCACTCCATGGCTGATCAAAATGTAAAATGTGTTGTTAAGAGCATTGTCCAAATGCCTCTTGGACACCAACAGGCTTGAGGTATCAATTCCATCTCTAGGAAGCCTGTTCTAGTGTTTGACCACCCTCTCGGTTAAGGAAATGCTTTCTGATATCAAGTATAAGCCTCACCTGGTGCAGCTTTGTCCCATTCCCTTATGTGCTGTCACTGGATCTCAGGGAAGAGAGACCAGCACCTCCCTCTCCACTTTCCCTCCTCAGGCAGATGCAGAAAGCAGTGGGGTCATCCCTCAGCCTTGTTTTCTCCAAACTAGACAAGCCCAAAGGCCTCAGCTGCTCCTCACAAGCCATTCCTTCCAGCCCTCTTGCCAGTTCTGTTGCCCTGCTCTGGACGCATTCAAGGACCTTCACGTCTTTTTTAAAATGTGGGGTCCAGAACTGCACAAAGCACCCTAGATGAGGCTGCACCAACACTGAGTGCAGCAGGATAATCTCTTTTGACCAGCTGGTTATACTGTGTTTGATGCACCCCAGGATGGGGTTTTCCCCTCTGTGCTGCCACAGCCCACACTGACTCACAATGAGCTGCTGTCACCAACACCCCCAGGTCCCTTTCTGCAGAGCTGCTCTACAGCCACTCCTCTTCTAGTTCATACTTATGCCTGGTGTTACTCCATCCTAGGTGCAGAATCTGGTATTTGGACTTGTTAAATTTCATGCCATTAATCATTGCCCAATGCTCCAGTGTATCTAGATCCCTCTGCAAAGCCTCTTGTCCCTCAAGAGAGTCAACAGCACCTCTGAGTTTAGGATCATCAGCAAACTTGCATGTTGAACAGAACTGGCCCTGGAAATGAGCCCTGAAGAACATCACTGGTGACCATTTGCCAGCCAGATGTAGCCCCATTTGCTGCAACCCTTTGAGCCTTGCCTTTCAACGAGTCCTTTACCCAGCAGACTGTGAACCTGCTGATCCCACAATTGGACAACTTGCCCAGAAGGATGCTGTGAGGGACAGTATCGAAAGCCTTACTAAAATCCAGAAAAATTGCATCCCTACATCCACCACCTTCCCTTCATCCGCTAGGCGGGTGACCTTATCATAGGAGGGTATCAGATTAGCTAAACAAGACTTTCTGGTTGTCAACCCAAGTTGAGTGTGCCTGATGATTGCATTATAATTTCATAATTTATGTAAGTTTTCATTAAAATAATTAAAGTTTGGTAATCATGTAATAGCCATGCAATAATATAGGACAATATTTTAACTGAGATTTTGATAGCCTGAAAATATGAAAATCTAAATGAAACAGATTGATTTAGTTAAAGTTTTTCTGTGATGCCTTTGGTATGTTTTTTCTGTTGCTGAGCTGAAGAAACTTTTTCACTGCTAAGTATAGAGGTTAAAGTCCTCTTTTTTGGTAGAGTTGAAGTCAGATTTCCTTCAGCACCTCAGAAGAACGTCTGACAGATTTCCATGCAAAGAATTATGAATTGATTTACATGAATTTGAACATGCAAAAGAGTCTACATGACAAATGGTTATTTAAAGTAACCAGAAAGCTCAAGTATCTCTATCCATTGAGACTCATCAATATGAAAATCTGTATTATTTTCAGAAATAATAAATGTCTGGGTGGTTAGATAATCAGAGCATCAAACAGTGATACTTCCTTACAAAGTATTGGCCTATAATTTTCAAATGTTAAGTATCAGACAACAAAGCTGTCATAAAATAGATCTAATGTCATCTTTATATAGAACATCTGGATGGCTCTTCTCGATTCAAACCACATGTTGTTTCACGACTTGAACTTTTTCTCTTTTCTCCTTTGGAAACTTAGTGCAAGGTCTGTTACATCTGTAAGAAGTGAAGAATATTTTATATTTACTTCTTTTTTTTTTTTTTTCTTGTTGGTACTGATCTATTAGTAACTGATCTTAGGTTTGTAATATGGCCTTTTCATTTTTAAAGCCGCAACCTCAAAATAGTAGATATTCATTACTTTAAGGGAGACAACTAGTAAAGAAGGATTGGAAGCATGTGTCTATCTGTCCTGTCTGTACATATTACTTTCACAGAGGTTTTTGTGAGGTAATAAGGAGAAAGGGAAGGAAGTTGTGCTAACTAGCGATATTGAGGTAATAACAAACTGGTGCTTACTGGGTGATAATCTCTTTTTATGGAGTCAGACCCCTAAGGAAATTCAGGCCTGATCATTGCCTTGGTTGTATAATTCTTCCTCAGTGCTTTCCGTTATATTGTAAGTCAGGATTGTTTAAGTGTTAATTAAATGATGTCCTCCTGTACACAGAGAGATTTGAATTAATTATTAAGCATGCTGTTCTTTTGTTAAGTCTACTTTTTAGTGCAGAGGAAATTGTACAGCTTTTTACAAACCACTTTGATATTTGGATGCTTGGCATGAAATAGAGAAAATCTGGGTTTTTGTTGTTTTCGTCAACTGCTAGGTAAGATCTGACCTTTTATGCCTTAAAATGATATTTTTGTGTATTTTCTTAAATGGAAGTCACTGAGGGTAGCTTTGTAAAACAACATACAGTCCTATATTCAGAGCTTTCTTTTTACTCTGAAAAATATTTTTTAAAAGCTTGGATTTAAAGATATGTGATTCTGAGAGAAAGTGACACTTCATGAATTACAAGTTTTTGAAAAAGTTCTGTGGGTTGTTGTGAATGAGAGAATAACGCAACATTTTGTCATTACTCTTATTTTAACGGTTCACACTTGGTGTAACTTTTCTAGAAAAAAGTTTCCACTTTCATGCAGCCTATTTCACTGTAACAGGTTTCATAGATATATTTGCATGTCTTATGACTGTTATGAGACACTGTTCCGAGTTAAGTTTTGAATGCTTTTTATGACTATGTGCGCCTTACATTAAAAATTTCTAAGCAGGTATATTTTCTTTATTAGTACCTCTACCAAAAAACTTGAATTCTTTCGTGATCCTGGTCAGTCATCTGTAAAGAGCATTTTTTTTATAGTATGAAACAATTCTATAGGTCCGTCAGAGCATAATCAACCTGTATGTTGGTTTTAACTTGCTGATTGCACCGTGTTTCTCAATTCTTTCTGCTGTTTTCACCATTTTTGAAGTAGCAGCCTGTTACGATCCTCAGTCTTCTTCAGAGGATTTCCTTCTTTTTTTTTCAGATTCAATAATATCCTTGGATTGTACACACGAATTTTTGTCTTAGGGTACTTGACACTTTTCATGGAAACAGGTGATTTGAATATATTGGTCAAACATTTTTCACATAATATTGAGTTCATAAAAATCTAACTCACTTGTAGACTTTGCATGGGTATACACTGTCCCAGTGCGGAAGAATTGAGACTATAATTAATGTTGTAACAAGAAATTAATTGTCAAATGTTCATTGACAGAAATCATGCTGCAGGATACCATTTCTTCAGCAGTCATTGATGTTTACATTCCCATTTTTAGTTTGTTCTGTAAAACTATATATGGAAGTAATATCTCATATGATACTTGGAAAACATTCATTTCCATGTGCATAAAAAATCACAAAACCAAATAAAAACCAAACCAAACAAACCCCCACAACCAAAAAAAACAAGAAAGCTTCCAAACCCCATTGTATAACAAAAATGCTATCATTCATTGAAGAGTCATTCTTAATTAATCATCATTATATATCATATTCCCCAACCCACCTGCACCCCACCACCTCTGATAATTCTCTTCTTAAATGACTAGCTCCAGCAAATCACTTTGAGACATTGTATAATGCCACTGAATAAAATTTTTGCATGTTCTCTTTCATCCACCTTCCTCTTAAAAAAAAAAATCTGTTATCCTTTCAATTTTATTTCTAATGAAGGGTTCACCCCCATCTTCAACATATCACATAAAAAAGATTTTACTGCCTCCTCTGCTGGGTAGTTTTAGAAAACTTTTTACCACTCCCTAATACATATGTCAAGAGAAAATATTAATATGAACCTATCAACATCTGTTGAAACAATTTTAGTATATGTGGAAAAGGAAATTAATCAGAGGAACAAACGCTCTTCAAAGGAAGGAAATTTTGTTTAAGGGTACTGAGGCAGCTTTAATTCAGTTCCATTGTTCCACAGCAGTGTAGGACATGCAGTCCTATTTTTGATGTTTATCATCAGTTGCTACATGGAAGACTTGGACTTGCTGAACTCTTGGCAGGTAAATGAAGAGGAAACTCTGAGATACATTGGGGGGAAATGCAGCATTAACCTTAAAAATACTGTTGCTTATATATTCTGTTGCTGATTACATAAGTTGATTACGAAAACTCATTTCAGCAAATGTGTGCAATTAATATCAACATAGATTATTACCAAAATAAAACTAACAATGCAGCTTATATTATGTGATTAATTTTTCATTTTTTCTGTATTGGTCTCATGTTTTATTTATATATTAATTGGTTGTGTTTGTTTTTCTTTGCTTTTTTGGTGCTTTTAGCTCTAAATCCATGGTAAGATGGATACTATTTGAAGGCCTCCCTGCCCCGCAACATTCTTGTTAGGGAAAAACATCTAATTAGATTTCATAATTCTCAGTTTGGTCACTGAAAATAGACTTTTTTTTCTTTTCTTCTTCTTAAGTGGAACACAAGAAACAAGTGACTGCCAGCCAGTTCCTATACTGGATTTGCAGCTCTTCCCACAGCCCATTGTCCAGATACCTCCACTCCTTTTGTAATTCTCCCTGCACACCTGCTGCCAGTCTTCATCAGCCACTAGATAAACGGAGTCAGTGGCTGCAAAGGGTCAGCTTGGGAGATGGACGTGTCCAGGAGGGAGCTGACAGCTAGGTGCATAGAGATGACTTGAATAGAGTCAAATAAGTTGGTGTAGGGATGAATGAGGTGTCTTGCTGGATGAGATAGGAGGCAAGTTCCCTGAGAGGGAAATAAAATAGACAGTTTAACTTACAGCCTGGTTGTCTGGATTCTTGTTGGCTGCAGATCTAGGAGAGAAAACTCAAGACTAAACCTTCCCTTTGTGTCACACAGCTGCATAATCCCCAGAATTGCTCAGTGCTGATTTTTTTTAATTTTTGAAAGTATCACAGACTAAACGTTCTGTTTTCTGTGTCATAAAGTATTTTCATGATCATAAGCCAGACGTAAGACTTGTTCCACCAGTTAAGTAATTAATTGCTTTTCCTTCCTCTGAGAGCTCATTTCTATCATTTGTTACTTGAGAAGGTTGCTAGCATCTACAAGATAAAAAAATAACAGTCCTAGAAGAAATCACTAATCATAGAGTAATTTAGGTTGGAAGGCACCTCAAGAAATCATTCAGTCCAATCTTCTGCTTAAAGCAGGACTAAAATCAAACATGGATTGAGTTGCTGATGGCCTTACTCAATCCAGTTTTGGAAATCTGAGTCACAACGGTTTTGTGTTTTCTCTGGGCAACACATTCCAGTCCTTATCTGCTCTCACCAATAACAATTTGAGTCCAAGTTGAAATTCCCTCATCAGATCGTGGGATGATTGCTGCTTGTCCTGTGGCTGTGCAGACCTCTAGCAAATTCCTCCCTGATTGATTTCCACTGAGAAGTCCTGTTTCTACATAGCTCTTCCTTGAAGAGAAGTTGTGTTGTACCTTTTGATCTTCTTTCATGCCTCTCTGAAGATATTTTTCAGTTCTGCTGTATTTTTTTTTTTAGTACAAACTTGTAGTCTATCCTTGATCTAACATAAGGCTATAGACCAGCCTGTCCATAAGGAAATTTTTGGGTTTCATTCTATTTAAGTAGTAGTTGCACTTTTATTTTAGTATCCCCATTTAATCTTTCAGATCCTGTGTAAGGATTTAAAAGCTCTATATAAATGTGATGTTGATATTGGATTGAATTCAAAAACTGGTCTAAATAAGTTTAAGCTTTTATCCTATTGCAGTAGTTAATTTCATTAATTAGCTATTTAAAGGTGGGTTTTTCCATTGTTTTTAGATATTTTCTCTTGATTTGTGTGTGCTTACTGTCAGTTTTCATCAGCAGTTACCTGTTGGAGTATTTATTGTAAGTCATAATTTCATGTACCACTGGCATAGGCTGCAAAAAGTATCATTTGCCACAGACATCTTTTTATACCTTTAGATGTTCTCAGTCTCAGTCCTTCCGTTAAAAGGCTAGTCACTGTGCAAATGAGTACATACATAAACGATGTATAAATTCATATAGCAGCTTTCACAATGCAGCAGTTGTGATTACCTCCTACAGTGGGTGCATATTCTGTCTGGTTTTGAAAATTTCCTGTTTGAAAATGCATTCAGTTAATCACAAATCAACATTTTAAATGTCATTTTCTGTATATATTGCTGGGCAATTGAAGTTAATATGTAAGACACTACTAATGCTGTTTTAGCACAGCCACCAGATTATGCAGAGACTATTTTAAAGGATGGATTACCCATATGACATTAGACTATACATTCCCCAGATAATGAGTGCCATAAAGAATAGGTATCTTGATGTTGCTACTAGCTCTTATGACTTGAAATTCAGTGCTGAAAGATGAGAGAGACTCTTTTCTGATTCTAGTATTTCTGTTTCTCCCATCTGATGTATTTTAGTGAAGAGCAAAGGGATAGAAGTATTATTTAGCAGCTGGAGGAATCATGTAAAAAAAAAACCCTGAAAGATTATGCATTTCCAGCATTAGCTTAATGAAAGATAAACTTTGAAATAATACTAGCTTCAGGTATTCCCATTTATCTTCTTGTATCCTTTCTTACCCAATTTGTTACCACGTTGGAACATCCTCCCCCCTTACATGTTGGCACATTTGTGTGTCGACCATTTTATGAGAAGATCGTGGAAAGGATCCTGCTGAAAAATTGTCAAGGAAAAGAAGCCCTGGGGCTTGTTTGTGTCTTCCCCTTGCCCTGGTATCAGAGTTGTCCCACAGGGAGCTTCCATAGTGTCCGTGTGTGAGTCCTGTGTGGTGATGGAGGGTTAACAAGCAGGACGTCAGTTCTGTAATTTGCTGGTGCTGTGGAAGACTTTGCCTTTTGGAACTCAGCCTGGTGGAGTCAATAGACACCTGCCTTTTTATGATGTATTTCATTCATATGCAGGCAGCTCTGTTCTTAGACATGCCCAAAGGCTCCACCACGTTGCTTAAGCCAAAAGAACAAGCACCTGGCTCCAGGATCCACAAATTAGGTGTTTTTACATTTAAGATCCCTTAGAACCAGATGCCATAGGTGTCCTTCAGTGTTACACTGAAAACATTTCAGTTCCTCAGAAAATACATGATTTTCACTCAAATACATGCCAGCAAGAGAAATAAGTGAGTGTGGTGCTTCCTTCTGCAAGAAAACATAATTTATATACATTCAGACTTGTGGTTTAGGTGTTGTCAAACTGATAGTGTTCGAACTCATTGCTCCTTTTTGCTCCCTTCTGGCAGACGAGTGTGGAAGTGGTATTCTTTGCCTAAATCAGGCCACTTTTAAGCTGAAAAAAACCCAGTTTAAAAGTGGTCTAGCGGAAGAGTGAGTGTGGAGATAATGTCCAGGAAAGAGCACACTCAGTTATTTTTGTGTTCTTTTTTTTTTTTTTTTTAAACACTTAAGTCTCTATATGTGTCGTAATTTCTGTAGTAGCCCAGAAATTCATTTTTTGTATGGCTGACTCTGCAAATTTCTAATAATAATGTTGTATGTATGTTAAAATGTCAGCAGTTCTCAACTCATTCATGCTAATGGTATAATTTCTGGAAAACTGTTACTTCAAATGAATACCCCATGATTTGACAGTGCTCTGTGAAGTTCTGTAGTTTATTGCAAAATATCCAGATTGCATTTTTCTTTAGAATACTGGGTAGATTTTTGAAAATTTGCAAATTTGACATAAATTTGAAAGGTTGGGATTATAATAGATATTGATATATGGGAAGAGCTGTGATACTTTCAGTGGGTGTGCATTATTTATGTTTATTCTTCTAAGATTATGTACTACATTTTGATGAGGTGATTTACTGTATTAAACATTTAGTATTAATATTCATCTGCTTAAATTTAACCACGGATAGTCATTAAATATCCCCTTCTGATATCCCATGCTATTTGCACTATCAGAATACATTGTAAGGTATGTAGAACATGTCTAGCATCATTCAGATGAAAATAAAATAGCATGATTTACAAGCCGATATTTTTTACCTTCTGGCTTAAAAACATACCACTTAACTAGATCATGATAGTTGCATTATCCAAAAGAGTATACTTCATTATCCAAAAGGGTATATTTCTGCAGCTTTTAAAAGTTTTTTTAATTTAAAAGCCAGTTAGCAATAAGGTAACAGGGAAGTCAATGATCTAAGTAGAATTTTTATGTTAAACTTAGCAAACCTTTTTATTTCCTATCAGACTGTGTTTATCTCCCTTACTTCTTATGATCTAAAAGCAATTTACTATTTTTTTGAAAAGCAGAAAAGGCATTGAAATATTTTCACAGGTATCTTCAGTGCTGAATATTGATTTGAAGTTCCTGCTGTAGATGTGGTACAATGCCAAACTTGTAAAAGTCTCTGGTGCTTTTGTGCACATCTTCTAGTGTCTTGACACTCTCAGTTAGTGTTTTGACATTCTTCTTTCAGTGTTTTTCTTTGCAATGTATTTCATTCTGTTATTTCATTCAAAACATCTTTATTTAAACTACTTTGTGTTTTTATTTTTCTGTGACAGGACAATTAAATTGCAGAAATACCCAAGACGTAGTGGGTTTCAGTTTACCAGAGTATTAATCTCCTGCACAGTGAAAGGCTGTATCAGTGCCTGGTGGCTGTTGACACCTGTGTTCAGGTGTGAGGGGGAGATGAGGGAGATTACAGGTAGCTCTGGTCACCCCTGCTGATTTGTTTGAGGCTATTTGGGAACATGAAGTGATATTAACATTCCAGAGCTCACTGTAGTGTCTTTTACAAGGTGAGTCTTAGGACCAATGCTATGACTTCTGAGAGAGTGATTCTGTGTAATAAAAATTGAGAATACAGACAACTGTTGGATGTTATCTGTTGCGACTTCAATATAGTCAAAATGCTGTTTTCCTCGCTTTTCTGTTCCAATCATTTGTTTTTACGTGAGCTATGTTTAAGAACATAACAGCCAGGCCACTTCAGATCCGAGATCCACCTAGCCAAGTATCCTGTGGATACATGGAGTTAGTGGGTGCTCCATTATTCTTGTGTTAGATGAGTAAACTGTCACTCCTCATTCTCCTTTTCTGCGGCCAGTGGAACTGAGGTTCTCTTGGGACACCCTGGGAATTGCTCAAAGAAGGTGTTTGTTCCTCTAGAGTCCTTAGTTTGGGTGTGTGCTGTGCCTCTGGGATCATCTGGGCTAGTGGAGACAGGTCTGGGATAGGCTGATGGGCCTGAGAGCATCCCAGCCAGGTATTAGTTGTGTTCCCCCCTGTGCTATTGATTCTCTGGGCTCCCTTGTGGGTGTGCAGATGAGCTTTATCACTTAACACAGTTTCCATTATGACTAAAACCTTGTCTGTTGGTAACACAGAGTTTAGCGTGTGTTGTATGTGTGAAATGAATGTCCACTTATTCAGTGTGCACCACTTTATGATTCTCCGTGTTGAATTTCATCTGTCATTTTGTCACCCAGTAATCAGGGACCCTTTGCAGCTCTTTACTGTAAGTCTTGGCTTTTTGGTCCTGAATAACCTGTATTTTTGGGTTTCCTGAAGCAACCACTAATGCTTTCTAAAACGTGAGTCATTTCTATGTTGGTGAGGTATTTGTCCAGACTGCGTGGAAGGAACTGTGGTTGGCCAATCACTGCTGTGTTTCCTGCCTCCAGTTTTCCTTAGCAGATCATAGTTGCAGCTGCAATCTGATCAGGCAACTGGTAGTGTAGTTCTTACAAGTGACTTTTCCTGTTTAGGCTAGTAATTTCAAATAATGGGAATTGTAGGTGTCTAACTTGAACTGTAAGTTTTCCCTGACGTACAACATAATTCTTCCACCAGTACAGTCTAACTTGTCTTTCTGCCACTTTGGCCCTAAGTTTTAGGGAACTACTCATTGTTTTGCTTATATCATGCTCATCCATCATTTTATCTTATATTTTTTAGAAACATCTGTTTTACTATTTTACATTTAGCGCCCTTTCGAGTTGGAATTGTCCTGAGATGACTTTACTGTCCCTGGCTTGAGAGTTGCCAGTCTATTTTACCCTGTGCCTGAGGGTGGTCAGCGAGGGCTTCAGCCCTACAGGCTCTGTCATCCCAAACCACGTGCTGTTTGAGACCTATTGGTTTTTCCACAGACTTTAGCTTTCAGATTTTCCTGTAGCCACTTCAGTTCTTAATGCCAGCAGATTGTTTTGGTTGTCATTCAGATGGAGCTCATCCCTTCTGTAGAGTTTCATCTTTTCTGTAGTTAATGAATCCAAACGTCCAGTCCCTTTACTATTTTGGCAGGTGTGCACTAGGCTTCTGGCTTACTTGCTCTGTTAATTCCTATGCATGTTGGAGAACATTTCAGAGCATAATGTTTCACCATGTAGTAATGAACGTCTTACACAGTAGCCTAAATTTTGCCTTGAAAATGTCTTTTCTGTTTCTGGGTTGTTGTTATCCACACGAACCTTCCATTACTTTCTGGGATCCTTATGGTGTCTGTTGGTTACAAAGGCAGCAGACAGGTTGCTCTGAAGTCCAGCTCAGCTGTCTGTGTGTCTGATCATCCAATGATCACCACTGTTGACTGCCTTTCTCTTTTAAGCTGGAGCTAGTGGCCCTGAAGAGATATTCTAACCCACTTCTGGGATAATTTAGCTTTATTTGAGATTATGACCTGTTTGCATTGCATGCATACGGTATCTGCTGAGAGGACAGTTAGTCATAGGTCATAGAAAAAAATGGATAATACATGTTATTTCACTAGTTGTCCACCTATGTTTCCTTAAAGGCATGAGTATTTGCCTTTGCAGCTGACATCAGTTAATCTGCTTATCTTCTCTTTTTGCAGTTGGTCCCTGCATTTAAGGATGGAAGCTCTGGTGGTCTCTTTTATTTACAGCTGAGCTGCTACATCACTTTTATTTCCTGTACTTTGATGGCTGACATTCTTTATATAAACTAAGTGGCTTTTACACTGCTAATAATTTATATATGGATTGTGCCTCCATCTCCATTTAATTCTTAACCTGCTTGGGTTTGTCATCTTGTTTGGCTGCTTAGCACTTTCATCCATTGAGGGTCATTTTTTTGGCTTTGATTGTTTCCTTTACATGAAGGTTGAATTCCTAAGCTGCATACTGTCCTGTAACTTCAGTATACAGAACCAGGAGCTACAAATATAGCCCCTTCCCACCTGGCTTTGGAACTAGCTATTTTATTTTATTTTAAAATCTAAGTTAATCATTACAAGATTAAAATGTTAAACTAATTGGGAGGTATTTGTAAGGCAATTTATAAAAAATAACTAGGTTCTATCAGCTTAGTTTTGTCTGTTCAATCAATCTCTACCTGACTTTGTAAGCCTAGCTAGGCTTTAGGTGTGAATGAACACTGTAAGCTTTTTCTGAAGTTGGGCTCTAAAGACTTGTTTTAAAAAATATTTTCAAGTTCTATTTATACTATCAAATGGAAAAATAGACTTAAAGTATTTCAAGCATCAAAATATGTGTGCACACTTTTTCTGTTGCAGTCAAATTCTCTTTACCTTTTAATTTCCCACAATGTTGCAGTTTTGTAGACAATATACAGGAAAATTTGGGCATTCACTTAGGTACGTTATTTGTACTTAGTCTCTGGAGAGTTTTTCTAACAGAGTTCTTATGTTCTTTGGTTTCTTATGCTCTGAAATGTGTGTTACCTTTTATGACCTTTTCATATGTTACAATTTTAACTTTGAGCTTTCCAAATGATCTGTTAACCCATTTGGTAACCATTACGCCTGTTCTTCCTCTTTTGTACCTCAGAATTGGCTTATTCTTCCTCTTTTTTTGCTTGTTCTTCCAATCTCAATTTTAACTAAATCACAGATAAATGTTTTATACATTTTTAGAGGTTCCATTCATTTCTGATGATGTTTCTCTGCACTGTGGGATTTTTCTGATCTTTTTTCAAGACATACTTCTTTAAAGAGCTGCTCTAAATGTTATGATTTTTAAGGTAGCAAGCCTTCATTTTTTTCCAAAATTCGTGCTATAATGATTTGGCTTGCTTCCTTCTGCGTTCTGTTATACGTGCAAGCACAAAAACACAAGAAAATTTTAGAAATCGTTGGATCTTTCTGGTGGGGTTGTTTGGTTTGGTTTTCTTGTTGCCCAGCTAATTAGATGGGTCTTAAGTCTGTGATTTTTGGAACAGTATTTTCTATTAAGACTGTTAGAAGTCAATATTTTCCTGTGACCTTCCTGTATACTATAAATTAAATGTATAAAAATGCCTTTTCTGAAACTGATCTTGTTTTCATGTTGGGCTGAAGAACCAAAAATTGGTCAAGCAAAACTACTTCTGATCTTTATTGTGTAATATGGTTTTTTGTTATGACAATAAAGTGTTGCAATATATTTTGTAAATATAATTATGTTTTAAAATGTGGAGAAACATTCAAATGAAGTTCTTCCTGAATAGAGATGTGAGACAGGTCTTAATTTCAGAAAAGCCCTGGTGATATTTTTGCTCTCAGCTTGTCTGCTATTACTTATGAAAATCTCTGTATGTGTAAACATACCAACTTTTTTTAATTTGAAAAAGACTTATTTTGATACTGCAGCGAACACGCAAAGCATGTTTTCATTTCTTTTACTAGCATTATTTTAATACACAGAAATAGAAAACTTTATTTTAAAATGTTTTTCTTCCCTTTTCTGTCTGTGTATCAGCCAATTTACAAGATGTTATTTTTGTGATATTTCTGAAACTGCTCCAAATTGAAATTTCTGATTGAATTGAGAAGGGGAAGGGAGTTTTCTATGTAGTGAATTGTATTTGCTGTAGTGAAATCTGTGTGCAACGTATCTGACTATTCCTATTACAGATTGTAAATGAATGCCTAAAAAAAAATACTTAAAAAATATAAATAACATAATTTTCCCTGTGGTTAAAATCTCTTCTATGTATGGATGTACTCCAAAGAATGCATTTCGGTTTATTTATTTGTCTGTTTGTTTTCCTTCGTTAGGCTCGGCGCAAAGAGGTTTTTATCCAGGAGCGATATGGAAGATTTAATCTGAGTGACCCATTTCTGGCTCTTCAGAGAGACTTTGAGGCAGGTGCTGGTGACAAAGAAAAGAAGCCAATATGTATGAACCCCCTGTCTATTTTAGAAGCTGTTATGGCTCACTGCAGGAAAATGCAAGAAAGAATGTCAGCTCAGTTGGCTGCTGCTGAAAACAGACAAAAGAAGGTATCCTGCTACCAACTTTTTTTCCTTTTTTCCCCCTCCTGATTTGTTGCTTCATACCACTTTTAAATCTGAGGTTTTGTCTAACTTGTTTATCCTTACAAGTGTTAAAATGTAATCACTTGTCATATATAGTGAGGTGCTGATTTTGTGGTGATATTTTGTGTGCACACCTCATTCATTCCATGAATTCAGCTCTACTTACGAAATAAATAAAATCTAACTGGTACAAGTTGATGCAGTATTTAAGTGGATAGCTCAGCGTGAGCTGAGAAAGCATCATCACAATATATTTTTAAACCAACAGCATTGAAGCCTAAAGGTGCTACTGTTATTTTTATTCCAACCTAAATAGCATAGAATAAATAATTTACATTTTATATTAGGTGGCTCTGTTTCATAAATCAGTAAAAATAAATTATAACTACAAAAATACTTGTTTGCCTATTTAGAACATATGCTGTAAAGAGAAAACTATTTTGAAACAACTATGTTGCAAAAGAAAGTCTCATATTGAAGATAAAACAGTGTCATTTTGAAATTGAATGATTGATTGGTTGCACATATTTCACTAAGATGTAAGTGATACATTCCTAAAGCATAGCTAAATATGAATATGTGGGAAGGTGTTTCCAAAAGGAAAGAGGAGAACAGTAATATAATAGACTAATCTAGACCAGGCATTTTTGAATAATTAGAAAATAAATGTTTGCTAGGCATTGGATCATCCTCACTGGTATGACTGAATTTCTTCAGCAGCTGTGAAATAGCTTTTTGGTGACAGTTTTATATTGATGTTTAAAAAAATAGAAACAAACAGACAATTCTAAGACGATTGACATGAAATTGATTTTGGTAGTAATTGCCCTTTGGGAAATAATATGCACACAAAAGTACTGGAAGTACTCTGGAAATACATGCTTAAATTAAATCAGCAAACCTTTTGTTGTTATCCTGTCTCTGTTGCTTAGTTTAGTTTAAGCAGTCATGCTCTGTTAAGACTTCAGAAAATCAGATGCCGTATTCAAAAAAATGAATAATGCTACACCATCGGTACGATATGTACATCTTAAAACAGTGCACTGTTTTAAGTTGGTTGGTTGTGAACTGTTACTTGTACTTACCCAGCACTTCTTTTTGTGGATTCTTAAATGTTAGTTTTCTTTCTCATATGCTTTTTTAAGTAAGTTGAGATTTTGCGAAAAGGATTATCTCAGCATACAAAAGAGTGAGCAAGCTTGACTATTCTGGTTGAAGAATGGTATTGGGAGAGACCCTGACACATCTGCCGGGACAGCTGGATTAGGTTCTTGTTTCAGTGTGTGACCACAAGTCTCTTCTTGTACGTAAATTCTTCATCTGACCCTGCCTTTTAGTATATGGACAGATGCATGCATGTAAGATGGGCTCACATATTGAGACTATATCTCAAAGTCAAGGTATTGATATGTAAATTCCTTTTTTGGCCCGTATTTATTACCGAAGTCTCTATCTACAAGTCTGCATGTACAGGAAAGGACCCTCTTGTCCTTTGTTTCTTAGAAAAACACATAAGGGATTTTTTTCTTCAAATCTTAATTTATTTTGCAGTTTGATTCTTACCTTCAGAGCTAGTTAAACCTCTAGTACGCTCACTTCTAAAGTCTGTAACTTTTAAGCCAAATATTAAAATACTACACTTGAAAAAATGTGTGTTGCTTTGAAAGTGTGGCATTATGATTCTGCCATTTCTACTCCTTGTAACAAACAGGAAGCTTAAATAACACAGGATATGAAAACAAACTGGATGGTATTGAGCAGCTGTGTGCATGACTCTCTACAGAACTTACACTTTGCTCTTGTAAAGCAAATTACAAATGCTGTTTGGACAGGGCATCTCTTAAACTTCTTGGGTTTGTGGCAACAGATGACATATCCCTCAACCATCTCTGTTCATTCACAAACCATTCATTCAGTGGTTAACCTTCCCTTAGGTTCCAAGTTTTTCTGTTCTACAACTCTCAAATCCCTCCTTGCTTGAGGGTAATGAAGGTATCTGAGGGATTTCTAGAAATGTTCGACAAAGTAGAGTGACCCAGTGTTAGCGAAAAAAAACCAAAACAACAAACAAAAAAAATCCAACAACCAACCAACAACAACAAACCTCAAGTTAAGCCTAGACAAATATGACCTAAATACAGAGCCAGCTGCAGGTCCTCCCTCCAAGATTGGTTCCTCCTTCTCCAAATGTGTGATGCCTCTATCTTCACGTTTGGAATTGCCTCAGTCTCACTCCTACACCAGGCAATGAAGTCTGTGAACAGCTGTGTTTATTTTCTCTGGATACTGCTGGACTTCAAACAGGCACAGACTGAGCTCTTATTCCTGCAGACTTATTATTTGTGAATATAGTGACCGTAAAAGTATTATTTGACTAAAATTTTTATTTGATCATAAAAAGCAAGTCAAAACAATGTGCCAGAATGTGGAAAAATGAAAGAGGTGCAGATAAGACTGTCAGTCATAGGCTTACCATATACCAAACACCTAATCCCCAGATGTCATCTGCTTTGTGTTAAATCTCCATCCTCTTCCATCTCTTTGAATGCTTTTCTTGGAGCTGCTATCAAAATTAGTTTTGAAGTTTCGTGGGAACTCAAAACCAGATAATCAAAATGGCAGTTCTTGATTTGTCAGATATTTGCAAAGAAGTTAATATTGGCATGCATGCTCAAAGAAAGACAGGCACATTGGTTGGCCGAGGCCCATTGATGTGATTTAGTCTAACCTTGTGCGTAAAGCAGATTATCACCAGCAGTACATCTGGTCATCTGTGAATCTGTCTAGCTGCATCCCGCAACCCCCCAGGAATGCTGCAGCCTTTCTACACCATGATCCTTCTGAAGAACTTTTTTCCAAGACTGAGCCTCTTAAAGAGCAATTTTTTTTGTGTTAACCTTTTGTTATCAGGCCCCATCTGCCACTATAAAGAAGAATGTGACTCTGTCATCATTGCAAGGGCCCTTCAAAAGGAATGGTGTGTTGATATTAGATCATCCCTTAGTTTGGTTTTTTTCGCTAGACTAAGCAAGCCAAGCTCCCTTGATGTTTTCTCATGAGCCATGCGTTCTGTCTCTCACCTTTGAAGGACCTTTGCTGGTTAGTTCTTTGTGAGATACTGTAATTTTTCTCAGTATCTTTTTTTTTTCTTTTTCAAATACTTCTTGGACACATTTCCAGATGATTATATTACAGATATGATTTGGTTTGTGCATATAGTACACTTCACAAAAATCGTGTCATAGTTAGTTCATAAACTCATAAATAATTACAGCTAGTTCCAAATTTGTCATCTAATGGAAACAATGCAGTGTAGGTATTCAGAGGCTTTTCCTCTTCGAGATGTTGCAACCAAAACAACAGCAATGGGGAAGACATAGACATAGGAGACAACGTGAAGAGAGAAATTAATGCTGTTCTTGTCAATTTGAAATCAAATAGAGGACTTACAAATAAAGAATCCCTAATATATATATATATGCAATGCTTACAAATAGGGTAATATAACAGTATGGTATCACAGAATCACAGCATGTTAGGGATCAGAAGGGATCTCAAAAGATCATCCAGTCCAATCCCCCTGCCAGAGCAGGAATCATTTCATCCCAGTGATATGTTAAAATCTGCTTGTAGTTATTTGAAAGTAATATATTTTCACAACAGTTAATTTATAGAACCAGTCTCTCATCTGAAAGCAAAATTGAGGAATAATAAAGAACAGAAAACCTTGATAAAAACATTTTCACTCTAATCTTATTGTTTTTCCAGGCTTTAAAAATTATGTATGTTTCTCATTACATTTTTGTATGATTTAACAAAAAAGAAACTGTTGGGTGCTGCACAGTTACTGTTGAATGCTCCATATTCCTTGAAATGTTTGTGAAGCATCCAAATGCTGTCAGATTCTTTGAAAAAAAATTAAATGCTTGAGAAAAAAAAATACTATTTACTACAACTGAAGAACTGTGAATGGGACCATTTCAGAATACAGTATCTTCATAATAGCTTGTTAATTTAATTTGCAACTGCACTGTCATTAACATTACTGAAGAGGTGGTGTTGCTGATATTGCTTGTTTAGCAATGACTGATAATGCCAAATCTTATTTTTTAAATATTTAACACTGTTTATAAGAATGCGCGGACTTGGTTTTGTGAAATGCATTGTACAGAGTATATTGGTTTACCTGGGATGAATCTCTAAAACCCCAGTGGAGCCTCTCTACTGCTAAATGGCTTTTGAGATGTTTGAAGCCAAGATTACATTTCTAATGTAGGTATAATTTTCCATAGTGATTTCTTCCTATTATTCCGCTGTTTCTTATGATAATGGTATGATTTCAGGAAGAAATTTTACTATTGCTATAACATACATTACATCAATATATTGTCATCACCTCTTTTTCTCATTCTTCTGAAGAAAACAGAAGACAAATTTACAGTCAGGTAATGTGATTAGAAATGTTGTGAGACTGAGACACACGTTCATCTATAAATGTAAATTCATGCAGGATTTATTGTTTGTTCTCTCTCTGTCATTTCACTTCCTTTTTAAATGTTTCCTTGTATTTGAATTCTGCTTACCATGGGGGAAAAAATTGTCCTGGGGATAATGAGCTATAGCAGGTGGGATTTAGTTATGTTAAAACTGCAAACTCTCTCTCTGTTCTACTCGTCTCTTGATGGCATGAGTTTCAACTCTATGGTATCACTGGAGAGTAACAAAATGGTTATTAAAAAACTGTATTTATATCAGCCTTTGTTTAAATGCAGTTTAGTTAAAAATGAATTGTAGACACATTTACAATGATGTGGAAAAAGCTTCCAGAGCTAAGAAATTTCATCTCCTATTGGAGAGGACAGGGAATAATATGCTGCAGCAACAGGCTTCTGAGAAGCTATTGTAGTGTTATGCCTCATTTGGTTGGTTGGATTTTTGCCTGTGTGTCTGGGGTTTTCATCTAGCAATTGAGACAATACTTTAAGCATTGAATGAGAGAGGAGATATTCCATAGCTATTACCAAACCCCAGGCCATCTTGTTTCCCACATTACAGTTTACAATAAATATATTCATGACACTGTATTATCTTAAGCTCTGAAATTAGTATCATTTTGAACCCTAATCTTCAGTCTGAGGAAGACCTGAAATCTACATGTTTCATTTCTCATCTCAAAGTTTTTTTGCAAAGCTCATTTCTTGCTTGTGTCTGGTTACTCCACTGAGAAGAGGACTTTCTGTGATCTCTTATGTCTAATTTCTGGAGAACAGGCAGCTCCTCACTCAGAAATCACAAGCATTTAATCACTTTGGGGAGTCTTTGTGTTGTTGATGGAGGAAAGTAGATGGGCTTGCTTAGTTTCTGAATTGCTCTTCAGAGATGCCTCTCTCTTTCTTTTGTTTGTATAATACTATAGGTACCTGCATTAGATATCACAAATCACTTTCCTGGGGTGGACAGGTTCACTTTAGGCAAACTCTCAAAAGTTAAAGTATCAGTGTCAGGTTAATACTGGGTTGTGTTGAAAGTCTCTGTCTTGTTAGTGAGAATTTTTCTCTGTGCTTTCTTACAGTTGGAAATGGAAAAATCTCAGTTACAGAGTATTGAGCTGGAGCACAAAAAGCTGTCTGCTCGTCTTGAAGAAGAACGTGGAAAGAATAAGCATATAGTACTGATGCTGGTGAAAGAGTGTAAGCAGTTGTCTGGCCGAATTGTAGAGGAAGCCCAGAAACTGGAAGAACTGATGTCAAAATTTGAAGAGGAAAAGAAAAAGGCTGCTGAATTGGAGGAGTCTCTTGCAGCTGAGAAACAAAGGAGTACGCAAATGGAAGCTCAAATGGAAAAGCAGCTGTCTGAGTTTGACACAGAGAGAGAGCAGTTGCGTGCTAAACTTCATAGAGAGGAAGCACATACCAGTGACCTCAGAGAAGAAAGAGATAAAATGATCAAAATGATTGAGCAATTAAAAAAGGAGAATGAAAATAAAGCTAATCTTTCTCTTAAAAACAAAGATAAAAACAAAGATAGAAGTCTTGTTTCTGTTTCTGTTGAAACAGAAGAGCCAAGTTCAAGAACTGTTGCCTCCCAAACAGATACTGTAGTGATGGACAGTAGCACAGAAAATGTTAAGCAGTTGCCTTTGACTGTATCCGTAAAGCCTTCTACAGTGAACCCACTAGTGTCTGGCAATACAAAAATGAATGTGTGCGCCAATGCAGCACTTGTGAAGCCTGTCATTGATAGGCAGTCCTCATCTAGTGAACTCGTCCCTCCTGCAACTCCTGTTCTTACACAGAATCAAAACAGAATTGAGGAAAATGGACCAAGTACAGGCTCATCACCTGATTTACCAAGTAGCACTTCTCCTTTTCCAAATAGTCCCTCCCTTTTCACCCCTGCAGCACCAACTGCTGCTGCTGCTCAGAACTCCTCGCTACCTTCATCTATGCACAGTTTGCATTCACCATCTGCCAACACTACTGGGCATCCAGGCCTCAATCCACGAATCCAAGCAGCTAGATTTAGATTTCAAGCAAATGCAAATGATCAAGACCAAAATGGAAACACAACCCAAAGCCCTCCCTCAAGGGACGTATCCCCTACTAGTCGTGACAACCTAGTTGCCAAACAGGTAGCTCGGAATACCGTTACCCAAGTCCTTTCGAGATTTACAAGCCCTCAGAGCAGCGCTCCGTCACGACCAGGGACGTCACATTCAGTGGAAGCTGGCACTTACCCCCCAGTTGGTAGGCCGAGTTTAAAGACTCCCAGCGTATCAAGAATTGACAGAGGAAATCCTCCACCTATTCCTCCTAAAAAACCAGGGCTTTCACAAACTCCTTCTCCACCACACCCACAGCTTAAGGTTTTAATGGATAGTAGTCGATCCCCAAATACAGGTGCAAAAACTGACAGCAAAACCGTGACCTCACCTCTTTCAAGTTCACCACAAGGAATCAGGGTAATAAATGAGGAAATTATTTCTAAGTCCTCACCTCAGCTGCCACCAAAACCTGCTATAGATTTATCTGTGGCACCTGCAGGCTGTGCCATACCAGCCATAGCCTCCTCTCAGGTGGGTGCCTGGCCTTCCCACTTCCCTGGACTGAACCAACCTGCATGTTCAGAAAATTCCTTTGTCATTCCCACCACCATTGCCTGTAGCTCCTCCATAAACCCTGTTAGTTCTTCATCCTGTAGACCATGTGATTCAGACAGCCTCCTGGTAACAGCATCAGGTAAAGGGATTGATATGCTACAAACTGTCTCCCTCTAAAATAATGTTTTGGTTTATCTCTCTCTTATTTGCTTTATTTTTTTAATATACCTTTCTGGTTTTTACCTTCTAAAAGCTGAAATTTTCACTTTTTTTTTTTTTTTTTTACATTCTAGGGGTATGGGAATTCTTTTGCTGATTTAATTATGTCATAAATTAGTTTGCTTCATCAAGGAGGTCTCCAAATTGAAGGCTTTTTTTTTTAAAGGTAAAAGAAGACTAATATTTAAAGTAAATGTGCTGCAAATCAGCGTATATTAAATAAACTTTTTTTTTTTTTTCTTTTTTTGGTCAACGCTATTATTTTGGACTTACAAATGTTTTTTTGGTCTGAAAGTTACCTCTGCTGGTGATCTTCCTTGGAATATGTATTTTAGTGCTTTGTGAATCTTTTAGAAAATAGGACATAGCTGGGGCTACTGTATTCTCCTAAGGCATTAGATGGTTGCACGTTAAGGTATATAATGACCTGGATAACAGGGTGGTTTCAAATATATCTTCATACCTATAAAATATATTTCATTTTCATTTCCATTTTTCTATAGTTCTTGGTTTAGATGCAGGCTTTGTTGATACCTATGTATGGTATCTCACAGGTTTATTTCAACAGATATCAGCAAAGTTTTGCTGTTGGACGTAAAATCTAAATGTCATGTTGACAATTGAAGTCTGGAGTCAGTGCGTGTATCTGCTATTCCTTTTGCGTTGTGGTGAGGACTTATTTGTGTGCCTAACGTGCTGCCAACTTCAGGATATCTCCTTGATGGCAATTAAATGAGCAAAGGCTGCACTGATCTACCTTTTAGTTAATAGTGGATCTCCTATAAATCTTTGTGTCAACATATTTCCCTGCTGGGATCAACAGCACTAGAACGTTACATAAAGCCCCTCTTTAGCCTGACTTGCACTGCAGTGAGGAAGATGGACACAGTTACGGAACACTTTAGACCTTCATCAGCATTGAAGAATGTTTGAAAGGTCTCAAACTTTCAACAGTTATTCTGAGCTCAGTTATGCTACTTCAGTCCCTCATAACTTTAGTCCCTGTATCATCATCTACAGGGTATAAAAGCCCTGCTCAGCTGGTCTGATTCCATCACACAACCAGCCACTTTCTGATAACCAACCGCTTTTCTGCTGCACCGCTGTCTGATAAGACAGTTGAACTCACCAGTCTTGTGGAGGCTGTTCCAAAAGCAGTGTGTGGCAGACTGTATATACAGGAGATTCAAGGGTTTACATTACTATGGAATTTTTATTCCCATTCCACTTCATTGAAAGACTTTCTGCATGTTTCTGGAGTAATATGGTCATGCTTTTAACATTTGGCTATGGAACCATAGTACCAGAATCCTCTCTCCTTTCTGAACTGTGCCATAAAAATATGAGCTCAACAGTCTCATCTTCCATTTGTCTGTTAACAACTGTGGAATTTGATGGCTGCCTCTTTAATTTGCTGGTTTTTATATGGGCGTCCTGAATTTTCATCTTAAATTCTTATTCATAGCTGAGTCTGATTGCCAGGTCAGATAGATCATTAACCTCCCACTATTTCAGATACTCTTCAAACCTCATTTGGTTTCAGGTGCTATTAGGCTCCATAATGGAATTAAAATTTCATTTAAAAAAGAAATCTAAGGTTTTTATTAACAAATTATTGGCAAAATCAGATTCAAAGTGAATAGTTTTTGTAGGGAAGAGGCTGTCTTGCACAAATCCTATCAGCATGAATAAGGCTGTAGATTTCAGTTAGTCTTACATTAATTAGGTGGTGTTTGGCAATGATTTAAGACAGTTTTTTATTATTCTTAAAAAAAATAAATATTCTGTCTTAAAAATGAAATTACCACCGCTTGACTTCATAACTGCATGTATTGTTCTTGCTTTAGTTTGTGCTTTAAAGTATAAACCTTTTTCTTAGGAGAACAATGAACCTTTTAAATGTAACTCTTCCACAAAGTAGTCAATTTGTGCTTTGTGTGAAATTCGTGACAGTTCTCAGAGGCAATTCTTAAAGATGCGATTTTTGTCAAAAACAATTAGTTTTCTAGAACTGGGGTAATTTATGTCTTCAGATTGCCTTTCTTCATTTACACTCCAGTCACTTGTTTTTGGAAGGGATGGAAACATTTGGGTTCTTTTAATCCCCTTATAATCCTTGCTCTGAACATTTGACACTGTTAGTATTTTGTAAGTGGTGCTGCTTTTTGTGTGTTTTTGCAATTGCAAATGGAAAATGTATCCCATAACCTGAAGTCTTCAAAGAAAGATTGCTTAAACTCTAGTTAGTGGTCTGCTGATTCATTTTAATAGTATAGAGATGTTATTTTAATATACCTCATTTACTGACTGCAAACAGGCTCAAAAGAACTTTGATAAATTTATCTGCAGTATTCAGGTAAATATTGAGGAGCTCCTTTGTCTTTTACCCAAACTAATGCTTACATTTTATTGCACTCATTCTGCAGTCCCATTTTATTTTTGTTTTTTAAGGGAACTTAATCTATTTTGACTGAGTGTTTTGGCAAACTGCGGAACTAAATAAACTTTGGGCAACAGATGTTATGCAAGTATGGAAAGACATTTCCCTCAGCATTTTCTGCTGAGAAAAGAAAAAAATAGGGCTTATAAATATATATGGAAATAGACTTTGTCTTAGAGAAGATAAACCAAATTTAATAACACTGTTTTCATTAGGATAATGTAGTCAGTAATGCCTGAATTCAAGTCATTCACTTTTTTTTTTCATTTTCTTTTTTAAGTATGACTTTTCTTGAGGTGAGCAGCATCTAAAAAACTACGAATACTGCTGAAACTTTCTTCCCATATCTGCATTTTCCTGCCCTTTAGTCACAGATTCAGTTAGTTTTATTAATGTTCTGGCTGGTTTTAATCTGTTTTATTTACTTTTTTTCAGAAAATGTTAGAATTTCAATTTTACTTTCAGTTAAAGCAGAGTGTGGTGAAATCTTATCCATATTTTATTGTATAGTAAGTAGTGAGCTTCAAGCAGAATTTGTTAATATTTTTAAACAACAGTGCAAAACACGTTTAACACATTAAAAAGACATTGAAAGAGTCCTCCACTTTTATATTTTTTGTTTTTCAATAAATTTTTGTTTCTTTCTTCTTACAGTGGTTTCAGAATAGTTGATAATAACCTAATCACTAAAGTATTCTATTTATTAATTTTAAAATTGTTTCCTAGTTAGCTCAGATTGCTTTAAGAACATATCAACAGCCTGATTTTTCTGTAGGGGAATGTCTTGGGTCCAGAAAGAGCAACTGTTAAGAGCAAACTTAGGGCACTGATTGTTTTGGTTACGTGTTCTGCCAAATGACTGTGACGATACCTTCTCTGAGGGCTGGGGCATTGGACCGTGCATTGCTCTTTCCATGCCTGGTAGGCAAAGACAGCAGCTTTTGTCATTAACGTTGAACAGACAGCACACAGAGAAGTTCCAATGAACATTTATGGCCTGATTCAAAATCTGCGACAGTGTTTTCATTAACTTCAGTAGCCTTTGAACTGGTGCCAAAATGCTTCTGCTCTGTTTGGATTTCTACATTTCAATGGCTGTAAGACTTCAAACTGGAAACCTATGTAGGCAGCTGGATTTTCATACCCCTGGGATTTTTGCTTTCACTTTCTTCTTGGTTTTGCGCTTTCGATGTCACTCTTCAGTGAAGTATGTTTTTTATTTTGCTCATTTCTGTAATGATTGATTTATTCTTTCTATTCAATTGGCTTCCAAGATAAAAGGCAACGGGGGGAGGAACTGATCTGGGCTCTGAAATTAACCATCTCACGTTCTGAAGCTGATGCCAGAAGCTGTTTTTGTCTGTCCCTCTGCCCTTCATCACTGCATGGCCTACAAGCTTTCACAGATGCTTCACATTTCCTAACTTTTTGCATCTGTAATGATGTACCTTATTTATCGGTATTTTCTAATTTTGGAGTATTTTGCTGGATTTATTCAGCTTTGTTAAATTGCTTTATATTGATAATAGAAGCTAAGGTTATGTTTATGTTATTACCTGGTTTTTGTATCTTTTTCAGTAGAAGGTTTTCATCAAATGATAACCTAGCATAATGAATTCATCATTGAATTGCAACAACATAATTTTAATTTCAAGGAATTGAAGTGAAAGTGAAGATACTACACATGGCACAAAAAAATTCTTCAATTTTTGCATTTCTGTTAAAAACAAAAGAAACAAAACAAAAACTTCCACTATTTTCAATAAGGAAGGGAACCCAGAAATACTATTTATGTTACAAAACTGCCTGGCAAGTTGAACTTCATGCTTAAAGCTTGGTGTCAGGCTCCTCAAATTCCCCTCAAATTCTGAACTAGGATCTAACTATGAGTTCTTCATTGAGGCTGCTCGGATGATGGATTCTTGTGCAAGTCTGGGCCTTAATTAAAACTTACTCAGATATTGCAAGGTCCTCAGATCTGTTGCTTACATAGAATTCTGCTGGGAACTTTCATATTAAATTTTGTTTTTACAAAATGTGGAGCAGATCATCCCCGCATGGTAGAGCTACTGCCACATGCTTTTTTTAGTTATAGGTGTTGGAGGCTGCACAGCACTTCATGAGCTTCACGGAGCTGGAGGTGATGCCCTGCAGCTCCTCTTCAGTCCTGGCTGTTGCAGAACCACACTAAAAGCTGCAGGAACCTGCTTTGTATTGTCAGATTTCAGCCTCATATAATAGTTTATGTGTGACCACAGAATAAAAGGTTATTGATTAAAGAGAGAAATATAATGTGGATTTTCTGAAGGTAACAGTGGAAATAAGAAAAGAATCTTTTTCCTATTTTCTCTTGCAGTCCTTGATCAAGGAAGAATGCACAAAATTTTCTATGCCTTATGCAGTAAACTTCATATTCTTAACAAACTCCCTACTAAAGCTAATAAGTAATGAAGAGAACATTTAACCAAGATAACTCCTAAGCTTTCAAAGCTTTGAACTGAATATTATTTTTTAACAGGGTGACTTGAAAGCTTTCACTTGTAAGTTTTATATAACCTGTTATTCATTCACACTGGAGCATTTTATAATATATTTTTAAGTATTGCTGAGTAAAAGGAACATTACCTGAAGGTACAGTTCAATAATAAATATATTTATTTCTGTATTATTGGTGTAAATTATTTCTACTTTTTTTGCATACGTATTGAAAGGCACTTGAAATTATTAAGCAGCTCTGTATGCAATTTTTCTGTACAACTACAGGTGAGATATAAATACTAAAGTTTGTACTAAGGTGGTAAATGAGGATGAAATTTCATATGAAAATAAGTATTTTGTTCTGGAAAACTTTCTTTACGTAGTTTAAAAAGCCTTCCCAGCATATCAACAATTAAATTAATACTTTCTACATTTTAATACTATAACTTTTTTTGAGATATCCAGCTGCTACTATAGTTCATAACAAGTTTCCTGTTAACCTTTTGTAATGAAATCCTGTCCATTTGCTTTAACAACTGTCACCCCATACATGGTTTTTATTCTTTGGAATACCTTCTGATGTATAGACAAAACATCATCACAAAACTTCTGCTAAACTAACAAATCGTGTCGTTTTGAAGATCCTTTTTAATTTTTTAAAAGAACACAGAGAACACAAAGCTTTATTTATGCGTCTTCCATCTAACTTCTGTTGCTTTAACTCACAGGCTGGTCTTCCTCCCTAACCCCTTTGTTAACAAGTGGTGGTCCTGTCCCCCTGGGTGGCAGGCCCACCCTTCTTCACCAAGCTGCTGCCCAGGGAAATGTCACTTTATTATCAATGCTGCTTAATGAAGAAGGACTGGACATTAATTACTCTTGTGAAGATGGCTATTCTGCCTTGTATTCTGCTGCTACGAATGGACATACAGGTAAGTGATTCAAAGTTTTGTTACGATATTCAAGTGAATTAGGAAAAGCTCATTTCTTAAGTGTTAAATATTAAATTAGGACAAGTGCATGTTTTTAAAAATGTGAACATGAAACTGAGATACATAGATTATATTACAAGAGTTGTAGTGTGATGTGTGTATATATAAGCAATACTTCCAGAGGTAGAATTTTGGAACACGGGAAGCATTTGTCCTTGTGATAACATTCTGCAGGAACATCCATTCTAATTCTCCACTCCTTTCCTATAAAAAGCCACCAGATATCATCACCCCATGTTCTGTGACAAACTGAAGATCTTTTGTAGCAAAGGCAACTTTGCTCTACAGGGAGTAAGCGGGAAAGAGTAGGTCATCATATGTTTTAATGTTCTGTAGCAGCAGTGAAAATGATGGAAGATGATTTCGGAGTAGTCTGTTGCTTGGGAAGGAAAAAGAACTGTTTTGAACTAGATGGGGTAGCCTTAGTTTGTTCTCTAGGCTCCAGTGAGATGGTTCACATTTTTCTTTTCCCCACTACCCCAACCCTCAGTCTCGAGAAGGTCACATCGCTTGAACCTTTCAACAGTGAGTCTTCGTATTTTATGAATGTATTTTTAAAATGAGGCAAATATGTTAGGAACAGATACAAATTTCACGGATACAAACTCCAAGAGATAATTTTCAGTCTCTTAACTGCTGTTTGAGAGCTTTATGTTTTCTTTAAAATTCCAGTATATGTTACTGCAGTTTTTCCTACTGATGTAAAAATCTCCTGGATTCTTAGATTTCATATAATTTCATTATGCTGTTTTGGACACTTAAGATGAAATTCACCAATACTAATGACAAAAAATTCTATTAATTTTTGGTAAAGACAAGATTTTGTTTCACAGTAAAAGGTGGGAATACTGTCTTTGAAACTGACATATTCTTTGCTATTGCCAAGAACCTTAAAATATTGGGAAAGTCCTTTATTTTATTTACTTCCTTTGGCACTAATAATTTTTTTTCAACTTTTTTCCTTCATTATTAAGACTCCAAGTTTACCATACTGTGTGGATTCCCCCCCACCCCATACCCAAATGGGTGTTCTGCAGATTCTTCTATGCTTACATGCATTTGTCATTGCTGGTGTTTGTGGGAGAGCATAACTGACCCAGTTCTTCTTTACTCCTCTTGTATTGCTAATATGTTTCCAAGCAAATGTCCTCATTTTCAGTTGCAATTGCTGAGCAGCTCTTACTGACAGCAATTTGGGTTCTTATTTTATTGTCAAAATTTCAAATAAGAGAAGCATTTGACGGAAGTATGAAAACACAATAATAAAAACAAGCACATCCATATGCATCGTGGAATTGTTTAGTATCTTTTCAATTTTAAGATGAAAATATATTGCAAAGGTTTTAGTGTCACACTTCTATTTATAGTTGACAGGATGTGAAAAACAACTTTGTTGTACAAATGGTTGCATTTTCGCAACTAGATGGATCATATACATTCTGAATGAGGGAATCATACAGCAGCAGTTTTGACGTCTCTTTAATGCATTATATGAAAATTGGGAGTAGTAGATTTATAATATTTTTAGAGAAAGGTTTCTGGGCTTAACTTTAATATATTATCCTTTCTTTGTTACTTGCAGTTTGTTCTGATGTACAGGGATAGATATTCTTCAAAGCAGAGGCGTAAAACTAAATCTATGTAAAAATTTGTAGGCTTAATAAAGGAAGTGTAGAAATAAATCTGTTATTTTAAAAATGCCTTTTTAATAGCTTTTTTTAACCAGCTAGGAATAAATGACAGTAATGTAACTTTAAGAAGGATAAAATAATTTATTGTACAGTTTTTTTCATTGTATTGAGTAGGATTGTCAATGGCGAATTACTGTCTTTTGGCTGCTTTTTATTTCCTTAGAATCATAGAATCATTTAAATTGGAAAAGACCCTAAAGATCACAGAGTCCAACGGTAGGACTTAACACATAAGCTTACCCCAGCAGATGATCACACTGTAATTTAATTTATTGAGATACTTTCAACCTGGAGTTAGTGACTAAATAGATTCAGAGATTTCCAGGATCCCTCGTTTCTTCTGAGTCTACTAACCAGATTTTCTAATTTATCCTAGGAAATAATTAGTCAGAAGAAAAGAGTTACTCTAGACTTCTTAGGAGTCAGCATAGTGAGTACCTCCCTTCAGTAACAAACACCATGTTGCAAGGATTCTGGGAAGAGTGGAAAGTGAATGATCTCCACACATTTTCAGTAAAGAAATAACAGTATTTAAGATGTGTAGATAACTAGAGAAAGGTAGAGCTCACTGTAACCAGCAGATTGGCCACAGTTCTTGTGCGCTCAGCCCAGTCTGTAGAGAAAATTGAGTTCCTCAAGGAAAGAGAACACTCAAATAGTCTTTCCTAAATTGCAAAACGTGTAGCCTTCCAATTTGTAAACAGTTGCCTTTTGAGAGCTGCAGCTGAGGGGTTTTCCCGCACATGAAGCTGGAAGCAGCTGCTTTGTTTCCTGTACACACTGTCCCCAGTTCTGCAGGGCTGAGAGAACTTCACCCTAAAAAATGCACTTAATACTTTCTTTGTGTTTTAAGTGACACAGGGAAATTGTTGATTTTATGATTTAAACACTAGAGCTGAAGAGATTTTGTCGGGCTGTCTTGGTTTGGTCCATTAACAAAGCAGTCTTTGTCACTTTAGTCTATTATGCACTTGATAACATGTACAGTAGTTCACTTATCTAATATATCTGCATATCTGTATTGTGTTGCCAGTGCTGACCATTCTCTGCCACACGAGGTGGTTGAGAAAGAAAGAATAAAATAATAATAGTTCCTAAAACTGAGAGATATGAAGATAATAATAACAATATCCTTTGGACTCAGCTGTGAGCAAATCATATGCAGTTATTGTATAATTGGTTCTCTTCTATTCTGAGTATTTGGAGGCTGTGGCACCCTGATTGATAGGAAAAACGGGAATGATGTGGGAAGTAGAAAGGAGTGAAGTGCAGGGACATACAGCTACACGGACTCAGCTCTGCAGAGCCGCTGATGTATCTGCGTGGTGTTTGCCAGCATTCTGGAAGAACTAACTACCCGGCTGTGGTGGAGAGCAGTAAAGTCTCCAGGTGTTTGTGCTAATAAGCTTCCATGTTTTGCTTTCACTTTGACCAAAACCTTCAACTGAGTGACAACGTCAGTGTCTGTCTTGTGCCTGCCCTTGGCCCAGTCCTCTCTGCTGCTGGTTGCTGCTGTGGCCGACAGCAGTGACCTGGTGTTAGTGAGCCTGAACTGACCCAAACTACCCTTCTCCAAATCGCAACCAACAGTCCATCCAGAGGACACAAACTTCTTGGAGATTATTGCTTTATTCCTTGATGTGCAGAACAGGTCCTGTAAAGCTCACTAGCTCACATGCTATGCCTTTTGAAAGTAGCTCTATTTCCTCATCCTTGCACCTATCCTTGAAAATTAGCAGTTCTTTTCAGTCATCTTCATCAGAAACAGTATTTTCACATAGATAAACTACCGTCGCAAGGTTCTGTCAATAATTGTGAGTTAACAATATCTTTCTAGAACGGTAGTTTAATTCTGTGTGGTTTTCATGGCTTTTACGTGGCTAATGTATGCTTTGTCATGAAACCAAAGTGTATGCCAGCCCAGTACTTAAAACTGACAGAAGAAAATTTTTTCAACATCCTTCATAAACTTTAGAAATATTTTAGGATGTCAAACAGGAATCAATATTTTCAAGTTAACTGTTTAATGTAAGACTGGGATTGGCAATGGAAGGAGGAAAAAATTATGTCATTATAAGCAAAGTATGTTTTCTGTTACATAGTGATTGAAAATATAACTTTATTTTAATTTGTATTATATTACAAGTGGAAATAGTAGGTAAGTTAGCTACCTGGGAGCTTCTTTATGACTTAAAAAATTATTATAGATGAAATCCTGGTAGTTTATCCTGACAAACAATTTTTTTAAAGGCCATTTCAGATCAGATTATTTGTTTAAGAATCATACTTTACATTATAATAATTGACAGTATTTGAAAATCTTATTTCTTGATGTTAAATTATTTGTTCAGTCAACTCCACAACATCTGTATTAATATTTGAAGCAATTGTAGCAGGAATAAATACATTCAAGAGTGGTTTAGATTAGTCAGATTTCTGAGTAATTCTAAGTATGTTTCTGATATGTAGAGATAAGCTTACTAGCAAAGCTTGGCTCCAGGATCTGAGCCGGTGCTGGAACAAAGCGCATTAAACTTGTTCAGAAATCAGATCAAGAGTTTATAATTGGTGTTGTAGCTGAGCTTATTGTCGAAGTAGTGGCTTCAGCTGCAAAATACTTGTTTTATTTGGGTCTAGAACCAATTTCAATAATATAGAGCAGATTAAGGATTTTCTTGAAACTTAATTGCATCAAATGATATTCCAATTTGTGGATGAAAAGCAGTCTAGTTACTATGTAATTAATTATCTTAATTTAGCTGTAGGATGATGGAATCGGGCTGGTACTATTTTTAGCATGTCATTTTGGAGATACATGAATGGGAAGGGTTTGGGGAGGTTTGAGTTTGTCAGCTTACCTCATTTGTCATTGCAATCCCATCTCAAACTGTCCTCAGCCAGGAGCGGGCAGCCTGTTGATGTGTGTGTAGCTTGTGAGCGTCTCCCCCATGCCTGTTGTATTTCAGATGTGCACATGACTGCTGGTGGGACTGAGCTGCATTTAGGGGCTGCTGGATGATTCCAATTCCCCACTGTGCAGGGACATAGCACTGTGGGAGTTGCCAGCACTGGGGATGTGTTTGGATCCCAGCAGAACCCAACCAAAGCCCTTTTTCCAAGAGGGTGGTGGTGCCCCCAGGGAGTCATTCTCACCTCTCTCCTGCAAACTACTCCCTGAGCCTCAGTTCGCTGAGATGTGCGATGTGTAATAAAAAAGACTGGTTGCTGTTGCCCCTTTGGTAGCTTTTAACTTCTGGTAGTTTCAACCACTTGTTTTTGTTGCATCGATCTGTGGTTTTGCTCAATTTTCAGATTGTGTGAGATTGCTGCTGACTGCAGAAGCACAAGTTGATGCTGCTGATAAAAATGGCTTTACACCCTTGTGTTCAGCAGTTGCTCAGGGACATGTCAAGTAAGTGAAGTCTTAAGATTTTGCCCATCAGCTATTACTCAATTTTATGTTCTCTTTACATTATATTATATACCTTTTCCATTATGTTACTGTTGCATTCATAGATATAAATGCATTTAACTATCATTTATTCAAAGCATCTACTGAAACTCTTATGCCATTCTGCTTTTAATATTTTCCATTTGTTTTGTTTCCAATTGCAGCACTTAAGGTTGTTGAATGTGCATTCTTAGTAACAACAATCTGATACTGGTCTACATGTGTGTGACTTACCTTTGAATTTCTTAATTTTCTTTGAGTTCTCAACCATAATATATGATTTACAGGGAAGGAGGAAAGAAATTATTTTTGTGCTGTTTTTTGAAGCTTAGAGAACTGTAAATATGGTATTCATAAACAAAATAAGATTAATCTGAATGTTCTCTTGAGTGATACAGAATCAAATACTTTAAACAAAACAGTTCTTAAGGTTTAAGGTTTTTTGGATCAGCAACCTTGAAAATCAGAAAATTATGTATGAGTCAAAGAATATTTCTAAGAACATTCTTCAAAATGTAGTTACAAAAGTTTCCTTTTAATTTTTGAAGCTCCTAATTTCATAAGATTGGTGTTTTATGACAGCATGGTTAGAAAATTGTGTCGTCTTTTTATACTGAGAACCAGCACACAACAATTCGTCCAGATGGTTGGTTTTTTCCTCCCTTTTCCTCCATTCAGCAGAGGAGCTGAAGACAGATGTTACGATTCTGTTCTGCAACTTCACTGTGTATCCTAGAATCATAGGAACTAGAACTGAAAGTTGGAGTCAACCAGTAGATAAACTCTACCACAGCATCCTTATCCAAATAAAACTGCTTTCCAAATGCAAAAAGTCTTAAACAGCATGACTAAGGATCTTTATTACAGACGTTACCTTTGTTTTATGTAACTTGCATTTTGCTTATCTTTCAGGTTTTGGTTATTTTAATGTTTCATTTTACTATTTTTAAGGATTCTACAGTGCTATGGTAGAATAGAGGGGTCAATGTCTTTGAGTGTTGTTAGACTGTGATAAGCCCTGGCCCAGCAATGAGAAAGAGGAAGAATGGAGTTCCTGTGCTTCTCATGTTCTTCCATGAATGTGTAAGGATCATCAGAGATTCTTGCCACTTCTCAGAGGACTTCAAGCTTATCAACTAATAGGTGTCTTTTACTGGAAGTCTTAATCCAGAGGTAGCAGATTCCCAGTAGGTGTTTTGAGCACAGAAATATGTATCTAGTTAAATGTTTTACATTAAATCTATGAAACTTATATGTGACTTGACAAGACAAACCAAAAATATACTCTTCATATTCTTTCACTAAAAAAAAAAAAATCGTAGACTTTGTTTAAGTAGAAAACTATCTATTTCTCTGATTTACGCTCAAAACACTTTGCTGTATATTGGCTGCTGTGTTATGGTACTGCAGTCTTTATGTGCTGTTTCCCTTAAAGTTACTTACGTAATATGAAAACCCTAAACATTTCTTATTTTCACTTTTTTGAGATACTAAACATGAAACAAATTGTAAAAGTGAATGTGGAATAATGATGGGCCCAGCCAAAAATATCAGAGAGGCTGGGAATGCTGCAGGCTGTTTGATTTGTTGATCACTTCAAAGTTCTGGCTCACAGTATCACAGTATGTTCTGGATTGGAAGGGACCTCAAAAGATCATCTAGTCCAATCCCCCTGCTGGAGCAGGAACGCCTAAGTGAGGTTGCACAGGAACATGTCCAGGTGGGTCTTGAATGTCTCCAGAGAAGGAGACTCCACAACCCCCCTGGGCAGCCTGTTCCAGTGCTCTGTCACCCTTACTGAGAAGAAGTTTCTTCTCAAATTTAAGTGGAACCTCTTGTGTTCCAGCTTGATCCCATTGCCCCTTGTCCTATCATTGTTTGCCAAAAACTCTGCAATAGGCAGAATTTGGGGCAATAGTAGGGTCTGTCTCCTTTCAAGTGTTGTGTTACTCGTACTACAGCACTGAGACTCTGGGGTTAATAACAGCACTAAACCACTCTCAATTACACAGTACTTGTATGTGACATTTTCTAGCCAATCCCCTGTGACATGTCAGTTAACCTTACACACAAGACTTTCGTTCCAGCCCTCAATACAGTCAGAAAGAAATTATAGTTGTTTGGGACCATTCATTAATTTCACCAGTTCCAAAAGTGCTTGTAGGAGAAAATTTCAAAATCATTTCTTATGTGGTCCAGGCCAGGCTGACCTTACCTGACCTTGAGATGGAAAGTCAATGTAGCATTTCCAGAATCATTGAATAAAATGCAAAATAACAAACATAATGGACTTTTTTAACATAGCAGACTTAAAATTCAGTCTCCAGTGGTTTTATGAAAGCGTCTGGTTATGAGCCCATGTTAAGATGACTTTTGTGACTGTACAGTTAAGATACATGTTCAACATTTTATAAGGTAGAACATTACTTTTATTTGTATTTTCTCTGTTCATTTGAGCGTTTTCAGAAAGTGTAGCTAAGTAGTTCATATTAATGTTATCTGTTTAATTCTTTTCTGAAAGAGGTTATTTTACCTTGAACTTGGTTGATTTTCTGACTAAATAAGAACTTAGTAGAAGGAGATAGCTTTTTTTTTTTTTTTTTTTTTTTTTTTTTTTTAGTGCTTGTGTTTGTTTCATTTGTAATTTCATATATGCTTATATCCTTAGAGATAGATAGATACATAGATACATATAGTTTCAAATATTTTGTCATCCTGTTTGCTATAGTATGATCCAACCCATAGTTATGAATCTATGGCATTGCATTAGTTGCTTTGAAGCTTTATTGTTTACATCCTTCTATTTTTATGGACTAATAAATATTGAGCCGGAGAGATGGACAGTTATCTTTGTTTAAAGCCCTTGTTTGAACTACAGAGGAAATAGCCTGGAATTAAGATTTTTCTAAAGTGTTGAGAGCTGCTGAAAATCTGTGTTTGGGAAGGGAAAGGAAGCCAACCCTGGCACAAGAATTGGGAAGAAAACTGGACCTACTGCTACAGGGTTCTGAGGAAGTACAGGATCTTGGGTCCAGTGCTGGTCCCCAGTGAGTCTCTCCTCAGCCCTCCACCCCATGTTCTCTGCCACCAAAACCCCCCAAGCCACCCTGCTGCAGTTCCCTTCATTCCAGGGTCTGAGTGGTGGGGTAGTGCCCACAGCTCTTCTGCTGTCCCTACCAGTTTAATTCCCTAGGCCAGGGTCCTTTTTAATGCTATCTCAAGCTAGTCCTAGTTCTTGTTATTTTATTTCTTCATAACACTATTTTTAAATATCAGTAGTCAGGAAAGCAATGTTACATTTTGCTCAGCTGAAGGTTTTTCTTAAGCAGCTGTCATAAAACCTTTATTAGTTTTGTGAAATTAAATGTTTTATAGTCACAGTTTTTAAATGCATCTACAGTCATTTAAGATTTATGGGTTTAAAGTAACCTGTTATTCTGTCTTTATATCTGTGTGTATGTACAAAATTATATCTTATACTTGTGAATATGTGATGGATAAAGTCACAGGTAGATCTGTATCTATAAAATCAGTACTTTATTAAAAAAATGTAAATGTTGTAAGTTATAAAGAGTTTTTGGATGTCAAATATAAGGATTTTACTACCTTATTGTTTGCTGTAGGTGTGCAGAATTATTAATTATGTATCAGGCTAATATTAACCATGCTGCTGAAAGAGGACAGACACCTTTGTACCTGGCCTGTAAAAATGGAAATAACGATTGTATTAAGCTGTTGTTGGAAGGTGGAGCAGATCGAACATTAAAAACCAGTGTAAGTTATTATAGTTTGTAAAGGTAAAGTACCTTGTATAGTACTGAAAAACTGCAAACAGCTAGGAAATATTTACATTAAAATGCTTATTTAAAATTTTCTTTAAAGTTGGTCTAAACCATGTAATTTGACATTAGTATTTTGTTCTTTTCATCATACTATCTGTTTTGGTTTTGTTTTTTTAAGCTTGTTGGTCCCTTTCAACTCAGGACATTCTATGATTTTATGACTTATTTTTAATGTGGAGAAGTGGAGATGTGGATTTTGCTTCCCCCTTTTATGTTAGAGTGCTTTATTTTTGTCCTTGAAGGGACCCTCACACCCAAATTTTCCAGCCAGTATTGTAAAGTCTCATGTATCACAAATGGGAGAATATGGGAAAAAATTGTATATGCAGAAGAAGGGTAGGAGGACTGTCTCAAGATTAATGTCTAGGTGTTGCCCTTTTCCTGAAGTTTTTCCTAGGATTTTGATGTAAACATGACAATAAACATGGGATGTAGGGTGTCCCGAAACAAGGCAAAAAGAGTATTAGCTCACAGTACATTCTGCTCCCTCTACTACATTAAATTTTCTTGATTTATTTATTTTGGACTTGGAAAGTAAATCTATTTGACTTGAAATGAGAAAAAGTTATGATGTCAAAGACATAAAAATATCTGGATGATAAACTGATTAACGCAACAGAAGACAAATTATTGATTGTTAGAATCACATTAGTTTGATATGGAAACAATCTATTAACAGCATGTAAGTCCTGTATCACTCAGAGTCTTCTGAAAGTTTTGAAGTCTCTGTCTGTTGGACTGTCCTTGGAGAAAGCTGTAGAATTTTCTTCTACTACTACATTTCCTTCCCTCTTTTTTTTCCACCTCAAAACACATACAAGCAACTCTTTTTTGCCAAAGGATTATTTTTTCACTCTTGCTTATGTTTTTAATTTCCGAACAGAGCCTTCCATTCAGATTCTTTGCTGATACAAGTTCTGCAAACATTTTTCTATGTGTTTGGTGGGAGTGTGCTTTTTGCTTTTCTTTTGTTAGGATGGCTGGTCACCAGTTCACGCAGCAGTGGATTCTGGTAATGTTGACAGTCTCAAGCTCCTTATGTACTATGGAGAGCCAAACAATGGGAACTCTTTGACTGCAGCAGAGGCTGATGTAGACTACTTCGATTTGGAGAAGAGAGAAGACAACTATAGCAATAGAGTAAAGCCTGTTATTTCTGCAGATCTCATCAACCATGCTGACAAAGAGGGTTGGACTGCTGCCCACATAGCAGCATCGAAAGGCTTTAAGGTCAGTCTATATGAAGAAGTTACAGTAACCTGATAGCATTTAGGCATGATAAATCCTTCTTTTTTAGTTTCAAAGAACTAAAACTTAGATGTCAATCATTTAACAGAGACAGATACTTGCAGTGGGTAGTTTACCCCAGAAGCTAGGTGTCAAATCAAGTGAATTGTCACATTTTAAATACCTATTTGTTTTGAGAAAGCAATAAGAAGAGAAAAGATGATTACATGAGATTCAAATTTTCAGAGTTAAGGTGAGGTGAATTCCACCCCAAATGCCAATTTCTTGGGTGTCATGTATTTACTATAGATATTAGATGAACATGGTTTCCAGTTACAGTTAGGGATGATTTAACTTTGAACAATTTTTCCCATGGGAGGGAGGAAAGGGAATTTGAGAATCAAATATGTGCAGTAATACATTGTTTATTTTGTTATTTTCAGCAGCCTTTTTAGCTGGCCATTAATAAGTTTTTTGGGGCTGGGATAACTGATGACATGGAGAATGACCTGACAGGTCTTACTGATGATAAGCAGGAAAATTTCTGGAAATTTAACATTGCTTGAAGATTTTGACATCAGAAACTTTACACTTCTAACACTGATTGTCAAAAACTTTGAAAATCAGCTTGTGATTACATGCCTAATTCAATATCTATCATTATGTTTTCCTTTTTTTCCTAATAAATTTACTATGATAAATTCAAAATAGGCACAGATTTAAAATTCATTTCATTAAATTATTTTTTTTAGGGACCAGCCTCTGCTTACTCTGCATTTTGCATTACAAATAGAGTCAATATTCTGTCACCAGTGTCTGCTAGGCAGGTACAGACTTATTCAGTTTCCACTCATCTCAGTTTAAATGCAGCTTAAGGTATTTGGTATAGTCTGCAAATACCTAAATAGTGGGCAATGAGTTGCTTCTTTCTGCAGTAATACAATCCTCAGGAACTTGGACACTAGGTTTTGTTTACTGTCTAAAAGGAGCTTTGGCTAAATGTTCACTCTGATGGTTCTGACAGCGGAAGTGTTCACATGCACCGTTCATGAATAACTCATGAGTTTGAGTTTCTGAGCACGTTCCAAGTCAACTGTTTAGTAAGATCTGCACTGAGGGCTGAGGGTATTCTCTTGGGTGACGAAAGCAATATAGAGCTGGCAGTCAGATTCCCAGCTTTGATGCAGAGACTTTACATAAATGTATTTGGTTAAATGTATTTATTGACTTGAGAGATGTTTCGGATATTAAGAAGCTAAAGCAAGCTTAATAGCCATCTTCAAGTACTGTTAACGCTTCAACTTCATTCTCTAATCCTTTATCTGCACTGCATGTCATTCATGACACTGCATGATAGTTGCATATAAAGAATAATGGCACTTGCACCCTTTTCTTTAGAGATTGGTAGGTGCCATTCATTACAGATGCTAGGGCATCTTAGCTGGTATTTCATTGGCAACAGAGCCAACAAAACTTGTTATTTTACTAAGGAAATAAGCCTTATTTCTTTGTTCTCTCACTTCTTTTTTCACTCTGCTTCCCACTGTCAGCCTCACAGTTCAGTTCTCTGCCTTCTGCTGTCTTTTTCATTCATTGCACTCATCTTTGGAGATGCATGTGTAAGAATTTCATTTAGGAGTCTAACTGCATATTGGTATGACTCTTCAATGCAGCAAATGAACAAGTAAATAATACAGTTCTTACCTTTGCAGAACTGTCTAGAAATCCTTTGTAGCCATGGTGGACTAGAGGCTGAGAGAAAAGATAAGTGTAATCGAACATTGCATGATGTTGCCACTGATGATTGCAAACATCTCCTAGAAAACTTAAGTAAGTAAATGCCATCGGCACTACATAAAATTGTTTGTAGTTAGAAGCTTGTGGGACAAAAATCAGAACTATTAAAAGGGTAGTTGTCACTTCTTTGGCACCACAAAATTAGGTTTTCTTAACCTAGCAAGTTTCTATTCTCCAAATTTTGCAAAAGCATATGATAAAATTTTGTTGGAGATTATTAAATGAGTAATATCTTTATTTTTAAAACATTTGAAAAGACAGTATATATTGTACACATGCAAACATCTGTGTTCTCTTAAAATTTCTAAATTTAATGTTAGTAATTACTTTTTCCAAAGCTGTTATCCTAATCTTACCTTCTCTTGCAATTCTTGCAGGAAAATTACTTTGTGGTGGATACCTGTCAAATTTCCTCAGGCTGAGACAATCATCTAGTCACATCTGAATCTCTTTTAAGAGCATAGCTTTATTTGTCACTTGTTTATTGTTGAGGGGATTGTTTACTTTATTCTTCAAAAAAAGCCTTAGAGACAAGATCAAACAACTTCTTTTTTCCAACGTCAATAACTTTTGTCAGAAGATTGTTCTGCTGAAACCTGTCACCTTCTTGCTTCTCTGTAACTTTTCTCAAAATTCAGTAGAGCAGGATGACCTGTGTATTTCTTGAGTTAGAACTCAGTCCATTCACTCACAAGTTCTGTGTTTTCTATTTCTCTGTATGGTCAGAAGTGTCGTCTTTGTAGATTTGTATGCTTGGTATTTTTTTCACTTTTTATGTTGTGGGATGTAGGGCTGTGGGCAGCCAGTGTCACTGATTATCAACAAAATAAGGCAGCTTTCTGTGTGCTGCTTCTGATTTTCCTCTTTAGCTATTATAATGTCTAGGTTCTTACCATTTTACTGTAGGTGCAGAGAGGAACACAATTCACTTTCTATTAGAAACTCCTATGTGGTCTACTTCTTTATCAGAAGCCAGTTTCTCACAGCTTAACCTGTAGCCTCTTAAATTGATGCCTGTGTTGTTTTCATCAGTCCTAGTACCCTGTTTCTCAGCCTTATCATAAATCCACCTGCTTTTATCAGGTGGAAACCTTTGGACTCTGTTTCTCTTCTCTTTCATTTGTTAAGCCTGTAGTTAACATGATCATAATTAGCTTCCCCCCCCACCTCCATGATATCTGGTATGTGGCAGCTTGGAAACATTATTTTTCCATCTGGCTATATGCCTCAACAAGCCAAGACTGCATTTTGGGTAAGCTGTGTGTTTGTCACCTACTACCTTCCTCGCAGTCCAGTGAGGTTTCCACGGTGAGGAGCTACATGGATGTAGGACAGGAGGATGTGCTCCAACAGGTCAGAGAGGCTGGGGGCCAGGATTACCAGCTATGCTGTAGGGGTCACATGCACTGAAATTTAGGCATAAACTGTACCTCTGTCCTAGGGGCCTGTTTCTTTGTAGAGAACTCTCTGCATTTCTTACAGACATCACTCATTTCCCTGAGGTCCAGCCATCAGAAGGGCAAGCCTGTGATGCATTTTTCACATCCCACATCTGAAGAATGCCTTTGGGTCATCTTTTCCCTATGGTAGTCTAGTGGGTTTATATCAGAGCTTTTCTGACATCAAAAAAACTTTGTTAGTTTGTATCAGCTGAAGATTTGGCTTCTGAATTCAAAAGCGAAACTAAGATCATGTTACAAGATTTCACAATAAGTTGATATATTTTTTTTTTTTTCCTGTGGTGCATTTATTTTTAATTTGAGGGGTGATTTCTGAAAGGTATTGTTTTGGCATTAAAGTTAGAAGATAGTTTCCTTTTTCAGTTTTAGTCATCTAAATGATCCATCTACACTGCGGCTGCTTCTCTCAAGTTGTATTCCATTTTTCAAAGAGCAAGATTTAAAATACCTTCATTAAATTAATTTTGTTTCTAGAATGTGCATGTTAAATTTCCTGCTTTCTTTTTTTAATATCTTGTCAATTTGTTCTATCACAAATCAAATATACACTTTAAAGTGAACTTTCTATCTTAGCTTTTTATTTAAAAGACATTTGGCTCAGCTGTGTGTTCTACTTGTGCACTAGTGCCAGAAAATTCCTTTCTGTATTGATAATAGAAGTATGCACAACCACAATAAGCTAAAATGTTAAGACACTACCTACAGTCTGTCTTAATTTGTAAGAAATTAGTCTGTAAAGAAGTAGTAAAAGATTAAATAAGTTTTGTCTTGCTTCTCATTATTTAAGCATAATAATACTGATTTTTTTTTATAATGTAAAAAAAGGTAGATACCTTGATATTTATTTTTCATCACTGCCCTGATTTTGTGATAGTGATCTGTGCTGCTCCTTAACATTTGTTTTTCTGTAGCAGGAGTTATTTTGCAGATTTCCTTTGCAATATTAGATGACATTGGTCTTTAATAATAGGATTTTTTTTAATTGAGTTTTACCGTTTTTTTTCATTTTTGGTTTTCTGTTTTTCAACAGATGCTCTTAATGTACCTGTAAGGATTTCAGTCAGTGGTATTGAACCAACCCATTGCAGTACTGAGGAATTCGATACAGAAAACACAATATGTGCTTTAAATATCCGCAAACAGACATCATGGGATGATTTTTCAAAAGCAGTGAGTCAGGCGGTGACAAACCATTTCCAAGCAATCGCTTCTGATGGATGGAGGAGCCTAGAAGACCTGTCATTTAATAGTGCTGCAGAATCCAACATTGGCCTCAGTGCAAGCAGTATATTATCTGTCAAACTAGGTATCAATACGGGTGTAATAAGAAAAGCAAAAATTGAGGATTTTCTTGCATTTGTGAAATCTTGTGAGACAAAAGTGTGTTTGGATTCCTGGTTCTTTTAAAGTTTCTATGAAACTTTGAATGGTACTGGCATGAACACATTATTTAATTTTAGCTGCGTGTATGGTACAATTCATTAAGCACTTAAAGATCACCTCAGGGACCATGAGGTCCTATGTTAATTAGTCCTTTACTTGAATTAGTATTCCAGAGGAGGGATGTATGTTACAGGTGAAATGAAATAAGTCAAAGCAAAGACCACACTATGGCTTTGCAGTACATCCAGAATGTACAGTAAATCCAGACTGTAAATCATGAGCACTACTTCTGTTTTATGTAACTTCACTTATCATGGTAAAACAGAAAAAACTTTGAAAAGGTGAGAAATTAGCCAAAATCTGGTAGCAGTAGTAGTAACAGTTGCATAGGATACTGATAATGTACTAAAGACGTGCTGCATATCCCCTTCCCCCGCCCCCACCTGCCCATCACCCTCAAAACACCCTATTCACATTAGACTTGGCAATTATCTTGTTTTGCTTTATGTGTAAAGATGTAAAGACAGGCTAGTCATTAAACTTGTGTATTAATTGGCAGAAAGCACTCGTATCCTCTGTCATGTAGCAAATACTAGTATGATTTAGTACTTGGGACTGGTTTGTTTGTCAAATTTGTCAGTGTATGCACATAATCTTTGAAAACAAATGAATACGCTTGAGCGTAAGACACTTATCTAGATACAGGGAATATATCTCTCTTTTTTTTTTTTCTTTTTAACAGGAAACATTCCGTGGTCAACAGGTCAGAATTTTCCCCAGCCACCATGGGACTTTTTGAAGAAGAACAGAGCTGAGCATATCACAGTGTTTTTGTTTGGTAACTTTCATTTTACAATTTTCAATCTTGAATGTTAAGACACTCCATATGAAATACATAATTTGAGAGTAATTTGCTGCTGGTTTTGTTCTTCAGCATTGCTTGATCCTCAGAAATATCATATCAAATTAATCACAGAATCATGGAATACCAGGTTGGAAGGGACCTCAAGGATCATCTGGTCCAAACTTTCTTGGCAAAAGCACGATCTAGAAAAGATGGCCCAGCACCCTGTCCAGCTGAATCTTAAAGTGTCCAATGTTTGGGAATCCACCACTTCCAATGGCTGACTTTTCTCACTGTAAAAATTTTCCCTCTTGTGTCTGGTTGGATTCTACCCAGTAGTAACTTGTACCCATTACCCCTCCTCTTTTCCATGTGGCTCATTGTAAAATGGGAGTCTCCATCTTTTTTGTAACCACCCTTTAAATACTGGAGCATGGTGATAAGGTCTCCCCTAAGCCTTCTTGTCTCAAGGCTGAACAAGCCCAGTTCTCTCAGCCTTTCCTCATATGGCAGCTTCTCAGTCCGTTGATCATCTTTGTGGCCCTTCTCTGGACCCTCTCCAGCCTGTTCACACCTTTTTTGCATAATGGAGACCAAAACTGAACCACGTGTGGCCCCAGCTGGGTAGATCCCAGCCTGTGCTGCACTCTTGGATTATGTTTTCCCAGGTACAAGACGTTACATTTGTCTTTGTTGACAAGGTTCATAAGGTTCTTGTTAGCCCACTCTTCCAGCCTATCCAGGTCTTCCTGGTGGGTGGACCTCCCTTCTGAAGTGTCCACTTTCCCCAGTCAGTTTGGTGTCACCAGCAAAGTTAATCAGGGTACACTCGATCCCCTCATCCAGATCACTTACGAAGATGTTAAACAGTGTTGGGCCAAACAGCAATCTCTGGGAGCCTCCACTCATGCTAGTTTAAAAAGGAGCCATTTACCACCACCCTCTGGGTATGGCCTGTCAGACAGTTCCCCAGCCATCCCAGAGACCACTTGTCTGGACCGCAGCTCATCAGTTTCCCTAGGAGGAGGCTGTGGGAAACCATATCAAAAGACTTGAAGAAATCCAGGTAGACAATGTCCTCCTCTTGCCCCACATCAACTGAGCGGGTTACTTTACTGTAGAAGGTGATCAAGTTTGTCAAGCACGACTTGCCCCTGGTGAATCCATGTTGGTTTTTCCCAATCACGTGCCTCATTTAACCTGTGACAGCCACCAGGACAGTTCATTCCATGACTTTCCCAAGGACTTAAGTAAAAGCGATGGGTATATAGTTTCCTGGATCCTCCATTAACACCTTCTTAATTAATTGTTTAACTAGAATAGATTTTAAAAGGTCTACTACATTTAGAAACTATGCTGGCACATAAAAGCCCTACTATTAATACCTTCTTCACTTATATAGAAGCATCCATTTTACTTATGTCATGGATACCCATGAATCCATGTTGCTAGACAGATGTGTTTCTTTTCTTCACCATTTTGATTTGTATAGCCTGTAAATTTTGGAGATCACTGTAGAACACTGCATGAAAAACACGTGTATCTATCATACATGCTTATAAGCAGAAGAGATTTAGAAAAGTTGTTTGTGTATCTCTTTTTTAAAGGACCTCAAGAAGGCTGCCTAAACAGTGTGACTTATGCATCTATGATCCATCTTCAGACTCTTCAGAATTACCTCCGCCTGGTAAGTACTAAACTAGCTTCTCTCTGCATTTATACATGAAAATATTTCTGTGATAGTGTTGACTGAATAATATTTATCTTCTACTCTGTGGAAGAAGGTCAAGAATTCTAAAAACTGAAATGGGATGAAAGGTATTACTCTCAAATAAAGTTCCCCCTAAGTCTTACCTCAGTAAGTTCAGTCACCTGAGGGCATTAACTTTCTTCTTTAAACAGCTGCCATCCGAGTAACTGAAGTGCTTAAGAAAATATTTTAAAAGCTCTATATCTTACTTCTTCCCAAAGTGATTTCATTCTACTTTTTGAGGGGAAAGTAAATTAGAATAACATTCATGCAAGCAGTTATTTGAGACTTGAATTCTATTGTTAGCTTATATATATAATCTCCTGTAGCTCTTATGATTTATTTAATATCTCAAAAAATAAGGCTAATTGGCTAATATGACTTAATTTTCATAGATCATTTGTTTTAACATTGCTAATTGAATCAGAATTAGTTTAAAATCCACACAATTTCTGCTATGTCCTTGGATAGTACTTTATGTTGTTAGAAGAACAGTTATATGCCATAGGTTTCTGTTGTATTCAACAAAATTGCACAGTGATGTGAGTGTACTCCCTTACTGACTTTTTAGAGGTTAAGCAATTTTACAGATGAAATCATTTTTATTCTACCATATTGATAAATTATCCCATTTCAACTACAAAGAAAATCTTTAGTCTAAGTCCTTAAGTTAACAGTGACTTAAACTGTGCTTTGACGATTTTAACATCATTCTGGTTTATCTATTTTAATTCAAAATCAATAAAAGATTTGTGACTCTTGAATTCATCCTTCCTACATGAATTTTTCAACTTTTAATGATTTTTATAATGGCAAAACATCTTTTCATGTAGTAGGTTTATCACTATATTTCCAAGGTGCCATATGCAAATATTGCATATTTTGAAACTAGTATACTAAGGATTATCAGCTTATTATTGTCTGTTAGGTGCTGATTATCTCATCTAGGGAATAAAAAATCCAAGTCTATGAACTATCATGAACAATCTGTTGTCTCTCTGTAGGTTGAACAATATCGTAATGTCATTTTCCATGGTCCAGAAGGAAGTTTGCAAGACTATATAGCATATCAGATAGCGGCCTGCCTGAAGGTATTAACACAAACATATAAAGTAAATTCGTTCATAAATTAGAGTTTGCATTATTTCACCAAATCTATACATTTTCAACACAGCAAAAGCAAGTGACTGCAGGATCCTCATGTGAAATCATTAAAGTTGAAGTGGATGCTGGTTTCTCCAAGGAGCAGCTTGCAGAACTGTTCATCAGTAGTGGTAAGGTTATTTCAGCAGGACTGATTTTGGTAATTTGTAGGAAAAAATTCAATGATACGAAGTAAAGAAATACATTAAAACATTTTGCATAGTGGGTGGCATGTTTGACCAGAACCGATAGTTTTCCAGATGCTTGGAGAATAATGAAAAGAGTCTAAAATCAGGTAGCACTAAGTGTAACAGTCCAACAGGGAGCTCTGTCAAAAGTTTGTTCTATATGAGTAAAATTAATAGTTCTTAATATTTTTTTCTGTCTCATTCCTTTTTTCCTTTGTTTGTGAGCCTTTAAAAGTTGATTGCTATGGTTCAGAACTACTGAATCAGAATGAAAGTCTATTGTTGCGTTATTGTAACTACTCTAATATTTGGGTGTCTTCTTTTTTAAAAAAAGAGAAGGTATGAGAAGGGAAGCTATAATTATTACCTTTCTGGGAAAAAAAGGAGCAGTGAAAGAATTCTTAAAAAGTCAGACCACTTTTATGCTCACCTATCTGTGAATCTCAGCCAAATTTTTCACCCAAGTAGACAGATATTAGTGTGTGTGTTCTGACCTATTACTACAGGACAACATTGAATTTCTGTTAAAATGAACAATTTCCGTGTATGTGAATAGTTACACGTAGATTAAAGACCTATTCCTTGGGTGCTCCACAGTGAAGTATTCTCAGAGTGGTCAGTACCTGTGTGAATTCACGGTGAATAATTGATAAGAGTAAAAAAAGGAAAGTAGCCAAAGATGAATGACAATGAAAATGGGCAAATTACGTATGGAAGCAGAACAATGGGGGTGCATAGGTCAGTCAGAAATAGGAATGAAAACGTAAAAAAAGAACAAATAGAATAGTGCTAAAAGTGAAGGTAAAAGCATTGTTTTGTGTGGAGGGCTTTTCCATGGGCAGGTTGTGCTGCATTTTTTCTGTACTCATGCATTCTAACTCTGATTTATTTTCTTTTGCTATAGTATTAACTATACAGTCATAATATAGTATATAATATAAATATATTAAATAATATAGCAATAGTATATAATATATCTCATCTCACACATACTGTAATAGAAGAGCCTGAAGAGTGATATGATGCTTCTTTTTCTTTGGTACTGTTCAAATTAATTTTGGCTCAAATACAGTTTTACTGTCTGCAAGTAGTTCTTGGATATTTAGCTGCCTTCACCCCTTTGCAGCTTTCTACTGTTTTTTTCCCGATTCTATTTTATGAGTGTTTAATTATTCATGGGTTCTGCTGGGGTTTTTTTGACAAAAACTAGCAATACAGTTTGAATCTAACCTTGGTAACACATGTCATTTTCATCCAAAAACACTGGGCTTTTTTATTATTATGGCTTATGGATCTTAACTTTACCTCTCACTCAACGTGGTCATTCACATTAAAAAGAAACGTGATAAATCTCATTGCTGCTTGGAATAACCTTGCATTTCAGGAGCTATGATTTTCACATTTCACCTTCTGTATTGAAAGAGGTTTGGGCTTTAGGCATTTGAAATTGTTCCGGTTTCAGTTGTACCAATGCAACACTTCTGGCTGTATCTTCATGTGCTTCATGAAGTTTTGAGACCATCAGCTCCTCTACCTTCTTCCTTCTCAGTGTGGGCAGACCAGAAACACCAAGAGGAATTTCAATTTCATAGGAAGTTGTTTTATGCAAGCAAACTCAAATTAGTAACTTTTTAATAGAAAAACTACAATTCAGTGAATGAGACTGAATGCTGTCTTCTACCTGCCATGCCTGTGCAGTGTGGACCTGTCCTTCACATGTGCTTTCATCCTGCAGCTTTCATGGGCATTCTTGCTTGCAACAAACTCTGTGCAGTCCCCTCTGATTACGTTTGTGCCCGTGCACAAAAGCAGAGCCATCCCATGGGCTTGTCCAACGGTGTGCAGGGCTCATTCTGATTGCTGGCATGCTTCCTGGGGTAACTTCAGCCTGTGTCTCTTTTTCCTCCCAGGAAATCTTGGTCACAGTTTTGAGGACAGCTTGTGCCAGGAATTCTTCCCACATGTCATTCTGAGTGCCAGCACATTGCTGGGAGAGAAGAGGCCATTTAGTCAGAAGTCAGCTAGGCTTTGGTGTTTCACCTGCAGGGGATAAAACCATTTGTAGTCGGATTTGTTGACTAGCCAATGTCCCTTAGAAAAGCTGCTTCTGGATTCTTTACTCTTTGTCAGCAACATACTTTTATTAATAGTCTGTGTTTGCGTTCAGCCTTTTGTTTTTCTGCCCGTTTCTTGCTCCATTGTTCTGCTACATCTCCTCTCTTAGGAGAGCACTGTCCTCTCCAAATGGTTCCACCAGGCACAGAGGAGGTACCTGTCCTCCCTGCCATCCAGCCATATCCTCTTAGCAAAACAGGGCAGTAATATTCAGGAAACTGCAGATAAATAGCAGTCATCAGCTACAGTCAGTCTCTAAGTTTTGCCCTATTACTCACCATTTTCCTTGATGACCATCTTTAGTACCACCTTCAAGAAGTTCTGAAACAATACAGGGCACAATATGCTCAAGACAAGTGTTTTATTTATTATTTGTATTACAAAAGCATTGACCTGGGACATAGTGTTACAAGAACACTTCCCAATGCTATCTCTCTTTTAGGCAACAAGATGTTAAAATCAAGAAAAAATAAAGGAAAATATCTGAAATTTGAAAAAATGAGATATCTTTGTGTTTGATTTTAGTGCCTATTAGGTTCAGGTGCTGCTTTTTGTGCCTCAAACTAGCTCTGATTATTCAGGTGATTCTGAAAGGTATTGAAGGAAGTTCTGAACAGAGGATAGTAGCAAACAAATAGACAAGCTCACGGAATGATTAAGCTTCTTATAAACATAGAATGCTCTGAATTATTTTGTCACTACATGGTATAAAGAGTATGTGTTAAAAGTTTAAGATGTATCACAGCAGATGAAAGAAATGTTTCCAGAGATCTTTGCTATCTTTTCTGTTGTATTTATTTTCAATGTGCTTAAATCCTTCCTATCTATGAAGATCCCATTATAGCCATTCCAGGAATTAATTGTAATAATAACTTTCTATGTTTGTCCTTATTGTACAGGATGATACTTTTTCCATTGTTTGATTTTATGCTTCCAGTTTTGAACATATTTACAGAAGCAGAGTGTATAATAAGTAAAAAGGCAAAAAAATAACGAAAAAAATCCTTTGTTGCATTAGTAGAAGTAAAAGCTGTATACATAAATAAAAGTCAATTTTCATAAGTAGACATTAATGGGATTTTTATATTTCAGCTTGTCTGGTCCCAGTTAAACAGCCTCCTGTAAGCAAGACAACCATTGTGATTTTAGAAAATCTGGAGAGAGCTTCTTTATCTGAACTGCTGGGAGATTTTCTGGCACCTCTTGAGAATCGGAGTTCGGAAAATCCTTGCACTATTCAGAGAGGTATTTAAAGAATGTGGGATGGATGGTTTTGCTACAGTACAGTTATATTATAATACATGACGAATGGGGAACTTAGAAGAGAAAAGCGTAATTTGTCAGTTTTTATATTTTAATGCAAGTAGTTTTTCTTAACCAAATATAGCATCTTTTAAAGTTGATTTAGATGGGGTGGGTTTTTTGGGTTTTGTGTTATGTTGGTTTTTTTTTCTTTCCAATTATGTCACTGCTTCTTGTTTTTGTATGAAATCATGTCAAAGCTTTGAGTATTTCAGTAAAATTCTTTATGGTTCGTTTTTAGCAAATGGAGTTTCTGGTGCCTTTTACTTCCACGAGAACTGCTTTTTACTGGGAACAATCGCCAAGTGTCATCTTCATGGCTCTGACCTGCTGGTTCAGCAGCATTTCCGTTGGGTCCAGCTTAGGTGGGATGGGGAGCCAATGCACGGCTTGCTTCAAAAGTTTTTAAGAAGAAAAGTTATAAACAAGGTAAGAATTTGAATTGGCTTCAGCAACTTTGTTCGTTACTGGGTCCATGAAATATGTACAAGGGTAATGTCAAAATTTGAGCAGGTAACAAAGTTGTTTCAAGAAAAAAACATTCATTTCTAGGAAGATACAAGCTGTGCATCTACAGGTGTTGTGCTTGGCCTCATATAGGAAGGTGCGTTGTCATGGCTGATTAGCGTAAACACACAGGTTGACCGCAAATAATGATACTGTGGATATTTGCTTATCCGTTGTATGAAAACACCCTTCAATAATTTTTTTCATCTTTTACGTGAACATATTAGTAAAAACCTGTTCAGCAAATATAAAATCCCTTTCTCAAGGAATTTATTCTATACATCTAAAATAAGATAGTTTTATGTCCTGTGTGTGTTGTCTAAGTTTTAAGCAGCAAAAAGACTATTCATGATTTTCAAATCAAAGAGGAAAGAGGAGTGAAAACGTATCAGTAGGGAAGCTGTTTTGAGCCAACAGGCCTGCTGAAGCTGGAGCAAAAGTCCAAAAGAGAGAAAAGATGGGAAGTCTGTTTTAACATGAATAAATAAATGAAGGATGGGAAATTAAAAGAAAGATGTGGGCAAAAGGAGAATTGTGGAATTTTGAAAGTCATTTGGAAGAAAACCACTCCAGTGTGACAGCAACTATTGCAGACAGTCGTGCAGTGTTCGACATTGAGAGGGGGAGTTCAATCAAGGCAGCTGCAAAGGAAAATAATCTTGGCAGCAGAGTTCTGAACAGCCTTAAAAAGGGAGATTGTTCTATGAACAGGAAAAAATTCTCAGTAGTAAGGAGTCCTGGTCTGGGACAACAGAGCTACTGTCGATTCTGAGTGTTCAGCTGTATGTATCTTGGTTGTCCTTGGGGACGTCATCTCCTGTACCCTGTGCCACAATTCTCATCTATAAAAGCTTACTGATTCAAAGAGATCCTAAAGAGGAAATCTGTGGTGACTGAACATTTTAGTTATGATAATGAGGAAATTTAGAAACACTCCTAGGTATTCCTTAATAGCAAGAACAGGAATACAGAATATTAAAAAAAAAAAAAATGTGAAATGTATCAATGAAACTTTTCATAGATTACTATTCTTAGATTACTTTTTTCACATGCATAGTTACTTAGATGTACTTTTTTCTGCATGAAACGTTTTTTCCCCATGTGCTTTACATGCTTGGGTCCCTACAGACATAGTAAGCTGGAACCATTATGAATGGTTGTCTGGCTGAGGGTATGAATGGTTTCCAGAATCCTTGCAAAGGACAGGGAGGGCAGCAATCGTCTGTAGACAAGGAGGTGGGTTGGTTGAAGCTGGTGTCTTGCAGGTACGCTACGGTGCTGGAAGGAGGTATAGGCCAGAGGACAGCGCAATAAAAGTATGTTGCAAAATTCTCCTCCATCCTCATGAGGAGAAAGATTGTATTCTCAAGCCAGGAGAATATCTAGCGATCTAAGCTCCTTTATAAAAGGACAGAAATACTTTGATCATAGATCATTCAAGATCAAAGGGAAGGACTGTCTTCAGTTGAGCACAAGGCCAAGAAACACAGCAATGCAGGCTCAAACTTATTCTGACGAACTGCTTTGGCTACCAGAACTTGCAGCACCGTGTAACAGGTGTTATTTTCAGGCTGTTTTCTTTAGGCTTAAAAGCAATCCTTAGTCTTACAGGTTAGAGTTTAACAATGTAATAGCTTCCTACCTCTGACTGAAGTTGAACAGAATTTGGGTATTAATCTCATTAGTTTATTTTCTCTAAAGCACATATGCAGATGATGGCTATTTGAAGCAAAAGGCCACATGTCTTCCTGTATCTTCCCTGATTAAATAGTGAATAAAAAGGCCTAGTACATTTTTTAAAAAATACATGCATGTGCCATATGCAAACTCAAATGCCAGTTGGTGTGGGGCTTAAAATAGCGAATTACAAAGTTAAAAGTAGAAGAAGGATTCATCTGTTACAAAAATCTAAGGAAAAATTATAGCACATTTGCTGTTTGAACAACAGACCCTTTCCAAGATCCTTGCTCTGTATTTTGATACCTTGTTTGTGCCTTACCATTCATGTTTTCAGATTAAAAGCTCTTTTCCCCTGATTTAGGACTACTAGGATACATGGGAACAGTTTAAATGGTTTCTACATTAACTTTATATGGTTTACCTGTAGACTCCGCCAAGTAGCTCTGGCTTCAGTGCTGGCAAATACTCTCCCTAGTGCATCTTTTAATGCTTTCTTTAATTCAAACTGTTCCAGAGGATAATCCTAGGATTAGGATGATGAAGACTGTAATTTGGAGTGAGATGAGACAGAAGATTTTTCTGGCACCAAACAATTTGCCTTTAACAACATGTAAGTCCTAGAGGAAGACATCTTTCCTTCATTGCTACTAAATCTAAAATCAATATGGAAATCCACTGAAAATATGCCTGGATCAGGCATTCCTGTTCAGTGTGATTGTATGTTCTTTTATGTGCTTTATTTATATCAGTTACATTGTACAGGATATGGTAGGTATCTCTTGTAGTCCTCATCCTATACACCATAGAAAAAGCACAGCTGCCAAATTCGTGTCTCAGTTTCCCACAGGAAAGTAGATGCGTCACAAGTTCTTGATAATGAGACAGCTTTTGAAGTGTACTTGGGAAAATAAGTCTTAATACAAGACTTCAATATACTCCATAAAAACGTTTGACCAGTTTCTGATTGTTCCTGATTTTTGTAATAGCAGTATACCAGGGGAAAAAACAATCAACCAACAAGCCGTCTTAAGGTTTCAAGGAAAGTGTTTGCAGTAGAGGTCTTATGTCATGTCAAATATCTTTTCTCTCTGCAGTTCAGAGGCAAAATGCCTCCTCCATGTGATCCTGTGTGCAAGATCATAGACTGGATTCTTGCTGTGTGGCACCAGCTGAACTCTTGCTTATCGCGTCTAGGAGCACCTGAAGCACTTATGGGGCCGAAACATTTCTTCTCTTGTCCTGTGGTGCCAGGGCATAGCCAAGTGACAGTGAAGTAAGACTTCTGGTTTTGTTGACACCATTCAGTGCCAACTAGATACTTAATACAAATGTAGTAGTTCCTTTTCTCCCAAAACTCTTCTGACTCAGCAACCTTGAAAGTATTTTAACAGAAGTTATTGAAAGCTTTAAACTTTTGTTTGATATTTAATTACTAGAAGGGCAATTCCGAAGGACACAAGTGGGAACTGGGTGTCTAACACTGATTGAAAGTCAGTCTTATTGTGATCTTTCAGTTGTTTTCTGACACAGAGGTTGCGAAATATTGCTTGCACCAGAACAGCTAATACTGCTCAACCCTTTAAAGGTTTTGTTCTTCATTTCAAGACAGCACTGTAAAGAAAGCTGTTCATTAGTGAACAGACTGAAATAAGACTCAAGAATTCTAAGCTTGAAAAGTTGGTAAAGTTTCCTTTTGAAACTTTAAAGTTTCCTTTATATGAGGAAAATATGGAGAATTTCTTACTCTTTTGAATATCTGGTATCATTTTTAAACATACATGCAATGAAATGTTAGAAGTGTTAGCATAGTAAATAAGGTAGGTGTATACACTTAGCTATACATGTGGTTAGATGTCCAGTAACATTAAAGAAGAATAATGAAAATTATGTGTTTTCTTGCATACAATTGCATGAACATCTGCTCGCATTCCAACTTCTCTGCAATTGCTAGAAAGTGATAGAGGAAATCATCAGAGAATTTTGAAATATATTACTTTCATGCTAAGGTCTTCCTTGGCTGTATTAGAAAGATAATAAGCCCCTAGTTAAGATTCAAAACTTATTCATAATTCATATAATAACATTAGTTTCTGGAGATACGGCGTTACTTTTCTCACCCTGCTTCGTAGCATTCTCCTGAACTGCCACTTCTGTTCCCTCTCTGACTTCTCTCTCTCGTACTGTTTTCTGCTGACCCATCTTCCAGAGTCCTTTGCTTAGCGTGTGCACTGGCTTTCTCATCTTCTGTTCTCTCTGCAGATCTTGATACATTTTGCTTGTTCATTTTCATTTTTTTTCCTAAAAGTACAGATTATCTAACATCCAGAGTAACTATAAAAGTCTAAATGTGGATGTAGGGTTGACTTGAAATTTTGTGCGTGCTGTGAAATTTAAAAAGATTAAAGTATACCATGCATCTATCCCCTGTCTCCCTCTTTAATCATGTCCTCTGAAATGTCTTAATCATTTATTTATTGCAATGACATTAGTAGAGGACAGAGAAACTATTCTTTAGATACCTTAATTATGCATTTCTGAATTTGGATTTCTCCTAAGTGTAACTTTGACTGGATTCATGATGCTTGATTTTGAGCACAACCCCAAAATGTCTTTTGCCGTCTGGCTCCTCATTTTACTGTCATTTTTGTCCACTAATAAACAAAAAGCACAGCTTCAGTGAGCATTTACTGGATGCTTTTAGATTAGCAGCACGATGGCTAACAGTGTGGCCATGGAACTAGCAATAAACAGGTTTAATTAGCAGCTCACTGTTTGCTGTTATTTGAATCTGATTAACCCCTCCTGTCCTCTTGCCCCTTCTCTCCCCTGTGCTGTTCTGCTGCTTTTTGCATTTGTTAAAGCTTCACTGAGTCAGTGCAGTTCATTGAGACATCACACAGGTATCAACAAAGCAGGTTTGTTCTGGGCTCAGTGTTAGCACGAGGCAAGTGGTGGATGCAGGTGGCTGAGAAGGCAGAGGGAAGAAGTGACAGGAAATTTTTCCTGCTGTTCCAAGTTGCTTCACATGCTTTGGAGAGTAGAGTGAATAAATAAGGAAGATTTTAGCTACATTTTTTTCTTGGTTTTGATATGGTGAATTAAAGATGATGTTCCAACAGTAAAGAGTTTTGCTTTATAGCCGTTTCTCAGAGGCAGGGAGGTATTATACCTTTCCAAAGTATCATATATATCAAAGAACTGGGGACTTGATCAAGACGAGCACAAACGAAAAGCAAATGTGAGACTGAATTTAAACACCAGATTGGAATTTTATTGAGAGGGGATGGCATTGTACAGCCCATCGATTGCTAACTGTTAGATTAGAATGGGCATAATTAATTTTATCTTTGCAGTGTAAATTTCTTAACATTTATACTAGCAATATTGCAAAGTATCTAAAGCTTACATAGGCAGAAATGAAGAGATAGAGTTCTTTATTACTAAATGAAAGCAATTGTTTCTTTAGGCAGCTTACTCAGCCAGCAGAACCAGACTGTGTCTATATGGAATAGTAACGACAATATTATGCTAAGGAAGCTTCAAGGAACATTTCCAATATGCATTTTGCATTTTATTTTAACAACTGTACCAATTATTTTTCGAAGTAATGTAACTTTTATCAGGCTTGTACTGGCACTTTGTAGCATGGTTATATATCATAAAATCTCAATCTTATGCTGCGTAACTGACCAAAAGTACATCTACCAAATGATTCATGCATTCTAACTTAAAAAAATAAAAAGCCTGCATTTTCTTTTTAACCATCAAAAAAATTAATCATAATCTTTTGGTTAATAAGATGGCTTCTGTGTATCAAAAGATCCAAGAAAATGGTTCATTTCAGTCAGACAGAATTTTTCTGAATGGGTTTTTGCAAGCCTGAAACACAGCATCATAGCCTGTCATTTCCTGCAGACCTTTAATATAAACCCTCTGACTCTCAATATTACCATCTTCCTCCCATAAGAGGGTGTGGGTATAGGGGAAAAAAAGAGTTGGATTTGATCTAAAAAAAATTCTCAGTGTCTGTTATAGATGTGAGCTGAGCCTTAAGCCTGAAACTCCAAGCCTTTATCCCTTGAGTACTATAAGCTGTGACAAATACCATTTATTTATTTCCTAATACAAATTTTTCACTTCTGTGCTGAAACAATGTAATGTTTGTCTCCTAGAAAAGCAAAAGTCTGACAAGAACCATGTCCCTTTGAATCAGTTTTTTTTAATCAGACCCGGTCTCTAAACCAGACGATCTGGAATATCCACAGCATCCTGGCAACACAGTCCACCACAGATCAAATAAACAAAAGGAGAGTGAGAGCAACACAGCTGTACGAATAGGAAGGTCTTGTAAGCTGGACAGGTTTGGAAATGGAAGAATACTGGAAAGGCTGCAGTCATAACCGAATACCTCCTTTTTCCCACCCTGGCAGCAAACAGGCTCTGAGTGAACACCTGCAGGCTTGGAAACTTCTCCAGGCACTGGTGTCGTGGTTTAACCCCAGCTGCTGACCCAGCCCCATGCAGCCTCTCACCCACTGCCCTCCGGTGGGATGGGGGAGAGTCAGAAGAGTGAAAGTGAGAAAACTTGTGGGTTGAGATAAAGACAATTTAATAAGTAAAGCAAAAGCTGCACATGCAAGTAAAGCAAACCAAGGAATTCATTCACTGTTATCCCATGGGCAGGCAGGTGTTCAGCCATCTCCAGGACAGCAGGGCACCATCAACCATGGTGGGTACTTGAGAAGACAAACGCCAACACTCTGAATGTCCCCCAAAATATATACTGATATGGAATATTCCTTTGGTCAGTTTGGGTCAGCTGCCCTGGCGGTGTCCCCTCCCAGCTTCTTATGGACCTGGAACAGCATGAGAAACTGAAAAGTCCTTGACTACTTAGCAACAACCAAAACATCAGTGTATTATCAACATTATTCTCATTCTAAATCCAAAACATGGCATTATACCAGCTACTGGGAAGAAAATTAACTCTATCCCAGCCAAAACCAGGACAACCAGCAAAGCTGAAGGCGGATTTGTTTGTATATACGTGAACATACATCTTTCTGGGATGTTCTTTCTTTAAGCCTTAAAATTAAAAGGATGTTTTATAGTCCTACTGAAAGAGGAAAAGCATCAGGTAGTAAATAGTTTGCCTAAGCAACCTGAAGAAGGTTAGGTCAAATAATTTAATATAAAACAAACAAACCCTACTCGAAATAAAATCAGTTCCTCTGTGAAATAGGGTACAATTGGAAGTCCAAAATATATGTGCTTCCTGAAAATGAAAAATCTGAAATGTTAAGCGAAGTATAAAATGTTGAGTTTTGATAATTGGCTCTGAAGTTAAGGTATTGTTCATGTGCCTACAGGTGGATGTCCAAGTTATGGAATGCTGTGATAGCTCCCAGAGTTCAAGAGGCAATACTCTCCAGGGCCTCTGTGAAAAGACCGTCTGTGCCAGGACAAACAACAGCCAAAAAAAGTCCTAGCCAAGGTCAACAGGCTGTGGTTAAAGCTGCTCTCAGTATCTTGCTAAATAAAGCTGTTTTGCATGGCTGTCCACTACCCAGAACAGGTAACAGTGAACAGTCTGAAAAGCAAGTAGTTGTACATTGCCAGTGTGGGGCTTTTAAGCGTTTGTTTGTGTGCTGAAACAATGTAATATTAAAAACTTCCATAAAACATAACTGTAGTTATGATGGGAGATGAGCAGTTAAAAGCATTTACAGTCACTAAACTAAGTAGTTGTATGGGGTAGTCAAATTGCAAGTCAATTATTCTTAACATTGTTCTATTTTTGTTTCAGAGCTAGATAATTATATAGCAGATTTTAAGGGAGGAAATTTTCCTTTATCCGTGGTTTCAAGCTACAAAAATTGTAGTAAGAAAAGAGGTGAGAATGCTTCTTGGAGAAAAGTGAGCACGAGTCCTCGCAAGAAGTCAGGCCATTTATCCTCTCAGTCGTGGAACAAGCAGGAGACAAATACTGAAGGTAAAGCTTTCTATTTTCCATTCTGAAAGAAGGTGTGGAGGTTTGAACTGTGTAAACACAAATCTAACTTTTCTTCTACATCATTAATTTAAAATTCTCAAATAAATGACACTAGTATTTATGTTTACCAGTAAAAAAATGTTTACTTTCTTCCCAAAAACTTTATTTCTTCCTAATTATAACTTATGTTTATCTGTTATTTACAGTATATCTACTTTGGGGAGATTTTTTTAATGTACTTAATAGCTTCACTACAGTAGTTTCTGTTGTCTGAATCCAAGTAAAAATAAGTGACTGCATGCATCTTCAGGTCATGCATCCCTCGTTCAGTCTTATTAGATAAATTGAGTAAAATAATCTAGAAGTCCTGTAATGGAAGGAAGAGATCTTTAGTTTTAAATTGAAGATTTTTTTGTTTGATATTCTCTTTAATTGCAAAAGAAAATTGTAAAATGTCCTGTGTCATCACAGATACTGTAAAGTTTTCAAGAAGTTTCCACACAGTCTTCACTATGCTGCTTGATAAAGAAGGCTTTCTGTGACTGGGTCTCTGCACGTCTATAAATGTGAAAGTTACATTAGTAGCGGACACTGTTGAAATGTCTTTCCACCTCAAGATTATAAGCCACCTAACAATCAGTTGGGCTCGATGGTCCTTATGGGTCCCTTCCAACTCAGGACATTCTAAGCAGTTTGCTACACAAGGATAACATCTGGATATGTGCAGACCCAACATATCATTCTTCTAAAAGCATAACCAAATACAGTATCAAACAGGAAAACTTCTGGAGTACAAAATCCAATGACTTATTTTTACTTTCAGAAAATGAAGGTAATTTGGTCAGAGAGAAGAGTTAGGAAGGGATTTAGAAAGAAAGAGGCTTCCCCACACACACACACTTTAGAAACAGTAAGATTCTAACCTCAATTACCTCATATATAAAAGACTGAAATACTTGATGTCTCGTACTTTGTAATGTTAACATGAGCTTTTTGTTTCTTCAGCTGTATTTGGAAAGAATTCTGCTGTGCTGAACTGCAGCTGTAGTGTCCTGATTTTGCTTGCTAGTTCTCTAAATTGTGAACTTATCTAATCCCGTTAAGAGGATTTAAGAAATCAAATGAACATAACCTGAAGTAGGACGGTTAATACTATATCTTGTACCTGAGAATGTTCTTGGAGTTAATACCTATGAATATAAGTAAAAAATGGGATGGTGTATTTCATTTTAGCAGCCTTCTCTTTTCGACTATCAGAATCAAATATTGTTCCTGATTCCAAGTATAGGGATAAGTTGTTTGATTTTACTTAACTGAAGCAAACTTAAATCTTTTCCTGTTGACAAGTGATTTCTCTTTGAGAGAGCTAGTGAGGGCGTTCCGGTGCCTTCGCTGAAACCTCATATTCTGGCTTCCAGGGCAGCCTGGGCAACTCCTGCCTCATTTGCCATGTCAGCAGTTCCATGTGGCTCCAATGCTACTCTTAGCAGTTTCAAGGGGTGTATTCTGATCTTCAACAGACTCTATTGATATAATTAGCCAGTAAACGGGAACACATTTTCCCTGTTTATCACAGATTTTGGAATGAAGAATCAATGCATGTGATAACACGTTCATAACTCAATCTTTCTTTTATGCAGGTATAAAACCTAAGACTATGTTGCAAACAAATTGTAAGAAAAGAGCTTCTCTCGCCACAAAGTAAGTGTTCATCACTTAGCAAACAATGAAAATGATAAAATTGTGTTGTAAAACAGCACATTATAATGAATAGATGAAGAGTTTGTATTTGGTAACATTTTGGTTCTACCTCTGTAAAAAGGAATTCTTTTTCATTTTCATCTCTGAGAGAAAATAAAATCTATGTACTTCAGTATAATTTTAGAATCCATTTCTGTAGTTCAAACCTTGCAGCACTCCAGCGAATAGTCTATGACTTAAGAATATTATGTAACACTTAATCTGCCATGAAAAAGCAACTCTATGCTCTTTTCACCTGGCATTATATTTTAAAAACTCCTCTGGCTCTTTCAGCTTGCTGAATGGCCATTCAAAATGGTACAGTACATGCACTTTAGTCTACATTATACAGTGTTTCTCTAAGAAAGTGCATGATTTAGCCAGAGGGAGCTGCATTTGAGACTGTACTTTGGTCTGAAACCTTGGTTCTACTATATCCACAGGCACAGAGAGTGCAGAATACTTATGCTTCCAGTGTGACAGGGGTTTTTTTAAGTGTTTGGAGTTAAGTCCAGGAAGGAGAGTAGAATAAATTGATTTCTCTGTTTTATAAAGAGGAGAATCTTTCAAGCTAGTGGGCAGAAGAATCCTCTCTTAGAATTTCAGAATGGAGAGAATAATTTGAATAGAAAAAAGATCTATTATGTTATAACAACTATTGGCAGCTATTGCTGCCACTAAAGTAGGTATTATTTTCTTCCTGTTTGTGGTAGTAAAGGTCACTTGAAAAGAAATCACTATATTCCAATATGACCAATATGTATTTTTAAATTCTGTATCATTGCTTAATTTTAATTGCCCTCTCACTTGTTTGGGTGGGGGGGTGTTTGTTTTTAAACAGATCTTCAGAGAAGGATCAATTGAAAACATTAAATCTGGAGCAGAGGCTGTCCCTTGGTTCAGATGATGAAGTAGATCTTGTGCAGGAACTTCAAAGTATGTGTTCCAGCAAATCCGAGCCTGATATAAGCAAGGTAAACACAAGGTTTTTAAATAATTTACTTCATTACCATATGCAGTTGTTGCCTACGTGCTTAAAATAAATTTTTAATTTACAAGCACTGCTTGAACTGAAGAAAATTATTAAATTATTTGGGAGGAAGCCAAAGTCAACTTATAAATTATACATTTGAGGGTAAGTATTCTAGTTTAATATACATTATTTTAAATTACACCTTCACTCATTTTTCTTGTAGAGGTTTTTGCAGTGGAGGCTGAATTTATAAGTTCATAAGTGCTAGAGACAACAGCCTTGTCTGCATTGTTGTTCCCTGTGTTACCTTTCATGCTATCATTGCTTCCACTGGGAGAATGGTTTGTAGTCTTAAAGACATAGAAAGTTTTTCCTAATATGCATTGCACGTTTGGTTTGTTTAATGAAATCCCATCAGCCTTCACAAAACAGGCTCAAAGCTCCTCTGCTGTGCAGGCAAAATTCGGTTTTGCTGCCCCAAGCGAGAAATAATGGATTGGCCTACTTCTTTTTCTTTGACAGTGGCAGAGGAGGGCGAAGGAGACTTGTGAGGCTCAGGGGCCTGGCGCTGAGCTCTGTGCTGGAGAGGGATTTGGGCGCTTATGGGAGGCTGGTTTGAGCAGGGAGTGGGGCTGTGGATCTCTCCTTTTCCTTTCTACACCAAGAGATGTCAAACACATTTTCACGGGGGGCCACATTGGCCTCGCGGTTGCTTTCAAAGGGCCGAATGTAATTTTAGGACTGTTTAAATGTAACTACTCTCACATTTATCCAGTCCTAAAATTACTTTTGGCCCTTTGAAAGCAACCGTGAGGCCGATGTGGCCCCCCAGTGAAAACGTGTTTGACACCCTGACCTACACTGAAAGCATCCAGTTCTCCCTGTAGCTGTAGCTGTTAGTTCTTTCCCTTCTTTCCACGTGGCCCAGCTGAAGCAGGTGGCTGTGAGAGCAGGCTGTGTTCACACCAGAGCAGCTGGGCTGTATTTTTTGGAACACAGAGAGTCAGTCTTAGGTGATTGTCCTCTTAGGCTGCGCACTGACACCCTCTGGGATCAACCTGAACAGCAGTTCCATTCCTTTTGCTTTATTAAATATTCTGTTTATTCTCAGAAGTCAACCAAGTCTTTATTAAAAAAAGAAATACTGTGTTTGGGAAGACATTTCAACCTATTTAATGAAATCCTTTATTATGGTGGTTTGCTTTGGGTAATTTTTTTTAAGTACTTAGAGGACTTGCATGAGTCACTTGCACCAAGCTGGGGAGGTGATGATTGGTCTGTTAGCAGGGATTTACCATATCTATACTTGAAAGAATGGGATGTGCCTAAAGCAATGGTAACCAGCTTAAAATTGTGTTTAATAACATCTAAAATGTAATTGCTGGTTGTTGACAATTCAAGGAAATACGGGTTAGATAAGGAAGGAGATAGATGTCACTGTCCTTTGTTCAGTTTCCTCACCATGGGTGGAACCATTCATGGCTGGAATTTCTGTTGTGAATTCCCTCGCTGCCCGGCAGAGCCTTTCAGAAGGAAGGGTGCTGGTGCATGTTTGCTTTGTGTGATGTCATTTCAGGCTGCCATCAAAATAAACACTTCTACTCTCTAATTTGCCCATTCACTTGAACCTGTTCCTGCTGTCTCTGTTATGCAGGATTGAGGACTTATGGAGTCGCAGAGTTGAATCAGATCAGCTTGCCCCAGGATAGAATATCTAGTTTTCAGTGAGGACAGAAGGCTGATCAGACTTTATCTGCTATTGCATGGTCACCAGGTTTGATGGAACATAGTGGGGAAGAAATACGGCAGGAGGAAAAGAAAAGGATCGTTCTTTCTGTGATGTTCCTGGGGCTGGATAGATTTCAATGGGAAGCTGCCCTTAAACTCCACTGAGTAGTGTTGCTCTGGAAATGTATGTTTAATCTTCCTCTGGTAATAGCCAAGATTAAATCTTTGTCTTTATCTCCCATCTCCTATAAACACACTCAGGAGTAAATGAAAGATATTTTACTTGTTCTTTGGATATTTATGCATTGCATTGCACAGCAACTACATGAAAATAAAATCAAGAATCCAAAATTTGGCAAATTGAAACATAATTTCTGCTGTGACTAATTAAAAAAATCACCATTTCTTTCTCTTTTCTAGATTGCGGATTCTAAGGATGAGCTATCGATGTTCAATAACTCTCAGAACAGTCCTGTATTTTCAGCAAGCGGTACTAACTCAAGTAAGACAACAGCACAAAAGGTGGGTGAAACTAGTTTTGTAGTAGGATACAGAAGGTGCCTTGAGTTTCTCCAAAATCTGAATTCCTGATGGGATACAAAAAATTAGTGTTCCGGTGCCCTGTTTATTGCAAAAATAAACTGTTGTAATTTTTAGGAAACTTGCTGGACACACCATGCCAAGTTTCTTCTATGTGTCTTAATGGAAGCTAAAGATTTATTAAACAAACAATGGTTGTATTTGCTTCAGTTTTCATGTTTACATAAAGCCATCTCCCTAGGCCAAGCATTGTTAGCATTACTTTGACATTATAAGCTATTTGCATCAGACTTTGAGAGAAATAAAAGCCCCGGGTTCATTTTTTTCCCCAATTAGTGTTATTCAGTAAGCTTGCAAAAGCGCAAAACTTTCTTAAATTCTTGATGTAAAATTACTGGCTCGTCTTCTATTTTTGTACCTTTTTTGTGGTGTCAAAGTTCTTGATGACAGACGTTTTGAGCAGACATATTACCAGAGCTTGTGAAGAACTGCATATTCTCTTTTTAAAAAAGCTATTTGTTGTAATATACAGTTGTCATGCCATATTATTTGTGAAAAGTCAAAAGAAACGCTATAAGTTGGGTGATTCTGGGAAAAGATGGTCTAAATGTAAACAAACTTCACTAACGTCAGAGCAGTTTCAGTGGGAAGATAAGCCGAATACACTGAAAGTTATAATAGGTCCGCTATAATTTCTTCTTTTCAGAAATTGAAATGTTTATGGGAGCTAACTTCCCTACTAAATGTGAAAATGAAATTATATCCTACTTAGTTCTAATCCTTTGGATAATACAGTAAAAATTATGCTTTCTCTGTTACACTTTTTTCCCTTTTCTTTCTTGCTCGTCGTGTTTTCGCACATCAAGATAGTTTCTGAGCACGCAGCTCCAGGGCAGGACCTGCGCTCTGTGCTCCCTCTGTTCCCTGACAGGGTCCTCGAGAGTCCAATCCACACACTTTGTGGACTAAGTTGTTTCCTAGAGATGCTGTTTTCTGCAGGTGCGATGAAGCAGCCCAGAAAACAGCTTAACTTGGACACCTAGGCATTAAAAAAGCTAAAGCTGGATGGCATAACTTACCACCCTTGCCATCCTATCTTTTCATGTCCAAATAATCAAGATGTTAAAATGTTTTCTGTAATTGTACTTAAAATCCAGAGAACAGTGTCTGCTGAACAGAAACAATTTTAACATTGCAGATCCACATTTAGATACACTGCTTTTGAATATTTCTCTACATATATTAATTTCAGACATTCCAAATCAGAGCTTCCCATAGTAGTGATGCTGGATCATTTGTAAGTCAGCTGGCCTACCTGTTCCTATTGTAGATTTCTCCTAGTGATTTGATTCCTTTTAAAATTCCTTCTGACAACGTAAGACACAACTGTCTTGATTTTGGATGTAGAAAAGCTAAGCTACCTTTGAGTGTTTTCAAGAACTTGGTAAAAATACTTCCTACAGAATAAAAAAAATAGTCTGTTTCCCAGAATGTTGGCCAAGATGAAGGAAACACAACCCAACCTTTTGCAAGAGGGGAAGAAGGTCTAATCAAATGACAAGCTTTGATTCTAGATTTAGTCATTACAACAACAAATGTATCAAAAATCTAGGTGAGCAGAAGTCAAACTTTTAGAGGCAATTGTAACAATGATAAACCTGTGCAGCTGCAAGAGCTGATGTCTGAAAAAGAGCCCGAGATTGGAAAAGCATCCTTTTCCCAAAATAAATAGAATTCTACAGGTAGCAAAAGCAACACTGCATCAGCAGAGGAGAGCTTATCAACAGCAATGAGACAAATTACCAAACATACCCACAATTATTCTTTTTCTAATTGACGAAAAAAAAGCTTTCACGTATGTGAAGAAGAAACAGAAAACTGGGATGGAAAATCTTTGATCCAGGATACAGATTGATAGAATCAAGGCTTAATAAGGAATAGATGTGATGAACAGTCAGTTTTCATGCCACCAACCTTTATGTGAAGAGCAGTAACTGATGGTGAAAACAAACTTTTAAATATTGCAGCCCAGAGAGTAACGTGGATTCAGCCCATGCCAACAGTTCAGTCCTCATTCTCTTTTCTGTGAGTGGGAGGATGGGCATCGCTCATGAACAATACATGACAGTGACCGGCATCAAATGGCGTAACTAACCTTTTTCTCCTTGACTATAAAGGCACAAAAAGTTACAACATACCCAGCCTTGGCGCTCAGGTGTCTAAATTTGCACAGGGTCAATATGGCCCAGTTTTTAATAACGTGGCTTCTTAACATAAATAATTTGAGATGCTAAAATCTAATTTATAAGAAAACAATCTGTAAGATTATGGATTAAAATGTAACTATCAGAAGAGGAGGCTTAGAGGTGAGCTCATCACTCTCTATAACTACCTGAAGGGAAGTTATAGCCAGGTGGGGATTAGTCTCTTCTCCCAGGCAGTCAGCAATAGGACAAGGGGGCATGGGCTTAAACTCTGCCAGGGGAAATTTAGGCTGGATATTAGAAAGAAATTCTTTACAGAGAGAGTGGTCAGGCATTGGAATGGCTGCCCAGGGAGGTGGTGGACTCGCTGTCCCTGGAGGTTTTTAAACTGAGATTGGACATGGCGCTTAGTGCCATGATCTAGTAAATGGACTGAAGTTGGACTTCTGTGATTCCGTGATTTCAACTTCCATTCTTGAAGTATTATTTTTGTTGTGGTTTTGTCTCCTTGATGGTACAAAAAAATAAGTATCTTTATTCAAGCTTTAAAGCTGAATTTTCCGCTCATAACTACCTACATTTCCATTTTTTCCTTTTTAGCTGTGGCCGCAGCTGTCATTTTTTGCACGGTAATGAAAGAAAGAACACGTATCTTTTTTTACTTGAGTACTTCTGAAATTGAGACCTCCGAGAAGGAAATTTAAGTGGGTTTTTTTTCAATGGCAATGCAAAAACCTCACTGACTTATTTTGATACTCTAAGTGTCAATGATATTTCCTTTCAGTCAAAGAAGGAAAAACACGCCGTAGTTCATTCACCAAGAAGCTGCCATATTAAACTGCAGAAAACTGGAAATAACAAGGGTTCCATGGTGCTGGTGGGTTGGTTGGTGAGTTGGTTTTTTTTCAAGTCAAAGGACAATAATGATTTATACAGAAAATGCTTGTTTTGTTTAATCCTAGGGTGGAACGCGTCCTCTCAGCAGCAGCCGAACTGTGGAAAGCAGCAACAGTAAATCAAAGCCAGAGTTGGGTGTTTCAAGAGTTAAATCTTTTCTTCCTGTTCCTAGAAGTAAAGTCACGCAGCCTTCTCAGAACACTAAAAAAAGCAGCAGCAGCAATACAAGGCAAATAGAGGCAGATAATAACATAAAGAGAGATTTGGAATTTGCACAAAAAAGAACAAATAGAAAAATCTAATAAATAAACCTGCCTACCGTTCAATTATCTGTGTTCATATAATCTCTATTGCAAAGAACCAAGTACTCAAATATGTAAATATTTTTTAAAAAGAAACTGTTTCCCTGTAATGTAAAGTTTGTACAGGACCACAGGTTTATTTCTATGTAAATCAGCTGGAAATTATATTGATTTAAACTTCAGAAATGGGCAGCTTTGCCACCTTCATAGGGGTTTTTTTCTTCTTTTATTATGAAAATTACTCATTTAAATGATAACATTCAGGGGTATTACCACATGATTCTGTTTGTGTATATACTGTACATAAATATATTCTATTAATTTCATGTGTTAATCTGCATTCAGATGAGTTGCACAATATGTACAGCAATGGCTTAAAGCTATTGTACATGCATTTTAAAGACATTTTTATCTTCACTTAATGAAAAATTAATGGAATGTGGCAATAACTAAAATGATTGGAAATGCAGATCAATTACTTTCAGCTACAAGCCATATTAAATACTTTGATTTCCTCATCATCTGCCTGCTGAATTGTGACTTTGTTTCTCCCAAGCTTCTCTTCATCTAGAACATCATGAATTTCTGTTATAACTTTCATCTTTTAAAAAAAGGAAAGAGATTGAGAAATTAAAATGCAATAAAGATATTTTTCTCAGACTCTTATTCTTCGGTAGAGTTGAAGAAAATGTGGTCATTTATTAACTTAGTTTGTCTTGTATACTGTAAAAACTTTTATATATGTCATTAGTGTTTTTAAAGTATCCGAGGAATAACAGTGTTTTACAGAAACAGAGTTTACTGAAAATGAATTTGAGCACAAGCTGAACCTACAGTATTATCAGAGATAATGTAGTAGCGGTAACACGAGTTACTATGTAATTATCCATTTCTATTGTGGATTTAAGGTGTAATTGCTGTGAAATGATACTTGAGTTGCAGTTCAAATTGAGTCTTTCTCACATTTCCGCACTGCAGCGGTAGCTGATGTTCCCCGCGGGACAGTTCTCACAACAGGAGCATTTCCCCGTCCCTCCTTACGGAACGACAGCTCCGCCAGCTCCGCGCTTGTGAGCTGAGGGGAGGGACGGCGGCTGGTCTGGTAGCTCGGCCGGCGGGCAGAGGGAAGCGCGGTTTTCTGGAGCTCAGCTCCCTCCGACGCGCTGTGGGGGACAGATGGGTTTGCGAGGCACGGGCAGCAGCGCGGCCATGCCCGTCATTTCCAAAGTGGCGTTTTTCTCAAGAAAGCCTGGAAGAGGCGAGGATTACCTACCTGTTTGCTAACACTTCACCTTTATATGTAAAACAATCATCCCAAACTCACGTCAATAAAATTTTTTGTACCGCGTACTGTCTGTCTTTCTGTCGCTTTGTGTGTGTGTGTTTCTGTATCAACTAGTAGAAGCTTATTTCTGTAATCATTTCCCGCACGGTATATTCAGAAAGTACCGTGTCTTCAGTAATCACTGTTTTATTAACACCTCAGTTTCTTGTGAGATAGCAATACAAAACTGAACACGGATGGTTTCTCTAGAGGTGGATTTTTTTTCTGTTGCGGTAGTTTTGGTGCTGAAAAGCGAGATGCTCCCTTTGCAGTGGGCTCTTAGCAGCAGAGCCAGCTGTGAACCGCTCGGGTCAGAGAGATGGGCCCCAGCGCCTGGCGCCCTGTGTGTGCAGCCATGGGGTGAGCAGCGCTGTGGCAGCCCGTGTGTGGTTTGCATGCTGAGTAGGAGCACCAAATGGAAAACGTTTTGTGTAGTGGTCACACAAGTTGCATCATCAGGATTTGTAATAACGGTTTGTTTTGTTTTGTTTTGTTAAGAGCTGTAAGAAAAGAAAAATCCTGATATGCTTCTAAGCTAGATTTGTTCTACATTGAAAATACACCTTGCAAATGTCAGGCCTCATTTAGATCAAGAGTGAGCTGTGTGTTTCTGTGTGGGAAGATATCAGTGGTGTCCTAAAGCATGTTTGGAGACCTAATGTAAGAGTCTCTGTATTGTCTGTGAGAACCAAAAGTCTTCTGTGCTGTACTTTGAGTATCTTGCAGAAGACAGAGTAGCTGTGATCATCTCTTCATGGTTTGGAAGTCAGGTCTGTATTGCTAAATTTAGCATTGCCTTTCAGTGCCCTCGTTATCCCTTCTTTTCAGCCTGCTGTCCTAATCTCTCTCCATCTGCGTCTTTTTACCTGCTTTACTTGTATCTGCTCTCATTTTGTTTGTCTGTCTTTCAGTTCAACGCAGTCTGTGGCCTTCATAAATCTTTAATCACAGGGCGTGGTGCAGATCTCCTAATTGAATCTTATCTTCTGTAGTAACTGTAAAGCTCTCCTTAGGCCATAACAGTTCCTGCCCTCAAGTGGTGAGAGCCTCATCACCCCACAGTAGTTGGCGTGTGAACGCACCGGCTTCTCTGTTGGTTTGTCACTTGGGCTGTGCTGGATGGTGCAGGAGGGAAGCGAGAGGCTCTGTCCGTGAGCCCAGGGCTTCGCTTTACCTTCCGTCTCTTGCTGTGACGCTACAATCGGCGCTCCTCGTGCCTGACTTGTCACAGCAACTGCTCTCATTTGGGGTTAATAATGGGCAACATCCTTCTCCTCTGTTCCTCCCTGTGTCCTCAGCAGAGAGGCTGTGGCTGTGGGAAGGTGGAGATACCCTGTCCATGTGAAGTACAGGGAAGCCCCAGAGGCTGCATCCATTCCACAGGCCACTAGGTCAGTGAAAAGACTTCTTGTTTAACCCCGTGACTACACTGTGTTCCTTTAGATGCAACCATGGGAACTTGAAAGATCTTTCTTATTCACCAATGACTTTGGCAAATCCTAAACACTCCAGCTCTCTGCTTCAAGCGAGTCCTGAAAATAAAACCTTTCAGCATGTTTCCCCCAGTTCTTAGTTTTGCAAGAACGTGGAGTTTGATCCTTAAAATAATGTCTGAGTCCATCAGACAATATTCGCCTCTGTTATTCAGCTGCTGGGCATGAGCTCCAAAATGAGAAGTGTGAAGAAACAGCTCCATCATTCAACAGAGGCAGCAACGTTCATCAACAAGGGCAAAATCAGAGGGCCGGCACTTGTGAGGCTCATCTCTTAACACAGCTCAAGTCATTTACGAAACAAATCAAAACCCTCCAGCTTCCCAGTAAAACTGGAGCAGCAGAATAGTCTCTACAGAATGGTCTTTACAGAGAAGATACCTGTGGAAGGAGCCAGTCTAAGAAAGCCCATTCTCTCGTTTAAGCTTTGATCACTGTGAGAAGGAGCCTATTGAGAAAGAAGAGAAAATAACAGGCAAGAAAAGATTACGTATCACCTGAAAATCTCCAGTTGCATTGAAAAGGGTTATATTTTGAGACCAAAGTAAGTCCTGTGAACAAATTAGTAGCAATATTGTTTACCCTAGGAACAGGGTATTATTTTTGGAGAGCATGAGGGCTTGTAAATGAAACGTGTTACTGTATTGCATCGCACATTGCTTAATTTGCAAGGTTTTTAGGCAGCAATTGTCCATTAGTGAACAATTACACACACAGTTCTAAAGTGATTTTTTTTCCAGATGTTAAATTACAGCTACGTAATGGTAGAACTAAAATACCAAATCTATGTCAGAAAGAGGAGAAAAAAAAATTAGATTATTTTTTCGATAAATAAAATGCAACAAGTTAGTTCTGAACTGATCTCCAACAATTAACGCCAATTCCAAATTAATGTTAATGTCAGGAAATGTTTTAAAAGGCACCTTTTCCAAGAGCTGCCCCATTTCAGGGGAACAAACCTGTTGCTTGAACAGGGCAGAAGTCAAGAAGCGCAGGGGCCATCGAGTGTTCGCAGCTCTGAGGCTGCTGGAATGGGCTGAGGGACAGGAGGCTCATGGAAATGGAGAAAGACTTCGAAATAGATATTTCAATAATAAAATACTAAAGCTAGTAAGACACCAGTTGAGGAACTGTGAAAGCAAAATTGTTTTTTTTGGAACAGCAACTTGATTCCGGTGAGATACTGAGCAGTTTGTGCTCATGACAACTATCAAGCTGTTTGGTTAGTTATTTGTTTGTGTAAGATTTATGACGATGGCTAAATGTGTAGAGTTCAAGTTTGTTTAGGTTAAGCTTGCTTGGCCATTGCTGTCCTAAGACGTGGCTGTACCAGCAGCCTGGCCACCCTTTTTTGTACTTAACGAGAGCCACAGATCCTCTGCAGAGTAATTTCACTCTTTCAATCTTCCTTCAGTGTCTTCCTGGCAGGCTGTAAAATTAAATCTTCATGTGCAGTAGAGTCAGCGTGTTCCTCTCTTTGGCTGTATATTGTACACACGGCTCTCCCTTTTAACATTACAGGTGTGTGTCTTTAATAACAAAGTGCCTTGGGAGTAGTATTTTTAAAAATATGTTTTATTAAAATACAAAGCAAAGTGAAAAATTCTCTTAAATAATGCTCGGCGTGTGTTTAGAAGGTCATCGCTTGTTCTTCCACTGTGCTTGGGTTATGGCCTCATTTTCATTGCCTTTTTCATTTTTTCCTTTGGCTCTGTTTTCCGCATGAACAGCACAAGCAGCTTCCCAGCTTTGCTTCAGGCAAACAGCCCTGGGAGCTGTTGTCCCACCACCAAGGACAAGAACACAGTCTAGAAGGTGATGCGAGCCTCCCAGCCTCTGTAGGGAAGCCAATGCGCCTCTCCTCCTCTTCCTCCTCCTCATGGAGGCAGGTACCAACCTCCCTCCTGTTCCAGACTGAGCTCCAAAGTAGCTGAAACAAGACTTTTGGACTAAAAGAAATCAATCATACGTTCTTGTCCAGCCTTTTCCCACTTGCCCTTGGAGGGCGGAGAGAGAACAACTTCTGCAGGGTGTTCTGCAGGCTGCTCGCTGGGACAGGCTGTACGGTGGGTGGTAGCCCGGTACCGCCGGCAGAGGGTGTTTTGGTGGGAGCTGTGCAGCGTGGGCTATGGGGCGTGGGGTGGTCAGTTGAAGGACCTACTTGATTTTTTTTCCTTCCCAGCCCTTTTTTCTGTTTGTATCAGCAGCTTTCAAATGTGTCCTGTCTAATATGTGCTTCTATTGTATTTACCTTTTCCTTTCCTGAAATGTCTCCTCGTCCGCTTACTGAAACTTGTCGCCTCTTAACGCTCTCAACAATGACCCCAAAATATTAATGCTACTGATTGTGCAAGCGTTGAAGTGCACGCTGATTCTGAGGACACAGTGCTGCTTTTCTGCTGAGCTTTCCTTATCATCTTGTTTATTTAGATAATAGACTCTCTCTCCCGCATGGTTTGTCTGCTCCTCTGAGTGATGTCCTGAAAAAAAGCAGCGTGGCCCTTGGCGCTGCTCCTGGGCTTGGCCACGGCTGCTGTCACGACTTGCACAAGCGGAGAGCTGGCTCAGTGAGAAACGTGTTACACGGTGTGACGGGAACAGTTTGATGGGGTGGAGGGAAAGGAGATGGGATTCAAAAGTGATGCTGTTTCAATATACAGCTGGTTTTCAGGCTGAAGCGAGCTCGGCTTAGTGGTAGAGAGACAGGGACATGGCAAAACTGAGCCTCAAGGGTATCCAGAACTTGCTTCATGGAGGAAAGCTAGCGAAGCAAGAAGTTCACATGGACAGAAAGGAAAGAGACACAGGTAAGCGCCAGAAGATAGATAAGAATAAAATTATATTATGAAGGATCGGATAGGAAAAAAATAAGCCGGAAACAAAACATCTATTTGGAGAGGAATAATGTAATGAGGGACAGAAAAAATGTAGCAGGGGACAGGAAGAGCAGCGGCTCCCAGGTGAGCAGGCAGCCCGCAGGCCCAGGCTGCCGCTGCCGCCGCCGCTGCCTCCTGCCTCAACGGGGCTGTTTTCCACATGGGCATGTGCTGCTCCTGGCAGCTTTAGGGCTCAAGCAATGCAAGAGATACAAAGCTCATTTATAATCACATAAAGAAGCTGAGCGGTGGTGCTGCTAATGCTGGCGGCGGTGGCCTTTACAAGGCTCTTCTTAAGGCACTTTTTGTCCCAAATCACTACCCCTGGGGGTTTATCCTTGAGGAGGCTGGGAGGGACCCAGCTGGGGTGTCACGGGGATAAGATCAGCGGGGCCGGGGCCAGGCCCTGCAGCACCATCCAGTGCTGCCCCGGGGCCCGGCCCAACAGGCAGCTTCTGGGCTGGACACTGGATGTCACCAACTAGTTCTGTAATCAATAAACTGTATTTATTTACAGTGACACTTGTTTTGATAGGCACCAAGGACTGAGGCGGAAGCAGGCAAATAGGTCTGTGGCGGCTGCACTGTGGGGGGTAGATTGTAACAGCTCATACAGGCAGGTTTTGGTTTTATTTTTTTTTTAATTTAAAGAAAAAGAATCTAAAATGTCTGTATTACTAGAATACTTTAGTGCACAAAGACAACACTGGACAGTACCTGGCCTAACTGAGGCTCCCCTCGTTTCTGACAGCTCCATCATAATGCGACATCAAAGACTTGTAGCAAAAAAAACCCCAACAATCCAAATATAAAACTTTTTGTACAAATATATTTTTCTTTATAGTACATGATCACTCTCAAAATACATCATTTCCTTAGTAAATGTTTGCGACAATATTAAAATAAATAAAATATCCTAGAGAAAGTTCAGCTTCATCATAAAACTGCAAACCAGAGGAGTATAAAAATTAATTCCATTATTAAAATTTACTTCTGAGAGGTTTCTTCTTTTTTTTTAGGCCAGAGTGAAAAGCAGGCACAGGCGCCAGACCTGTGCAGCCTATTCCTGCCCCACCGCCAGCAGTGCCCCCGTCAGCGGGTTCTGCACTCATCCTGCTGCGCGGGCCGGCCGGGGCGGAGCGGCTCCGCGGATTTACAAGGAAACACCAATTCTCCCTTACCCGTGGACATGTGATGGATGTTGACCGGCCTGCAAGTCGATAGGTATTCTCTCGTCCTTCATTCTCCCCTGCACACACAGAGCAGAGCGCTGTTATGAAAGGGCGTTTGGCCTTAAGTTGAAATTACAGTCGCTGCATGGAAAACAAAGAGGAGGGAGTCTTCTGTGCGCCTTGCTGAGGTTGGTTGTCCCTGAAGTCATTTGCAGGAAGTGAGTCCAAAAAAGCTTTTTATGTTCTGATTCTTGTATTTTTCACACAGGTTTGATTATTTTTCTCACATTCTTCCTGCTGTCTGGACCTCTCACCCCAGCAAGAACATTTCTAGAAGTTTTCTGAAACAATTATGTCATGTTAGGCAGGTTACTTCTGCTGGCTGTCTCGTTTGTACTGAATTAGAGCAGCTTTCCAAAGGAAGTCTGGTTTTACCATTAAAAGCGGCAAAACATCAAAGGATGTACTAACTTGCACAAGATTAATCATGGAAGGGAAGTAATTCCCAAATGCACATGTAGCCGCTGCTGTGAGCACCTCCTGCACGGTCCCATCTGTGAGCAGCTCCTGCAGGTTCAGAACGGCTGGTCCGGCCACCGTGGGGCACGGCTGCGGGTTCACCGCACACAGAGGGTGCCCGCACCACCTCTCACAGCCTCGTCTCCTGCACCTCTTCCTCCGTCTCCTCCTGCAAGGCAGTGATTTTGGGCCGAGGGTTGCGTTTGCTGGAGTTTCTGTGGTGTATGGGGAGGAGCTTAAGGCGATCGGCATGGCTGATGGCTTGCCTGAAGGAGCTTTTTTCGCTCAGCAGCTTCTGAATGGATTCATACTGCCGCAATTTATTGTCCTCAATTACCTGAAGAAACATATTGCTCTGTTAGATGGGCAATGACGGTTCTGACAGAATTCAGCTGACACAACTAACGGAGCAGGGAAGAGACATGAAGGCGGAACAGAGATCTCCTTCTAACAGAAAAAGCAGAGTTTGCAGTTTATAATTTCTAATTACAATCATAAAAACAGACACTAAAATTTTAACCTGTGGAAAAGGTGCCCATTGCTCAAGTTACAAAGCACCGCTGGGCTTGCTGGTTTCTCCTTGTGACCTGATTTTTACCTGTGAGATCATTTGCTGGAGTCTCCAGGTACCGCGGCATTTTCCTGGCACTGCTCAATTGCCTGGTTAAGAAAGAGTTAACTGAGCAACGAGAGCTGTATGGCAAGCAGAGGGAGCGGGCTGCCAGCGCAGGGCTTGCTTTGCTTTCTCCCCACCACACAAGGAAGCGATGCTGGCCTGTGTTCAACGGAGACAACAGGTTTGCCCTGTAAGGCTGTGCCGGCCCCACTGTCAGGCAAGAGAGGGAAAAATCAGGCTCCCTGGGTGGCACTGCAGTGCCAGCCTGTCTCGGGGGAGGGCACAGGTCTGACAGGAAAGAGCTTTTAGTAGGTCTGTTGCCAAAATGTTGTTTGGAGGGTGGTAAAGCTGCTCCCCGCTGCCTGCCGGGGCTCTGCCCACACAGCGGAGTGGAGCACACGGAGAGGTGCAGCACATCCAAAAACATACAACTTGCCTATGGACCAGCCTGCGTCAACTTCAGGCTGCGTTCCTCCTGCTGTGCTAATACACCCAAGCAAATATACATAAAAAGTGATGTTCCACTTTGCTAATAAAGTGAAGGGCCCCTCTTATGGAAGAGTCAAGAAAATACAGAGGAAGGAACCTCATTTTTAAGAACAATTACATTACTTGCCTTTTATTTCCTTCACTAACCATTTCTGTATAACAAAGAAAATACCCCAGGACTTCAGTACTTTGTCACCTTGATTAAACAAGAAAGGAATACTCAAGTGGCTTGATGAAAGAAATCAGCACTTCTGACCATCAGATGTTGGTCACAAAGTTGGTGAAGGGTTTGGAGAGGAAGCTGTATGAGGAGTGGATGAAGTCACAGGGTTTGTTGCGCCTGGAGGAGACTGAGAAAAGACTTAATCGCTGCTACAGCTTCCTCACAAGGGGAGGAGGAGGGACAGGTGCTGAACTCTTCTTTTTAGTGACCAATGACAGAACCTGAGGGAATGTCAGGAAGATGTGCCAGGGGAGGTTTAGGTTGGACATCAGGAAAAGGTTCTTCACCCAGAGGGTGGTGGAGCACTGGATCAGGCTCCCCAGGGAGGTGTCACAGCCCCAAGCCTGACAGTGTTCAAGAAGCAATTGGACAACACCCTCAGACACATGGTGTGGATTTTGGGGTTGTCATATACAGGGACAGGAGTTGGACTCAATGGTCCTTCCTTGTGGGTCCCTTCCAACTCAGGACATTCTATCATTCTGTGATTCTATGTTTTCTTAAGAAACTCCTCTTCTCCATGCAGCCTCCTATTGCTCAAGAACAAGTGCAGGTCTTTCTGCATTTGCAGTCGCAAAGCTCTGTGAGATGCTGGGATTTTTCTGGAGCTCCAGAGCCAATCAGCAAGACAAGGCATCTGGATCAGCAGCTGGTTAACCTACACAACACAACTTCTGGTTGAAAGAAGGAATCCAGCTCTTCCATAATGTGACTATGATGGCCCACGTGAAAGAGCGAACAGGAGCCTGCTGCCCTTCTGCAGGTGACTTGGTTGCTCAGCTGCCCTGAATGACCCCCGTCAATCCAGCCAACTTCACCAATTCTGCTTGGTGCGTTTTGCACGTTCATCAAATGTTATGAAACAACAGTACACGTGACCACGAGAAACACTCACCAAAAATCGCTGGCACTCCAGCATCGCCTCCAGCCTGTGTTCAGAGAGTATCACCGTGCAGTTGGCAAACGCGTGCTTCAGAGTCTTCCTGATCACTTGGGAAGTTCTGAAAAGCAAACAGGCATCGGCGCTCAGACTGCGTTGTACGTGCCAGCACAGCTCAGAACTTTATTGATGATATTTAATAGCCTGGCTGTGTGTTGTAAAGCTCATGTGCACAGACACCAACACTGCAGTGTCTCAGTGTGCTGCACTTCTGCTGTGAAAGTAGGTATCATCATCATAAAATCAGCCATAAAGCTGAGCTTGTAACTCGGCCTACCCGATCCCTCATGCAGAATTAGAAACATACATTACTGAAATCAGGTTTAGTAACAGACCAGACAAGTTACAGAAGGTCTCTTTCGGTGGTGCTGCCTCACTGTTTTCTTATTTTTATATGAGAAAATAGAATAAATGATCAAAACTTACACAGGGTCCAGGTGAGCACTTGGTTCATCCAGCAGCAAGATTCTAGCTTTGCTGAGAACTGACCGGGCAAGGCACATCAGCTGTTTGTGGCCATGACTGAGGACGCAGCCTCCATCCACAAGAACAAAATCGAGTTTGCCTGGAAATTGCTCAATTACAGACTTCAGCCCAACCTGTCGGAAAGAAAAATGTCAGGAAAAATCTGTGAGATACAGTTACTGCTTACTGTGGGTACAACAACCAATACCTTTCATTTCCTTGCCTTTCATTTCTGAAGGCAAAGAGAAAACATAAATTGATGGAAAGGAGAATCTGGCCTATAAAGACTACAAGCTAGTAGTTGGATGATGTGAAAAGGATTGAAATATTTGACTCTTACAACACGTGAGGATTTATGTTAGGAAGCTGAGAGCTAATGCTTCATTTGTTGGTCACATACAATGAGTCTTGGCAGTTTGACTGAAACACTCTGAGTTAGCAGGCTAGAGAAAGCAATATATTATATTTGAAGCTTTTTATCCAGCAGCAATGTACATCAATAGAAATATTAAGGAAAGTGATTTGCCAAAGAGGCAAACCAGGCCTCTTTGGTTACAAGGAGGGTAAAAAGAAATGACCAAAATTCACATACTACATTACAGCAACAGACAAAACCACTCAGGTCACCACAGCCATTGTTCCCGTGGCTCTGAGAGCATTTCCATCTGCTCCTTTTGCTGCCTCAAAAGCCCTGTGCACATTGTTCGCGCCAATGGCATCACGGGTTTCCCTCTAGCACTGGTGACAAAACATTTAGAGAGGTGGTCGAACCAAGTGAATCTGCTTCATTTGGACCAGAAACCAGAATCCAGCCCAGCAGATTTCTTCTGACTGTTTCTTCCAGTGCTCCCTGCTGCTCTCACTGGGAGATGCACTTTGTACACCTCAAGGCAAAGCTTTGCATCTGCCACAGGTCCAAACCAACTGTGCTCCTTGGCCTAATCAGCATCATTTACGGAGAAATTTTTGTAAAATATGAGAACTAAGAAACATATGTGAGCTGCATTACTCCAGAAGACATTATAAAAAGCAATGCAACTCCAGTGGTTTATGAAGAGCCCCTTGGTGTTTTTAAATATTAATGATCTGCAATTAATTTGCATTCCAGGGGGGGGAAAAAAATGGAATTAGTCCTTTGTGTTTCCATTTTACATGGGAACCATAATAAACTGGGGTGTGGTGGGGTGTCTGTTGAATTTCTGAAAAGTTCATGATTTATTGATAAGAAAATTAAGGCCAGTGCTTTGCCCCTCACTCCTCTTTGGAACACACATCATGTCCTTCAATGAAATTCTGCATATAATGGCTGGAAAAGGTGCTTTCCTCTTAAAACTGCACAAGGTCTCTCCTTGTACCTGTTCCAAACAGCTGACTGCAAGAGTACAACAGCCTCAAAAGTTGACACAAGTCTGACAGATTGAGGTGCTGAAACGTGGAGGCAATAAAACTGAAACACCCGACGTGGGCTCAGACAACACTTTGCTCTCTGCCACTCATTGCAAGAGGCATAAACAGCTGATGCTGATCTCAGCAGGATTCTCTGAATCCTCAGCAGCCAACACGGGGCAGGGAGGAGCCGACAGGTAACTGTCTTTGTGTGCCGTGCTCCTGAAGTTACACTGACTCACTGTCACTAATAAGAGCATGAACTTTCTAAACAATCCAGTCACTCCTCCTCAAAAGTATTTACAGCTCTTTTTCTTTTCTATTTGCTTTGCGCTCTCACCTGTGCAATGAAAACCTCGTTATCACATATGGATTTGCCAAACTCCTTAATGATAAACACTTCAAAATAACTCTTTTTTTTCATGCCCTTGTAAATGAAATTAAGCTCTTAAAAATCCCAGGCTCAGTTCACATAGACAGTGAAAACAATCCTCAAAAGCAAAAGTCGGGATTGTCTTTTTCAAGAAAGGGGACGTGAATCCATACTCTGTTTTTTCGCCCAGCCTCAGAGAAGTGGAGAAGCACAGCACTGAGCACCCCATTGCCCCAGCTGGGACCAGCTGAAAAGCTGCTGGCGCACCATTTAAACAAAAACATCATGATGTTTTTATTTGGTGGTAAATTACTCCTAGAAAGTGTCTACTTTCCTCTCTTCCAAACATAGGGAAGGAATTAGATAAACCCAAAAGACAGAGAGAACAGAGACAGAGTTAACCACCTGGATGGGAAATAAAGAAGCTTTCAGATTAAGTCCCACACTTGTAGCATTTTCTGATACTTGAGACTTGCTATGAACAAGGAAAATGGCACCAATTCATTGTTGAGACTGTATTAATTATGTCATCCCTACCTTGCAAAGGGAAATCTGCTTTCCAGGCTGCAGCTTTCCCTCCCTTACCTCTCAGCTGCCTTTTCTCTGGGCATTACATCCACCTCCTCAACCTATTACACATGATCAGAGCCAATAGGTGGCAGCTGACAACTGTAACACACCGGGTTCAGTTCAACATGGAAACAGAACTGTAAGAATCTGGTCCCTAATCTTGGGGAATTTGAAAACAAAAACCATAAAATTAGAACAAAACTTTCAGGTTCATAAACCCTAATATTCCATGATTCTTATTTTCCACGGAAGAGGCAGCTACCTGGGAAAGGAGCGGGTTCATCGGCCTGAACGCGGTGTTGGGGAGCGCTCCCTCTCAGCTGGCCTGAGAATTGTAATAACTGGGAAATATTCTGAGGAAAGATTTTTCTAAGCTGAATAGAATATATTTCCTATTGCAATAACACCAGTCTTACATCTCAGACAGGCCACAGACTTTACTAGCAATTTTTACACATTTTAGTAGAAAAATGCCTTGCCGACCTTTCGTATATTTGCCAAATCATTAAAACAAGAAAAGATCACAGGACCTTTTCCTGCTCCTTCACTTTTTTTTTTTCTCTCTCAGGGTCACCCCGCAGAGCCAAACACAAAACCTCACTTATGCTAAATCACTGCATGAGGAACCCAGACTGTGCTTTACGGAAGTTTATCTTTTCTTTTTTTAATCTCTCACAAAGGCACCTTTTTATTAGGCAATAAGGAAATGTGTTTTATAGCACAGCATTATCTTTCCTTGGCACTTTTTTTCCTAGACTGTAGATAAATGTAACATATGACAATCATTTGACCTACACTGCACTCTGCTGTAACCACTTCACCAAAGAGATGCAAATAACATCAAACAGTTTTACCTCCTCTGCAACTTTCCATATTTCTTCATCACTCCATTGCCCGTAAGGATCCAAATTCATCCGAAAAGTTCCAGAAAATATGAACACTTTCTACAAGGAAAAGATACAGACACAGGTAGATAAATATTCTGAAACATTGTATAAAGCATTTTAAATTGTATACAGAGAAAGAAGGACCTGCTGTCACTACCAGATAAAGCTTATTGCAGGTTACTATTTTTTTTTAAAAAAAAACATTGTTCCAAAAAAAGTGATTTTAAAAATCCTTGTGTTCTGTTTTTCCTAATTGTCTTAATAAAAACTGAGCCAAACTTGTCTGAAAAACAGTAAAAAATGAATTTCAGCAGTTTTCAGAATAAATTATTTCCTGTATTTCCATTTTGGAATAAGCCTTTTAAAAACTATTTTGATTCTTCATTATGTGAAACATATTCAAACAAAAACAATGACTAAACCAAAGCATGTGTTTCCACAATTTCATTTTGAGGTAAAAACCCCGTTGGATATTTGTCAATATTCAGGGACACTGTCCTAAGTTGTTTTTCATCAATGAATTTCTCATTTTCTATTCAATCGTAGCCAAATATCTACCAGCATCATCCTGTTACCTGACATTTCCCCATGTCCCAGTCCTATCTCAAAAGAGGGTTTTTTCTCTCAGTGTCACTGCGATGTGACACAGCATGATCCTGACTGCAGCAGCACCAACCGCTGGCTGGTATCCAGGGCTTCCCTGACTGCGTGGGCTCCTGCTCCTTCCTCCTGTTACAACAGATGAAGAGGATGCACGTTTCCTGGCACTGGGAGCACATCCGTCTTGCACTGAAGTTTACAACTCAGTTCTGCTTTTCCTATCAGTTTAGGCAAGTGAACATCCCGAACAGACACGATTTTTACCTCTAAAAGGAATGACTCAGACAAAATTAAATATTTGTTTAATCTCTTTTTACATGGGGTGGGTGCGTCAGATTCTGGTGGAAATGAGGTTCTTCAGGGGACACTGAGGTTGCACAACATTTTGTGCAAGATAAAGCCAAAGTGCTGCTTTCTGTGCTGTGAGGTACACCTGCTGCTTGTAGCAGGGAGAACTGGCTCTCAAAGAATGTAAGTGCTTTGTTGAGAAATATTACCATTTCCATACTCTTTCCTTGTACGTACAGAACAAATAACAAGAAGAAAGACTTAAGACAATTATTTTCTTCTCTTTTGTCTTCCTAAAGAAAATACTTATTCAGAGAACGTATTGAAAAGCCAGCAATTCACAGCCACATAATTTCTTGGAGACTTCTTAATCAAAAGCAGTGAAGGACCAGCTATACCAGAGACAATGGCTGAGAGAATATACTTAACAGGTACTTTCCCAGAGATTGGCCACTCTACCACAATTTCCATCTGACCTAATGTGGGAACCTGGCATTCTTTCATCAGGTTTCAAAGTGATTTATACACACATTTACATTAATCATTTAAATATGATTAATTGAAAGTTTAAACATGGTAGAGGAAAATAAATTACATTAATTAATTTGCTTCATTAGGATATGCAAGCCATTGCCAATAACTTATTTGGTGTAGGAGAGAAGGAAGTACCTGATTTAAGAGACCTGCAGTCAGTGGGGCAGATTTCAGTGCGATGATGCGACACAGCTAAAAGTCATTGAAGTACTTTTGGTAGAGATTAGGGGGAAGGAGTAGATGCTTTCCTTCATAATCGTTATTGTTAATAACAATGAATGCTCCAGTGAAGTCAAGCACAGCCCTTTTCCCATGCCCTGCACTGGGTAGGTGACAGGAGTGGGGGAACATATTTGCAGCAGGATTAGATTCTTCCAAGCAGTGGGTGCGGTGGAAATAATAACGTGTCAGAAGTGGGTTTGTTCACACTTTGAGCACCATACCTTTAACTAATGGAATTGGTATTTTCATTTCTCAGTGGTAAAGAATAGTTAACCAAACAAACCAGTTTTAAAGAAGATAGGGCTGAATAACATTCCTGCTGAAGTGCAGCAAGTAGAGAAATAATGGGAACTACTTTCTTTAGAAACTGCTGTTATTCCTAATAACTCTGCTTTCAAGAAGTAGGGCACTGAAAGCAAGCTATTCCCAAAAGTACCATTTTTTTTTTTTACCCCACAAGGTAAATATTTCATTGTCCTGAATTCTGGTACTTCTCTCTCCATTTCAACACCTCTTTCCTCCCAGCTCATTAGAAACCACATAGGGTTCACTTGAGTAAATACAGTGTGAGTCATAAGGGCAGTTTAGAGCTCACTTAAGAAGCAGAAAGAAAAAATCAAAACAAAACAAAAGTTTTTAAAAGCTAGAAGTCAAAAGTGAAAAAAAAAAAAACCAAACAACAAAGTTAATCTTATGGACCTATGTGTTTTTTATATAATATGGAAGAACTGCAAATAAGAAGAGCATTGCACGTGGGAATGGATGGCTAGGGAGACTGGCAGCAAATCTGGAACTGTTTCCTTCTTGGTCACTTGTTCAAATTCACCCAGGATGATAATGGGTTTGATCATACAACAAATAATTTATCCACCCACAAGCAAAACATTTGGGACTATAAATATGGTCACCCCAAATATTGTCAATCTCCACCTCTGAAGAGCATTAATCCCCCCGAGCAGCAAGAGCCTCTGTGTACTGGTTATGGTGTGGGATGCACCCAGCCTGCGGTAATAAGCTTCCTAAGTGATTTAAGTGTTATGTGGAGAACCAAGACCCTGGAGTACCTGAGCCAACGCATTCAGAGGAGTAAAGATCAGTTGACAAAAGGCTGTTAAGGAGTGAAAGTATCCTGAGAGTACCCTGGCTGACAGTAGCTGCTGTTGCAATGAAAGACAAGTCGTGTGCAGGTCCTCAGCCAGACCCATGGACCCTTGATCCCATATGCGCTGGGGCTGGAGAACCAGGGCAACATCAGCTGGAAGCAGACACCAGCTCCCTATACAGAGAAGTTAGAGTAACAACAATATGACCTCCTCTGTTTTGGATATATTATGGCAACAATATCAAGATGAAAGAAAACCAAATTGCTGTGTGAATGCTACAGTATTAGGTGCAGAGTTAGAGGTTTTGTTTTCATAAGTGTCCTTTAGGGACTTTACATTGACATTAAAATATTCACAGACAAGAATAAGAGCATGGTAGAAATGAAGACCTCCTGCAAGTTTTTGGGACCAGTTCTGTAATGTTCTCCCCTGAAGATGCTAAAACCTCTGCTTCCCATAAATCTTACTGGTAAACGCAAGTGCTGTGCTCCTGGCAACACTGAATCCACGGTGCAGCAAACAACCGATATACTGCCTGAAATGAACATGTGAGGTTGTTAGTCAGTGTCCCCAGGTGCTCCCTGCATGGGTCTGGTGCAGAAGCTCCCTGGCATGGTGATGCTGACTCATCTCGATGCCCTGCAGGAACCTGGTCTCTGCAGGACCCTCTGGGGAGTGGGGCTGCCCAGGAGGCTGTAGCATGCAGAAGTGCCCTGGCATGCTGCAAAACAGCCACCCCCATGACCTCCAAAAGTGAACAGCCCTGAGAGGTATAGAGGACATGAAACAGCGCTGGAGACAGACAGATATAGTGAACAAAGTGAGATGGTTACTGAAAAACTGGAACAACAAAGACAAAAGTTGTGAAATTCCATTTCTTAAACAAAATGAAGGAGCAAACACGATTTAATTATTTTTTTGTCAACTGGCAGTTCCACAAACTGTAGTGATCTCATTCTCCATGCTAAGCTTGATTTTAACTCCATAAGAAGTATTTACACGTAGGGAAACAGTGTGAGATCTGCTAGGATGCAGACATCAGAAAACACCAGAAGTCATCCCCTTTCTTTGAGCTAGCAGCACCGCATGGGTCTCAGGTTTCTCATCACTTATTTTAATGGAATATCGACTGCATGTCTCTTGTTCTCCATTCAAAGCCAAATTTCTGAAGGGATTTTCTCAATTTGACTCCATTAAATACTTCAAGATGCAATCTGCACAAGGATCTGTACGCAAAAGAGCTCCAGTGTGTTGAAATCAGATGCAGGCAGATGCCCTCACCTTAGAAATGTAGTGGGGAAACTCTTGCAGAAGAAGTATCAGAAAGGACTGCCCAGAAAGAAGGGATGATGGGCCCTGATTGTACTTCAAACAACCTGTTATCGCTGGAGTAATTGCTCTGTATGAGAATGACAAACATCCTGTACAAGCAGCACTGTGGTCAGGCTGTGCTTCAGCAGCATCGGTGTGTGAGGAGCTACAGGAAGGAACTTCCTTTTGGGTGCTCCAGGAAACATGTTTTATATGATTTACCCCTTCACACCACTGCAATGCACTGAAAGCTAGATTTGAGACACTGAAAGAACCAGGTTTTTGCTTTTGCTCCATCTCAGTGTGAATCTCGACTACCCTGCAGGCCATTGCAGCATCGCCTGCATGGAGCAGACAGTAGTGTGTTAGGAAGCCGTGTGTGCTGTGCAGCTGCGCAACAATGAGGTTCCCACAGAGGCAAAGAACTTATTTGCTTCTAAATTGGGAAATGTAGGGATAAGGAAGAGAAGGAGAGTGTTGGAAAGTTTTTACAAGGTAGCATGCCTCAGGTACAGCTCCCTTCTCCTTGTGTCAGCAAAGCCTCTCCTAGAGATGGCAAATATCCAGGTGTTGCTGTAGGCCAGCCTCCCAGGAAAGGAAAGGCAACCTTTTTTTTTCCCCCCATTCTGAAGCCGTAGGTGAACAGCAAAGAACAAAAAGCTCCCTTTGTTCTGTTGGGAAAGGCAAGGTGGTATATGCAATTTCTCTTCCCTGCTGGGAAACTGCTGGTGAAACTTCATTTTGTTCTGAATGTGGGAACTTTTGAGGCATAATGTGCAGTTCTTTGGCAAGTCTTTGGGACAGGAGCTGTGAGCTGAGGCATGCAAACAGGCTGGCAACTCTTGTGACCTTCCAGAGAATGGAGGGCTAGGACCTTTTGGCATTGATCCTTGTATCAGGGACTTCCAAACTGAAACCAATGTGTAATTTTAACAATGAACTAACAATGCACCTCACTAGCAGAAGGGCAAGTTACACTGCTTATGTAGTAAATGTCTCTCGTACTTTGCTGATGGCTGCGGAGTGATGTTTTCTGTACCATTAGTGACTCTGTAGTGAGTACTCAACTATAAAACAAGGGATAACAAGGCTACATGTTACCAAGCATTCCGTTTTCTCCTCAGTCCACATGTTCCCAGGAACAGCTGGAGATGGAAAGCAGAAACCCTGCGGGGCAACCAGATCCCAAAGGAAGAAAGGCCTGGAGGCAAAAGGATGACTACGGGAGAGAGTGTGAAGTCCCTTCCAATACAAAAAGTTGTATTTGGCTGTATAGGAAAAATGTGCAATGGAGGCACAACTTATACTGGTAAAAGCATCCTTCATCCTATACAGCCATCATTTAGAGGACAACCGTATAACGTACCTATCCTCCAAATTAAATAGATGCAGCTGCATTTGCAGTTCCCAGCACAGCTGCCTTTTTTCATAATTGCAAGCAACTATCATGCTGCAAAACTGAGCCAGCAATAACAAAGAAATAAAAGTTTAGAGGAACAGAGAAGTGAAAATGTTGAAGAGAGGGCAGAAAGGGTGATGACAGGTCCGCTATGAAATGGCAGCTTGCCAAGCAAGCCTCAACTCAGCAGGCAGCGTGTGATCAAGCCGGCTCTTGGTACAGCTCAGGCAAGAAACTAATCCAACCAGTGGACTTGCTACCACTCTCTTGGTTCAGTTTTGTTGAGGGTGCAACTTGGCAGTGAAGAAAGGGTCTGTTCTGGCAAGGTCAAAGTGCTAAAAAATTGCTGCTTTTGAGGAAATTTCAGAGTATGATTGTAGAAATGCACAGAGAGGAGAGAGTTGTGCCTTCTCTGCATGCCTACTAGAAATAAATGCCACTTAGGCTACTGCGGGATAGCATCTGTGGAAGGGAAGCTATCACAACTCAAAATTGATCGTTAAGTAGAAAAATTAAATTTTGAGTCCCTTTTGTATTTGCTCCTCCTTAGACTATTCTTCTTGTTTCAGTTATTTGAGAGTATTATGGTGTTTAAACCCATGTGAGGAGCTGCTTCCTTTTTCACCTCTGAAATGGTATTACTTCCCATATGCTGGGACTGCTGCAAGCATAAATAACATGAAGTAGTGCTCTGTTATACATGCACCACAACACAGTGATGAGAGGTGACAGCTAAAAAAGTGATGAGTCTAAGGTGGGGATCAGCTAGTGGTCTAGTAAAATACAACAAAGGCAATAATTCTGCTAATGGCCTGTCAGGAAAACAGGTGATCTATAGTATCCACATGTTAACCATAATCCGTGATGTAGGGCTTTAGAAAACCGTAGCTGAGAATGCAATTGATTGTATTTTTTTCTTCAAGTGGCACTATCTTATTTTGAATCAACATCCAAACTGTTCAAGAGGTGCAGGGATAAGCAAGCTACAAATGCTAATGTTTGACTGTGCTGTACCTTCCCATCTCTGGAAGAATTCTTGTGAGCAGCATAGATGCCTTCAAAAAGTAAAGTTTGCTGTGAATCATTGCATCCACCCATCCATCCATCCACCCATCCATCCACCCCACTTCTCTTTTCACAAAATCTTTGTGTTTTGTTTCTGTTTCTCAGCATAAAACAACTAACTTCCAGCCTGAGGGTAACTATGGGCATATGGATACAGAACCAATGAAAATAAAGATAATCAAATACACAATAATCTCATTACCTGAGGAATCACTCCAAATGCCTTTCTCCATTGTTGCACGCTGACTGTGTTCCAGGAGACTCCATCAATCTGGATATCCCCTTCTGTATTCAGCAGTCTTAAAAATGCAAAAAGTAAAGTGCTTTTTCCTGAACCAGTTCTTCCTAAAAGGCCCACCTGCAATGCAAATCACAAAAGCAAACACTTAATACTGCTCACATGTTAAGAACAGACCAAAGCAGAAACACCTGAAGATCTCAGCAGTGAAGAACAATCCAAATGGATCTCAACAGGATAGTAAATGTCGTTCATTTGGGAGTGATAAAAGCCTACAGCAAGAGCTGAATGAAACACTGGGCCAGTCTCCTATTTATTTTGAAAAATCTGTTAGTCTACCCTTAGCTGAGAAACATAAATTTGCTTATATATTGTGTACTGATTAATCCTGCTCTTTGTGTGTTTCCCCTTTCTTTTGCTAGGAAGCCCTCTCCAGTAAAACCCCGTGAAGCAGTCAAAAACCAAACAGGGAGTGCACTTGAATCACACTGCTAAGCTACTCCTTTTTCATATAACTGAAAACAGAGGGCCTAACTCTGATCAAACCACGAATTTGTAGTGGGGTAGCTTGAGCCCGAGGCAGTGGCCACAACACTCACCATGTCATTGCCCATACCCAAGACTGAGGGAACAGCAGACCTTTAGTCTAACCTCAGCTCCTGGAAAAACTATGGAGAAGATTCTACTGTGTACTGCCGAAAGGTATTTGAAGAATAATGCAATCATCAGGCACACTTAACATGGGTTCACAAAGGGAAAGTCCTGTTTACCTAATTTGATATCCTTCCATGACAAGGTCAAACACCTTATGGATGAAGGGGAGGTGGTGGATGTAGTTTTTTCCAAATTTTAGTAAAGCTTTTGATACTGTCCCTCAGATCATCCTTCTGGACAAGCTGCCCACTGTGGGATGAGCAAGTTCACAGTGCCGCCAGGTGAAGAACTGGCTGAGGGGCAGGGCTCAAAAGGTTGCAGTGAATTGGGCTACATCTGGCTGGCAGCCTCATCACCCTCTCCAGCTTCCTGAGGAGGGTGGTGGAAAGGGAGGTGCTGATCTCATCTCCCTGATATCCTGTGACAGGATGTGTGGGAATGGTTCAAAGCTGCATCAGGGCAGGTTTAGACTGGACATTAGGAAGCATTTCTTCACCGCCAGGGTGGTCAAACACTGGAACAGACTTCCTAGAGAGGTGGTTGATGCCTCAAGCCTGTCAGGGTTTAAGAAGCATTTGGACAATGCCCTTTATTAATAACTTGGTCAGCCCTGAAGTGGTCAGGCAGTTGGACTAGATGATCATTTTAGGCCCCTTCCAACCGAAGTATTGTATTGTATTGTATTGTATTGTATTGTATTGTATTGTATTGTATTGTATTGTATTGTATTGTATTGTATTCTATTCTATTCTATTGTATTGTATTCTATTCTATTCTATTCTATTCTATTCCACCTCCTCAGCAGAGGAGAGCTCTCCTCTCTCCTGCTTGTGTTACATGTGCTTCCCTACAGGTCAGAGACAAATCCTTTCCAGTTTAAGGAGCACACTACAATTCCAAAAATGCTACCAATTCCAAAAATGCAAAAATGCTACCAAGGTCCTGGGTTCATCACCAAAATTGGATCAAGTTCCTAAATCCTAACCATTGAAAAAAAGACTCTTATTTTAATTGCTCTGCTCCCTCTCTGTACAATACAAAAGTATCTTTCATTTTCCATACTCCACTGCTTCAAAGGATTTTCCAGGAAGTAAATCCACCAGACTGCGGCAGCACTCGCACCTCCACGCTCCAGGAATCACAAGCGCTTCTCTTCCAAAGGCAGAGCGGTTTAGGAACAGTGCTACAGGAAATCGGACTCCTGGTTTCAAAATTTTGCTGCCCTCAAACTTAGTAGATCAAACATTCAGTTGATGTAAACCAAGACAGATCTACCAAGCCTGTCAGAGACTAGTGCTATCCAAACTAGGACTGAAGAGCTGCCTCATGGCATGGAGCTGTCACTGAACCTCCTTTCTCATCTGTGTGGGAGAGTTAAAATCTCCTCTTCATCCACATGGGTCCAGCTCAGGAAATCACACAAGCTGTTCTTCCCACCCCACCAAGGACAGTCCTTCAGCATGAACGTAAAGCAAAGTGTTAAACATCTGCCTAATCGCTGTCCTGAAACTAAAGTTCTTTCTTGGATGCAACCCCAAACATGCATGAAGATTAATTAGAGGTTTGACAATCTTCTAAAGAATAGAGCAGGTTATGGTTTGTTATTTAATAATTCAGGGTGGCGTAGAGCCCTCATCGAACGGGTGAGATGGCACCTCCACCCTCGGTCTGCCAGCACCAGCCGTGCGTTACCCTTGGCACAGGGGCCGGTATTCTTTCGTGCCCCGCTCCACCTGGGTCAGGCTGCCCCAGCACCTGTGCGCACCAGCAAGCTTCCCTCTCCCAGGAGAAGGTGGCAGACAACTTCAGGCACAGGAATACAGCTTGAGGATCTCCCACATAGGTATTTTATTGGTATATTCTGCTTCCCATGGTCAGCAAACATACCCCCTGTGCATCACTGTGCAAAGAGGTGTAAATAGCCTTAAGATTTCTAGGATAACTGGAGCAGATTTCTCTTGCCTTTTTTTTTGTTGTTTGTAGCCAATAATCCTACAGATGAGCTCTTTTTATGAAGAGACACAAGATATTTCTGTTCTTCAGGTAATCTAGATGATTCTTCTGTTTTGTGACAAGTTCATTTAAAAACCTTACTGAACTCAACCTACTCTTTAGTCAATTAATAGATTTGTAATGACAGTTCGATAGCTAACAGAAGTCAGATCAAACACAACAAAACATCGTCTCACCCGCTGCCCTGAACTTATTGAAAAAGAAATGTCTTCCAGCACAGCAGCTCCTCCTTCACTGTATTTGGCCGTAAGGTCCTTCACAGTCATTTGGCCTCCGGATGGCCAGTTCTTCTCTTCCTTCGCATACTTGTTTTCAATTACAAGGGCATCTGAAAGCTGGTTATTCTTCTGTGGCTTCACGTTTTTCATCTCTTCTGTAGGCAGGTCAATGAATTTAAATATTCGTCCAACAGACCGCATCTAGGAATCAAACAAACAGTATTCTAAATGTAATGAATACTTAGCTGTCAAAACAAATTAAATCAAACTATTCCTAATTCCTAGCCAGAACACTGAGTCTCTTTTCTGTGTAAGTTATAACATGATATAATTTTCAAAGGTAGGATACTTCTTGTATAGAGCTCTGGATTCTCTTGCTCTTGTCCTGCTGACATTGGTTCAACACATGATTCCACTTGCTTCCTTTTTAAATGGACAGAATAGCTCTTTCTACCTTCAAAAATATATTTTGAAAACTGCAGATGACTTGTATTTATGGAAACGAAGTATGACCATGAAAGCAATCCTGGAGTCTTCAACTCCGTCCTCCTGTAGGGGGTTGCCCAACCCAAAAACTGAAATTCCTTGAATAATGATGATCTCCAAAGATCAGCAGACTCTTTGGAATTTGAAAGATGTAAAGTAGTAGCATCGAGTTAAAAGGATCAATCATCAAACATTAACATCTGAGTATTTATGAGAAATTATCTATAGTTTTTAACAAAAAAAATAGGAGTAAGTTCCATGATAATTAATTATAGTAATTATATATAGTAGGTGAAATAATCAAGCCCTATAGTTCATGAATTTCAGAGAGAAGCTGCTAGTAGCTGTCTCGGTGAATTTTCAAGGAGCATAGAGCTAGAAGGGATCCTCTTGGTCTTTTTTTTGAGTAGGTCAAAGGACAATTAATAAGTAGTTAATTCAACTCCTTCACTAGACTTCCCTGCTCAGGTGATCAGAAAACATATTTTTAAGTCCATGGACCAGTTTGTTCTTGTAAATTAATTAAGTTTAAATTCTAAACAGTTTTTTTTCCTAGCTGCTTTCTCCATTAATTTATGGAGGTCTACCTTAGATCCTTTGTTCTCCAAGACTAAAGAAAATCCAGGTTTAAGCCTCTTTCTTAACATATGTTCTCCTTCTACAAACACCCCAGTTCAAATTAATCTTTCCTGTCTGACCAGAAGGTACACGGCATTTTGGATGATGTTTCACAAGGACATTGTACAAAGGCATCGATACTTTCCTACCTATATTAGGTATATCTCGATTAACACATCCTAGGATCATATGCCCTTTCTTCACAGTCATATCTTATAGCCACCCCCTGATCAAGCAGTGGTCAGCCAAGCTTTCCTCCGCCTTAGCCATTTCTAACCAAAGAGTTCCTTATTTACATTTTCTTCTTAGCAGTCCCTAAATTCAAGCCTCCAGTTTGGCTACTGCAATCGATTTTGTATCAGCCATTTGAGGTCACCTAATACCTTTTGGCTCCCAGCATCCTTCATGCTAACATTGCATTTCAGCTTTGTGCCTTTGGCAGACTTCTTCAACACAATTTTTGTCTTTGTTGAGAGCATTAAAAAAAGATTAAAACAAGCTCAGTCACAAATCTAATCTTTGTTGAGTAGCCTCCCTACAGCTTAATACTTACAGCCTAATGACATTTGCTTTCTGTCCAACTCATTAACTAGTTTACAGTTCTTGTAATAATTCTGATCTCCTTCATTTACATAATTTCTGAAACGGAGCCACAGCCAGTGCCTTTCTGAAGACAAAGGAGATCTCTTACATTATTTTTGTCTGGGAAAAAAATCATCAAACACAGGCTGGTCTGATGCAACCCTAATGTCAGCAAACCTGAGTGAATTCACTCTGTAAGCAACTGTGCCTTTGATTACTTCTTCCAATTCATTACTTCTTCCAATTAGTTTCTAAAGTCTCCTGCCATTAGACTGTTTAACAAACTGATGGTGGCATCAATGACTTCCCATTTGCCTTTCTTAACCAAAAGTGACAACCTAGCACTGCCAAGTCCACCTCTAAACCATGTCCCAAGAACCTCATCTACATGGCTCCTAAACCCCTCCAGGGATGGTGACTCCACCACTTCCCTGGGCAGCCTGTTCCAATGCCTGACAACCCTTCCCATGAAGAAATTTTTCCTAATATCGAATCTAAACCTCCCCTGGTGCAACTTGGGGTCATTTCCTCCTATCCTATCACCTGGGAAAAGAGACCAACACCCTTCACACCACAGCCTCCTTTCAGGTAGTTGCAGACAGCGATAAGGTCTCCTCTCAGCCTCCTTTTCTCCAGACTAAACAGACCCAGTTCCCTCAGCCGTTTCTCACCAGACCTGTTCTCCAGAACCTTCATCAGCTCCGTTGCCCTTCTCTGGACTCTCTCCAGTACCTCAATGTCTTTCTTTGACCTTGTTAAACTGCTTTTGTAATTCCTTCTGTAAAGTGATTCTTCTTGATATATTACCATGCTTTCCTCCTTTTCAATCCAGATTAAAATACTGTTATGTCGATTTTCCATGTGGAAGAAAATATATATATATATATGTGAGGAAATACTGGGGTAATTGCTTACATCTCAGTATCTCAAAACACAACTGTGACAGAAGTTTTGAAAAGTGTGCTAATCCCCAGGTCTATCCACTACAATTTCCATTTCAATCCCTCTGCAAGATGGAAAGACATGGTCATCATCATGTTGATATATAAATGCTATATCATTTTGGAGATACAAACAGGGAGACCTTGGATCAGACTGACAATTTTCTTCCTGTCTGTCTTTAGTATATTCGCATAATGAGCAACATGTATTTATTTAAATCAGTGTTCGATGGTACATCTGCTTTCAGAAATCTTAGCTTTCTAGAAATATAATTGTTTATCAAGAGCTTTGTCAAGAGCTGTGAACTTTTGCACAGGCAAGGATTCCCTCTAATTGCCCAAGAGATCCCACCTTTATACACTAGCTAAAATCTGCTATGAAGCCCGCTGGACAAAGAGCCTTCCCTTACAATAGAAAATTTCATATCTGTCCCAGCTCCCCTGACAGATTTATCAGTCACATCACATATGCAGATATTTTAGACAGCTTAATACTTTAAATCAATTCAGAAGGATGCTTTCCTGGTTCTATAATTTGCATTACGATTCACATCTAGGCAGAATGTAGCATAAGTGTCAGTAACATTTTACAAAGATATTCATTCTTCCTTTCACAGGTAGAAATCTTCTGTCATTCATAATGACAGGTATAGTGTAGGTGACAGCAAGTTTCTCATCAGCAACGTGCCTGCTATATTCACATTCTCTAACTAATGCTTTAGAATCAAGGAGTATATTTACTACTTTTATCTAAAAATGTCTCGAGCATAATACACTATTTTTAGCTTTGCCTAATTGTATTTTACTGAGATTTTAATAACATTGCAAATTCTTTAATTTACTTTCTCATTAATATAACTTAAACTCTTTTTAATGTTGGAGGAGAGCTCATAATACAATTATATAATGTATATTTCCAGAAAGTGGAAGACATAATTCTTTTTCAAGTAATCTAATACAATTAATTTCATCAGGCCCTGTGTCCTCTTCTGCTAGAAAGAGAGCGGTTACCCTCTCCAGACCAGACACACACAGTACTCAATGACCATGTCGCAAGCACCTCCTCAAAACCACGCTGTCTGGAAAGCACAGTGTGCAGCTCAGAGGTTGGTCCAATGGCTCATGTTGTAAAAATCCCCTGTGCATTGAAGTCACTGCAAAAACTGGGTCAATGCAGGCGGACCATACAGTTTTACCGAGGTTTCGCATCTTCTGCTGTTACATTTTGGGTGCACTTACAGGACATATACTCCTCTTCCAAACCACAAAAATGAAATATTTAGTCAAACTTGTACTCATTTTTTTTCTCTTTCTCACACTGCTTTGCAGGCAGAAAAGGAAATGTTCTAGCAGGTTTTTCTTGATTCTGTTCCCTTGCAGATGACCAACACCTCACTTTGAGAATCATCATTCTGATGCAGATTTTAGTCAAGTATTTAATCTATTTAAACTCTGGAAATTAACAGTGTTCTCAGTATTCTGCTGACAATAGTAAAAACAGTATTAAGATCATGTCCTTGTTAATAAAAAATACCAATTGAACAGGTGAAATAGAATGGGAAAATAAAAGAATGAAAACCAGCTCCAAAAGCACCATTATTTTTCACAGTCCTAATTTTTTCTTTGGTCCTCCTCTGTACCACATACTATTTTAATTCTTCAGCATCCCTGATATCCAGGGTGGGGCACTGTGAGGTTTTCTAATTGTGGTTTTAATATCTCTTTGGGGGATTCTTTTTATATCTCCTTATATAAGTAATCTTGGCCACAGTAAAAGCATGGCATTTTCTCCTTCCCTGATAAAAAGAACTGTCCTTCTCAGTTATAGTGTTGCTACTGCAGGATATACACCAGTGCAGGAAGAGTTTATAAAGCGGTAGAACAGTCCATTGGGACGAGCCAATGCTTATCTGTGAAAGCAGCACTTACTGGAAAACTTATTTTCTATTTCCTTATGAAGGAAAAAAAATCTAAAATACTACAAGACTGCCTGGAGGGACAAGAAAAAGATCAGAAACCAGCAAAGGGATATTAGCAAAAATGATCAAAGTGAAAAGATAAATCTAGCCTAACTTATAACTTTAAATGAAACAATGGAGAGCTGTCAGAGTGACCACGTATGTTTTAAAAACAAAACAAAACAAAACAAAATCAAAACACCAAGGCAGATAAAGTGTCAGGGCTGTATAGAACAAAATGCTGAAACGATTATGGGGTATTAAAAGACAATGGGGATTTTTCAGTTAAAGCCAAACCAGTCCAACAGAAATTGCTTCAAAGAGAAAATCTGTGTATGTAAAAAAAATCCAACCTACAACTCTGATTTCTTCAATAGGCATGCCAGTGTCACAAAAAGCTTGAGAGGGAGATTGTGTGGAATAAAGTCCGATTTGCCACCTGCCCATCTGTTTGGCCAGTATTTCCTCTGGTACAATTTTTCCTTCTTCACGTGATCCCGATTCCTGTTCTGCCTTCCTGTCACTTTGCACGTATTTATTCCACCAGTGCCCTGTACCTTGCATATCTTGTACGACGACTCAGCACAAGCTTAGTATTATGTACTGATTGCAGCAGCTATGCCTTCAGACATGGGCTTCAACCACTCGCAGAAAACTCCACCTTATATGACAACCAAAGACTATCACCTACAAATGCGCTATATGTTCAGGCATGCTTGTGTGCAGGTTTGCAAGCACAGATGTCACAGCTGCTCAAGGAAGGGCAAAAGTGATGTCACCTAGAGCAGTGCGTGCAGATCTGTAGCTGGAGACACATGGAGATGTGTCAGTTCTAGCCAATCCAATCCTATGGGGAGCTTCAAAATACCCCTTGAGATAAAAACAGAGTATAACCAAATAGAGGATAGATCAGGCACACATGCAAGCCTTTGCAGCACATCAGTAACCAAATAATTGTGAAAGTCTTTAAAGAGGGAAGTGCTAAACCTAGAGAAAACAAAGAGTGGGAAATAATACAAGCTGCATCACCTAGTGAAGCGATTTCGTTATCTTAAAACCATGAAACTGTTCTTATTTGCTTCTTCACAGAGGCAGCTTTTAAATGTCAGGAAAAGTATCCTGCCAGCAACATCTATTAGGTTGTCATCTGGGCTACCTAAAAATTCATGGGACAAGGGTGGGCAGCTATCCACTGTGGAAAGAAGTCCAGAGGATCCACCTACAAACTGATGCACCTTAAAAGGCTGTCATTAACATAGTACAACTGGTGCTTCTGTACAGTAGTTTGTCTTAATATAGAGAAAAGTATTCACAAACATCTAAAGCAACTTGAGACTTTCTTTTCAGGGGAAACAGAGTTAATTCCTTACTGCTACTAACATATGACATTTTAACATCATCGTATTTTAAAAAAGAAGTTTTTCATTAAAACACTAGTGTGTCCAGCACCCTCTGAATTCTACACAGATTGTTAGACCTAAAGTGATCACACTATGCCTTACGAGACTAAGATGGAGTTACAAGAGATTAGATGTTGTAAGAGGTTAATTCCCAGTTTGGGGGCTCTTAAGGATTTCCTTCAGGATGAGGGTTGTTGAATCACGTATTTTAAAAAAATATGTCAAATTGGCAAATATTCTTTCATTGTGACCATTTGTCCCAATTATATTTTTGTCAAACAATTCACTTCAGCTAAATAGGATTAACTGTCTCCAAGATCTGCTGTAAAAGTTGTTTGTTTTCAAATATTGAGATGGTTGGCACGAGAAGCTCATTTAGGGTTCAGAGAGGGTATGACTGGATGCAAGAGAAAAAAATTTTCTCAGAATTATTTTTTTATGTATAAGACTAATGTATGTTGAGACAGGAACTCTGTCTAGAATAAATTCTGGAATCCGTGAAGTGTAAAGAGAGAATTAGCTTACATTTTAAAATAGCATCTAAAACTTTCATCCATTTAAGCTAAGGTATTATGAAAACTGCAAGAACAAACACATCCTTTTATGAGTTTCCTGTCTGCTTCTCATATCTCAACAAATAGGTGATGAATTAACCTTGTAAAATATTCTGTTTTAAAGACAATCCTAACTAATGGACTGACTAAGGGGTAAGCATGTAAAACTCTAAAGCCTTATGTCAGAGGGCGTCTTACACAAAACCAGAAAAAGACCTCCAGGGGAGTCTAGAACAGATTTTTAAATTTTTAAACTATTGATTTTGCATAGAAGGAGCTCAAAAACATCCATCATGATCTGCTGTGCAAAACCCTCAGTCAGACCAAGTAAGGTATGTTACGTAACTTGGTAAGGTATATAATCATAACAAAACAACTCCAAGCCTTTTTTCAAAACTTTTTTCAAGTTTTCTCATCACTGTTACATCTGCAATCTGAATTCTCAAACGCAATTATTCGCTGTTGCCTATTCTAGTCTGGGCAAATTTTGGATCATAGAAAAACTCAGTTTGTGCTGGGCCAAAGCCAGTAGGTTGCTATTAAAGGTATGAGGGGAACTTTTCTGATGCATTTGCCTGATATCCAGCTCTGAAAATAATTCACTGAACATCCATAATCAACAAAATAAGGCAACTCCTTAAAAGAAAGCACAGCACTGTGCATTTTATGCTTACCAAACTATCCACATCTATGCTTGAGTTTACTGCCCACTGCAAGGTTCCCATGATGTTCATAGCTAAAGTAAGAATAATGCCAACTCTACCTGGCCCGTCACCTGTGGAGGGAAAAATACATTTAATTTATATGCTAATAGAAAGCAAATAAACCCAGAAAATTAGCATGAATATTTTAAAATGCATATTCACATTCCCTGCTATTTTTTTTCATGGAGAAAACATGGATTTGTTAACTATACAAAGGACTGAGAGCTTAATCATCAGTTAAACACCTGGCTTTGGCACTGAACTCACTAGAAACCGCAATCTTGCTTTGGCAGAAGAAAAAAATTACAGCTTTGTACTAAAGCTGTAAACAGAATCAGGCCTCTGCAATCTTGATTTCTGTCTCCTTTTTTCCAATATGTATGAATCAGTGAAATGACTCTAATCTAAAACACCACAGCTAACAACTTTAAAATTCAAAATAGTTGCACTGGTTTACATTTTCATTTCTTGGACAAATAGAGGACATGTTTTCCTTACTGTTCCACAAATGTACAGATACAAATTCCTTTGCTTTAATTGTCTGTTGAAACAAGCAAGGGATATTTTTTTAGATTTCATACAATACAATATAAGCATTTAAACTACCCCACTGGTGATTTTTAATCTCACTATCTGTTAAATGGAATTGAGAATTTAAGCCAAATGCCTTTCTATGATTTCTCCATTTCTCCTACAGCTTTCTTCAACAAACTCCCTCCTGTTTTGCTTATAGACATCTCATTATCAGAGTAGCTATAGAAGTAAACAATAAAAGTAAAGTATTCCTCCTGAAAACTGACAGATTAAGAAAAGGAACTTAGTGTTGTTCCAAGGACCTACTACCTAAAACAGTAAAGTTTACAATAAAATATCTAGAAAAACAATAAGACAAAAACCAGTTTTCCTAAAAAACCTCAAACTACTAAGCACACAAAGTAAAACATAGGAAGAGCAGCAGGGGATACTGTTTCTCTAGGAATTTTAAGGGAACTAAAAGTCTCCTTTATAACAAAAGTACTGTAGGTGCATATTTTTATACAGAAGCATTTGTGCGGTTGGATTTCTTTTTCTAAGAATCAGAAGAGCTCCTTACACAAGAAATAGAGGACAGCATTTCATACACAATACAATATTCGATAAAATGTACACTTTCATATAACTCCTTTGCGACACTGAAGTATGACCAAATGACATTTGGATATTGTTAGAAACAAAACCCTCCTTCATAAAATCAGCAAATTCTTGTTCCTCAGCAACCACAGTATTGAAATTGCATCCAGATCCAACACATGAAGTTCAGTAAACCTTAGGAGAGGGAGAATAATGCCTGAGAAACAAAATACATCCCTAACAAAAGCATGGTGAATTAATAACTGTATTTGAAGTAATTTGTAGCTAAACCTGCTGAGCTCTTCCACAAAACTCAATTATTGCAACATTTTGGGGACATTATTCTCCCGTTCTCTGCTTGTTGGAGCCTGGTTGCACCTAGCCAGCCAGGAGCAGCATTTTGAATACAAGTAAGGTTCTCATTCCTGCACTGGGTTTACTAGATGCGGTGAGCCATTTTTAAGGGGTTTTTGAATGGAATTTGCAAAAGTTCATATTGGAAATGAGGCAGTGGGTTGGTAATTAGAGAACTGAATGACTTTTTCTGCTATGGGTGTGGCTTTAAAAGATCATTACAACTTTGCATGCCTCAGCCATTTGCAAATGAGAGAAACATTAACTTCTGCTTACCAAAAAACTTGGAGTTATACAGATAATAATCAACATCCAAGCTTTTCAGAACACTAATGTGGTTACATAATGTGGTTTAAAACACATGAGATTACTTTTACAGCAGTTACAGTCAAGAAAGTTCTGTCCCTTCAGATACTATTTTCAAATTAATCGCTTAAATGAGTCCTCTGCATCAGATTGCAGATGATAATAATGCAATTTCTGTGTTAATTACATTGTGTTTACTACTATGACACACTTAAATCAGTGACTCCAATGTACGCTAAATTTTGCAACAGCTTATTTCCTCAGAATTTTCTAAAGCTGAGCTGTTAAACAGAAGGAGAAAACTTCCATTTCAGTACTCCAGTAAAGTTCCCGTACCTGTAGTTATGATAGAAATGAATGCCACAGCAACAAAAAAGACAACAAAAATCATTTCTATCCTCATCTGGAACCAGCGCAGCGTTGACAAGTAGAGGAACCAGTTTGCCGTGTGTAGGTTCAGGGCTTTGTGAAATAAGGTCTCAAAATACGGCTGCCGTCCAAAAGCTCTCAGTGTCCACAGCCCTTTCAAGCTTGTAACAAGATGGGTGAATATTGGACTCCGAGCTGTAAAGTGTTTAAATTAGAAATATCATAAACACTCATAAGCAAATACTTTTGATATAACACAAATATACAGCCCTGTGCTCTAACTCACAACAGTGTAACTATTGTCAGTGTTTAATTTACATAAGTTGTTGGAGTACATGACTGAAGTAATCCTAGCACAGGATATACAACAACAATCTTTGCATGAATGAGTTGAAATTCCATTCAGTGTATTGCCAGGAAGGGATCACACTAATTCTTCATAGTTAGCATACTACTTGGAGAAGTTCCTGGCCCGCTGTAAGATGCCACAAGAGAAAGGCAGCTCCTCTCCAGCCAAAATTAATTCCTGCAATTCTGATAACTCCATCAAGTGAAGTTTTTTTTAGCACTGAATACTTCAGTGCTCTGGATTCAACTGTACTGATGTGGTAATTTTAAAAAGATCTTGCTTTACATAAAAAGTGTTGAGCTAATGTTGGATCCCAAATGCTGGATCTCTGTGCACATCAAAGAAATTTAGATTTAGATCTAAGGGACTTCAGAATTACACTTAAGTAAAAGGGAGGATGATCATCAGTGTTTAAGATTCAGGGTGGATTTGCTGAGGATCTGCCAGTTTGTTGTAAGCCAAGCCACTGTGCCTGATTTGCAAACCCACACTTCAGAATGAGGTTTTCCATTTTATTGGGAACTTGTTCGTTTCTTAACAGGGGGAAGTGAAGGAAATTTAGTCAAATAACTTTTTCAGAAATAAGAATTCTTTGCAATCAAGATAGAGCCTTTCTAAATTTTTCTTATCAAGAAACTCATAGGGCATTTACAAAGCCTGACCACAACTTTTCAAGTTACATTAACTCTCAAGAAAACTGTATGTCAGGACTTCATTTGTTTTCAGCTGCAGTGATGATAAAGCCCAGCTTTAAAAAGATCTTCTCCATTGCCCTTTGGCAGCAGAGCACTCAGTATGGGCTGGATCAGTAACAGCACTGGCTTTAAGGAGGTATGTGTTCTGCTCTCAGAGACAATGGTATCTTGCAAGAGAAAAGGCAAAGAAGAGTGAGAGGGTGAATCACTTCTCAATTGACTTGTTGTGGATTCAGAAGTCTACCAATTTTGCTGCTCCTACCTTCAGATTCCAGTTGTTTCAGCTGCTGAGAAGTGTGGAGGAAGTATGCCCTTAACACAATAAAGGCTGCTATCACAGGCACTGATGCCAGGAAGATGTAGGGTTGTAATATTGAGACTACTGTTATAGCGCCAATCACAATCAGTATTAACTGTAGAATGAAAGAAAAATACTATTGATATAGTAAACGTGTCATTTTATAGACTAGAGATTGGTAATGAATCTTCTTCCCATGGCAACTACGTATTGTTTCAACAAACATAAAGTGCCAACATAAGTAGGATTTGCAGCTGAGAACAAAACTCCATGAAAAGATCATGAATAACTGAGACCAGATCCATAACCTGTTGGCATGAGCTGCTATCTTTTCTAATAGATGGAAGAAGTGTTTTCTATAGTACAAACAGTATTGCAGGCCTCTAAATTGTGAAGCCACCCAAAACCAATGGCAGCCAGGCACTCACTCTCCAGTTAAAACTGTAAGGACAACACTTGGAAAATCTGCAGCCACCTCCCAAACCTAATGGTGCTGCCCCGCTTCTTGTCTGGACTAGGTGTGCCTCACTGCCAGGGCTTGAGTGCCAGTCTCCTCCAGGTTCTGGGCCAAGCTGTTTTTCTGAGGCTCAGAAAAAGTGGGAAGTCGTACATCATTGCTTGCTCACAGGACTGTAACCCACATATGAAACTAGCACTATTACTTGTCCTGATGAGAAGACAGGAAATAAGTTGTAAGAGGACTTGCAGTATGAAAAATTAGCAGTTTCGGAAGAAAAGAGATGTTTTAATGTAACAGATGACATAATAGGACCAAAATCATTCCAGAATTAATCTGTTTAATCCACCATAGACACCTAAGATTCTTATAAGACCTCCTCCTCAGTAGCTCCAGACAGGTTTAGTTAAATCAGGCCTTGAACTTTACTCTAGAAGCACCTCAAGCACTTATACTGTTTTTGTCTCATACCTAAATCTAATGAAAATTAAGTATATCAGTGTACACAGAATAGCAAAGCTCTGCTTTGTATCAGTGTTACGTTTTGCACTAAACAAAAAACTACTTCAAACTGCAAACTTAACAGCCTAAAGCAACTGAAAATGGACAATTTGGACAAAATTATGAACATTACATTGAAACATCACTGCAAGTGACCAGTCAGCAAAGAAATAGATGGAAAGCAAAACTAATTTCACATTAGGAAAAACCTGCAGTTGGCACTTTTGCTACTACATCCACAGAAATTCAAGGAAGAATTTAAATTCCCACTAATCCAAGTCAGAGGTCTTTCATGAACACGTAAGCATGTGCCAAATTTCCTACCATTTGTTTTAATCAGAAATCTGAGGAGTGCAACAGCAGCATCAAAGTTCACAAAGAATCCTATACCAGCTGAACTAAAATATTTCTTTCACTGTTTTCCTTCTTTCTCTTAAAAGCTTGATGACACGGGGTTATGCTTGTGCAGGCTGTGTAGTACTGGCCAGTAGCAATGCAAGAATGGATTTGTGTTTATTTCGAACTGCAGAATTTAGTACCTCTTGTATCTCTAATTGTTAGGATGTGAATAGATTGTTCAACTGATATTGAGCCAAGTTACACAGCTCTCATATTACTTGAGATTTCACAGTCATATAGTGACTGCTTTAATTCCTGTTTTCATAATTTACTCAAATTTTGCAAAGGCCACCATGCTGCCACATTGTTTGCACTGCTGGTCCAACAGTTATTTCACTAAAAAGTTAAATATGAAAATTTATGCTATCTCATAAACTCCAAACACAAAATAAGTATAAATTCAAGCAGCAGATGACACCTCTGAAAAGGCAGTAGCAAAAAGCAACACACAAGCCAGACACATTGGCATATGCTCAGGGAATGGCAGCGGAGGGCTCATGCACTCCAGTTAAGAACGACCGCGCTGTGCTACAGTGTCCCCAGCTGCTGAGCTTTCAGGCCTAACGGATGAGAGGCAACGGGTACAAGTTGAAATGCACAAAATTCCATTTAAACATAAGAAAAAGAATTTTTATTGTCAGGATGGTCAAACACTGGAACAGGTTGCTCAGAGAAGTTGTGGAGTTTCTGCCCTTGGAGATATCCAAAATCCAACATGGCCCTGAGCAACCTGCTCCAGCTGATCCTGCTTTGAGCAGAGAGGCTGGAGAGGTCCTGCGCCCTGGATCCAGGGTCCCTTCCAACTTCAGCCATTCTGTGACTTTGCAATAATCAGCAGAGGAGGAGAAAGCAACTTCTCTGAACCCATAAAGGAATCTCACTGTTCATTAGCAGAGTCTATGGAACTGTGAAGCTGCCAAACAAGTCTGAATCTAAGGAGGATCAGAAGAAATGCCTTATGGAGGCAACACTGGTAAAAAGCATTCAACATAGCAGTTAGGATCAATAATCTTCACCAAAAGAACCTGGAAAGACAGGGCAGCTTATCATGCATGCTCAGGAGCTTCTGCAGATAAGACTGAGGACACAAAGGTGAACCTATGGGACATTAGAGTGTAGGTACCCTCTGAAAGGCATCAGAACAGTAAAGGCAAATCTCGGGACTTTCCCTGTCCTTGAAAACATGAAAAAATACTCAGTTTCTTGCAGAGAGTTTGAAAAATAGAGATAGACTAGCTAAAATAATTTTGGAATAACATCCCTGTGGCAGATGTAAAATACCAGAAGCAAAAGGGCCACACCAGATAAGACAGTAGTGAATCCTGATCGCACCAAAGATGACATCAATCATTCAAAGATGGTCTCAATGTCCATCTTTACTCATTCAGTAAATCTTTGTGATGTCAGCAGGACATGAAGTAGAGCTGTAATGTCCCTGAACCACTTCATGTGGAGCTGCACTGGCCTCTTTAAAGTCATGAGTCAAAGTTATCCATTACTAAAACAAAAATATAGGAAAGGGACTCAGCTCTGATGAGACCATCATGTTGGTAGGCTTTGTAATGCAGAGCAAACTCACAGATGAAGACAGGCAATCTGCGCAGAGCCTGCATATCTCTCAAATAAAAGTGGAGAGGAACAGGGGGACCAGGGAAGCTTTTGCTTTCATTTTGCAAATGTTCTGGGAACCAGCTTTGTCTGAGGAAAAGCTAGTGTTGCAGCATTAGTGGTGGGATGCTAATGAGGAGTACTGGGATCCACACAGATCCACAAAGTCTCAGAACAGGTAGGATGGGGAGCAAACAAAAGCATCCTTCAGAAACACTGGAACTGCCTATATCTCTGTATTTCTTTAATGTTCTCTCGAGTGTGGATGAATTGGGAGGCCACCAAAATTCAAGATGTTGCAATGCACGGAGCTTCCCAGGAGGTATGCTGGAAACAAGCCTTTCCATCAAAAAAATAAAAAGTCTGCAATATCACAACTCTTAGGGATGTAAAATTCCTCCAAGGAGTATAGTCATCTAAAGCTCTCCTCCATCACCAATAGTTATCCAGTGCCTGATGAACTCAGTTTAAATCTCAGAGACTCAGGGGAAGCCACGAAGATGCAAAGGATAAGAGACAAAATTAGGCAGTCAGAATTGTGAAGACTAGAGCCGCCCAACTGAAGAGCTGAAAGCACATAATCATGGGTCAAACTGTCCAATAAGGCAGGACTGGAAGAGTTTCCCCAAAAGACAAAAGAACAGAAAAAAACAAGAACATATTCAACAAAAGAGAAGAAGGGGTGATGCTAGCAACCGGTAACAGAAGAGGCTAAGGAGGTAAAGTCATGAAAATGACTGAATGAAATCCAAGGACAGAATGAAAAAAATATAAATCTTGAGAAAAGATAACTGAAAGAAACTAAGGAATCCTCTTTACACCTTTGAAGTTGAATATTGGCAGCAGCAGGGATACTTGTAGCAGTCTGCGGGGCAAAAATCTTTCTGAGCCTGAGTACTTAAAGGGGTTTGCACAAACAGTGGAGGTACACATATAAGCAAAAGCTCAAAAAAAGAAACAATGAAGTTGACTTACAAGATAAGCAGCTATGTAAACATATACAGACTGAAAAAAAAAAAAAGGAAGAGGGATTTAAATTCACTTGTTATTATTCTTATTAATATAATTTATCTTGCATGATGTACAACTAAAACTTTACAATGCTATAAGACAGCAAAATTTAGAACTTTTATTGTTCAAACCTGAATGAAGTCAAATACTGTAAGTGGAAGTAAGTCATCCAGCACTGCCGTGTCTTTTGCAAATCTGTTAAGCATACCACCTATGGATTAAGAGAAGAAAAAAAGGAGTCAAACATTTGAATACCACAAAAATCCTACATTTATTACCTTAAGAAAAAGTACAACTTTTTCTGAATACAAAATATTAAGGATAAGCACATGATTTTTTCTAGCACAAGCAATTCCACTACAGTTTAGTGGAGCTACAGTTTCTTTCCCCAGGGAGGAATTTGGCTCCACAGCTTCTGTTTCAGCTCAGAAAAAAAACAAGAGAATGTAATAAAAACAAAGAAATATAATTAAACAGGACAGAAACAGAAGCACAAAGAATAAGGTCTGTACCCTTATGCAGCAAGCTCTGCTTATACACAGATAATTTACACATCAGCATTTGTATGAGTTTGTATACCAGTTTCTTAGCTTCTGAACAGAATTTCTGTATTAATCACAAGATAACAACAGAATATAATGGGAAAATGAAGGAGAAACACTATGTTGCATCATCATTTACCAATGTCTGCTGTAATCTGGTACACACCAGTAAGAAGGGGATGGGAATGGGAATTTCAGGTACAGCGGGAGGTTGAACTTGTTGCCCCAGTTTTATAACAAATTTTGTAACAATTCCAGAGCCAAATTTGAATATGCATACCATTATTCACACCAACTGATGTTTTATGCCATTTTACTAGGACTACTCGTTAAATAAAGTACCATTTATCATTCACACCTGACTCCTTGTCACCACATAGCTGACAATCTGTTTTCTATTGCAGTTTTAGACAAAGTCTATTCATTAGAAGTTATTCTGATTTTATTGCCTCAAACGGTTAACAGTTAATTTTCTCTAACTTACAAGATGATATTTCAGAATCAGAATTGACAGCTGAAATAAGTCACACTTAAAATGTAGCCAATGTTCATTAAAAGATTTGGAAATTACTTTATGTGGCAAACTTTTCACATTCAGCTTATCTGAAAACGTAAATGGAAAGCAACAGTAACCTTTAACAGAACGAAAACTATTTAATTGAAATAAAACCCATACATGAGACATTCAGTTCCCATCTCAGTTACCTGCTTTCCAAGAGTTGAATGCTGACATAGGTGCATGAAGAACTGCATGCACCATCTTTTGATGAAGAGTTTTAGACACTGTTATAAGCGTATGCACAAGGGGCAAACCTCTGAAGATTCCCATGGCAAGCAAAGTATCTGCCACTCCCACATAGATATAAACGATGTAGTAGCTGCTGTTGTCAGTGACAATCACAGGAGGTCTGTCAGAGGTACTGTTTTCTGATTGTGTTGCATTTGCTTGCAAAGCTGCCCTGTACGATGGAAATTAAAAATAAATGCATTACTGGAATTTGAAGTTTTTTCTCTACTAAACAAATAGTAATGCAATGTTCATTTGTTTTAAAACTATGTTAATGGTTAGTTTTATATATTTTCAGTCATTTTTTAAATTATCCTGTATATATGAAATATAAATTATTAACTAATCCACATTGCACTAAGGCAAAGGTACTCTGCTTGTGTTCAGGGGTCAAAGCAATAAATGACCTATTAATCTCCTCAGATACCTTTGGTGATTCAGGTGCCTACCAGCATTTGTAGCAATTTCTGAACTAGTTGCAATTATGCAATGAAGGGATTTTACCAAGCCAGAAATTAAGCCATTGGTATGTAACTACAACCCCTCCAAGAGTTTTCTCCAAACTGCTGTGTAAATGCACTGCTTTGGTAGTCTCTTGCAAATCTACACCCAGTTTAATCACTGGCAAAACTAGCCTAATCGAGAAAAACACATTCGCTTATTTTAACCATAAAAAAACAGTTTGTGTTGAAAAAAGTGAATTACTATGGAAGTAAAATGCTTCAGGTGTATTATAAAAATCAAAGGCCTTAGTGACCTATTGTAAGAGAGCATCAACATAAATCCCTCCTCCTCCAGATCAGACTTAAGTCACCATATGCTTTCTGTTACATACTCAAACACACAGACTTAGCACCACAGGACTGAAACAGAGATCAAAAGTATTAACCCAGGAAAAGCCACACTGCTGCTCAGTGTGTTTTAACCTTTGTCTGCCTGACCCTGCAACTTTTGGTGAGTTTTCACAGGTGAGCAGAGGAAATTGTACAAGTGAGGTCTTACAGAAATTGCTCCCTTAAAATGTTCCTAGGCAAACCCCTCACCTGGCACCTCTGAAAGACAGCGGTGAAGTACAGTGTACTCAGGATAATCAAGTCCATGAGTGAGCTGACAAAGGAAAGGTCTTGTGAGCACTGATATGCGCTCAATAGCAAGGCACAAAACGCTGGACTGTTAGCACTTAAAGAAGTACCAGCTTAAGATACACCTACATGAGCTATTTAGACCATCAATCTATGATCCATTTTACTGAATATAAGTGAATGCCTATCCATATAGAATTCTGGGAGAATTTATTCATTATTTATAGCAAAAATCCATGTAAAGGAGACCCCAATTTCTCAATAAGTGATCAACATTACTTACATTTTAAGAAACCATAACCCAGCAAGAGAAACAGCTACCTGTGATCAAAGAAAACAGAGTCACTTTTTTGTTTTGTCACGTTATGTACTTTTCCTTACTTATCTTCTTCCACGGACTTTATAATTGTTTGTAGAGATAGCATTATATTAATAAATGGATGGAAGTCAATCTTCCCTGAAGCAAAAACCTTGTCATATCTGCTCCTTTTTCCACAGAAACCATTTAGTGCATCCCACCAGGAAAGCTACATTTAGACTTGTATTACAATCAGGCTCTCAAGTGCCTAAATATTCTTTTATTGTTTTTTACCACACTATTAACAAAGGCTTGCTAATGCATTCCTAATGATAAGGAACATTCACTGTATGCTTTAACGTATTTTAAGTTTTAAAGATTTCTTGATGGGCCTAAAAGAGTCTCTCAGTATCTTCAAAGGCAGCTATTCAAATCAGAATGTCAAACATTTAACACTGCTATTTTTGCACTGTTGTTCTTGCTAGCTGATATCGACCTTTGATAAATCTATTTATCTGATATTGCTTGGCTGCTAGCTTTACATACTTCTCCACATAATCTATTTTAATGATTTTAAATGTGGAATTAAACCCTTTTTCATTGTGAGATGCTTCCTCTGTAACACATTTTTCTTGTCTGTCCACTAAGACACTGGAGACGTTCATCTAGCCAATCACATTTCAGTCTGCTCTATTTCTGCCAATGATCTTTTTGCCAAGGGTCTGAACATACTTCCTAGCACCCTCTTCCCATACATGTTTATGGCACTGGTATGGGGAATGCTTTACTATAATAGCTCAGCACATAATTAAAGTCTTCTCCTTGGGATCCACTAACTTTTGCAGGTCTTCTAGCCCATTAATTTATCAACAGGCTTTTACTTAAGCAGTAGTCATGCTGGGAAGTTTAACCTAGATGGACACATTCTTTGTCACAAGATTTGTTCTACAATTAGAAGATGAGTGTTTTGAATTATTTAAAAAAGTTTTAGTCTAATTTAAAACCAAAAAATTGTAATCAAGATTAGAAATGTATGCTGAATATATGCGGATAAATCTGATATATCTCAAAGTTAACATTTCCTGTTCCACTACAACTCACAATCGTCTTTGCTGTTGTAGGTTTACACAGACATTTGCCGCTACCAACTACATGATAAGAACAGCTACACATCTAAATACCATCTTGCTTCTGTAGGTGGTTTAAACAAGATCTGAGCTCCAGGCTTTATTCCTGGTCCAAAAGAACTAATTTAAATCACTCGCAACATAACATTAGTGTAAATTCAGGATACCATAAATCGTATTCTTCTTCAGGCTCGATAACACTAGAAGTTTGAATGCCACCACAGAACTGCTAAAAACCTTTCACTGACACAGTCAGCCAGAAACTAGTCCTATATTCTTACTGGATTCTTCTTTCAGTTAATGTTGAAAATGCCACAAGAAATTGGTATCATATTTTATAACCTGACATATAAATACAGTCTCATTCATCTCCCAGTCTTCTCTCCTAAACATGTTCCTTCCCTCAGAAAAAAACCACTTGATTTAGACTATTAAATGTAAAAGAAGACACTATGAAATGCTGTATGTGTGCTTAAAGTCTTTCCTAATTTGGGAGACAAGAGACAAAAAGCAGGCAAACTCTGTTACGAGAAAAATAGTCAAGACTTGTAGGATCAGGCAGGCGTTCTTCAGCACTTTTTCCGATGAGTACGTTTTCCACCGTACTTGAAAAAAGTCTTCTCTGCATGCTGCAGGAACACTTCATCCATCTTTCAATGTCGTCACAGGAATTCAGCTCTCTACCCTACTCACCACTCTTCTTTCACTAGGAGCAAAACTACTAACTCATTTTTGACAGCAGTTCTTCAGAATGTATGTATATGCTCATCACAAAAATTCTAGTAATTATTGTTGTTAACCCCTCAAAGCTCTGCGAAAATATCTTCTAGTGCAAAATGGAAGATTATTCACCTGTGAACAAAAGACCTGTAGAGACCAAAAATTCTTATTTATGGTACCACGCAGCAGAAAATAACCAAGATAACTGGAGAAGGTGGGTCTTCTGCTGCTGTTCCCTCATTACTATCTCTGGCGAGAAATGCTCATCTAAACAGTACAAAAGTCATTGTAATATCATTTAACAGCAGTTGCCAATAAGCAATCCATACATGAGCTAACGTCTCGATGCTTTATCCATTTCTTCTTCTGTGACAAACAACACAGTTTGAACAAACATTTGAACATAACATCAAGCACAAATTTTCTTACCTCAACTAAGAAGACAATCAAACACAAAATTAGAACAAAAATCAAGTTTCTGTGGATGGTAATGTATCTGAAATAGGTATTCCATGTGGTAACAGTACCCATGCTTTCAGCATCATCAGTAAAGCATTCCTGTCAAAGAATTGATAAGACCATAGTCAGAATGATAATAACATCTATAGATGTGAATTTCTGACACATGAATGCTGTCATTCTTTCTGCTAACTCACTCCAAATAATTGAACTGCAGCATTCAAATTGGTTGACAATGACTGGAGAGGAGCATGTTGCCTTGTTGAGTCCTCTTTGGTATAACAACACCGTTTAGAGATGATTTTAAATTTTCAGACAACAATGAAAGAAACAACTAGGATTTGTCCAGCACTACTAGAAGACCAGAAATCGTTAGTCAATAGCTATTCTTTTTCAATGATTTCTCAGATTATTATTGTGCTGATAGAGTAAATTTGTAAATAATCTGAGGGCCTGTTTGGTTGTTGTTTTTTGGTGGTGGTGGGCTTTATTTGTTTTCTTTCTTTGTTGGTTTTGTTTGTTTGCTTGCTTGTTTGTTTGTTTTTCTGCTGAGATCAACAAAGCAAAAGGAAAAAGAGCATTGCTTCAGTAATTTATGAGTTTAAGTATTTCTTGCAGATTTTTTTCCACCTAGGAAACTACTGTAGAATATTTTCTGTGAAAATCAGCTGTCAGTTTTGAAAATAAAAGGAGTTCATCATGACCACTTAATAGTTATTAGAAAAAAGGAATTTTGGTCCAGTTCTTGGTACAAAACCCAACCATAATCGCAAAATTCCCAGCACATCCACAAAAAAAAGAATGAAATCCAGCTTACTCCTCTGGTCATTAACTGTATCAGAACATAAGCGCTAAGCAGTCTGATAAATTTGCCAAATTTGACCCAATTCCAGTACTTCAAATGTATTTTTTTCCATGAGCTTTAATGTTTCAAATGTCTGTTTTACATAAATGTTTTAAAACAATGTTTGTCCATGTTATGGTTTCAAATTTAATTTTAGCATAAGTAATCTTAAAGGTAGATTAAAGTGCAGAAGATTAAAATTCTGTACTGAAATTCTCTAAAAATAGCAAAGACTACAAAAAAATCAGTCAAAATTAATGATTCAATGATTTCAAGATAATATTTGAGTTTAAAAAAAAAAATCAGAGATATTCCAAAAAGATATTCCACAGAGAAGTACTGCATGAAGGGTTACAAAACCAGGTACAGAAATATATAAGGAGTATATTGCACTAAACTATCACCATATCAAAAAACAAGATGAGTGAAAATTAACACACACCTTCAAATCCTCTTCATTTATTTCATCAGTAATGTCCAAGACACTGTCTCGAGACAAGCGCCTGGTGTAGATATCGATTTCAGAAGACAGGTTTGTCTGAGGCACCATTGACATCTTCCGAAATGTTGTACTTCCCTTTTTGGGAAAGTTTGGTCCGTAGTTCACAGAGGTGCCCGTCATCAGGTCTAACACAGATTGCCTCCTCCGAGCTTGCAGCAGATGGTCATTGTGTAGCATTTTTGTCCGAAGCAGCCCCACATCTCCCTGTTCCAAGTCAGGTACCAGCGAGAGCCTCCTTTCTGGGGGGTCATTGTGGCCATCTTCTATGCCATGGACCTGCATCCCATTCCTCTGCACTACTGAGAACTTCCTACTTGCATTAAGGGGGTTAATAATTATGGAGCTCTTCCTTTTGTCATTAAAATCTGATGTCTGTCTAAAAGATTGCTTCTTTATTTCATTTCGCGATCCCATGCCTTCTCCTTCAAAGGAAAATCGTCGGAGAGTCTCAGTTAGAATTGAATTTCTTCTCTCTGCACTGAACTGATCAAAAGAATCAAAACCCATCAGCTCTGAGCTGAAGTCTGGCCGTTGACCCTGAAGTTCAGAAAACGTTCCATAGAAATAGCAGCTCCCCTCATGTAAAATTAATATTTTGTCAGCAATCTTTAAATGTTCCAGTTTTGAAGTAACCAAGATCCTAGTTTTATTTGCCATCAACTTGCACACACAGCTATAAAAGATGAAAGTGTTAAAAATTAGATTTTTTTCTTCATGATTAAAAGTTGGTTTTATACCTTTCACTTTCAATCTCTTTGCTTTTACCTGCCCTCTCCCAGTATAATCTGTCTTGGGTGCTCCCTCAAACTACAAAGGAATGTGGTAAGGCTGAGCTGTGTAAAGGGTGGGTACTTTATTGGAAGGATAAAAAAAAAGGGGGGGAACATTTAATCATTTTCACATCAATCCAAAAAGCAGAGTTCAACATGAAAATGAAATATTTCTTTTCATCTTGGGGTTACTTAGATCTTTCGCTACCAAACTTAAAAGTATTAGCTCGATTTCAAAACTTCAAACTCATGGTGACGGAGAAGGTCATGGATGGCCGTGTGTGTTCTTACTGTTTTGAGCTACACCACCATGACAAGACAAAAGTCTCTTTCCTTGGTCAACCTGCTGCCAATCTCTTGGTCAGTGGGCACTTTCAGGTGACCCATCTTTCAGTGATTAGAAAAACAAGACAAAATATTGCCTTTTGTAAAAATTTATAAAGCAGGTGAGTGTTTTAAAATGAAACCCTTTCTGGTACACAGACACACCAGATACAAAGCCGTGCACTTTGGGAGTAACAGTTTATAGCAGGTTCAATGCCTTGAGATGCAAGGCGGAGCAGTAATGCTCACACCTGGCCCAGGCTTGTCCCCAGAGCAGTACGCTGTCTTACTGCTAACACAAAATACTCATACGAATCCTTAAAAATAAACATCCTCAAAAGGTATAATTTTGACCACTTCAGTATCTTTGTACTGTTATTACATTTCTGATCTTGGCTTTATGGTGTGCTGCTCGGTGGGCTTCTTACATACATCTATCAAAGCATACAGTACCTTTCAAATATCTCTTTTTCTGTAAAAATATCTAAATGTCCAAAAGGAGAATCCAGGAGATACAAATCAGCATCTTTGTACACCGCTCTGAACAGAGAAAATGGAAATGACATTAACTTTCGCAAGTCTTATACATTTACATAAACATAATTTTAAAATAATGCCTTTACAGTTTTGTCTCAAAAACTTGCAATAAATCAGCTTTTCTACAGCACAAATATGGACCTGGAGTTCAATGTTAAATGTGCTTAGAAAACCTTTGAATAAAGCCTTTCCTTGCTCAAGACCGCATTACAAACTAACTCGGTTTTCCATTAATTTCTTTGCAATCAAAGGAAGCTGCTTCTTGCACAAGTTAATCTAAAGATCTGTTTATGGCCTGAATCTGACAGTCCCCATTGGTGTACAATTACTATTTAAATGGGAATTTAGTACTTACTGTAACATCTACTGCTGCCTGAGAGAATATTACATATATGTAAATAAGTGTGTGAAAAGCCTTAGGTCTCAGCACGTAGTTTTAGAAGTCCTTTGAAATAACTGGTGAGCAAAGACCAGTGTATTAGCAATCCACAAACTTGCAAATATTATCTGAAATGGGACTGTACAATATTTTGAGTTCACGTCATGAAAAACTTCTTAGCATTAGGACCTTAAGCTGTGCATGCCTGGACATGGCTCACTGAGACCTGAACCTGGTAAGAGGGGTGTTTTTTAAATCCATTTCAATCGAATTTCAAAAAGGTCCCTCTGTGAGTACGCAAATCATGATGTGATATGAATCAGGGTATTATTAGTACAGAAAATTTGGAGAGATGCATTTCAGTACTGTTTAAAGTGCTGTAAACACGAGTTTTAAAGTCATTATGTTAAACAATGGGAAAATATTTAACCACCAGCTGAAAAAGCCCTCAATAATAGTATACTATGTTAATAAACCAAGCAACTTCATTGAAAAATTCTCTGTCATGACGGATTTCAGTGACCATACATTATGATGTAGTGGCTGCACAACAACAAAAAGTTTATAGTGTTCCTGGCTCTTTCATCAGCAAAAGGTTTGTAGGTTTTTTCTTGGAATAATGGTAATTGCTGTAATTTGTATGTTGGACTTAGTAGCTGGACGTGATTGGCTTTAGGGTACCAGACCAGTGGGCCAGCTCAAATGCAGGGCTTTTCTCCTTGGTCCTTTCTTTCCCTTTCTTGTAGCTGCAGGCACTGACAGTGCCCTGTAAGAAAGACAGACTCAGGTAACCTCCATCTGCTTTCTCATGACAGCTGGTTGATGGCACTTCCAGCAGGGATTCTCAATTCCCATGACCTTGCACAGAGTACACCAGACACCTGTATGCAGCCAGTTCAAGCAAATGTCATCCAGCTTATAGTCAGTGCAGATGGGCACAACCCAGAGCTGTAATCCTAAATTTTCTCCTCTAGTTTTCTCAGAGCTTCATCTGCAACCTACACCTCAACATCTGCAACCCATACCTCAGCCTTGCTTGATGCTGAGCTTAGGCTGGAGCCCAAATAAAATGTAAGGCAGAAACAGCCGCTGTCTTTGGAACGTTTAAAATTTAAAAATAATAATTATACAGCTGACAATAAATACATTATATCAGTTCTGTGACCCTCCAGTAAGTGAGCTGTGAGCATCTGAAAAGTGACAGATATGATTATTCCAAGGATCTGGCAAATACTTCAAGTAAATATTGCATTTCAAATGAAAATTTAAGTGGGTTTTGTTGGTTGGGGTGTTTTTGCTTTGAAAGCTTTGCCTGCTTCTCTCCTCCTCTCTTAACTTACCACATAAAACAGAACCATCCATATGCCTCTGCCTTCTCACAAATCCACTAGAAAAATCCCCACAGAAAGCCTCTCTATTTTAATGAACCCATCTCTTAGCCTCACACAGACACACACATTTTTCATGGGATGCCAGTGTAGATCACCATTATGTGATTTTACTTCTGCCCAGCATTTCTGAGCATGGGAACCAGAACAATTTGCACTAGACACAGAAATAAATGGGGCCATTTACACAGCAGAGCTGTCATTACTGGATTTCTGATGATAGCTACGCGATTTCACTGAAACACATATCTGATTTGTAAGACAAAAACACCTATGTTATTGTTCTGTAGACCTTCAAAATTATTACTAACATTGGAAGGTCAAACATAAAAGGTCAGACCATTACTCATAGTTACTGACTAGCCGTTGCTTTCCACGTTTTCTTTTTGCAAAGGAAAAAGACCAAAACTACAAGCAACGCTTTTTGAAAAATGGCATTTTTCTTCGTTTTTGTTACCTGCACACAGGGAGTATGTCATTAATCAATATATAAAGTACATCATAGATATGTTATAGCGGGAAAGATCCTGGAATATTTCTTATTTGCATCTTTGTATGGGCTTCTTCGGTACTAAGAAAGCTGCACTTATAGGTCTGAATCTTTAAAGAGCATCTTGTGTCAGGGAGGGAAAGATTCATCTTCAGCTAAGCCATAGCATGCGTCTGGCATCAGATTTTTAAAATACAATAGATAAAATACACAGATGTATCACAAACACAATTGCATAGCAAAACTCAGATTTCTGATAGTAAAATGAAGTTCCTGATATATCTGGAGGATATTTATTTAGCAGGACTTGATCCACATGTATTTAAGTGCTTAGTCATAATACTTTCCTTACACATGAAACAGGACACAACTTAGAGAGCAAAATATGCACCTTGCTAGTGAGATTCGTGCTCGCTGGCCTCCACTCAGAATGATTCCCCCTTCGCCCAGCACTGTATAATCCTTGTCTGGGAACTTGGAAATGTCCTGTTAAAAATTTTTTAAGGATCAGACATGTAATTTCCATACCCAAGAAACTCAAGTTACAGACTGTATGGAAGCACAGTGTACAACAGGTTAGACAGAAGTTGTAAAATATATATATATCCCACAAAGGTTATTTTGTTTCATTTGTTTATGTATTCAGAAATGGCGATAAAAATTCTATCTCAGAGAGCAATCAGGAGCTGCAAAATCTCAAGAACAAATATTTGTCTGAATTGCTAGATCTCCATAAAAGCAAGGAATGCACTTTGATACAATATCAATCCAAGACATTAATCGCTCAAGTTTTCTGTCAAATAGCAATGATAAATACATTTGCCACTGAAGTTACAGAAAGTAAGAAGCAAATTCTGGATCTGAGCTCTTCAAATCTCAGATGAATTTATACTTCACACAGGTTCAATTAAAAAGCCTTTCACAAAATTCCAAGCCAGGAATGCCAGGAATGCTCAAGGTTTCCAAAAGGTTTGGGAGACAAGTTCCACTGCTTGATCTGTAAGTTACTTACAACTCATGACTGTGCTAAAAATGAATCTTTAGTCAGCAATAAAAACAGAAAATACCATTTCACTCTTGTGTGAGACAGAGAAAAGAGAAAAGGACATCCTTCTGCAGTGGCAGAGACGGCCAGAAGTTTTCTTGAGAGGAGTATTTAGCACTAAAACTAAGTATGCACGTGAACCACAATAATTCATGGAAGTGAAGACACGGAGAACGGCTTGTGTGCCTAAAGGATGTCTAGTTTTTCTACTTTTACAGTTGCTCTAATAAAATTATTAATTCTGCCTTCAAGCCTTAGCTGGCCTATGTCCTTAAGCCAACATACGGACACCACTACCACTGTGGTGGTGCTGGTAGCTTCAGGGGACTTTTCCCAGATGGCTGGATGACCTCCCTGTGCCCCAGGGAGCCTCATTTTCCACCAGGTATGACTCCAGGCCAATTTGCCATGGCCCGAGCTGGAAACCCTGAGTGTCCCAGAATCTCCCTGTGCTTGCACTCCCTGCTCAGCAGCACCAGACCGTCATTCTCACTGCCTCTGCACAACCTCTCGCTCCCAAGGCAGCGATCCCCCACAGCCAAGGAAGCTGACCGAGGTATCTGATACCAAACAAAATTTTCTCCAGTGTTTCCATGCTTTACAAAGATTTTCCTTTTAGTGCAACTTCTGGGGGAAAAAAAGTGCCATGCAAAATGCCTGAGACAGGGAGATTCTGGGAGCAGGCTCTAGGCAGTGCTCTGGAAGAGGCAGCCTGTTTTGGGGTCTCTCTCCCCCAGACAGCCGAGGGACACACAGGCACTCCGCTATATGCACACACTCTGCAGCACCCACAGAAACCCTGCAGCTTCTGGGAAAATGACTGGAAGACACATGAAGCACTTCCAGAGCAATACGACCTCAGATTCTAAGTTGAGCTGCTCTCTACAAGTTCACATTTCATACCAAGTCAGATATAATCCAATTTTGGTCACCCCTGCGGTGATTTTGATGGTTAATCACTCGCTGTTGGGCAGGCTTTTGGCATTCCAAGCCGCTGAGGTTTTGCAGAATAAATAAATAAATAAATAGAAAATCTTCCAGAGAAATGTTTCCTTCTTCCTCCCCTATAAATTGCCCTGACCTCAGGAACAGAGTGAACAATGCTGGTCAGCCCTGGATCGGTGACAGATGAAGGGTCCAGCCACTCAAGGACTAGAAATTGGCTGCCTGATCTGTCAGGAAATGAGAGATTCTCCCAACTCTTTAATTTGATAATAGCATTTACTTCCTGACTTAGAGGATTCTGACCTTAAAATCAAGATGCTCTTATGTATGGAAAATCTATTGCAGGTGATTTTGAAATGCTTCTCATGTTAACTAATTATTTCCCTCTTGGAAAAGGAGAGCCACACAAGCAAATCCCTGGTACTAACACAACAGCTCAGGTATTTGCAGAAAAAAGGATGTGAAAAACAGTGCCAGCAATATTTTTAAAGGAAGATTTTCAGAACATCACAAAATTGCCTTCCTATAGGTCATGAAGTATTTAGAGAGAACATGTGAAATACTGGCATAAAAGCTTTTCTAGCATTTATTTGAGATTACTTGTTCAGATCACTTGTGGTTTCACTATGCATGTGGGAGTCATGTTATTCATATGTAAGTTTGGCATTTACCCAGTATCTTCACAGAAATGTTGGGATTTGCGTGCTTAAGTATCTAGATATCAAAGCAGATTTCAACTGTTTCCCATTTCTACCAGTACTGCTGTAATGGTGGCAGTGTCATTGCTGTTTCCTGATTCTGCTACTTCTTCCAAAAAAGCCCAGGTGAAGAACTGTGCCCAGCGTGTCTCACTTTGCAAATAGGGTAAAATCCTAGCCCTACTGAAATTAATTTCAGGGCTCCCATTGTTTTAAATGGTGGTAGGATTTCATCAGATATATTTCTTTGCAGGTGTGTCAACATGGAATTTTAATCAGACTTTTAATGAGTTCCCCTTCTGCTCTCTTCTACCCTTCACCTCAGGATAATACATGGCATGGAACAGACAAAGAACTTTTCAGGCTGTAATTATAATAATTAAAAATGTTTTGTAATTTCTTTCAAAGGCGTAAACAGAGAGATGGAGTCCAATAGACACACAATGCTACTTTTTGGAACAAGCACTACCTATTGTAAAAAAGTACATAGGGCTGGTCCAAATACATCCTTGCTGTCATTTTATGCAGGAAGTGAAATCAAGCCAGGGACAAACCTAATGTAATGATGCTGAACGGCACAAACCCCATCGTATTAACGAAGTAGCCACTGGATTTTCTTTAGCATATCTATAAATGCTTAAATCGAGAAACTTATTGGTAGCTATTCAGAGAAGAAACCCCCCATAGTTCCCATGGACATTATCTACTTTCATGGATGCTTCTAATATCAGGAACTAAGAAATCTCACGATGCACATCCGAGGAGAAGGCACCCCTTTTAAAATCTCTTTGCATTTTTAACAGTGTAAATGTCACATTCATCTATCTCGGCAGCAAAGAGATGGCCCTCATAGCACCTTGGGGCTTAGTATGAAAGAATATAGCCAAGATCATTTAAGGTAGTATCTCTTTTCATGGTGAATGGTCTCTTTATAAAAAAAAAAAGGAAACCTTAGAACAGACTTAATACTCCAAGTCTTTTCTGTAGAGATTGTTTGTTATCAAAATCATTTGATAAAGCAATAGCAACAATTGAGACGATAAAGCATGACAGAAAATAGTTTCTAAGAACCAAGCCTTTCAGCAAATAGTTGCTTTATGTATCCAAGGTGACTCAAACTACTCAAGCAGTTCTAATGACAGAACATATGTATTTTACTTATGAGGCCCCTCTTTCATCCTTAAATATGTCCTTAATGATGTGGCTTTCGAACTTCCCTCTCCTGCCTTCCCTCCAAAATGATAAAATAGCCATGAAACTGATGGAACAGAGCAGTGGTCTTGACTCTCTCCATTTCATCCTTCATTAACCCTTTTCTCTTTTCAACTTGTTTTTTCTACAGACCCAGTTTCTTTATCATCTCTATCCTACTCCTTTTCTTCATTGCCTTTAACATTCAGCATGTTTGTTTTTCCAGTTCCCAGAAAATCTTCCCGTTCACATTGCTACCTCCTTCGCACCTACCAAAGTACTCTCTTTTTCACCTTCTCGCTGTGTTTTAGAGAAGCTGCCTCTGAATACACTTTGCAATTCCCTTTCTGTAATATGGACTATTTGCAATACATTAGAAGAAAAGTATTGAAGCCTTTATTCTATCAAAATGCCAAGTAAAGTTGAATACAAGTTAAGCAGAAGCAGCATCAAGGGTTTCAGCCAGGAGCTGCAATACTGTTTCACTCTATTTGATAATTATTTTTTTTTCAGTTGCAAGAGAAGAATTTACTGTTACTTGCTTTCTCACTAACATGATTATTTCTGTACTTCCAAACAATCAGATTAAATTCTAATTTACTAACGAGGTAGAAATGGAACTGAAATAAACCTCCAGATTTTAATGTAGCAATTAGTAGATATCTTTAGTAATGAATTTGAAATGTCATTTTGCAGAAATAATAATTTTCAATTAGTCCTGATTTTCAGAAAATGAAATATCTTGGAAGTCAGACAGATTTAAACTAAACTGCAAAATTTGAAGTTTTAAAGTTTGGAAATCAAGTCTTGTGTTTCAGACTCATACCTACTAGTGAACAGTTCTGTTAATTTTTTACAGACAAAGAATTTTCAGCAATTTTTTATATCTTGGCTATTGGGTAACCACCTCTTCTGTTAGATTTCAGCTAAACCATTTATGAAGGATGCATGATCCAAAAGCATAAGCTCTGTTTTCGCAAGAGTTTCTGACCTTGAGCAGAGTGTCAGGCTCACCCAAAACTCACACGAATGCTGGCAAAACTCGCTTTCTCTATGGTGAAACATTCCCATGGAACAGATTCTTGAAACATGAAGTAGTTGGTATGCTGCATGTGGTTAAATGCAGCATAAGGGAAATAAATAGAAGATAAACAGGGAAATAAACAGAAGATAGGACAACATCCAAGGTAATCAGTCCAGAGCCCTGTACCTGAGACAGGGAAAGGGGTGGGGAGAGTTGTCTTGACTGAAACAGGTTTTTAACTAAATGATATCAACACAGAACATTGTGGAGGGGCTCTGTTGAACTTATTTACTTGATCACTGATAAACTTCTTGAAGTCAGCGCATTCAGGAGTTTGAGTCTCTTTTCTTCTCTAATCAAGGTGCTTCCCTGCTATGAAGAAACTGTTCTAGTCTATTTACTGCCAGTTCCCCCTGGGAACTCAGTGTCAGCATCTTCACAGCTGACCTGCCCATGATTTTGAGCCATAGACAAGAACTGCAGTTAGAGGAGTCTGCTCATGCCAGTGGATCATACCAGTGCAAGGTGGAAAAAGTATAAGGGTAGCCAGCTTTCGAGCCCACGTCTGATATGCAATGGCTGTAGTGGGAGATTTGATATATTATGTGGACTTTCTGCCTGAAAGAGGCATTTATGCTATTTTAGCTGTTTACAGTAGGATGAGATGAACTTCACCTTGACACGCCTGTTGCTCTCTCCAGCTATGGAGACAGGCTAAGTAACTTGCTCTCACATAGTTTCCACTGTAGACTATTAGGTAACCAAGCTACCTCTTAATATCGTCTTGTAGAGAATTACCTAATACAAAGCACTCAGTTCCAGACTTCAGCCCTTATTGTTCCTCTCTCCCACACACTTTGTAATCTCACCATATACCTTGTGAAAGAGTGGCACAAAAATCAGGGCAAAAAGTATTTCACTAACCTATAAGCTCCTACGGATTTAGTTATATGCAAAAAAAACCCACCAACCAACCCAACCACCCATCAACAAACAAACCCCAAACTCCTACAGATAAAAGGGGCTGGAGCAGTACAGTGGGATGCAGAAGTATGTGCTTCTGTTTCAAGGCATCCTTGGCACTGCAGTGAACTTCTCACCCAGGGATGGATGCCATCCTTTGCAAGGAGACATCAAACATGCAGGAAGACAAACCAGGGCTTGGCATATTGACTGTCTCTTCCTCTAGTTGTTCTCTCTGCAATTTAAGTTCTTAGATGAAAATAAATCTCCTGCAGTCCCTGTAAAAACAGCTCAAAAACACACAGGATGTGACCACAAATGTCTTTAGTACTATTATATGATTTGAGTTCACATGGAAACACTCCCTCTATTTGCATGTCATGTTAAACATTACATTCATGAGCAGCTGGTGGCTCTCAAATCAGAACATGTGTTTATTTTTAAAGTGGTAATCTCTTAAAGGTAGTTATTATGTGTTTATGGCCTCTTAGTTAACTATTGAAGGATCAAATGAACTAACCAGGTGGAAAAATATCTATCTTACCTTACAAAAAGCTTCAAACGGAAGTGACGGAAATACTGTTTCAAAACTAATGAATTACTGCACCCCTTCAAAAAGGATACGATGCTTGTTTATTTTTTAACAAGAATAACTATAATAAACCTGCTCCTGAAGTCTCGACTGCAGGAACGCATTCCCTTCAGATTATTTTGTTCAATGCTAACAGAATTTAGACACAAAGATTCCTGTTTCAACAGCCCAAAGGTTTCACCTTTTTCAACTCAGCAAGTCCTAAGACCAAACAAAAATCCCACACCCTGTATATAGTAGGTGATACTGATTTTTCAACCTAAAAATCTGAAAATCAAGCCATGTTCCTTCCCCATTTTTCACTACATCAGTAATAAGGATTTTGAAAACTCAATTGACTACTCCTACAAATTCCTATTTATATCCATGCTATCCCTGCCATGACGTTAATACAATCCTTCAATCTCCACAGAAGTTACGCTTGTGGAATTACTTCCAATTTAGTAGCAAGTTTCTGTAGACATATGAACTCATTCAGTTCACATCTCCCAGTGGCTTTTGCTATTGAGCAATGAGAATAAAAATCAATTAATTATGCAGGATGATTTCTCAGTGTTAAATTTGTTCATACTTTGTCCTTAATTTGAAGTGCCAGGCAAAAGTTCACCTCTGGCTAATTGGTTTTTACCATGAATGTGATGAAAAGCACTTGATTAAAAGCGTAAAACACCGTGTTAAACAACAACAACAACAACAAAAAGAAAGGTAGCATAAGCCAAGGTAGCATCAATTAATCTTATTTTTCAAGTACCCTGAAGCTTGGTTATAGGGACCATCTGTGGGAAATGAGTTCAGAATTTGTACAAATCACATCTCGGTTTCTCTGTATCATAGCATGCCAATGTAAGATTTTAAAGGTAATAGATCTGTGATAATACCTGCACACTCAAAATTAAACCCATTAAAACAGTTTATTTTAAAAAATATTCTGAATAAAGGACAAATGGCAAGGAATACTGATCTGTGCTGGAATGGTTTGATCTAAAAATTGAAAGCCTTCACTTCCATATTTGTAAACGGGGACATTCGTTTTAAAAGATGTCTGAAATCAGGTACTCACCCTGCTTGCTTGTTAAAATATTTGTCATTTTGTGAAGAGAGGAAAACAGAGGAAGAAGGCAGTGGAGAAGGAACAAGCAGACCTCCTCCTGTGCCTTTTTGTAAAACTTTTACTGTGATGTTTCACAGAATGTATAATGCAATTCAAATGTATTGACATCCCCTTGAATTCAGCATCACACAAGAATACGGGCAATGTCTACACACTACTTATATCTCACTGCAGCCATGTTTAGTTTGTGCTGGGCTTTCAGAAATTATTTCTGCTGGTAAGGCTGTTTCTGTAGGAAATCAAGAACACCAAGATATAATTACAGTCCCTTTTTCTCAACTCCAAAGCAGTCTTTCTTTTGTTCTATCACCTCCCACTGCTCTTCTCTTAACCTCTGCCCATTTCCAAATCCCAGTAATTACAATGATATTGTAAAACATTATTTTACCTCCCCTGATGACCTACTTACGCTCAAAGGAAAAATATAATCAAGAAACATAATTATGATAAGTTCTGAATAATTTTACACATATAAAGCAGGCTACACTATCATAAAAATACACATATAAGCTGTACAAACAGACATTTTAAAGTGCCTTAGGCATAATTTTACTGATGCACATAGAGATGTATTTGAGAACCCTTCTCATGCTTCTTCAGTATTATACATCTATACAGTGACATCCTGAAATTGTGACAACCAGTGGTACTTAAACACAACAAAGTTCCCTCACTGAGCCTTCAACACACAGCTGTCTTTCATTGTGGCTCCTTCCAACAACTCAGATCTCATACACTCACAGAAGGTTGCACTGCAGTGTCCCTTACCCTTGGTATCACCACGTGTCAGATAAGGCTGCAGAGCAGAGCTGTGAGGACCAAGGACCATCAATGAAATCCATGACACTATACGGCTGCCACATGTGTGCCATCAAGTAGGACGACACTCAGAGAAACAGTGTTAAAACACGTTTTTCACACATGGACTCACCAAACAGTATCTACTTTACGACACGATTCACTGCATCTGATCGGTCATCAGTCACACACCTATGTGATGGGTACTGGGTGAGACAACACCCATATTATGCATGAGAAAAAGAAGATTCTTGACAGATATGTACACACTAATTGAGCCTGTAAACCCAGGCACAGACTGAGATCCTGATGTACTGTGCACTACACAAACTGTCCTTGCAGAGTATTTACGAGGGATGCAGTTCTCCAATATATCATAACTCTCTTTCTAATCTTCTGTTTCACAGTACAGTATCATGAAACAGGTGTACTGGCACAACTGGAGGGTAGGTGAATTGCATCAAGGCAACAAGAATAAGAAGCTGACAGCAGAAATAAAACTGAGTAGGCAAGTCAAGGAAGTACAACATGTAGCTACCTGAACTAAGTCCTGTTCGGTAACTGAGATGTGAAAGCTAACAAGATTAGAAAGCATAATAATAGCAATAAGGTAACACATTTGGCTTCCTTCCAGACTACTCTGCCTTCTCTTCACGCCAGCCCAATTTATTCAGCTTCAATCCAGAGGAAAATATCCTTATAAGTATCAAAGTTGATCTCAAAGAATGAGCCCTGCTAGGAGGTGAAGCATATCATTCTGCACAGAGCTGCACCAGCACAGATCAAAACTGGCTCGATTGAGCCTGTTTGGAGAACAAAGGACCTGCAACCTATGAAGACACCAAGCTGTCCTACCAACACTGAAACACCGAGGTGTCCCACCAACACTGAGCCATCCCACCAACACAGAAACACTGAGCCATCCCAGCAACACCAAGCTGTCCCACTAACAGTGAGCCACCAAGCTGTCTCCCACACACCAGGACACTGAGCCATCATTAACCACCTTCCGCTCTAGGAAGCGGATGGGCTGGGAAGCCTGTTTGGACCAGCGCAGTTTTGAACTGCTGAAGCCAGTTGTTTCTTGGAGCTCGGGCATTAACCACAACTTTTATGACCGCAAAAAGTCTGACAGAGAAGTTGTTAATTCTTCTGTCTTCAGAAGCTTTCAAAGAAGATTTCCAGCAAACCACAATCCAAACACAAGCTGAAATGGCCATAAACACAGACAAAAAGATTACTTTATCACTTAACTGTACCCTGCTCTGAGATAAAGAGCAGTAACCTCATCTTATTTTTAAACAGGCTGGCTATTGTTTTCTTGCTTGACTGGCATTAAAGGAAAATACGCTTCACTGTGGGGCCTAAAGACAGATCCTATTCTGCACAGTTAAATATTTATTGTTTTCATCTACATGCAAAATGCCTGATCCTAAGGCACAGTAATAAGGGTGGAAAGGTCTAAAATGCTGGCTTCTTTTGTATCTGGCAATGTGAAAAGTTATATTTTCTTACACTACCCTCTAGCAACACCAAACACACACAAGGACATTTCTATTACATTGCACTAATTGTAGGCTACTTGTTACATAGATCAATCCTGCAGTAATTTCCAGTATACCAGTTCTCAATGTGCACACAGAAAAACCCAACTTCAGTCAAGATTTTCCTCTAAATTATTCAGGTTTCCGGCACAGAGTTCGAATTATCCCTGGAGACATTTTCAAAGTGCAAAAGGAAGGAGGAAGACAGGTTAATTTTCAGGATTGTAAGGAAAAACTTCTTCATGGGGAAGAAACGTGAAAAAAAAAACCAAAAACATTGTAAGAACTATACTTTTTACATAATTTCTTTAACATTAATATGTTTACCCAGGTTTTTCACTAGCAAGGAAGACTGAGAAGGCAGATAACTTACAATATGAGCCAGTTCCTGTTGTGTAAACTACCAGATCCAGCACCATCAGTGTATCTCCCAGGGAGCTGGCAACAGGCTCACCTGCAGCACCACAAAACTGGGACGCCAGGCTAGGTACCTTAAATCTCAGAAACGTCATGCTTACTTAAAGCTCCACTCCCTAATTTTTTTGGAGAGGGGTTTCACTTGGGTTGGGTCACAGGTCTTAAGAGTCCTAGATGACTGACCTCTTCTAGTTGGCAGGCTTTGATGACACTCTTGTATCGGTATTCATCATAGGATACACCAAAAATTATGTTCTCTTTTATTGTTCCAGGCATGATCCAGGAGACTTGAGGTGAAAAGGATATCCTTCCACTGTGTTTAATTTTACCTTGTGAAGGCTCCAATTCACCCATTATCAACATCAGAAGAGAAGTCTGAAAAGTCATTAACATTTGGTTAATATATCAGAAATCTGAACAACCACGAGAAATGCTAAACAAAATGAGAATCACTCTGCTAAGTCACTTAAATTGCACACTTGTCTTGTAAAGAGTGTCCCTATAAACTGCAATTCGTGAAGATTTTCATGATAAATATGGTTCTGAAACGCCTCTGTAATGAGAGAAACTTCATCCAATGAACAATAAAAATTCCATAAGATATCATGTAAAAAAGGCATGCTGCTGCACAAATATGCATTTTTAATTAAACTTCCACTAATTTTATGAGGTAAAATTATCTGTGAGACATATATAGAATGTTATTAGTTTTTTAACATTATCAGTAACTATTTTGTTTGTTCTTTGTACAACACAATTCATGTTCACAATTTTGCTAGTGTTTATGAGCCTTTTATCCACATTGCCTTGAAAAATGCAATTTCTTTGTGTATGTATATACAATTACTCACAAACTGTGATCTGAACTGTTAACTCATTTACGTGAATACATGACCTAAGTATATTTACTATTTCCCTTCATAAAAGAATTGATTGCAATTTCAGTACTGACATGTTATAATTTCAAAGTTAATCAGTAGCTTGTAGTAACCTTGTCACACATCAGTGGCTACTAGATCAAAGAACAGAATTGAGAAATACAAGGAAAAATATGTTACAGAGCCATTCCAGTGGTGTTCTTATCACTAATAAACAGGCAACAAAGCTGGGATGTAAGAGCCAAAGATTTAAAAATTTATCTCAAAGTCACAGTTTCATACTGTCAAGCCCAGAGATCCTCTGAGAAGTTATATAATAAGCAGGAGTCTCACAAATATGAATTTTCCAAAATGCTGAGTAAGACATTTCTGATCTTGCACAGGACAACCACTTAATCTGTTTTGCACACCAGATACTAAACTAGTGTATTTTGTGCCATATAACATAAATGGAAAAACAAACAAACAAAACCCAAACACAATCCTATCTAATATTGAGGCAGTATTAAAGAGTTGATGTCAGGCTTCACACCTGCTACAAAGTAAGTGTACAGTCTCTTTCACAGTCCTGACAGTTCCCGGAATATATAGTAATAGCCTCAAACAACATGAAGGAAACCTTAAATTAAAAGACTGAAAGGAAAGGCATAACTTCTTTGTTTGTTTGTTTTGAGGAGGGTGTAAATCTTAGTTTTGGTAAATTTGTCAGATAATAAGTCTTCTATCTTTATTGCCTTGAAAATTGCAAATTTGTTGTATGTGTATACTCACATAAACTGCTCAGGGTGAGCAGTTTCCTAAGTAGTTGAATAAAGGAGATATACATATGTCCTTCAGCACTTTCTAGTTTACATTTTGCATGACAAGTATCGGCTTTAGCAATAGCCATCTGAGATTACCAGCAACATAGGAAAAGTATTCTGTTAATTCAGAAATATCATGGTAAAAAGCACCTTAACCCATCAACTTGAAAACAACCTCATGTCCTGAGTCCTCTGCTCTTTCCTATTGGTGTCATTACTGAAAAATAATGTATCATCACATTGAAATTGATGAGTCCTTTGCCATTGACTCCAACAGATCAAAGATTTTACCCAGTGCAAGTTAAAGAAATCAGAATATATTCACTAATAATGTGTTAAACAGGAAAAGTTGTCAAACACATAATTAATGTTTGACTTCCACATCTCCTCAGAAAACCCAGTCAAGATGAAAGACTCATCTAATTACTTGCTGTTCAAAGTGAATATGAGTATCACAGTTCAACTCATTTTATATTAATAAGGTTAACTGGATGCGTTATCTACAAACTAAATGTATTCGTAACATTTTAAGGTTCTAAAACACTGATCGGTCTAAACCACAAATTTTCACAGAAAACCACCAATTTCAGTAGCGCCTTCCCAGGCTTTCACATGGGATTCTGGGAGCTTGTCCATGCGAGGCACTGTTGGAGCTGGAGCACAAGTGACCAGATATACCACATGTCCAGGACACACATCTTGGTTACCTGGCTAATGAGTATCAGGCTTGTCAGGTTACTGACCATCTTGTGTTCAAATTTTTCCTCAAAATGTTAGCAAAGTAGGAAAGTCACTAAAATTGCTATTGCCTTATTAAGTCTGTATCCTTCTGCGTTTAAAAAATATCCAGCAAAATCTTTCTCATATTGGCCACAGAGTAAAACTTCTAGTAAATATTGGCCATTTTATTGTAGCTTGCAGTTTATTCATACTTTTTCCTGCAGACACCATTTTTACATCAAACAGAGGATAGCAAGAATACAGTAACAATACATGTAACAATACAGATAACAACACACTAGTATTTCTTAAATTTATCAGGACTTTCATTGAAACAACAGAAATAGAAATACCTTGCCTGCTCCGGTAGATCCAGAAACAGCTAATAACTGTCCCTTCTCAATCTTGAAATTTATATCCTGAAGAACAGGAGAGGCATGAAGGGGAAAATTACTGAAGAAGAGATTGTTGTCAGTGCTAGGAGCTTTGCTGTTGTTGTTTTCCTGGTTTGCTTTTACAAACAGCTCTCCAATTCCCTGAAATGTACACATATGTGTATTTGTATGGACATTAAAGAAAAAACCAAAACACATGCATATGCAGACACGTATATCATACTATGGAATTATAAAAACACATGAACTTACTTTTCCAATGTTACTTTTCCTATCTATTAATATAACACATTTATTACATTCTTAAATATATATGTATTTTTAATGGATTTATCGGAGTTGCTCCTAAGTTTGTGTACACAAACAAAATTTGCCTATTACAGAACTGCTTTCCAATGTTTATACATGCCACAGCCTGATTCTGTTTTCAGGCTGGCTTAAATAACTACTAATTACAGACCTTAACACTTATTAAAAGGTCTCTTCCAAAGTTTCTCAGTCGTGGATAATTTGATACAATGCATTAACTACTTGCCATACATTCCTTACTTGCTGTCATCTGAAGCCAGCTGAAATGAAGGAATGTAGGCTCTTCATTTTAGAGAACATCAAGGCAAGTATCAGTAAAAAAGATACACTCTGTGTTTTAATTTAGTTTGGGTAAAAGTACTAACCTCATCCCAAAAAGCTGTTACATTGTCCAGCTCAACCCCAGTGGTTGTTAGATTATACTCCAAGGCTTTATATTCTTTTTTCAGCAAGAAATCCTAGAAACACCAAGTAAGGAGATGAAAGGAAATGGTAAGGGACAACAGCCGTATCACACAAACCGGAATATCCTTGCCAACGCTCAGCCCTAGTTACTATTTCTGATGGTGCTATTGCATTGTAGGGTCTTAGAGGGAGGCATAAATATAGCTTATACAGAGTCTTTTGGATGCAGAAGGAAATATTTTTGAAACTACCAATTCTTTCATTGCTACTGAAAGCATAACCGTAAATTTATTTGGTATATCAAAACTTGGTTTTTCCTTTGCTTTCAGGACTTGTATCAGGCAGCATCACCCTCTGACCTTAATATTTTTCAAATAAACTTTGGTTTTGGAGTAGGACTTGGAAGGTTGCACTCTGATAAATTGAAATAAAGCAGCTACATGCTGCTATCTCCCTATTCCAAAACTGCAAGAGTTTAAAAGCATTAGAATAATGTCTCTACCAACAAAAAAAAAGTCAAATAATGATCCTGGCCAGTGAAGCACTGAAGTAGCGTAATTTCAAATAACACAAGGCAGAAACGCGAGCCTTCTGTTACCTTCTAGGATACTATTAGGGAAAAAGAGTAAACCTGTACTAATGTAGGAAAGATAACTTTTCTGTTCCATGATTTTGTTAAGGTTATGCAGTCTGTAGGTAACATCTCCCCTAAATCATCTTTTTAAATTATGTAGAATCAAGTAGGTCTACATGGGCAATACAGTGGACGAACTAAGCAGATGGTAAGGGAGAAAATCAGTTCTCTACAGTAAGCTTGCAAATTTCCCAAGTAGTACCAGCAAAAGGGAAAAAGCAGACAATTTAAAGGTTAAAAAGGAACCAAAAAACTGGAAAGCAAAACAGACACAGTTTATGTAGAAGAAGGAAACGATAGCTAGGCTTTCATAACAAAGGCAGCAGGGTCATCCAGTGGAGTTGCTGGAGCAGACACAGAGAAAGAACACTGGTCCTGAAAGACTTCGTGGCCTAGAAAACACACGTCTGGTAGCTACAGGGCAACTACAATAACCCAGGGGACATCTCTGGCCCATTGAACTCTCTATATTGATGAAGAAGTTAAAGCAGAGAATGTTTAAGTAGTTTTTTAAGGGCATTGGTGTTCTGGAATCCTGTGCAGCCTGTCTATGGGGTCTACAATGAACCTGCCACAAAGAGATGATTATTTATGGATTCAGGAGCACCCACAGAGCTAAAACCCCAAAGATAAGCACTCACTAAAGTGATGGCAGTGGCATGACAGCTGGGCTTGTCAGTTCTGTGACAGGGCTTTGGATATGCTCTTCCAGGAAACAGGAGAGACGGGATAACTGCACTAATACCTAGGGAATCTGAGAGCACAAGGGCTGCCTAAATTGAGACCCAACAAGGCAGCCTTCTGAATGTGAAACAGAAAGGTTTATGGCTAGATTTCTCAAGTTTTCTGCCCAGTTGAAAATAATAAAAATCCAATACCTGCTTCCTATTCTATATTAAAGTTCAGATTTCTAATTAAGATCTTTAAGTTCCATATTAGGTATTTTTATCACACTAAAAATAATAAAACATATGTTTTACCAAAAAAAAAAAAAAGGTGGTTTGAAAAGTCTAAGATTTCATCCTGAGATAGAATAAGAATTCTTTTCCTAAGGACTGATTTATTTCAAAACAGCAGATATACCAGACAGAGTTAATGAGAATTCACCCTGATTTGACTCTGTAGATAAGCCTCTCATGCTGGTATATGAGCAATTGATCTCAGTAGGTAAGGTAAGTAATAATTATTTGACCAGTACCTTAATTATGTTTGCTACTCATAATGAATGAGATGCACATTTGCATAAGATCCACAATCTCCTGCTGTTCTTGCCACTAATAGCTAAGAAAACAGAAGATCTGTGACTGGAAGCCGTGCTATATAAAACATGTACTAATTTTGTACTTCCTTTTCTGAAGGAAAAACATCTCTTGAGCACCACAACTCATTATATATTTTTATTAAGTTCCGTATGTTGCAAAGAGAAGAAATAACTAAATGCCACTGTTTCAAAAAAAGCGGCATGTGGGTAGCATGAGGCTCCTGTGGTTTTGCTGCCTGGGGAACCATATAACAAATATCAAGATTTATAATGACATTTCATGGTGTGTGGTCAAAGCAACATATAGTATATTCGGAAAGTCTGTATAAATGCTGTGCGCTTTTGTTGATCATCTGACAAGATAACATGCTATAAAGAATTAGCTTACGTACTTGGGAAGATTTTAGTGCATGTACCCTACCTGTATTTTATTTATTGCTCCAATAGAGTCATACCAGGTCTGTACGGACCCGGGAAACTGCCTGGTCACTGCCATTCGAAGAACAATGCAGAAGGAAATGGTGGTAAATATTTTTCGGAGAGTAATTCCTTTCATCACAGCATATGGAAGCACAGCTAAAAACACCACAAAAAAGCCTGAAAAGAAGAAGGCTGAGCTGTTGAAATATCTCACATAAGCAGCTTTTCGGGTTAGCTTCAGTTCAGTTCTGTTAAAAAAAAATACAAATAATTAGTATAGAATTCCATAGTTTACATCTTACAAGTATTTTGGATGGAACTGTTGGTAAAACAATTAATTCAGAGGCACATTCATCCTTGTTATTTTCTAGGACCGAAGTTAAAAAAGCAAGATTCTAAACAATTTTTGGACCTGAAAATTAATTGGAGCCAAATTTGGCATCAGTGTTCAGAGATGTCAGACAAAATAATAATGGTCTATGCCACGATTTAGACACCTCATAAGCTACAAGTCTCTGTAATTCCTGGCACAACCATTCGTAAGAATCTAATGCTGTGGTATACAATACACTCCCAGAAGCATCATCCCATAATAATCTGGTCATCTAGATGCATAACTCCCCCAGATACTTTGAAATGCCAGATTTGTTATACATTACCATAAAAAAAAACCAAGAACAATCCACAACCCAATTGTAGTGTCATCTCCTTTTGCAGAGCCCCCCACTAACAGCTTCACCGATGAAGTAAGGTATCAGTTAACCTCAGCTTGAAGAGGTGGAAGGTGGGGAGTTTGCTCTCCCCCTTCCTTTCTCCATAGATGATCAGTTTACAGGGTAACTTGCTGACTGCTGTGCAGTCAGAAATGCAACTGGTGATCACTCTTAGCTGCTTCCACAGTGTTTATGCATCTTGCAGCAAGCTATCAAATAAAAAGAGAAACAATCCAGGGAGCATAATTCATTTTTTGAGTTGATGGCCCTAACTCAGAATACTGAAGCTTTCTGTCGACTGCTCTATTTTGACCCTGTTCACCTCATGTTCCCCAGGTGCCCTGCAGTTTGGCTTTGCCAGAACAGAGGCACCTCTGCTACAGCGAAAGAGCAATTGATCTGCTGCAAGCACAATTAACTGGGGCTACAGATGGAGCTAGACTCCAGGTGCCTGTTCAGTGGCTGAGTGCTCAAACCACTGGGATACTGTAAGTTCAAAGTCACATCGGTGATGGTGTTGAAAGGCTGAGCTGGTAATCTTCATGTGTCTTCCAGTATTGAGCCAGTGTCTGCATGACAAGTCCATTCAGGATTTTTGAGCTGTGTGGAACCCCCTTTCAGCTCCACACTATGCACACATGAAACTTCCACATGCATCCAGCATCTTACCAGATTTTGTCAGCCAAAGTGTTCCTAAAAGTCCCTCACAGAAAATCTGAGCTCAGCTAGTTTTGGAGCAGGGGGTCTAGCACCTCTTGTTAGGTATTTCACAAGAGAGGCCTGAAGAAAGAAGTGAGGCATGCAGGTCACCGCCACAGCAGCAGCCACTGCCCTGGAGAAAGGGCCTTGTAAGTCCCTCCAGAGTTTGTATAAGGCTGTGGGTGGCAGCACTGAATAGGGATAATAAAGATTTTTGGGCTTGGTGCTCTTCCAATCCCACACAAATGCCTGGATAGAAGCTACCAAAAATCCCCCCAGTGCTGAAGCACACAGCTGCTACCCAGAGAGGATGAATCAAAGCACTAACCCTTTTCAGTATGCTCCGAAGTACCATCCACAAGCTGACTCAGCCACACATAAACATTTTCCAGAGGTGGGTCTGTCTACAGGCTTGAGAGCTCTATAAATTAAGCACTCATTTGGGACAGGTCTTGCTGACGCAATTTGGGCACTTGGAGGGAGATGTAAGTGATGCTATAAGCCTCATGCATGTATAGAATGTAGACCAGTGTATGTCTGGTTTTGAAGTGGTGCTGCAAGAATCACTACAAATACACAAGCTTGAGATTCTTTGTTTCATATAAAGATGACAAGGTCAGGTTGGACAGGGCTTTGAGCATCCTGGTCTAGTGGATGGTGTTCCTGCCCATGATGGGAGGTTGGAACTAGATGGTCTTTAAGGTCCCTTCCAACCCAAATCATTCTATGATTCTATGTATCTTCTGCTGACAAAGTATAGACACTTCCAACCTTGGACTTTACCTTTCCCAGTGCTATGCTATGGTTCAGGGGAACAGTTTGGCATTGTGGTTTTTCACCTCCTTGAATACATTGCATAACACATAGGAGTGCAGGTATGTTTATTCAGACACTTGTTACAGTTATTATCAGTACAGACTTCAGAGGGCAAACAGGAGGCAGCTCATATTCATCCCTATGAAGTGACAGAGTTCCCCAGGGGAGTTTCCCTGTGGCAGCCTTACACCTGCAGGATGGCCAGCCCTGGCAGCTCATATCTACCAGAGTACGGGCACTGGTCTAGCCAGTTCATTAGCATTGATTAAATGGGGTCACATCAGAAAACACCAGCATGCAGAAGACTGAGTTATAACACACTGTTGCTAAAACACAGGCACGGCTTCACACACAAGGTCTCATTCCCCACCAGCTTAACAAGCCAACTGATTGGGAGGCCCTGCAGGGCTGGGTCAGCAAGCAAAACTCAACTGAAACACTAACATTCCCAGGTTGATGTGCTCTGGTGATGTCTTCACCAAGTGACCTGCTGGATCCTCAAAATTATACAGTATTTTGGTGCAGAGAAGTAGAAGAGAGGTACTTTGACCTTGTAATATTGCTAGCATTCTTGTCTTTAAAACAATTCATGCCTAACATAATAAAAACTGAATTCCAGCATTGCAAAACCCACTATAATTATTGTAGAAAATATAGAACATAAAGTGACAGTCTTTTTTCCAGGTTTCTGTGACCATTTTGTGGACTAAATCTTATTTCATTCATTTCTACAGGATTTGCTCACAACATACGGTCTCAAATTTCCCAAAAGCAACGCATGTGACTAGTGACAGCAGGGGTATCCTAACCTGCTTCCATCCTTGAGCTGGAACTCACAGCTTGGATTCAGACTGAGTTTTCTCTGATTGTTTACAGTAAATCATCACAAATTTTAAGATCTTCCTTATTTTAAAGGTAGAGAACACTTCACTTTCCCTGGATTGTCTTTCAGAAAGCAGCTGAACAAGAAGGTGTTTGTGTAATAATATAATTTCATCTCCTTTATTTACATGATAATATGACACTTATATTTCTTTTATTTTCCCAATCACACACCTGGCACAGAATTTTAATTCTCTGTAAAGGACTAAACAAACACACGGGACAGCTTTAGCACAGCGTCACCCATCAGTCAATGTCACTTCTCCCTTCCTGCAGGACTCCCTGTTAGTAACAAAGACCTTCTCCTCACAGCTCTTGGCTATGAGGTTAAAGCTAGCTTAGCTCTTTACCTCCTTTCTGCTTCAAGTCTGGTAGTTCCAGTTTCGTCTTGATATTAATTGAAGAGATAAGCATTATACAAGGCCATCTACAGGCAATAAATGTTAATGTAATTGTGCAGGATGAATACATGAAGCTGTACTACTTTAATCCTTTCACAGATTGCATGTAACATTTAAAACCATCTTTATTGCATTTCTCAGGACATGGCTGCAGAGGACTCATACTCTTTCCTTCACTGCAGAATGGGGAAGTCTGTAATGCCTTAAGGAACCATGACACAAGGGCTTTTTATTGTAAGATGAGGATAGGGTTGGCCGGAAGCAAACACAGATGCCAGAATTGTTTTACCTGAGCAAACTAACCACTGAAATATCATTATATCAAATGAGGAAGCAAATTAAAAAAAAAAATAATCTCACCTCCATAGTAAACTTGACAAATTGGGAAAAAAAACAAAGCGGCTGTGTGGGAATGCACGGTTAGTTTATGGAGGATTAATATCTGTGTGCTTTACTTCTTAACTAATGAGACCACAGGTGTTGTTCATAGCCACCTGATTTTTTTTTTTCTGAGCACATAAAAAATTTGACTAATAAATGAGAATACTTACTCACGGATGCTTTCAATCATTTTTTCCATTGCATCTTCCCAACAATAGACTTTAACTGACTGTATGTTTTCTATTATTTCTGAGGTGATGACAAGTCTCTCATTGATCTTTCCCGCTCTCTTATTCCTAAAAGTAAAAAGGCAATAGGTCAATCTTAATCTTTTTCATTGTATTCCATTATATCTTATGAAAACACTTTCCCTATATGCGTATGCTTAAAATATTTATTTTAGCAGAATTATGAAGAATGTGAAATTAATTATTAGAAAGGTAGTAACTGTTTTACTAAGGGGAAAATACAAGCTCTAAAAAGAATAAATCAAGTCACTAAAAAGGAGATTTAATTCTACAAAGCATTATCACTGTTTACTGCATGTTACCTTTACTGCATGTTACCTTTCATTTTGTTTAAACAGCTGCTACTACATGAGTAAAGGTTTGTCCATGACTTTCCCAACACAGTGAACACTCTTTGGACTCCTCTTTTGTAACAAGGGCATAACCAGAGACCCTTAATAAAGTGGTATAAACTTCTTAAACCAATGTGTTTCAAGAAAATATACTGAAATATTTTAAAACAGTCTTGTCACCTGTATTTCATCATCATTTGTCCCAGCCAGGCTTGGAAAAAGGCCATGACTATAAGAAGAGCAAGTCCAGAAAATGCAGAAGCTTCTAACATATCCCAGAGCAGTCCCATCAGCAATGCCACTTGTAAAGGTGCAATCCATACAAAATGAGCCAGAGCAAGACCCTGTGGAAGCCCACAGCAGAAAATAATAATACAAGTTACAGATGTGCTCTGAAAACTGCATGAAAAGGAAGAAGTCATTAAAGTGACACTTCAAAAAATGTAATGAAGAATGGTACAAATATTTTCAGTAGTAAAACAAGTTTATAAAGGAGGATTTATGATCCTGAGCACATAGCATTCTGGGTGTTAATTATGACAGTGCAGCAATACGTATACATTCCACACCTAAACTTTGATTTTTTAAGGCAAAGTTCAGTCTGAAATTGCCTCTTTGCTATGTATATGCATGAGGAAAAAATCCATCTTTGTAAAAGTAAACAGAATTTGGTATCGATGTTGGTTTTTTCAATGACTGCAAGACGAGAAAAACACACAGAAGAATCTTCTGAGAATGATTTAATCTGATATAGGAGGCAAATATTATTTTAGTGAAGAGACGACTGTTGTGTGAACAAAAAATGTTCGTTGACATTGGGGAGATTTTGGACTGAATTCTGTGATTGGGCTGCACCGAGGTCAGTGTTACTGCAGCTACACTGCTGCAATGATAGGGCACTTGTCCTAGCTTGTCCAGCACTAGCTGATATTGCTCTATACAGTAATTTAGTGCTTAAAATAGACAGACCCTACAGTTCCAGCCATATGTCTGCAGTCTCTTGGATCGTGCTTCTTTCACAGGAAGGAAACCCCATACTACCAATGGGCCAATTAAACATAAATGCTGAACAGAAGTTCATAGAGTTTCTGTTCCCCAAAGCCATTAGCAGGGATTTACCTCCGTGTCTTTAATGAAAGAGAAGTTTTAAAGGACACTCCAAAAGTATTGTCTAAAACAGATGTGTTGGGAATGGTTCCTACCAAGGTCTTATATCAACACTTATTCACTTTTAGGAGAGTAGGTAATAGTAGCAACAGGATGTTGAATGTCATCACTTGTTCAATGACAGGAATGGAGAGGGTCACCATAGTAAAAAATTACGGTGGTCAGGAAAAGAGTATGGAAGGATTGAACCAGCAAGTTTTGACCCCTGTGAAACCAACTGCATAACACAAAGGTTTCCTGCAAGGTTCCAACTGGACTGTAGAACAAGCATGTGTTCATGGTATACCTGGGTTTTAGGTTTCCTCTACTAATCAACATAGGAGATAAAGGATGCGTAAGTATCAGCATGAGCATTTCCATGACCACTTGCTAACACATTTCCTTAAGGTAGTGATTCATTTCATATCTACAATGGGTGCTCAGTGCAGTCATTCACGCTGCTTCCTTCCTTAATGTTTGTCATGAACAGTTTGAAGTATTACATTTGTATTTGATGGATCACTAAATAACTGATGACACACCTCATCAAATTTGTTCAGATTGTTGGAAAGAAGACTGACCAGTTGTCCAGTACTTATTTTATCTAGAACTCTGCTTGACAGTTTTAAGATCTGTAAAAGAAAATAAAACCATAGAAAAATGGCCATGTAACTCATTCCCATAAAACAGAATAAATACAGATAAAAATAACAAGCAGTGGTACAGTAGTATAAATAACAATTCACTTATCTGCTTATACAATAAAGGAAGTCTAATTAAACTTGTTATTTATGTCACTTGAATTTAATATAGCCATTAAAATGCTTTACAAATATTGATTTATTGACTTAGTCCTTGTTTTCTGCTGAATATTTTATGTATATAGATATATATTCAAATGTGAGTCTTAATTAAGCATGCATGCTGTGTGCTGCTGTGCATCCTCAAAAATCCCCTACTGTGCCTACCCTGACAAATATTTTTGAAAGATGTTTTCACAGTGAGCTGTATATTAGAGTAACTAAGATGTTTGTTTAAATTAGCTGGTTTTGTTATCGGTAAAACCAAATACTTTTTAAAACCTTGGGATTTACAAACATAAGAAGCATCAGTATCTGTTGATTCTTCAAGCTATAGAGATCTCACACAGTATCATTCAAACTCAGTCCCCTTTATGTTATATTTCTTGTTTAAATCATCACCTCTAATCCTCATTTGAAAATATTCTTTGGCCACCAGCATATGTTATTCTTCCTTTGTGATACACGTGCATAACAGGAGCACAGTGGTAGAACAATTAAGGCATCTCACTACATATCCAGCAAGCCTGAACTCATACAGAGGCTGACTTCAGTCAAACCAGCTGTAGACAAGTATTTAATTCTTTGGACTTAGGAAGTGGAGAGCTGTCAGAAACTGACGTTAGCCACATTATTCTTTTGTGTACTTTGTGTACCTTGACTAACAAAACTATCAATCTTTCAACAAGCTGGCCTAAAAGTTGCGCAGGCTCCAGACAGAGGTTTGGCTTTGAGTGTAAATGAAACAATTACCTTCTTATAAATCAAACTAAACATAGCTATCCTCATTTGCATTCCTATATGATGAAGACCAAATATAGCAGGGTGTATGAGTAGTGTTCTCACGAGGAAGAGAAGGCACAAGCCAATGCCCAGGTAGTAGGCTATGGATCTTTCGCTGGAGTTGTCTGGATCATAGGAAGCTATTATTCTTCCCAGCAGAAGGGGTTGCACAGATTTGGTGACTTCCTGCAGACAAAAATGAGATTTAAAAAATAGTAGTTTGTTTACTTTTTTCAAATGAATTAACATTTTAATTTCAAGTCTTACCAACTGAGATTTACAGCTTTGTATCTTAAATGAGGAAGCCAGGTCTTTTTGCTGTGTAAACCACAGAAAGCTGCAGAAGTTGCATAGGAGAACAGACAAGTCACTGCTGTCTTAATCTTTGATGCTTCTGCAACTCCACTAAAGTAAATCTAGTTTGTAAACTTTGTTTGATCATTTCCTACCAAAGTGACAACTGAGATAAGCTTCCACATTTACTTTTCAGAGTTGTAATGGATTAGCCGCATCATATGACTGAACCCAGTTTAACAGGCTGGATCTCTGTCTTGGGCCCTAGGGAACAGTTCTCACTGCACCTTACTGGAATTACAGGACACAGGAAGACTCAGAGCTCCTGAAATGAACACCATCACCATAACAACACAGTGAGCATATAGCTAAATCAGAAAGTAAATGGAAATAGCAACAGAATAAAAGTATAAACAAGTTGGATCATCCTACTCAACAGTTCTAGACACTGTAGCCAGAGTTCTGACAAGAGCAGGATGAGAGGGTGTGAATGGCAGGGGAGGCAGGTTTAAGTGAAGTCCCAGAGAGCAACCAGTCCATCCAGCATTGGCAATACCAGCACTTGCCATGCTGGGATAAGTGAAATAGTAGAAAACCAGAGCAGGAAAGGAAAAGGAGGGGCTATCAAGTTGCTTAACTGCAAGGCATCCAAATGATCTGCTACAGCCCTGATTTTACCTGTGCCTGCTATTACATTTGTCCTCAGCCTCCTTTTCTGTTGCAATTAAACCCCACTAGCACTACCTCACCTTTGCCTTCCATTTCCCGTCACATCCCCATCATTCTCATACTTTCACTCCCGTAACTTTGTCCTTTTCCATCACTCCCGTAACTTTGTCTCTTGTCCCCTCTTTCCTTCCCCAATCACTGCAAAAATCATCGGTGTGCTGTGTTCTAACAATTTGCTTCATCTTCCACGTGAGCTTCTGAAGGGTATGAAGTCCATACGTGCTCCTTTGCTTCATTGTTATATTCAGTGTAAAAATATTTAGTGCTAAGAACTTTTATGCATGTCTCCTTATGCTTCTTTCTGTTGTGACTCAGCAGAAAGCATCTGATAATTCAAAAATAGCAAGAAACTGTTGAAAAATTTTTTATACAGAAGCATTAAGTTCAGCCAAAAAGTTACTGGTACTGCCTTCCAGCTGAAAACCACAGGGACCACCAAACAGAGACTCAGAGAGAATTAACCAGTGAAGTTCAGCTGTAATTAATGTTTTACCAGGAAAAATATTGGGGAAATCCCCTTTAATTTTTTTCCTTTTCCTTTAGGTTCCTTTTGGCCTCTTACACAAGAGAAATCCCAAGTACTGCTACAAACTGTACTTTTGAATATCACAGTTGATGGAGCTGATATTCATCATTCACTTTTTTCCACATAAAAGATGACATTTTACATCTCAAATAGCATACCTGTACTATGCACTACATTTCCCAACTTAGACACCACTCTGCCCCAACACAAATGCTGTGAACCTGGAGACAGCTTTGACAGACTTCAGTGTTATCAGCAGGCAAAGGGAGGAGTGTTTATTAAAACACACATGACCCAAGGCAGCTGTGCTTAGACCATATCCATCCCGAAGCAGCAAACCAAAACTCCCCAAAACTTACAAAATACAAAACAGTCACCTCTCAAGGACAATGCGGTGCTTTCATACGCTCAGAGATTTCAAGATAAGCGTTTATATATTGGCTTAAAATAACAAGATTTTTTTAATTATTATTTATGCTCATTCCAGTGAAAATGCCATGCTCTGGTGCTGTGTTTGTTGTGAGTATAAAGGTATTGCATACATGCTTACTTTACTAGAAAAAAAAGGTGATTTTCAGACTAAGGGTAGAATAATGGCTGGCAATGAGCCAAATAATTTGCTCTCCCATGGGGTGTAAAAAAACTACTGGTTTACAGTGGAGACTTATCAGCTTACTTACCAAAGGTATTAACCAGCCTGCATAGAAATCAAAGCAGAACTACCTGTTTTTCATTTTTCCTTTTGTAACCTCAAAATTACCCACTGATATAAACATGGATAAATAAACTGATTAGAATGACCTGCTTAAAAATGTAATGGGATTTGTGCACCTAACAGAGAATCCAGTTTTCAAGAGTCATGTTTTTTCTTCTCCTGTCCTTGGTCTTCTATCTGCATTCATCATAGGCCATTGAGAAATTCAGAAACACCCCCCTCAGAAATCGCAATGAAAAGAAAAAAGATCTGAAGAGAAACAAGAGTTTGACACGGGACACTGTGCTAATCTGACTTGGTATGGCTATTCTCACACAATGAGAACTCTTGCATTATGTGTATCCGCCATATGCTCAATCATTCTGCATCTGAGGACAATAATGCACATCTCAGTTTTGGCAAATGCTCAAGAAGTGCTTCGGGACTTTCATATCCCTCCCTGCCTCCTCACTCACACCCGTGACCTATATGCGAGAACTTCAGGAAATCCTCATTAGAGTCCTTTGGGATATGATACTATAATCATTTCTAAGTTAATGTCAGCAGCTGCTGTGCCTGAGTGGAAATACACTTGTCATGGGGATGAATATAAGAGAAAAATGTAAGTAGAAGCAAACCGATCCTTTCTGGCAAGTACCAAATTTGTTAGCTGGTATGGTGCTAAAAAGCAAGATTTTTGTTTCACCGCCCTACCACCTTTTCTTTAAATTGCAAGCCACAACTGCTGATGAGGTGAAACATGGAAGCTGTTCCAAACTGCAGGGGAGCAGATACATTAAGTGCAGTGACTCAACGTGTCTAAGACAACACTATTTCTGAGGGAGAGCTGTAGTACTCCAGGGGTCCAGAGCACAAGTGTCCACCCTGCAATAACATCATTACCTGCAGCGCGTGAAGGGACAGGGAGAGACGGAGAAACTACTAGATCTAATGAGAGCAAAGCTGTGATGCCAGTTGCAACAACAATTACACAAACAGCAGGGATGTCAGCAGAGTTATACCATGCTCTAAGAAAGGTGCCCTGAAAACATCTCAGGGAATAGACAAGAGAAGAGCTGAAAGGAAAATGAAGTTCAAAAGAACACATAATTTGGTTGCACCTATGCCAGTACGGCACAACATCCTGTCCCCATACAAATTAATGGCAAAGCTCCCATTAATTTCCGTGAGCAGGGTCTGAAAAGAACACCAGCAGCTTTAGCAGCAAATTCTTCCTCTTACAGCTTTCAATAAAATGAAGACTAATGATAAAAGAATCAAGAATTTAAACTAGGATTTCATCTTTCCATCTTCATTGTGAAAGGTGCAGATTTTGTTCACTGTGTGCTAAATGGCACATCTGTATTTCTTAAAGAAATGAGGGGGAAAAAAACCAAACCACAAAGAATATGACTCAAAAATCCTGCAGTCCCGTTCTGTCCTCATCTGGTCTAAAATAGTACTCAGTTTAAAAAGTCCACATGGAGGCACAGTGCCATACCTACAAATGCTTCACTTGCCTGTACTCTAGGAAAATAAGTTGTCCTCAAAACTTGAGGGCAAAAGCCCTCAAACACTGCTTAACTTTGAACAGGAATGCACTACTGCAATAGTTTTGGCTGGCAGACTCTGCAGGAACACCTATAATAGTGATGGGTTTTTTAAATACAAATCTGACATGAATAAGAAGTTGCTGGTTTTGTGAGGAAAAAATGTTAAAAAATTAGAGGCAGTAATGAGATGGTAGAAGCAAATACAAGACAGAATTGGGTAGAAGTCCACAAAGAAAGTGTGTCGTCCCAGAGAAGAGTCATCAAACAAGGTGAAAGACTATAGAGAGAACGGTTAATACACAGCCCCTTAGATAGCAAGGGGCCCTGTCCTAAATGCTTAACTGCCCTACCTGGACAAAGGCAAACAATCGATTCAGCAAGTTTCATTCCAGCCACATTGCCTCCTACCAGCCCTGCGCAACACTCAAACGGCCAGAGGGCAGCCCAGGGTTTGATGCAGAAAAGCCCCCCAGAGTAGAGCACAGCCAGCACTGTAACCATCATCTCCTCTCCTTTCTCCTCCTGCAGCCCTTGTGTACAGAGAAGACAAGCACAGCACATCTATTCCAACTAGGTCTGCAGCAGTGGTGACTTCAGACTGAAGTGAGCGACAGTGAGAGGAAACCCGAGGATCTTCACTCATGACAAGATTCCAGTAAGCTGGAGAGTCTTAAACTGGGAGAGAATAAAGTTGCCTTGGGAGCTAATTTATTGATTCCCCTATTTTTAATTAGAATTTGTGTACATACACATGTGAGTGTATCGTTACATGAGAAAGAAGCAAAAAGATAATGTAAAGAACATTTTCACTCTAGGTTTTCTTTTTTAAAATGAAGCCTTGGTGCTGAGAAATTTTAGAGTTGTTCTTTAAGGGCTACATCTAGGGAACAGTTTAAATGTGATTACAAAAAAAATCAAGGCCTGTAGGGCTTTTTTCATTTTGAATCCATGAAGTAGCATGACGGACTGAGGTAAACCCTAAATTTTTGAGAGACTAAAAAGAACGTGATTGCTGCATTTTAAAGGAAGTGATTTCCATTTTCTTTAGAGAATTTCTTCCTTTTTCTCTCAACCATTTTACTTTGTGACTTTTTCATTCTATTGCTGGTAGTCATTTCCCCTAGACACGGTGTTACAAGAGAAAGAAACCATCGATTTTTCCAGAATTCTAAGGGGCAAATCTAACCTGAAGTAAAACTGTAGTCCATTATTAACTATCCAAATCAAATCAACAGTGATCTAAACCAGAACATTCACATCATTAGCAGTCCAAATTAATACACTTAGGAATATTTTACAGGACTTTCATCCCAGGACCCTAAGTAAATTTACCTACTTTGTAATCTGCAAGATCAGCCTGTCTTTCACACAATCATGTAAACAGGAGGGACTCCATGGATGTTTATTGGGGTGGAACCATTGCAGCATAACACTTGGAGAAGTCAGGCTCCAAATTTGATGCTTAGCCTGTAAAACGCTCTTTGACCTGAAAAGCTGCCTGATGCATTAAAACTTTTCACCCTTTAAAAGTTTCCTTTTAATGCTGAAAAGTCTGCATGTAGTTAAGGACTTGTGTTTTAATTTTCAGGTTACTCTTATTTATTTTTCAAGTGTTTTACACAAAATGATTAAAACTTGAGGGTATAGGTGTTGGTGTGCTTTCACTTAGCACACAGCTAAGAAAAAATTGACCAAATCATGTGAAATTGTACTGTCATTTGTAGGGTAGAAAACTATTTAGGAACTTCTTAAAACCGCAACATGAGAAAATAAATACTTTAGTTCAGCAGTGATACAAAAATTCAGGTGCCCTCCTTGCACTTGGAGAAGCATATGCCAGTACCTAGCACTAAGTACATTTAAAAATTATTATTATGTATGTTTTAAAGATATTAAGATGCGATCAGAGAATACCTTTTATTTTTTAATGAAAGTCCCTGAGTATCTCTCTGTATTTATCATCTTTACAAGCAATACACGGAGCAAAATCAGTAGCTATTCACAGAATTCTATATTAATTTAGCAATCCCTAAGACCTGGATCTATTTATAGAACACTAAAAGTTTACTGAAGAGCAAACCTTACCCCTAAATATAACATTATTCCATAGAACATAAATTTCCAGAAAAAGCATCGTCGAAGAGCATTAATAAGTTTGGGTTTTTTCTTTGAAGTTGCCAGCTCTCTGTCCCATTCTCTGAAAAGAAACCAAAAAAACAAGACCATTAACTTGCGTGAGCAAATACGTGGGTCTATGGCCCTGACATACTTCAATCCACTCAAGTATATCCAAGGAGATTTAGCTAAGGTGACTAATGAAAGAAAGCCCTGCAGAGACCCCAAAGACCTGGGCTTCATTTACTTGATAGATCAATAAAAGTTCAAACCTAGTTCAGCCACATATTTGGCAGTTTTAAATACTCAGCCATACATCACCCTGCGGGGAATTAATTCATGAAAAGGTCACATTGTATGTTTTAAAGAAACCTTCTGTACTTAAGACTAAAGCACAAATAATAGGCAAATAAATGTTTTGGAGCTCTTCCAGTCTCAAGAAAAAAAAAGAAAAAAAGAAAAAAGAAAAAAGAAAACATCAACAAAGCATCAAAAATGTGCCTTTTCTACTGCATGGCATTATTTTTAACCTGTGTTGCTGGGACCATAATTTTCAATTCAATAATAAATTGCTGATCAGAAGTAATGCTATATACAGAAAGCACATGTTTTGTCAAAACTCAATGCACAGTTCCTAAGAATTTCCTCAGCTAACCCTTTTCTTCATTTTTCAATAGAACATTAAATAATCAGAATATTCCATTTATAAACTATCAAAATGCATTAAGTATACCAGTGTTCTCAATACTTTCCATCAGTTTTGAATGCATATGTCACACTGCAATTAATGTTAATTGGACTGGCACAACACAGCGGATATGAGCTGCCCTGGCACACCAGGGAAAGCTCTACCAGGGGCTGGGGGAGAAGCACTGGATTTAGGCACTTGTATCTGTACAAGTTAGTCCGAGGTGTAGTACAGTTTCTGAAATAGTGTCAAGAAGAGAGGAAACTTAAATGAGGAAAGTCAAGGCATGATTTCTGCAGGAGCAATTAGTCTTTCAACAGTGGTATCAAAGGAAATGAAGAATATTATTTTGTTGCAGAAAAAAATAAAACAAGGTTTTACAAGGTTATTTTGAGAAGCAAGAACAGCAGAATAGGAAACTAACGTTGAAACTGTGAGTCCAGCCTCACTAGTCAATGGACATATGTCACAGGTACCTGTATATAGGAATTGAGTGCATGCAGGTGATGCAGCTGCACCAGGGATCCAAAGGACAACTGTGTGCTGAATGAGGATGCACTTGAGTCAGCCAATGGATGCCAGTGGCTCACACCCAATTCTACTTAAATATTTTATCAAACAGCTTTTTAATGATAAACTGCAGTGTGATTCCTGAAACAAAGTTATGTCATGAATCTTTCATACCTTTCTAGTTTTTCAGAAAGATTATCAGCAGAGTCTGCAGAAGGGATTTGATAAATATCTGACAACTCCAACCGTCGTCTGTAACCCTTTTTCAAAATTGGTTTTGTCCATCTAAGCAGAAAAAGAAAAAAAATCACCAGTTGCTGAGGTTAATTCTGGAGTTGCGGTTGCATTGTCTCAACCTGAATATTTTGTCCACAGCACCCGAGTATGTCTATGTGCACAAACACATACATATATACACACATACAACATGAGATAATATAGTGTAGCTCCGCATTGTATTTACAAAACTATATTGACAAACATAACATTAAAAGAATAATTGCAAAACTGTTTCATTTTATCAGTTTGGGGCCAGGATCATGCCCCAAACTTCCTATTCAGTCAGGAGAAGACAAATCAACAGGTGATTGAGAATTTTCTACTGTATTTCCAAATATGTTGTATGTCCATATAAATGAATAATAAATCTGAACTACAGTAAATTGGATGTATAATTTTCATTCCTATGAGACAGAAAATCTTAATATAGCTTGAGTGTTCCTTTGACAGCTTACATTGCACTATGCATTTAACAGCACACGAGATCTTTCGCAGGACTCCTCATAAGATCTTCATTGACTCTATCATATGTAAACATTTTGCATCTCTTTTTCCAAATGTCATGTTTAAAAATTTAATAGCAATTTAAAGGGCATGATGGATTAAACCAAAGCAGGAAAAAACTCTACAATCGATAGAGAAAATGGATAGAGAAAATCTTTCTAAGTCATTACTGATTTTATCAATTTGGCTCCCAAAGAGCCTATGTATGCTCAAGTGCCAACTTGTACAAAATTTTGCAGCAGGTTCTGTTTGGAAATCTTTTTGAAAGCATAGGGCTAAAACAAACCAGAAGCAACCATAGGATCTTACAGTGTATCATTTTGAAACTATTTGATTTTCTGCTTTACTGACATTGTTAAACAATATTTCCTTAAAAGTTAAATTCCTGAGAAGTGGTTGATTGCTGTCATGCTTCCATAGGTAAACACAGTTTCTAAACAAAAAAAACAACATATGATTCACAAGTATGGTAAAAGTTATGATCTGCAATACCTCAATAATTTCTGAATTTTTTTGTTTTAAATTCTATTTATAGACAACAGTTAACAAAATTGCAAAAGAAATGCAACACTGTTTCCCATGGTCACTTAGAAAATACAAACAGCTCACTGAAGATGCTTACCCATATGTCTGTAAGAACATGTATCATACACACAAAGTAACTGATATTCCCAATTGCAGCCTCTGAGAGTGCAAAAAGGTTGATACAAAGGTAAAAGAACATCATTAGACACTACATGAATGCAAGACCTTAGAACAGTAGTCAAAGACTATTTGTGTGCAACTGTGCACACATACACTCTCTAACATCTACTTGAATGAAGTTATGAATCTCATGAGACAACCGTCTATAATCCCCATAATTCAGTAAAGCACAAAGATATTTCCCAAGTGAACATTTATATCATAAACATTGCAAAGAGAATGAACTTTAAGAAATTAGAAGATTATCCTTCATTTCTGCAATTATACTACCATTTCAGATTAATCATGTGAGCTTTAGCTCAGTCTTGGGCACCACTGTGGCTGAGAAATAACACTATTTGTGGTACATTAGAGCAAGGCAACTAGGAAAGTTCGCTTTGGAGAGTCATTGGTAGAACATCTATAAACTTTATGATGACTAGAAACAGGGCCTATGTTTTCAGAGATGTACTAAGATGGATTAGAAGTAAAATTCTGAATTTAAATTAATACTGTTACGTAAAAGTATTTGATGGCCACTGCAAATGATAAATCAGGCATTGATTTGTATTTTACCATCTCCTGACGGCAGACAGGGCCGGTTGCTATTGGGTTTGCTCATAGCTTGCACAGAGATGTCTAATCCCTATCCTTTGGGAATGGAAGTTCTTATGGACTGGCTTCACTGAAAGTTCTGTATATGCAGGTATTTTGGTAATGATAAAATGACTACAAGTTATAGGATGCTAAACCACCACTGCAGCTAATACAAGTAAGCAACAGTACTTCCTAAGCAACCTCTTTAATTCTCAGTACTGTAACTAAGTAGTAACCTTGCTGAGCCCCTTAATAATGCTTGGAGACTGCAATAAGCAATTCCCAACTTGTCTTGACAAAAGAGAAATGCTCTACAGTTTCAGTCCTTGTATATTTTCGGAAAACATTTTTTCATTGCACTGTTTCCCTCCAGACGTTTTGTTTTATTTATACTTTTGATTAGCACCTACCTTGGCATTTTAACACTGCCTAAAGTAACAAAACATGACTGCATTTAGAAAGCAAGCAGAGAGGCTGTTTTATCATTTGCGGAAGGCAACATGCTTAGCAGATCTTCTGTACCCCTAGGAAGGTCTCTTATTCCAGCTGGCTTTTAACTGGGTCACTTAACAGCAGTCCCTAAACCACCTTCCTCTCCAAAGTCAACAAGTTTGAGACAGACTTCATGCAGTCCTTGTCCTCGTATCTCTACTCATCAGGGTAGCTGCAACTATGGTAGATTAACTCCCCCAGCCCACTAAAGGAGTGGTGCTGACACCTTCCCCTGGGGAACCTCCTCCTCATCTGCTGCCAGGTTCCTATCGTAGGGTTGCTGGCAGGGCTTGCACAGAGATGTTCATCTCCCAGCTGCCCTGGCCTTGCTCCGAAGTCCCACCCTAACTAGATTTGGCTAATTTGAGAACTGTGCCAAGTGGCTTCTAGGATGGAGAGGTAATCGTGGGAGGAGTTGGCCTGTCACGTGCTGTTTGTCTCAAGGCAGATTTTCAACAGCTGCTTGGGTTTTGCTGTCAGGAACTCTGAGAGACAGTAAATATTTTATAAGAAGGAATATACTAGACCTAGAATACATAAATATCTCCTAAAACCTTTTGCCAGATTCCAATCGCATCCAGTTTACCATTATTGCATTCTTTGCAATGTTTTAAAATGCAAAATGGCTGTAAATTTATTTCAACTGGCAATATAATCTGTAGTTATCAATGTTTCTTTATCATCAGGTAATGCAGCTCAGTCAGAGTTTGTCAACGAATATGGCTCTTCCATTTTTTCGCTTAACAGAAACGATTTGCCAACATTAATTCTGATTTTTTTTCTTCTCGTCTTTGCTGAGAATGAGAAATTTCTTTTGAAAGGAAGGGAGCAAGAAGGAAGGGAAACAGATAGGCTTTACAGCATTACTTTAGCAAATACCACCGGATTACTGGCTGGCATTTAATGAACTCTTTCACAGAGAAACCTGTAGTGCTGTCAGAGTTTTGCCACTAAGTAGGAATGTTATTATGGGTACACACACAAAACCCAGCAGGAGACAAGTTTCAAGGGTGTACAGTAGGAAAGAAGAAAAAAAGGAAAACAAGTTCCACCTCTATTATTAATTGCCTATAGCAAAAAATACCTTATGAGCTTGATATGTAAATATCATATACATAACGTACTGTTTTAACTTCTCTTTTGGTAGATTTCTAATGACCATTTCTTTGTCAATCACTTTAGCAATATATAAGAGATTTCTCACTACAGTAATTTCTTTCTCCAGCATGTTCAGCCTCATCTTACTTGAGTAAATTGTACTGATAGGACAGATGTCTTTGGCTTTGCAAAGAGTATTAACACAGACTGTTAACTTGTCAATAGGATTTGACTCCCCTTTAAGGCTGCTTTGCATGTCACTGAAAACAGAAAGAGCCTCTGTGCTGCTAAGCTAACTGCCCAGATCTTCCTCCTGGGCGCAGGGACTCCCTGGCTCCATCGGACCCTCTTGATCAAGAAGCACAGGGCACTGGGACAGTGACAGAGCAGTGGAGCTGTGCTATCCAAGACCCGCACAGCAGAGCAGCTCTTTTGCAAGGGTCCCTGATCAGGATGGCACCATTTCAACAGGTGTCCTGTGCACAACACGGCAATATCTACTGAGCAGCGCAAAGGTGGCCATGGCTTCACTGATACCTGTACACAATACCATAGACCTGGTGCATGCAACTCCTAAGGAACTGGACCTAAACCTTGATGGAGACAGAGCAAGAAAAGTGTCTCTGGCTTTATCTAATCCCTTCTTTTAACAGTTAAGGATGGGGGTGGGGGGGCATAATCAAGCCATGATTGTGATGCTTTGGAGCCTAAGTTTTACAAAGTGTTTGTAGAGCCACAAATTCCTACTGACTGCAGGAAAAGCCTGAGGTACCATGTAGATCTCAGCCATTCCCAAAGGGTCAAACTAGACTGGACTCTGTCAGGGGCTTGGCATTCCCATCCTCTCCCAAAACATATCCATTACTCCTTCGGCAGAACAAATTGTAGATTGTTACTTGTTTCTTACTGGAGGCGGCAGCTCTACTACACTCAAGACTGCTTCTCCAGAAGAGCTTCTGCACCAGAAGCCTTCTTCTCCAAGTGTCCTGCAACACAGCCGTACCGGGTGACCCCAGCTCTGCAGGGCCCTTTGTAACAGATGGGATAACTGGGCCTGCCCACTGAGCACAACTGCCAGCACCACGGCCCAATTCCTGCACCTTGGTTACCCTCAACAGAGTTGGGTTGCAGTTATTTTATTCCAAATGGTAACCTGCTGAAATAGCATGTTATATAAACTGAAAAGTATATTAAATCTTTAGCATTTTCCCTTTTAAAAACAAACGCAACACTCTGAGCTTAATATTGACATATAATTATTGCAGGGTTTCAACAATGTAAGGTTTTCAACAATGCAGACCCTACTAATTTCTGGGGTTTTTTGTTTGTGTTTGGGGTTGTTGTTGTTTGGTTTGTTTTGGGGTTTTTTTGGTTGTTTATTATTATTATCATAATTTTTTTCCCCCAGATCACAAAAATTAAGATTTAAATTTCTTCACTGATAAACAATTCTTCCCGGTGAGGTGTTATTTGACATGGAAAATATTTAGCTGCAATGCCATCGACTATGCCACTAGCTGTGAGCAGCACCATTTTAAAAGTAATCAATGTTCTGCTGAAACCCCAGGATTTCAATAGCGAATCTTAATTAGGATTACTCTACAGAAATTCTTGGGGAAGGCTTGCCTTTTTTTATGCAGTTTTTGCAAAGTGACACTTATGCAGATTATCTAATCTCTAAATGCTTTTTTAGACTCAGAGTTTTAGCAAAAATTCAATAATTTTTCCTTGCAGTTAGTAAGATAGTCAAGGTATTTCAACTTGCAGAAGTTCTGAGAGGTCTTTTTGAGAGAAAACAAAGCACATTAGGGGTATCAAAGATATTTAAGTTATGTAAAATGCAAGGAGGGAATCCATTCAATGTATTAAAATCTGTCAATTGTTTAGATACCAAAGTCAAGTTCAAAATATGCCTCAAATATTTCTTTAACAAAGCTACCAAAATAACATAGTGGTGATGATGTGCTATGAACAGGGTTGGCAAAGGCCGTTTCAGTATTTAACTACAGTGAGACTGGCTAGGATAGGATGTTGCTTCATCTTCATTCTTTTTCTCAGTTATATATCTGATTGCACAAATAAGAGAAAGGGATTTCTTTATCCTAGTCTTTTGAAAGATCAAGGAACACTGCAGAAAGTTTGCATTAGCAAAACTATCACAGAGCTGTGCTCATCCTGACTGAACTGAATTTTTTAATCTCTGAGATGTGTCACTAATGTGACAGCAAGAAATTTCACCCAATTTAGCACTCCACCGTTTTAGCCATGCATTTATAGATACCTTTCATAACCAATTAGCATACAGTTGCACATCAGGTGCAATGGCCCTTTCCAAATTTCTAATTTGTTCCAACCCCAGTGACCAACATGTGATCAGCTATGAACAAATTCACAAACTGGTGAACACATTTGTGGACATTCGATAGAGGAAGGAGAGGGTGGCAAGATTTTTAAAAATTTCCTTAAATATCAAGTATCAAAATGTAAATTGCCACTACAGTAATGTGGAATTAATCCTGAATTAGGGGCTGCTTTTCTTAGTACTTGGCCTTTGCCATCTTCTCTGTATCCTGGTATTTGATGCTGCTACTCCTCAGCCTGATCCCTGAAAGTTAATGAGAAAATGTCCCATATTTTCTGATGTTCCAAAATGATCTTGGATATATATACCAACATTAAAACACGGGAATATACCTGAAACCAAGTACCTTTCCCAGCTGTCTCTTAGGATTTTCTCATTTTGCCCACAGAGTAAAGGTGTCAGTATTGCAGCAGGCCACCCCAAGCACTGCCTCTCAGGAACAACTCCCTCCCCTGCAGGAAGGATGCTTACCCATGTTTGACAGGCAGGAGGGTTCAGGTTTCAAGGGAAAAACAATACTGTTTCAAAGTATGTCTTAAAAGCCTACTTATTCTCTCTTAACTTGGGGACCTTTGTGACAATGTAGCCTTGGTTTAACTACTTGCTGAGTGTGAAAACTCCTTTTGCTTATGTGAGAGGGAGTGATCTGCAAACACGGCCTGTGAGTTCTTGCTCATCTCGCCCAGCTGCACCTCCTCTTTCATGGAGGGCAGTTGAATTGCATCTGCAAGTTTACATTGCAAAATTTTGCAAAGTGTATCACTAATCTTGTTATATGCTACAGTTTAATTTGACCTTTGACTTATCTATTTTAGAGGACATAAGTGACATGTTATTACCCAGATGTCAGGTTGGGACCATCCTGCCCCCACAACCATTACACCTACATTCATAATGCTGCAAAGTAGTGGGGTTAAGAGAAAAACAAAACAAAACAAAACAAAAATCATACAAGGTAATGGCAACCTGTAGAACTCTCCTGCAATAAGTCACACTACTGTCACCACTTTGAAAATTAGCATATTAAAAAAAATCAGATATTCAGAGACTGAGACTTTTTTGCATTAAAGAGGTGATAACTGTTAACTATAGAAATATTCTGAAGTAACTTTGTCACACCAGAAATATCCTAGTACAATTAAAGCCCTGGACAAGAGCTCTCAGGCAGTCTGCACTGACTCCCATCACATCTTCCCAGGACAAATCACAATCCTTGTATACCCTGCTTTCTTCTCTACAGAACTAATAAGAAAACTTAGACCATCCTTTGTGCTATCTACTTAGACTTTAAGATCTTCAAAATAGACTTCCTTATCAAATATTTTCCAGTGCCTAATACAATAGACTTCAAATTTCTGTTAGGGCATTTAGAAGCCTCTATAATACAGATAATAAAACTACTTTCCATGTCATTGCCTACAGTGTTAAAAAATAATTCAAGGATTTGGGTGGATGATTTCCTACCCCACAAAAGTCAAACAAGCATGGAGGAGAATAAAAAGGTACAGACAGGTCTGCAAATCTTTCAAATGCTTCATCATTTCATTTTGAATATCAAGATGGTAAGTCTTCTGCCTGCAGGAGGAAAAGAAGCTTTACATATGTTTCAGAAACTCAGACGCAACTTGAAACAGGCAACTCTGCTTTAGAGATATAACGCAGCCGGAGAAGGGCACTGTGCAAGGACACTACAAGTTACCTATTTTACCTTGGAAATATCAACAGTAGTCAAATTTTCAAAACAAGTAAAAAACGTGTGTGCACATCTTTGAACAATCAGGGGGCTGACTTTCAGAAGTACCAAAAGGTTGTAGTTTCAAACAGGTCTGAAGGGCTGGCAGACCAGCAGGTCTCCAGGGAACACTTGTGGGCAACAGACAAATGACTAGGCAGCCTCAAGGGGCCGGAATTTATGCTGTAGCTGCATCTGTGCTTGATTATCACTAACAGCCAGGATTTATGATTACCTGGGATCAGTCAAAGGCAGGTCCTCAGGACTAGACCCATAAAGGGCTTTAAGAACACACTATCAGGAATTTGCCTTGTACAAGTGTCTAAGCCAGCTGTCCCAACAACTGAGCCATCACACTGTGCAATTCAATCCATCTGCTCATAGCTGTCAATGTACACAGAGGCTCCCGACTCAGAGAGGAAATATGAGCAAAATGCTACAGGTAGATATTGATAGGAGATGCTCCAAATATATGTTGTATATGACAATTTCCAGTCACCTGCTCTCTGGAGTGAAACATATAGGCATTAATTAGGTCTTTAAGCTTTCTATACAATACCCAGGATTTTTAGGAACTCAAGACAGTTGCGGGAGACATTTTGAGGACAAATATGCACATTAAATCCCAAACTTTTCCAGGAAAATAGGCACATAAATCCTTTTCTATTCAGGAATCAAAATCCTAAGTAGCCTCTTGGTATTAAATCCTAAGATACACAGTCTGAGGATAGAGCAGGCACTGCCTAGGGCAGGTTTGGTTTTAGTTCTTTTCTCTGAAAGAATTCAAAATAATTTTCACAAGAATGCCTTTACAAACCAGAAACTATTTTGATCAAGGCACCCTCAAACTTGCAATTAATCATAGAATGTCCTGAGCTGGAAAGGACCCACAAGGATCATCGAGTGCAACTCCCCGTCCCTGCATAGGACAACCCCAACATTCACACGGTGTGTCTGAGGGTGTTGTCCAATTGCTTCTTGAACACTGTCAGGCTTGGGGCCGTGACACCTCCCTGGGGAGCCTGATCCAGTGCTCCACCACCCTCTGCGTGAAGAACCTTTTCCTCATATCCAACCTAAACCTCCCCTGGCACATCTTCCTGACATTCCAATTAAAACTAAATTAAGCTAGAAAGAAAGAATAACCATGACTGTAGCTCATGGGCTAGGTACTTTCAAAACTTAAGTCCTGGATTCTGCTGTCTACCCTAAAGGCTTCATAAAAAGTGCCCTCAGAACAGAAATCAGGACTTGCAAACAAGTTTCTTACCCAGTGAACTGCAGAGTCTCTCTTGCTCTTATGCTTTAAGAGATTAGCTGAGCTAGAGAAAGAGAACTAAACCACACTAAACCACCTTCACTGTGATACACTGGTAACACTTCTACTTCCTAGAAGAGGTGTAGAACTGAATTCCTTTTCCTACCACTCCTAGCACACACATAGCAGAAGGAATTCAACATTTACCCCCTACATGCTAAATTTTTCTTGGAACCACTGGACAGCTGTATAAAAAGGCAGCAGGCTACTTTTCTCTGGTTTGGAAAGAAGAAACTAGAGCAGGTTTGATGGACTGAGCCGACCAGAAGACGTAACACAAAAGCTGGCTTAGCTTGTATTTCTCATCTGAATCAGGCACTGAACTACTTGGACCTGCCAACACAGTTGTCATATTTGGTACTTGATTGGACAGGAGCACAAGGATTGACTTTTGTGAACTTGTGTTTAAATATCTAAATTTGTGTGTAAGAAAAAAAAAAATTACCAGAATTGTCCCAAAGTTGCAGCCACTTCTGAAACTCCAGCAGTAACTCTGTGTTCCAGTGCCCGGTTCAAAAATAATTAATTTATTAACTTGCCTTAATAAAACTATAACAATACTTCCTGATCTCAGTTAATCTGCAATAAAAAGCAGGTGATTGCCAAGTACTCTGATGTTGTTTTCTATGAAAGGTATGGCCATGACCCTGCAGAACTCCAAGAACATAAGCAACTGTTAGAAAGACAAAAGTGAAGCTTCACAATGAATATGAAGTTAAGCATATCGCCATCTGACTGCTGCTGCATACAACTCTATTACCTTTAAACAAGACAAAAAGTTGCCAGTGCATAGATAAATGTCTTGCATGTGGTTGGGAACAAAAGGGATCAACTCTGAAAATGTAATAAGGAAAATAAAACACAAAAGAAAGCCTGAAACCCCAAACGCTAGATATTTAGTGTTTTATAAGTGTCATCCCAGGGGAAGATCTCAAACCACTTGTCTTCGCATCTCATTCCTTAACCACCAAAACTCAGTGTCTAAACAAAAATTGTTTAAATTCTAGGATGAAAGTCGATTTCTAATGTTCTTTCATGACAGTCCCTACCAATTCTCTTTTTTTGCCCCACCAGTGTCATTAATGCTTGAAATCTAACACAAATATAACATTTTTCTTAAGATACTACTCCTTGTTTACACATGACAGTTTCTCATTTTTTTTTGACATAAAGAATTAAGAAAAAATGTACAAACAACACTGAAACATGTCTAAATGATTCACTCATAAGCAAAGAGCACCATTCTGACTCCAACACATTTAAACCTATCCCTCCAGCCCAAACAGGACACATTATGAAGCAATAAAATCAACGGGTTTATAGACCTCAGTATCAAAACGCTGATAACAACTCATGCAATATTAAATAATGAAATTACATTTATCAGCAATATTTCCTGAATAATAACAACTAACATTTCACTATCACTTCTCCTAATGTGACCTTCAACTTATTGTGCTATGTTCAGATTGGTACTTCACACATAATTGCACAGAAGCCTCCTATAAAAGTTACTTCACTGAAGCACTCTGCAATGTTGTACTTGAAAACAACTATTTCATCATCATAGGAAAAAAGTAGTTTCTTTCCATACACACCTTTTCAGTCTGTATTTTTTTTACAAAGAAAGAATTAACTACTTATTTCAGATATAAAGCTTTTGAGTTCTGTCTCATATGTTTTCACAGACGTAAAGCATGCATTAAAATGTAGGCATATCCTGGAGTGTTTTACTAAATACGATCAGTATCAGAAACAATTGATGTGTGTAGATTCAGTTAAAACACTAACCGAATACTCGGACATCTTAGAAAACCTTGTTCCAATCTCACTCATTAATCACTACATTGTGGATGTTTCCAGTTGAGTGGACTGGTCTCGTTACTGATATGTAGTAAATGCTTCTGACTTTGTAAAGCTCATCACAAATATTATGCCTTGAAGTGTTGTGAAATTCTTGATGAATCTTTGCTCTGTGATAACTTACTTTTTAATAATCTTTAGCATTGATACTGACCAACATTTGATGAGACAGAAACTGATGGAGTCCTTGAAGACCAAAGGGATACATCTTAAAACAAGCTAACATGTTTCATCACTAAATAACGTATGTGTTTTAAATCCTATTTATTTGTTTTTAAGAGAAAGACATCCTTGCTGCCAATTTGGATGTAATACATTTTCTTATCTTGTAACTTTCACTTTGTGACTTTTTCAAATATTTCATTTAATGTTTGTGGAGAAACAAAGACATTCACAGTGTATGTGGTAAAATGCAACTAAGCAGAGATGCTGTCATTCACAGAAACAACATTTCTAAGGTATCAGAACCTTATTATGCACCTTAGAGATGTATACATAGAATTTTGGCTGTTCTTGCCCAGTGAACTGAATATTTACATTAATAGCCTGATTTTTCTATGAAACAATGCTACTATAAAGTTTTGTAAAGAAATTACTCTAGTCAATATTAATCATAAACAACTCTTGAACTTTATATACTTATTATCAATTCAGTTACAGTCAAACAGATGGTACAATACAATGTATCATGTATGATAAGCATGATTCAAATGTCATTTAAATGACTGAAAAGTCTTTGATTTTAAGAGAGTCTTTGATTTTAAAAGACCAGGTCAAGACCAAGGATGGTTAATTACGCACTTAATGAGCATGAATCAGAAGTATATTTGCTTTATCTTACTTTTTTTTTCTTGACACCTTCAGGATCACAGGCTCTAGGAGAGCACTACTCTGACAGAAGCTTTACAAATAAATAAAATGAAAAAGAACACGTGGTTCCTCAAGCAATGAAGTTAACATGAAGACTTATTTACTACAGATGTGTATTCTATACTTGACAGGAACACTGACTGAAGCTACTTCTGTGTAGAATTTGTGAAGACTTACACCCCCATCACCCACACACCCTGGCTCTAACAGCATTTGAGAGCAGGTACGGCTTCTTTCCCACCGCAGCACCATTGGAGGACACCTCTAGGATCCCCACCTTTACCTGTAAAACTTTAGGAACTGGTTGCATTTAGCATCCTTGCCCACTATCACATCTGGCTAAAATGAGCCAAAGTCAGGGAAGTGGGCGAGTACAGTGATTCATGCAGACCCACTCCCTTAAGAAGCTTTAAAGAAAGGTCCAAGCCAACCTACTGAAAAGGAAAGCTATCCCAAAAGGATTAAAAAGTGAGTTAAGAGCCCTCAGTTGCTCAGGCAGAGACCTCATGCCAATGTTATGTTTTTACATCACCTGTTCCCCTCTCAGTCACCATGTTCGTGTCTTACACAAGATTTCCTCCCTCCCCTCCCTGCCATGTGAAAGACCCTCGAGTAACAAGAGGAGGAACCAGAACCCTGGCAAAAGTGGTGGCATGAAGGCCCAAGCCAAGAAGATTGTTTGCTCTTTCCAGTTGGCAGTGTCATTTCTAGCATTGTCATGTAAAACATGTTCAGTCTTCTATATTGTCTTATAAAGTATGTTGTGCCCAGGCGTTGGCATTGGCTCCTTCTCTTTTTATTTGAAGATGTAAAAAAGAAGAGGTGCCAAGGACTTGGCTTGTAAAAGAACACTTTAAAGGCTTACAGGGAACTGCTTTCACTACGATCTTGTGTTACACTCACACACTGAACAAATGCTAACACCTGAAAAGCCAAACAGAAAGAATCTTTGCTCTGAGAGCATTTCCCTTCTGCTCTCCCCACCTCACCACATTCTCACAGTTTACAGTGAAATAACAGATCAACTAGTTGAGCAATTTACCAAAGGTTGCTCAAATTAAGCCATAAATTCATGTGTCTAGGTCCAGCGAGGGTTTATGACACCTGACAGACAAAGCCCATTCCTGGTGCTAACACCTCAGCAACAACAACAAAAAAAAGAGAGAGATCGTCATTCTGCAACAAGTGAGATCGCTCTCCCCACAGACCCTTTCAGAGCTAACTAGGGAACAGGGGGAGAGAGGAGCCCCAGCCTCAGGCCCCGCACCGCCGCTGCCCGCCCCTGCCCGTTGTCTCGGGCCGCACGTGTCCCGCCGTGCCAGGGCTCCTACCTGAAGAAAAGTTTGGAGAAGATGTTCGCCTTCTCCAGGGGGGATCTCTGCATGGTGCCCGGAGCTGCGGTGTGGTACGATGTGGTGCGGTGCGGTGCGGTGCGGTGCGGTGCAGTGCAGTGCAGTGCAGTGCAGTGCGCAGGGGACCGGCGGCAGCCACGAATCGCTGTCGCCTCACTCGCCCGCTCCGCTCCTGCGGCTCTCCCACCTTATCCGCTGGGCTGGCTCTGATGTCACCGCTTGCCTCTTGCCCCTGCCCCTCTCCCCGCCTCTGCTTTGCCCAGGTTCAAAAGCAGGGGGGGGCTGGGGCCCCGGCCCGCGCGCTGCCTGCGCCGCCGCCTCCTCGCCGCACCCGGCACCGCGCACCGGGCGCGCCCTGCGGCCCCCCCCCGCGGCCGTCCGCGCTCTCTCCTCCCCGGCCGGCCTCTTCCCCCGGCTCCCCGCCGGCTTGCGGCTAGCCCGTTGCTTTCTGCTGCCGACTCCGCTTCGCGAGTCACCCAGCCCCGGGTCCCCAACCTCCCCCCAGCACTAAGCCCCTCGTCCTGCCAGAGGCCGTGGGGGAGAAACCATCTCTCCAAACGTGCCCTCTGCCCTCGCCCGGAGACAGCACTGCAAGGAGAGCTCCCCTCGGGGCACGGACACCGCCTCGCTCCCCCGAGTACGCAGCTCCCCTGCCACAGCCCACCGGCTGCCAGCTTGCAATCCCCCTGAAACCCGCGGGAGCCGAAGCCAGGTTTAAGGGGGTTTGGCTTGGGTGGGTACCCGCGGCCGGAACCAGAAGCCCCCGTGCTCCCCCCAGCTGCCCCTACACCCGTGCGCGGCCCCGGGGGAGAGCGCAGGGGGCTTGAGGCAGAGCGTGGACGGTGAGCCGAGGGGAGGGAAAAAAAAAAGGAACGGCAAGAGCAATCACATCCACTTCAAAATACACTTGCTTCAGTTTTTCAAGTTTTCTGGCAGGCACAACTACCTGAACCGAGAGGAATGGGAACTGAAGGTCTATCCTTCAGAAGTTCAACCCAAACATTCAGATTTAACACTAAAGCTGTTTCTGAATTGTTGTACACGTGCCATTAAAACAATATCAAAACTGTCAGAGTGCAGGGTAGAAAGCATGTTTAAAAGAAAACAAAGATGACAAGAAGCACGAATGAGGACTTGTCATTTAATTATGTATAAGACTTAATTTTACTTAATACTTTAATGTGATATTTACACACTCCAGTTTCCTTCCAATTCTGTAACTTAGAAAAATAGGGATGGAAAAGGTCACGCTCTTCTAAGCATGCAGCTGCTGCCGTCTAAACTGACTCTGTAAAGAGGCAAATGTGCTCCTCTATGGACTTACAAATTGCGCTACAATTTGATCAGCTGTTACTCTTTGCAAACTTTGCAGACATTTTTTTATTTCACTGCTTCTCGCTACACCCCACTGTGTTTTCCTAAGGAATTTCTCTTTGCCTTGGCAATTCTCCCTCGCAGACTGTGGATAGCTAAGAGGTGCCCTCTTACCCTGTCACCGCACCGGGCTCCTTTGTGTCTCAGACCTCCCTCGGATCCTTCCCGATTCTGCTTTATTAATGACAAAACCAGTAAGAAACACGGGGCAGGCAGGACTCCAGGAAACTGTCCGCACTTTATCATGTCCTCAGACAATGCGTAGAGGCAGGGCTAAACTCGCGCTGCTCCAGGACAGCAGCGCCGAGCCCTTCGGCATCCTGCCACCTAGTGGAGCCGCACCCGGGGCGCCAGCCCGCACCCAGCACCCCGCACCGCAGCTGTAGGGAGGAGGAGGGACTGGCCTCTCAGGACTTCTGGTGCCGGGCGCCACGCAAGCACCTCCCGCCGCTCCCTGGCGCGGCGGTGACAGCCGGTCACCCTTGCAGCCCCCCCGAGCTCAGGGATGAGGATGCTCAAGTAAGAACTAAACTCAGGGTTCAGATTGCTCCTCTGCCGGGCTTGGGGCACGGCGTTGATCACACACGCTCCATCCACCACTGAAGGAAGTCCTCTGGGTAGGCCCTGGCATGCAGATCCCTTAAGTCTCCAAAATTCTTTAACTTCATTAGAAAATAGTGAGATACTAATTTAAAGACAGACTGGAAACTGAGTCTTCTGAGCAATATACACCACCCTGCTACAGGTTCTTTCCCTTTCTAGCATGTAGATCTCTGCTGCAGGTGAATGAGGCAGAAACTGAGCACATGATTGGATTAGATTATTTTTTTTTTTTCAATTTACATTAGAAAGTGAGGTATGTTAGTCATTTAAAACCTCTCGTGGATCAATTCCAAACTGCTTAAAATGTCAATGGCTAAGGGAGTATTTTTCATAACAGTATCTCCCTCTTGCTCCCTCTGACTATGAGTATTTGTAGCAAATTTGGGACTAACAAAGGCATCCTATCAATCATTGCTGATTATGTAATTTTTTACATGAAAAATTACACCATCCTGTATTTGTCAAGCTCTCTAGATGCCTAATTCTCTAAACTTAGAATATTTCATCACCTCTTTCCTTAAGTACCAGCTTTGGCTACATCCAGCGCCACAAGAACCCACAAAGTGATTACTTCCCTGCTCTGTGATCCCATAGTTTTGCAAATAACTCAGCTACTTTCACACACACACCCCACAGTCACAAAATCTTAATTAGTTGCATTTTTAGTATTATTTCTTGATATTTTTCTCTTCAGTGTTTCCACTGATACATTTTAGCCTTTTTTATTTTCCTTTTCCCATGGAACACTTTATAGTTTCAAAGCAACTGTTATTCCTAATCTTCTCAGGGATCTTCAACATACTCAGCTGACTTGTCATTAGCTTTGCTGTGAGTAGGAATAAACCAAAATATTTATATTCTTTTAAGGACTGAAACACCTCAAATTTTAGTATCATCTATGAATTTCATTTACATGATGATCTCTTACTTCTTCAGACAAACAACCTGAGATGACAACAGCTGATTAATCCTTAAACCACAGCCACCACCTATCTGACTTTATTCTTTATCTCTGAAGAAAACGCAGCGAGGCTGAGTTACAGAGCTAGGCGGCAGGCGAACAGGAGGAGGAGGAGGAGGAAAGCCTGGTTTCCCGTGCCATCACTGCAGGAACTCTGGCTACTGCACTTGTGCAGTGGTACCTCAACCAGGCAAGAACCCATATGCCAGTGAAGACCAGCTGTTTAGATACTTTCATGTTCACAGCAACTTAAAGTGATTTATACCTTGAGGGCAGTAACCCTGGCCTCTTTCCCGCCCTTGGGTACGTGTTCCCACTAGACTGTGTGTAAAGCTGCTGAGGCTCCTGGTCTAGCCAAAAACCCCACCAAAGCGGCGCATTTTCAGCAGAATCTGAACTTAGGAGGAAGAAAACACCATGCTGGTGCCAGTGTTAAGCAGCAGTACAAACCCTATGGAAAGGGGCAAGGCAGGAGAAAGGCAGTGCAGGGTGAAGATTGCTTTAGCTGCCACGGAGGCACCAACAGAGTTTTGCATCGCTTTCCTTAGGTACAGCAATTCATTAGGGGTCTAAAGCTTTTCTGGTTTTTATCTAGCTGCTGATTTTCAAGAAGGGGAGAAGAAACTAACTATATTTGAATCTTTGATTAGCTAATGTCAATGGACAAAGGGATAAAAATTATTAGTAGAAAGCATGATCATATTAAATACCACCTCCTCAGAAAACAAAGCTAAGAAGCTGTCAAAAGTAACACTTTAAATCACTGATATTTTGCTGTTGTTAAAAATGAAAGAGTGTTTTGTTCAGTCTCGTAATTCCAGTCTTCAGAAAACTTGATTCTTTAACACAGCCCTGACAAAAATGGCCCTTTGCTGCAGGGGCACGGAGAGAGAGAAAACAGGTATCAAGGTGAAGTTTATTTTCTTTGTTCAGTGGTTGAAGGAAAAAAAAACACAAAAAAACAAAAACCAAAAATAACCAAACAACAAACCCACCCAAAATAAACTCTAACCCTCAATTTCTTCCAAATCTTTTAATTAACTGGAAACTATTTTGGTCACAATGTTTCATTCAACCCAAAAGTAGTCTGGTCTATTCTCAAGGGGTTTTTTTGGTTGTTTTTTTTTTTTCTTTTATAAAAGCATAGAACTTGATCCACAAATGTGACAATGGTCTTTCCCTCAAGTTCCCCTGTGCCCAGCCGGACTCTGGCACACCTGGGTTCACTTCCTCATTCCAAGTAATTTAAAGAATAGTGGGAGGCCTTGCCTCACATCCTCTTAGATGAATGCCCTTAAGCTATGAGATGGCTTAACTTCATCTATCTTCCAACCATTATTGGGAGCAGGGAAAGCAGTCTGGCCACCTTTCCATAGGGTAGGGCTTTACCTTTTTCATTTACAGAAAAAAAATGATTACTGTCTCAGAGCTGCTCACACACCAAGATACAGACAACCTTAAAAAAAGCTTTCAAAAGAGTAAAGCAGTAACAATGAAAGAACTTTGTCAAGTAGAATTTATGTATAATTTAATATTGAACAAAAGCATTCTACCTGATGGCTTACAAATATCTGGTTTTAGTTGTTGAAATCTCCACAGTACTCTCTAGTTGTGGATAAATTAGTAACGTCTTGCTTTTCATATTGTTTGCCAGTTTTGGCTTATACTACAATGAATTCCAAAGAGCTTCTCTGTTCCCAGGAAACATAATGAAAATGGAATCATAACTAAGATAATAGCTACAGCAGCATTTGTTTTAAAAGGGTAAACTACTCACAGGTATTTACCAGGCAAATATATTGAGTTTGCATTTGTAATACTTTTAGAATACAGACGGACAGAATATTTTATTTTTACATGCAGAAGATGCCAGCCTGACAGTTGCTGAATCCATTTACATGAGCAAAAACTGCATCCCTATGCATTGTCTTACTATTGCTAAAATTGCTTCAATCGATGCTTCCAGTATTCGCAGATTAACAGTATCTGTGTGCACCAGATACTTTTGGCAAGTAGTCATGTATGCTTTCCCACACTGCACCATTAGTATCTGACTGTGTCAGTTCAATGCATGGTCTCAATAAATCCTGGAAACAGCTTAATATTCCAGGGAAACGAAGCAGATATTCTACCAGGCATGTATTTCTGTGATACAAGGTATGGAGCTGGGAAGTAAAGTACTGTGAAAGCACCAGACCCTTCATTCTAGACAGACAACATGGGCAAAAGACCACATTTTAATAAGCTCTTACGTGGAAATCATGAAAGAGAAAACAGTGATGAAGATATCACAGGCCTGATGTAAGAACAGAAGAATAGCTGTGTGTTGGCATTTAGTGCAATTCATGCTGAATTTGCAGACACTCCAGATCAACTTCTTCAAAGCACACAAATTGCATATAATTTTCAACAAAAACTATCACATCACACTAGTCTGACTAAAGTCAGACATGTTTGTATGCTGTCATTTGGTCTATGAAATTAATAACTGCAAGGATACCTTTTTAAAGTGGAAGGTATTTTTAAGCCTTCTGAAATTGTTCATACACATTAAGGGAATTTAATATGTATTATTTCATTCAGAAGCACAGGATTCTGTGACAACCCATTCCTATGTGTACTAATAGATGTACCCCCATGCATCAAAACAAGTAAAACCTTTTAGATCTGATGAAGTGTCATCTTGATCTGCCTTGCTACATGACCTATCAAAGTACTCACTGAGGTCTTGCTGACTAAGCTTATGTCAAATAAAGTTCTAAAGAAACTGGAATCTGAGAAGTTTAGACTGTGGCCTTGATTATGTGAGAAAGTCATGCTTAAAAATTAGTAGTATGAATTCTGAAAGTTTTGTTAAAATGGTGAAAGTCCTGGTGGTAGTAACACTCAATACCAAGATTTGTGGTGGGTTTAATCAGTTTGGACCCAGCTTAATCAGAAATGAGAACGGCCCTGGTAGATAGGGCACCAGCATAGGGGCACACTCTTGCACTTTACAGTTGGCAAAACATATTTGTTTCTTTGGAAGCTGCAGCAGAAAATGAGCTGAAGAAGGCTTTGAGGACTTCAGGGTTTGTTTGCTTTCAGTCTAGAATAAACGTGAGAGGAGTTAAGAACCTGAGAATCCAAGGCTGACAAGTTTGCAAAGTTTGTGTTTCCAAAGATAGCTTTAGCTTCCTCTTCATGCTGTCATATAATAATCATAGAACAATGATATTATTGAGGTTGAAAGGGCAAAAATCCAAGGCTTATACCTTCTGTGACTCAATAAAAGCACATGCTGGCAACCTTAAACAGTTCGGCAACAAAGATTACTGAACCACCTATAGCATAAGAAAAAGTGCGTAATTATTTACAGCTGTTTAAAAGAGAAAGAGCTTGAGCTCCTGACAGAGCACTGAGACTGGCATCTTTACTGGAATCTCACTGCAAAGATCATGCAGTATAAACTGTGCCATGTAAATCCATGCAGTCTGATGAATCCTTAACCCACTGCTTTTGCAAGTGTGCTTAATTTGGTGTATGCTATTCTTGCCTAAAATAATTCCATATGAGTCCAAATATTGTTCTGATCTTAATGGAATAAGTCTAAAGCAAATGCCACTGTTACTTAAGTTACAAAAAAAAAAAAAAAAAAAAAAAAGTAAGACTTGGGGTTTTTTTCTAGTCTTGAAACAGCCTAAATCTTCCTCTGCAATCAATTGCCTCTTTGGGAAGGAAGTTGCCTCCATCTTCAGATTTTTTTTAATTTTTTTTTTTTTCTTAAAAGAAGGGATAACCACCTCGCCTAAAGATACCCAAAGACTTCAAGCTCACTGTAAGGGTAAGGGGGCAGACAGTGCCCCACATGAAGATAAAGGGCCAGGTGGCATACTATCCCCCATTCTACATGCAGTTTTCTCAGCATTTGCAGTCCATTTCCAGAGGACATGCTGAGATTCAGGTTAGTAGGTTAAAGGCACATGTTTCGTCAGGCTTCAGAAAATCTGTCATGTTTTCAAGTACACAAGAAAAAGGATTGGGCTTGCTGACTGACATTTGCACAAAAGATTTTCTCCCAGCCAAAAGGAAAAGTGATTTTTTTTTCTCTTTTTTTTTTCTTTTTTTTTTTTTCCAATGGCAGCTAACAGCAGAATATTATGAGTTAATGAGTTTAATTAAAAACCTTCCACAGTGGACACAAAGGAAAATTTATATGAGGTGAAAAGTGCTTCTCGTCATGGGATCTTGCAGCTACTTGTGCTAAGCCAATCAGCTGCAGGTGTATGTTAAATACTTAAGATTTTCGAGGACAAAAGCAAGACCTTGCAATTTGTGTAAACTGTAAGCTGTGATTTACATAAGTGACAGTAAAAGAAACCCACCATTACATAGCTATGGAAGATAACTGCCTTTTTTGTTGTTGTTGTTTATAAAATACTTTGCAACTTTTCTGCAAGAAAAAAAGCTTACATTACAGGAAGATAAGAATCATGTTAGACAATCACAGCACAGTGATATCAGTGACCAAGCAGATATTGGCCTTCAGGAAGTTGTCTACAGAACTGGTTGGAAAAAAGCATTCTTCCACTTAAGAAGGAATCCTTGAGATTTAAGAATTCCAGTGACACCTTTTAAAAATTGCTATACCACCAGAACATAGAATTTGATCATCAATCCCAGCCTGCCACTGTAAACCTGCAGAGCAATTCAATACTGCACACCTCCAGATGCTGCAGGTCAAAAAATATTTCCGTGTTCTAAGAAAATTAAGGCTTATTGTAAAATACTGGCTACCACGGCTGACACTGCAAAAATAAGGGAGCAAGGGACATTATGGGCATATAAGGCAACTCAGGCCTCTGACTTGTCACTTAATTATTTACTAAAGAAACAGTCTTGACACACTGAGGATATAATGGCTGATATGTAAAGGAATAAAAAGCTGGTCAACCAAAGATTAGGAGCTTTGCACAGACTTACAAAACTGGTGATGAAATTCATAGTCCACGAAGTTCTGACCATGAACTTGAACCATGACCTCCCACACTGTAAGAGACCTACCTGGGTGATCATTCTGAGCTGAGCCTTCTGAGTTTCCTCTGTTCCACCTGAAGACAGCCGAGCACCCACAGACACGAGCTGCTTTGTGGAACCCAAGTTCCAATTCTTTATTTGAACTCTGTTTTTCAAATGAGGAATGGTGGATTGTTTGTTTGTTTGTTTGTTTTTTTCTGAAAGGAAAGGTACTCTGTGATAGAAGTGGAAGGGAAAATAACACACTTCAAAACTTCTAAACTTGTCAGGTGTCTCAGTTTCTTCCCACAGTAGGAGAATGGATAATCTCTCAGTTTTCTTTAGTATGAGACTGGAGAGAGCTGATAACAATGTGTTTTGATAGAAAATTTTTAAAAAGATAAATTTAACAGCATTGAGCATTGAAATGACATATTCAAACAGTTCTAAAGAGTTTATGTGAGAAAGCATTTTCAGACTAGATTCTAGACTCTAGAAAGGCTCTTTTAAAAGTTCATTTTTATTTCCTACTCAGGGGTTTCTACAATTATCTGGTTGCAATAAGGACTATTACATTGCTTAGCATCAGATTTAAGTGGACAACTATTACCCAAATATGCTCATAATTACCTCACAAAACAGCCAATCTTCATGATAATTTTAGAGTTTGAAAAAGCCAGGTATACATGCAAATAATTATAACTCACACATTGGTTTTATTACTTAAGAAATTAAAGGTATTTGTAGATACAACAGTTTTATTTCTAACTGCATTTATTGCAAAAACTAAATATAGAAATATAACACTGTACCCTTGGATCGACTTCTCCCTTGCTGGAATACAAAAAACTTAAATTACACTTCTCTGTGCCAGTATGAAAGGAACAATATGACCTATTCATGCATTCTAATGGTTTATAAATTAGTATAACCATTGAGGGAAAGAAACAGCTGTGTGTCTAATTGTAGACAACACAATGAAACAGGGGTGGACAACACAAGGTGTAACTCTAAGTTATGAGATAGAAACCACTAATTAAAATCTTTCATTATATTATAGAGAAATGTAACAATTTCTCATCAAATACTTCTTTCAGTCTCATTTACCTTTTCTCAGAAACAATGCAATAGAGTAGTATTTCGAGAATAACTTAAAAATTATATATTCAGAATACTATATGGGAAAATCAAAGAATATCAAGCACTTCTGTTTACACTTTTGCATAATATGTATGTAAGAGGAAATGTTTTTGTTATTCAACACATAATTATGCTCTGAAAGTCAATGACCCACAACTTTGTAAAGCTTATGAGGACTCAGGGCACAAATCGATATTTACATAGGAAGGGAAATATTTAATGCATTTACACTGGCTATTTATCAAAATCTGAAATGGCTTTATCTTAAGACAATCTCTATCCAAATGAATTTAGAAGGCAACGTGGTATATGCAGCCTATCACAAAATATTCTCTTACAGTAGTGTTATTCTTTTCACTAGGGCATCCTGTAGGGGATCCTGGCTGGGGCTGGCAATCACATTAGATAGGTCTGTCATATGCATTTGGCTGCAGGAACCTGAAGACATATTTAATTACAAAAATTAGGACAATCTTATACTGACAGAAATACAGTACTGCTTTAGACTCTCCTTTTAGAGCTAGAAAATAAGGAACAACAACTGAGTACTAGAAGAAAGCTAAAGAATAGGAACACATGCATCCATTGGCTGCACAGTAATTTCATTTTTGAAATCGGAAATAAGAGAGATTTTCAGTTTATTTACTCTATTACCTTATAAGTTTTTTTCCCCTATCGTTGTGGTACTATCTATAGTCAGCTAACTCAGGATTCTACTACACAAAAACAGAAAATCATATCCTCTTTCCTCAACCTACTTCCAGTTTGAAGGTAAGATACGACAAATGAATGAGACAAGCTTTCAGACTGTGAGAAAACCTGTAGCGAGAAGAGGCAGCAGCATGCATATTAGAGGTCTCTCTTTCAGCTTACCCTTTTCCCAACCTCAGCCAGCTTCCTGCTTCTCTGAGTAAAGCAGATCAAACATGCTTTTGAAGGAGCAGGCCCACCCACTTAGGGCACACCTGGGATGGTAGGAGGATGCCTGGGATGCATAAAAAGACAGAAGTCAGAAAGAGAAGTAGACATTTGTGACTTTTCAAAAGTAGTTAAAATGGAGGTGTGGTGTGATTTCTTACATCCTTATGGGATAAGATAATTAAGAACACAGTAAAAAAAAAACAAAAAAAACAAAAAAACAAAGCTAGAAAAAACAGCTGAAGGTTATGTTCCCTGAATTCCACATAGATGCTGAAGGGAGAATAGAAACACTGAAGGCTAGAAGAAAGGGAGTAACAGAAATAATTAATTTTTATTCTTCAAAGATTAAGCCAGAAAAGGAAATGAAAAGATAATTTTTAAATTGATACCATGCTGAAAGATAGAGCTAAAACTCTACTAGTATAGCAAACACACTTCATTACATGTATGTATATTGAGGGAAAATAATACTATAAAAAAAAGTAAACACAGAAACAACCACCAAAAAAACCCACCACACACAGAAGCCAATACTGAAGCAAATATATCTGTCTCGAGAAATGTCATAGAAATTCTGAATATTGAACATATTAAGAGGAGGGATTCCTAAGTCATGGGACACTTCTTTACCATTCAAGCACTTTCTTGTCTAACTACAAATGTCTGCATTCTACTACAAATGCCTAGGGGAAAACTCACTCTCTTGTTAATGCCAGAACAAAAAATTAATCTAAAAACATGGAAGAAAGAATATTTTCCACATAACAGAGCTCACGACAAGGCAATGATGGAGCTTTCTCTGTAGGTATGTCAGTTGTAAATGCATAGAGACCAAGTGACTCCCATTTACAATATCTCCCAGGAATATATCAATGAGAAATTAAATTGAAACAGGTGTTGATCAGTGCTGCCCAAAGAGATGAGCAACTATTAAGTGAGCTTTCCCTACCTGATCCACGATTTTCAGGCAGTGAGTTTCTATTAAAAAAAAAAAACAAAAAACACATACCAAAAAAAATCCTTTTTTTTCTTGTAGGAGATAGACACTTTTTCTGAATCCTTCAGCCTAACTGGAGCCAGTATCCACACCCATTAGAGGCTTGCAAAACCCAGAAGGCTTCACCCAGAAGGCTTCAGATATCATTAATCTAAAAAAGGACCATTAGATCCTACTTCCTGCAATTTTATATATATTGTGAAGGCATATAAAGGTAAACAATAGCCTATGTAACCAAATCAAAGTGGATATTTCTTAAGTTTCCACTGCAACTCAGTAACAGATAAAGGACATGATGCAAACCCCATCCTAATCAATAGAAAATACCTTCTTTTTTTTTCCCTTTAATAATCTCTGGATCACTTAAATCTGTTACTCCCACATACCATGCCTTTGATTAAATTTATTTTCAAACAGCAGTTTCAATGCTGTTAACGGAACACTATGTTAACAAATGGAAAACACTTTCGTTATAGTTAATTCACTGTTCTCATTATACTTTTGTTGTTGCTGTTTTGATCGTTAACTGTATCACTAGAAGTGGCTTAATAATTACTCATTGCTTCTAGAAGCCTTAGTATAAAATTCTTCCTTATTTCTCAGGTTTTCTGAAAAAAAAAAGTATTAATATTTTTTGTACCATCACCTGTTGAAAACTTTTAACACTATTTCAACAGATAGTTGCAGTTTTAATAGAGTGTCCCAAAAGTATTGCAACAAGTACAGCAGTGAGATTAACAATTCAACAGAGCACTCAGAAGTTTAGGTGGCTTGATCACAGCACGAGAACCCATCTGTAATGAAAAGTAGTCTCTTCCCAGACATCCTCTCCAATTACAGTGCAACAAGACATACACTATTCTTTTGCAGAAAAAAAAACCTCCCCAAACCAAGATCTGTATTTATCCATTCATGCTCAAATTTAACATAGTTCCCCACTGCACCTGCTGGTAATTTATTAGACATGAAATACTTCAGGTGATTAACATCATGCATTCATCTGAAAAATATTAATTCTGTCCCTCTATAAAAAGTTTAAAAATGCCAATCAGACATTTTGAAGCTTTTTAAACTTATAGGAAGTCAGGTATTTCAAAGTCTGGTTTAGTGTTGTAGTCAAAACAGGTTTGTTTTTTTTTCATTTCTACAGTTATATTTTGTAAAATAATTGTAATAAATTGAGAAGCTGCATCATTTTATTAAAGAACAAATTAAGGTGTAATTGATGGTTGTGAGCTACATGCTTCCTTCACTTTTACAAAACAATCATCACTGTAGCAAACTTTGAATGCGTAACAGTTACCTATCACTTGAGCAGTCTCTCTATTGTGTATATGTGCTGCATGCAGCCACAGGCATCTTGTGGACATAGAATCATAGAACACTTTGGGTTGGAAGGGACCTTCAAATGACAACTAGTACAACTCCACTGCCATGAGCAGGGACATCTTCACCTAGATCCAGTTGCTCAGAGCCTTGTTCAGCCTACCCGAATGTCTCCAGGGATAGGGCATCTACCATCTCGCTGGGCAACCTGGGACAGGGTCTCACCACTGTCAGTGTAAAAAAAACTTCTTTCTCATATCCAGCCTGAGTCTCCCCTCCTTTAGTTTAAAATCAATACCTCTTGTCCTATATACCAGAGTCAGCTGCTTTGTTCAGGTAGACTTGGCTCTACATGGTCATAGTTCAAGAAGTCTCTCTTCATTCCCTGGCCTAGCTTCAGAAGGTAAAAGAAAAACTAGTAGATGAGTAACTACTCAACTCCTCAGAAATTCTTCAGTTTCTCTACGTTCCCAAGTTGTGAACATTTTACTCAATAGCTCTAAGTTTCAGAGACTTCTAGACAAAAATAATTTGTACAGGAATTTAAACTAGGTGCCTCTGCATAAAAAAAGTCTTGCTCAAGTGTGAGCGGACAAGGCAGAAGACTCATTATACTTTCCATTGACAGAATATAAATAAATTAAACTATGTTAGCAAAAACAACAAACAATAACATTTTCCTTCATACAGCAGGATTTTTTATTGCATTTTCTCAAATAAAAATGAAGAGCCTGAGAGTAGACAGTATGGTTACTAGAAACAGACACTCCCACTAAAAACCATCTAGGAACAATGATTTCACAGGGATGCTGCCCTTCAAGCACACCTTGCACTCTCAACAGGAAATTCTCTGTTCTTACTCTGACACTGTATTCACTACGCCACCTTTTGTCTCACAGACTTGGAGAACAGTTAGAAGCAAAATACCTTAGTACCAATCCAGTAAAGATGAAAGTGACCCTGAGAGATCTAAACAAGCATGCAAAGAGTGGAACTGTAATGGCATATTCTGTGTATATATACATACAAAATAACTACTCTCATGCATTATGCTCCCTGTGTTATTTGGTGCTCTGCCATTCTAAAATTGTCAGTTCATAGCCAGGACATGAAATGCCTCTTTGTGTGGAAAAGACTGTATCACAGTCAACAGCAGCTACTTGCAGCTTTGTAACCTCAAAGCTACAACATCGGCAAGTGTTACAAAATGTTCAGCAGATGTAAAGGGCAAGTAAAACAAAAATATATTTTGTTAATGCATACAAATAAAGAGGCCTGAATAACAAGGAGATGTTGAACAGAAGTCATATTTACATACCAAAATAAGAAACAATGCAAGCAGGAAAAAATATAAATTAATTCTAAATCATTTGAAAGCACAAACATCTTTAACACTGATTCCAGATTTAACAGAGAAATCTAATTTCTTTTTATTATGCTTAAAAGGTCATGTTAATTCCTTTAAAAATTAGCTTATTTCAGCAAACACTGCTGTCTGCTCATTTATTTGTAAATACTCAGGCTATGCTGTTTAAGTAATGTAGATAAGGCTTAGGCAAGGTTTGAATGTCATATTTATAACTTTTTAGAAAATGTGTTTTTTCCAGCATGTATTCTTGGTATGGGACATCAAACACACACAGAAAACAACAAACCCTAACTTAAACTGATGAGGATCAAAAAGAATTTGAGTATATTTAATAGTCATGAATGGAGTGACGCTTATAGAAGAATAAAACTTTACTGTATTCACCACCTAAATCTACACAGCATGTAATTTCAAGAGTTAGTTTTAGCACTAGCCAATTTCCCTACAAAGAAACTACTAGGCTGAAAACATATGAAGTCCAATGATGTATTTTATTTTCTGCTATATCTTCCCCTATCTCAGAAACAGTAAGGTGATTGTTTTAGATCATTGTACAGAAGAAACTTCATGAGCTGCTCTAGATGAATGAGTGTGATATATTACAGTGTCACTTTGTGACTGAAGATGAGAAAATGGCACAATCATATTAGAAGTACAGAAATAAAATTTTGTTCTCTCTTGGCATTTGAATTCTTACTACAACTGTGCCAACTACTGCTGTTTCCATGGCTGACAACCAAATTTCTACTGAATTCAGACAGTGGCATTTTTTGTTCTAGGGGCTAAAGAAATAGTGTATTTCGTTAGACTGTTGTACTACAACACACAGCTACATCACACAACTTATATGCTTCATACACCAAGACTAATAATAACGATTTTCCTGCAAGCAGGCCTAGGACCAAATTATTCTATTAAGAAGTAAGCAACAAAACTTCAAATTAGATATCCTTTATCAAAGTCAATTTTTAAAGCAGTACAAGTGAGTCTTACCATAACAGGAATGGGTCCAGTATGAACGAGACCCATTAAATATCACTATATTGGTAAATATTATAGAAAATAACAAAAATTACTACAGCATTTTTAAAAAATGTTACCAGAAGAGAATGTGTCAACATTTATTAGCTTGGTACGATATGCTTCAGGAGAAATCTATGTGACTTACTAAGAAATTCTTATCTACTACTTGTTAACAAAACTCAGTGTGTTTAAGTTAGCATCTCAGATTATATAATAGTTTTAATTTGAAGATCTCAAGATGTTTCCCAAAAGTTAACAGATGAGGTAAAGTACACACAAGTAGTATGCTGCACATCACTAAAAAAAAAAATAAAATCACTTGAACATATAGTATTAAATGCTCTTTCTGATGTGCAAGCATCCACTACTCCTGTAGAAATCAACAGAAACCTAAATATCTCCACACTTCAAACTCAAGACTAAATATTCCTAGGTGGGTACAGAAATCCTAATGTAAAAGATCAGTAGCTACTCATCAGTGTTTACATACAGCACAGTAACCACCTTAGGCAGCAATAACTGACACTCAATGTTTTTGAGTCATCCCAGACTAGAACGCTGATGTTTCTGGCATTCAGCACAAACTGGGCAGCCAGCAAGCACTACCTAGGAGGTACAGGCTAGGCCCAAATTCGGTACTTAAAAGGAGCCTATAAGGAAGATGGGGCCAGACCTTTTAGAAGGGTGTGTTATGACAGGACAAGGGGTAATGGTTTTAAACTAGAAGAGGGGAGATTCAGGTTAGATGTGAGGAAAAAACTTTTTACAATGAGGATGGTAAAATACTGGAACAGGTTGCCCAGAGAGGTGGTAGATGCCCCATCCCTGGAGACATTCAAGGCCAGGCTGGATGGGGCTCTGAGCAACCTGATCTAATTGAAGACGTCCCTGCTCATTGCAGGGGGGTTGGACTAAATGACCTTTCAAGGTCCCTTCCAACCCAAACTATTCTGTGATTCTATGAATAACATTCACAAAATTTCAGACAACAGTGGATTACAAGGGTAGAAAAAAAGACTACTATAGAGTGCTACTCCAGCTGAGCAACAGATTGAAAAACTATGACTGTGAAGTTATCACAGAGTTATCCCACTGACAGGACCAAATGGTACACAGCAACAACATCAGAGAAATAGGTCCCCATCACAGAAAATCACCATACCCCTCTCTTCCACAGGTTATGACACATCACTTGTACACTTGTGATGTACGCATCCATATTGTAGTCTCACAATCCTCACACTATTCCCATGACATTAATCAGTACATCTCAATGTCTCTTTTGATATAATGCCAAGTGGTAACCAAAATAAGGCTACTTAACATACACTTTTAAGTAGAGATACTAGCAAATGATGAAACAGCTCAGTGGGGAGACACGGGTCTTGACTACTAGACTATCTACCTGAAAGTGGCTCAACTCACCAAGGGACATATGCCTATCATAAAAACCCGTCTACTTGAAATGATCACTCTGAGCTCACTGCCAAAAGGGACTGTGGAGATTTTGCAGAAAGTGAGCCAAGGGGTTAATCAGAGGTTTGTTATGATTGGCTGATGTGGCCAAGGAAATCTGCGATCACAGATCATTAATGCACGCCACATAGCCCCATTATGCCCCCATATACATCTGGATTTCAGATTCACTCAATGATAGTTTGAATGATCTGGTAAAGTGAACAGGTATTTCAAGGAAGAACACAGGAAAGAACTACACAGCAGATCTGTTTATTTCAGAACCTTATAGTCAGGCAATTGGGATTCCATAAGTTTAGCGCAAGATATGTTTCACAGGAAAGCACTGTGAAAAAGGAATCTAGAGCAAACAGCTGGTTTGGAAGTCTATACATCTGCATTAACAGATAAGAAACCATATGTTAGATAATCATCCTGTATACTGGAACTATTCAGGTTAAGATTCAGGGCATTTTTTACAGCATCGAAGCAGATAGGAACTGCTGAGGGTTTTGCTGCACAAGTTAGACAGGAGGTACGGTTTTTAATACACTGGTGCCTGTTCATAATTTTGAGATTTTACGCACTGAAACTAATGGGACTAATAAAAGGTTTTTATAACAAGAGAACCATTATATCTATGGCAACAGCAACCTGAATGAAGAATTTATATCAGTCATTAGAGACTTGGAGAGAAAAAGAAGCAGATACACATACAGGATCTTATGCAACAATGTGATTCAATATGAGCACATAGGAGGGTGGACGATGGTCATTTAAATATTAGGGACTTACTAAGGAAGAAACCGCCTTCTTCAATCTCAGTAGTCATTGCTTTAGACAGATAAACAGTCAGGGCAATCCCAGTGCGTAACTGCTCCCATCTGGCCAATAGGAAGCCTCATGGATTCCTGCTATTGGGCCAGCTGGGATGGAGTACCCAGAAATGATCATAAAGTCTCTTCCACAGGTAGACGCTTCTGGGCAAAAGTTCGGAGAGTAGCATAAGAATGAAAGTGTAAGATAGCTGGAAGACAATGCAACATCTTTGGACAGTTTTCCCACAGAGCACATTCTCATTTCCAAATGCTGGCATTTTCTGATAATTTTAGTTCACACCACTGAGAAAGTGAATTGCACCACAATTACCCTCAAAGAGAAGCACTTAAAGCAGATGTAAAGGAGATTCGGATTTACATGGCAGAGATGAACGAGAGAAAAAGAATTGATAGTGAAGTCCAGTTAGCACATCCTAGGAATTCAGTGAGAGGCTGAACAGTTTCTCTAAGAAGAGAAGCTGGGAAGATTTAGGAGCTCTGAATTGATAGTATCACTTTGGAGAGCCAGCATCACAGACCATAATGTAAAACACCATCCTGACTTAATAAACTCAAGAAAAACAAGTCCAAGAAGATAGTGTATGTGTAGGAGTTGTCACAACACCCAGAGAGTACCAATAAGCAGCCCTAGCAGCCACAAGGATAAGATAATGATAATCAGAGATCTAATATGTTGTGGTAAACCTGTGACAGCAAGATGGTTCAGTATGCAAAAATGAAAAGTAGATTGCACATTTTGCTAACAAGAAAAAGAAATGGATGAAACATGATAAAGCAAAAAGTTTTTGATTCAGTCCCTTTTCCAAGAACCCATATTACTTTTGAATCGGTCAGAGCGAAATAAGAATGCAGCAACTGACAAGATTATTATATATGTGAATATACTGAAATATCTGGATAACCAATCTTGATAAAAGTGATAAAGTGATATATCGGAATAAAAGGTAAACAGGCTAGAAAGTTCCTAGCATCACTTAATCATATAAATTCATATAAACAGAGTTTCTAAGAGACGGGCGAGTGAACAGGCTGAAACAGGAAAGTACTCAGCATTCAGCAACATGATAACGAAGTGGGAGTACTGAGAGTCAAGATTACTGGGACAAAATAGTGTAGAACCAAGTAGAGATAGTGTAGGAATGAGGAATTTTTAAGAGAGTGGATGCATCTAGTAATAGCAGGAATCATTCTGACATGGACTTGCTACACAGAGCAAAGATTCTAGATTATATAGAAAGAAGCTTGGCACTTAAAAAAATTATCTTCAACATCCTAATTCCTCTTCTAGGCTTTTTATACATTACTATAAGAGAGATTTTCATGACACTGGCACCTAGGAGGTCCTGAAAAGGCTTCAGTTTTACACCACGACCATGAATTCCCCACTGATTAGTTTCTGTGGTCTCATTTTGACAGTGATTTAAGGCCTCTACTAGAAAACTAATTTTATGACGGGGAAAACAGTTGGTATGCAACCTATACTCAAGCTTTTGGCAGCAGATTGAAAGTTTTACATCAGGTACTATCCAGAGAGATTTGGCAAAGTGGACAGGATGAACACAGCTGCAAAAATTAATTACGAGAAGCAAAACAGCTGAAATTAAATGCTTTTCATTTATTGTAGAGTCCATTAGAACAATGACTGAAATAACCATGAATAACTCAATTTGCTATAGTGCAGCAGTTCATAACAAAATTTCAGGATGACAAAACTAAAACTGGTTTAATGCAAAGTGTGATTTCACAGATCACAGACAGGACACAGATCAGTGCTTTTTACAGAAAAGCAGTTTGTAATATTAGCCCTTCTTTAGACTTGAGATACCTTAAAAATAAGTGATAATACAGATATATACAAGCCAGCTGAAAATTTACCCAGGACAATCTAAAATACTATGAAATACTCTGTTTCCCATTTATTTCACAAATGTGACCTGTGAAATTGCAATCATCTGTGTTACTTTATGGAACTTTTTGCAAATTACGCAAATTCCTGCACAGTGCCCTGCCCTTAACCATGGAACTGGCACAGCTGGTATTTCTGCTGAAAATGTACTGGTAATTTGTCAATTCAGTAAAACCAGAGCTACTAAACCTCTCAGGGAATGAGAATCTCTTACAACTACTAAGTCATTTCTTTCTGGAGTGCCTATTGCTTCCACAAGGACTTCTTTCCTCCTCTGCATTAATAAACTAGAAGAACATGAAATAAATGGGTTCAAGACCTTTTTACAGTTGTCCCACAGTTCACTTATGTTTTGTCAAAGTAATATCTAGCTAACATTGAGATAAAAAAAAATAAATCACTGAGTTTATACCCTAAGTAATGTTATCACACATGAAAATTACGTAAGAAAGGGTGTAGACTGTTATTCAGACTAATAGCTGTGATAGAGAACTATGTAGAATTCCACTAAAATCCTAGTGCGGTTAAATCTCTACAGTATTAGCTGCTGTGTTGTGGGTAAAATGTTATTGCAATAGTTAAGGTTTTACAGAGTCATTCTCTTTTAACATTTATCAATTCTGATTCTTTTCTCAAGAGCCTTACTTTACCACCACCAAAACCCTTAAATAATTTCTGATTCAGCATTTTGGTATGAAACAGAGAAAACTGAAACAGTTAAAATATTCTGAAATATTCTGGCAACAATGTTTGAATAAAAATTTTTAGCTATACGTACACCCATCGTACACAAGACAAAACATGAGGTTTAGATAAAAACACAGAAGAAATTCAGACAACTAACGAAATCTATTGAATACCAAGAATAATGAGAGAAGATTAAAAGTCAGCTGAAGAATAAAAACCAACCGAAGCTTAAATGCAACTATGGCCAGCAAGAAGGGTGGCCGAAGAGAGATAAAGTGTATTAAGCAAGTTTTATTATTCAGAGCAAAAATAGGTTCCTACAAGAATACTGTTATTTACTGCATCCAACAACTGCTATCCACTTTTTAACAGGTATGTTTAGTATAGCCTGACATTCAAGTACATGGAGCTAGGCTACACACAGATAAAGCATTTATTTTAGAGTTCACTTCTAGTGCTTATTCTGATACCCCTTGTGATAAAGGAAATTATTCTGAGACGTTTTCCCAGCTTGAGTCATTCCATAATTGCCTCCTGCATGTAAAATGATTACTGCATAGCAATGAGGAAAAGATGTTGGGAACTGCTCTACCAGAGTAAGTAAAAACATACTCATATTTGGCAAATATGGATAACAGACAGGAGTTACCATACTGTCAACCAAAATGAAGAGTCTGCTTAGCTGAAAAATTAAGTTAGGTGATTTAAGTGACTTCATTAAAAATTAAGTGACTTCAAGGTCACCAAGGAACGGGAACAAGAAGAATGCAAAAAATATGTGGGAAAGTCCACATCAACAATAACATCTGACTTACAGTTTCAAGCTAACACACAAGGAGAGGTCATCTGCTATCAACTTCTGCACAATTAGCATGTTCACGTTTGAAGCAGCTATCAGGTACAATTACTGCAAGGCTCTTCTGCAGTGTGAACTTTTGAAAGGGTTTTTTGTAGTATTAGGGACTATCAGGCCTGTCACTGAAGGTAACGTATGTAAAGAGAGGTGGCCTTTGAGCAAAGCAGCAGCATCCTGGTTGTATTTGAAGTGTCTGTTGTGACATTTTAAATTGTATATGAGATATTCAGAAAAAAACAAAACAAAAAACACCACAATTCAAACTTTGAAACCTGAACAACGGGAAATAAATCATAATTGTCAAAAACTAAATAAATTGTAGTGTATTAAAAGTAAGGAATCTATAGATAGTACCATCACCAGTTAGAAACAACTCTCTTGCACTGCATCAGGTCAATTGTAAAAAGTCACACTCAGTTGTCTTTAGAGTTCAGCAGCTGCGGATATAAATACTACTAGCAAACTCATGTTCTCTAACACAGCTCAGCCAAACCAAAAATATTATGGAAGCTTGGTCCTGGATATGATGCTGAGGTCTGGTAGACTTACATAACTACAAAGAAGCTAGAATGACAATGCCAGAAATTCTGCTTTTACTCTGCAGGCAGAAAGTGGAACAACAAACCTTCAGGCCAGTGATCAGAAAACTGAAAACTCTGAGAATATAAGTTACAATCTTATACAAACTGACATGGCTACAAAAATATTTAATTACTACATCCAGTAAATGCTATATCTTCATTACCAAAGTAATTTAAACAGATGTTTAGTTTATGTAGGTAAATAAAAAATAATCACATAAAGATAAGCCTTTATGTAGAGGTATGTATTACAGTTTATTCAATTTTAGCATCTTTTGTTCTAGGGAGGCTGAGTGAAAGGTTTTTGCATTGCTATCAAGTTTCCAGAACTGGAAGTTTCTTTCATAGGAGTTCATTTAGCTCTATATGAGACTGCCTCATTGTTAACAACCTGACTTCCATAGTAGTTTTAGGCAAACAGGCTGTCATCTTTTATAGACAAGCAACTGAAACCCAGATAAAGCAGCTGTTAAAAATGTCAGGAGTGCACAACTGAAACATACAAACTGTTTTTTTGTTTTAATAAGTGCAACTTTTATAGCACTTAGTATGTTCTAAGCACAGCTCTAGCTAACCTGCAAATTCACAATATGGTTAAAGTTGCCTCACACATTCCATTTCACACCCTCCCCAAAAAAGGGGCGGGGGACACTAAAAATAAAAAAATAAAAAAAGGAATAAATGCTTTACAGTCACCTTTCTGATAGAGCGAAATTTTTCTTAAAATGAACTTCCCAAAAATTACACTTTTAGACTTCCATGGCTGCCAGGACCACACTCACCATTCTGCAGTAGCACCTGCCTCTTTTTCAAGATCAGACTTTCACCCTTCTCTTCTCTTTTGTTCAGTAGAAGATCAAATTCATTTCAGACTGGGGCAAGGTCTGTGCTGAGTTCAAAGAGCAGGTTTTTTTTCCTGTGGATGAAATACAACATGTTGTTCCTCATCTGTTCTTCAAAGAGTTTCATGTGAACCTCCTGACAGATAAGAAGTTATCATCTGTCATTAGAAAGAAATCTAACCACAATTCTGAAACTGAAAATAATGCCTAATGTCCCCAGATGGGAGGGAGCAGGGTGAAAGTTTAGCTCATTATGCATGGCTGCTGTTCAACTTTCCCCACATTAACTGTCACCACCACAGGCTTTGGCTACATAACAGTGCGTGCAACAACACATAAGTAACATAACTGACTGCTCTCAGTTTAGGTGTATTAATGACAACAGAAATTAAAGAGATAAAAATCTTACTTTTTTCCTTGGACTTAAACACATTTCCCAGTCATGAATCTGCAGAGATAACTTCACACATAGCCCTGCTGTGCTACCTAACACCCCCACAAAACAGCTAAGCCACTAATAAGCCACATTACACTCCCACATACTTAATACCCGAAGTCTCATCTGCTTCTTTTACCTGATACTGTAACATCACTACCAGCGCAGATCCTGCTGCCCCCTTCACAGAATCACAAAATATTAGGGACTGGAAGGGACCTCAAGAGATCATCTAGTCCAATCCCCCTGCCAGAGCAGGAACACCTAGGTGAGGTTACACAGGAATGTGTCCAAGTGGCTTTGAATGTCTTCAGAGAAGGAGACTCCACAACCCCCCTGGGCAGCCTGTTCCAGTGTCTGTCACCCTCACTGACAAGAAGTTTCCTCTCATATTTAAGTGGAACCTCGTGTGTTCCAATTTGCGTCCATTTCCCCTTGTCCTGTCATTGGTTGTCACCGAGAAGAGCCTGGCTCCATCCTCGTGACACTCACCCTTTACATATTTATAAACATTAATAAGGTCACCCCTCAGTCTCCTCTTCTCCAAGCTAAAAAGACCCAGCTCCCTCAGTCTTTCCTCATAAGGGAGATGCTCCACTCCCTTAATCATCTTTGTTGCCCCTAGCTGGACTCTCTCCAGCAGTTCCCTGTCCTTCTGGAACTGAGGGGCCCAGAACTGGACACAGTGTTCCAGGTGTGGTCTCACCAGGGCAGAGCAGAGGAGCAGGAAGTCCTCTCTGGACCTGCTAACCACCTCACAAACTGCAGCTGCCTGGCCCGAGAGCCGAGCCGAGCCGGGCCGGGCCGGGCCGGGCCGGGCCGAGCCACGGACACGCCGCCCCAACCGCCACCACCCGCGGAGCTCAACACACCCGACGCGCGACCGCCTGTTACAGCCGCGCGCGCAGCACCGCCCCCGCCGCCTCGTGCGCGGGAAAGCGCCTCGGGCCACGTGACCGGGAGCGGGAGAGTGGGCGCGGGAGCAGGGCGCCATGGCGGCCGGGAAGTGGGCGGGTCGCTTTGTGGCGGGAGGCGACGAGGACGACGACAGCGAGGAGGACGGCTGGGATATCGGCGTCGTGCCGCATGAGCCGCAGGTGGGGCCGAGTCTCTTGGCGCCCTCGAGCTGGCGCCTGGGAGCGGGCGGTGTCGGAGGTGGTGCGGGCCTGAGGCCGCGGTGAGGGGCGCGGGGCTCCCTGGGGCTCAGTGAGAAGCGGCCTCGGGAGGGGCTGCGGCTGACGCCTCTGACATTATGGCCTAGCAGGGTAATGGTGGTGTGCCCTCAATCCAGATTAAGTAAAACCTAAGTTTGGGGGGTTGTTTTCTTACATAAAACTTTCACGTTTATTTGAAACACTTTTATCCTCCTTAGTTACAGACCCTAGACCCTATTTCAATATGAGAAAAAAAATGAAAGTGACTGAAGGCCTATAAAACTGTTTTATATCTCAAATCTCTGAGGCTGTTTCTTGCTAACATGAAGTTTTAAGTTATTTTATTGCATCTAATAGGTGTGGGGCATCTGATAGTGTGGGATAGAGATTCTGCAAGGCTTTTTAGCTATTGTTTTGTCTCGTGGCTGGAACTGGAAAATGGAAGTAATTGAATACTTGCAATACTCTGGCTAAAGGTTATAGTCTGATTTTCAGGGACCTCAATCTTTAAATTGAGGTTCTATACAAAGATATGCATTATTTGGAAATTGTTGGCTGAGTAGAACAAAAATAGGGCTAGAACATTATGTTGGGTGTTTCTCGCTTTTGGTTTTCTGGACACTAAGCACTTATTAAAATCTTTATTGAAGTCCTTAGAAAGAGAGGCTACAATGTGCTGGGGAAAATTGTATAATTCTGCTTTTTCATGTTATGACTTCAAAACTCATCGTGAAATGTGACTTGTCTTTCCATACTGCTTGTGTCTGTAAGGAAACTATTGAATAGTTCTGATCAATGTATGCATTTCGTATCATCTAGATAATGCCAGCAGTGATCTTCAGCTGCATCTGCAGCTTTAATAGAGGACAAATCTGTAATGCTTTTGAATCAGGCAACTCAGTCTGATGCATAAACTCTTTTTTTGGTCAGGGCGTTTTTCAGCCAAATCATTTATGATGCAGCAGCACAAACATCTCTGCTACCACATGATTAGGAGGACAGAGGAACAGTTACCCTTTGCAGGAGTGGATTCATACTGTATTAAGCCAGAGAGCTAGTCATTGAGCTATGTTGCCCCAAGCTCTGGCTACTATGTCTGATAGATAAATTTTTTTATTGCTGTGCTTTGCAACATGTGAAATGTACAAAAAGGGTACAGAAATGTTTTGCAATGTTTTTCCAGAGCCCAAAGATGAAAAAGAATCTTAATTGAAATCAGATGCCATTAAAAAAAACCCTGAGAACGGTGTAGGAGGATTACAGGTCTGTTGAAAAAGAAGATATTTATGTTTTCAGATAATTGAACCTTTTTGAGAAGTTAATTTTAAATCTTATGTTTTACAGTAGACTCTAAGCAGGTGTATGTAGGTAGAAGAAGAGAAGTCTTACCTTGCCCCTTCTCTTTGCCCTTACAGAGATCATTAGTGCTTTTATACTGAAATCAGGCTGTAGTTTTACCTTGAAACAGTTATTAGGTTTTGACTTCTCTTTGCTTATCTAGCAGTTGGATCAAATGTTGCAGGCGGACAAGAAGGAAGCATTAAAGAAGGCTCTGTTTCGTGGTGATGTGTCATCAATTGAAGAACTCTTAAATTCTGGTGCGTAAAAGTTATAAAGTTGAATATTTTCCATAGAATTTGGCAAGAATGCTGTAATCTTTGAAGTCTGTCATTTCATAGTAATGTGTCAAGTAGGAATAAATAAATGTTTCCAATACAGGATATAAACTTTTATTTTAAAGATGAAATTACTTTTTCAGTGACTCAGCATGCAGTATTCCAACAAAACCCATCTAATTTATATTGGTTTTGTCAGTCTGTAGAACCCTGTAACACGGGAACTATGAAATAAGGTGTTTCTTTGTTTTCAAATGCATCTTTAACCTGAAAATATCGGTTACAAACGCTGAAGTTGAGGTGGTTTAAATTGAGAATGAGAATTCAGTGGGTGATCTTACTTTGGTGTTGGAGGTTGCTGCAGAGGTCAGGAAGGAGAGTCTGGCTTCTTTTTTTTAATGCTCCTCCAGTTTGGAAATCCCTGGGTTTTTTTCCTCCCACTCAGAGCACTGTTAAGTTTCTGGTATGTGCCCTGTGTAATACTGCTGTCCTGGCAACATCAGCTGGACAAAGATTGTGTGATTCTGAAAGGCCTAATAGGGTTTGTGTGGCATTTGTCACTAAAAAGTAGTTTGTTTTAACACTGAAAGCCTTTCTTCCTGTTCTCTTACTCAGTATTTGTCTGTAATGTGTTTCTGTTATTCAGTGTTGGGAGGATTGGATCATTTATTGAAGCATCCAGGGCAATCAAGAAACTACATAGCTGAGTTGACCTGCCTAGTGATAATTGTCAAGAAGTTCTGCTTCAGCAAGCAAGCAGAATATAGTAGTCAAGAGTTTGTTTTCTGAGGAAAATCTGTCTTATGAGCTTCCTAGTTAGCAATGTGTTTTTCTGAATTTTAAAACAATGACAATATGTACCCCTTTAGAAGGCAACTTTTTCTCACCACAGTGAGGGAATGGTTTGCTTTTTAAATTTAGTAAAAACTATTGCACAGGCTGAAACACAGAAGTGTAATTATGAGGGAAATACATCTGCTGTCTTGCTTTGACAAAATATGTTCTTATAGGCAGTGTTTTTAGTGATGTCTGTGCTGAATTGTCTTGTTACAGCCATCCATTTTTAATGGCTTGTATTTCAGTCAAACAGCAATAGTTCACTTTTCGTGCTGATGCCTGGTGCATACTGGGCAGTTCTATGCCCTTGTGAGATGACAATAAGTATCTGTAAGAGAGTAAGGTCAGGCCGAAGATTCCTGCAGTCTAGTGTCCTGTCCACTGAGATGCACAAGGCAATATCACAAGAGAATCTACCATTTCCTGAAAGTATGATTAACAGTATATTTTGACCCCTCTGTCCTACAGAGCAGTGGAAAACAATGCCTCTCTAACGGGGAGGTGTTTCTGGAGAAAGGTTACATTGTCCTTCAGAGGATTGGTGCTCAGTCAGATTAAATCTTGGCCTCCAAAGTTGCTTTTAGTATATGTTCAGTAGAGCTTGTAGGAGAGTCACTACCAGCATTCTACCAAACTCAGGGTTTGTGTTGTAAGTGGATTTCCTAGCAACAGTTGGTTGGGGCCATTCTTTCAGGCAGAGCAAGAACATATTGTCTTCTGGCTTGCTTAGCCGTTGCTTTAGGAATCTTTGGTGCTGAGGCAGTTTTACAGAGCTCCTTTAGGAGGTGGATGAGGACAGTGTCTTCTCTTACCCGTCCTATAAAATGGCAGCATACTGAGAACAAGTTTCTGAAGTATGTGTTACAAAAAGTAATGCAAGTATAGGCTGATAAACAAATCCTCTTTCCTGTTCTCATTCAGCAATCTGTTCACTGCTGTCTTTTTGTGAGTACTGGAGCTATCTGATCTTTTGTGAGCCACTTCAGGGAATTAAAGCAGTAGTAAACTGAAGGGGGATGTGTGAATAATGTTTTGGCCAGTTTGGGACCTTGAACTCGTGAGTCACATGAGAACCTTAGCTGACCCAGCAGTGGTAGACATCAGCAGCTCTGATTTAACTCAGCTTTAAGATATTGTGGAACCACAGGACTAAATGCTGACAGACTTAAAAGAAATCAATGCTTCTATTAGAAAGAAATCTTCTAGAGTCAAGCATTTTAGAACTTTTTCCTCAGATAAATTCAATCTGAATGTAAATGTATTCTAGTGCTAAGCTGTTCTTAAACTAAATTAAAGCCTTTTAAGACCTTAGGTATTTTTATGTGTCCAACACGGAATTATTTAGCATTAAAAGCTGTATGTAGAGGTTGATCATAGTTCTTCAGGCATTACATTTTTGAATTTGAGGTTATATTTTTTTTATTTAAAAACAGCCTTTTTACTGTAACTGGTAGCCACAGTCGACAAAATACCTGAAAGAGGTACCAGAGAAACTGCAGTAAACCCAAAAAGAACATATTTCTTCTTTTGCTGTTATTTTGCTTCACCATTATTCACATGCTTCATATAGTTTCTTTTGTAGAGCACATCTGGGGCCAGAATATATTTCTCCCCATTTCTGGTTAACCAGGATCATAGTTGTGTGTAACCTGGATTGTAAGAATGTTTTATGTGTTTTGACATAATTCATGAGTTTATGTAACTGAAAAGTTTCTCTGCTCACGCCTATGAAAGAACACAGAGAGGCAATGGCAGGTGGGGGAGCCTGTCGTGGAAGCCATCAGCACATCACAAGCACATTTCTACAAGCTGAGGGGAGCAGAGGGGCGCAAGGGTGAGCAGGAACCCAAATTATGAACTTAGAGGAAGGTACTCCCAGGGCTGTCGTAGGGCCCTTGTGCCTGGGTAGCAGTGACTGTTGAGGCAGGAGCAAGTGAAAGGATGTGCCAGGCACAGGAGCGGGACCAGAGGGCAGAGACCAATGTGTCCATGATGCTGGCAGCTGGAGGGGATACATCTGTCCCACAGGGGAGCAGTATGAGACCCTTCATGCTGTCTGTGTTCACATGAGCACTCCATCTGTGTTGACTGGTGTGGCCGGTGCTATGTGTGTGTGCCTGCTGGGAATAGACGCTCAGCATCAATGCTGTGTGGACCTGAGAGTGTGGAGCTGCAGCAGCCGTGCCACTCTCTGGCTGTTGAATCTGGCCTGATTTTTCACTGTGGGGTGTTGTTTTGTTTTTTTTTTTCTGGGCTTCACCAATGCATTCTTAAGCACCATTTAAAATGCTAGACTAACCTGCTTAGTTCAAGAACAGCTCATGTAATGAGAGAGACTGAGTAGTAACCAAAGGGAGACACTTCTAGTTCAGTCAAGAACTCCTATAACCATGCAGCCAAGAAGCAGTATTACAGTTTCAATTCTCTTTTCTCTGTCTTCTTCTGAGACTCCAGTTGTTTTGCATTGTGACTTTCACACTGTGTGGTGTTTCAAGGCAGGCACTACAAAGATGGTGAGAGACCGTGCAGGGCAAACAAGCTGTAACACAGCTTTGACATCCCCTTGCCAAAAAGACAGTTTTACTTCTAGAACTTAGAAAAAGCACCAGCATGATGGCAGATACTATTTGCTATATGTGTAAAGAAAGCAGTGAGGAAAACACCTTCTGAAGAGTTTTAGGAAGTCACAGAATCACAGAATGTTAGGGGTTGGAAGGGACCTCGAAAGATCATCTAGTCCAATCCCCCTGCCAGAGCAGGAACACCTAGATGAGATTACACAGGAAGGCATCCAGGCGTTTTTTTAATGTCTATGGAGTAGGAGACTCCACAACTCCCCTGGGCAGCCTGTTCCAGTGCTCTGTTACCCTCACTGAGAAGAAGTTCCTTCTCAAATTTAAGTGGAACCTCTTGTGTTCCAGTTTGTGTCCATTACCCCTTGTCCTGTCATTGGTTGTCACCGAGAAGAGCCTGGCTCCATCCTCGTGACACTCACCTTTTATATATTTGTGAACATTAATGAGGTCACCCCTCAGTCTCCTCCAAGCTAAAGAGACCCAGCTCCCTCAGCCTTTCCTCATAAGGGAGATGCTCCACTCCCTTAATCATCTTTGTTGCCCTGAGTCTCTGTATGCCTGCCAAGTAGATCTTTTGTAACTGTGGTTCAGATATGTGTTAAAGTAAAAAGCTCTAGATGGGAGCTCTGGTTACGTGGACTGCTTTTCTTCTTAAGAGGAAAAGGGACTTCTTTAAGGCTGACAGAGTGCCAGCTTTCTGGTATTCCTTTCCTACTACTGTTACTTTAGTGGGCTGCTGGATATCAGACTTTCTACATTCTTGAAGTGACTCGTCTACAGGGAAGTTCAGATATGTCTTTGAAGGGACGTTCAGATATGTCTTTGAAGGGACACTTGTGGGCTCCCTTTGTAGAACCTGGCCATGGGCTTCAATGAAATGTTTTGTGTACTGCAAACAGACTGGTGTGCTGTGACATTAAGGACTGAAGATAGTGTGTATGCATCACTAAAAAGATTTGATCACAAATTCTGTGGCTTGCAGGTATTAGAGTGCTTCAACACCTGACTTGCATTGAATGTTGCTTCTTTACTGATCACTTCTACAACTCCAGTCATCTTTGCCAGTTGAAGAATCAATCCAAGAGCAGGGAAGATAAATACACATATTTGCATGAAAAGGAATGCATGTAGCTCGACTGTCACAGATTTCTTAGGACAGTTTTGTCTTTTTTTCAGAGCTGTCTCCTGTAAAGAAGTATTTTTGATTATGCGTAATCACTGCTGTACTAATATGGAACCAGCTGATGGAAACTTTTATAGAAGAAGTATTATTGAAGGAAGGATGATTCCTCTTGTTGCAAAAACGTATAGAGATTTTTATTGGAAAGTTATTAGATGAGTATCTCAGTCTGATGCTTGGTTCTTGGTGAATTTGGAAGTACTGTCTGGCAAGCTTACTTCTAACCACAAAGGAAGATGTCGCTATTGTAAAGAATAACAAACAGATCTGGTGGTTGTGACTGAATCTTGCATAATCTTCCTTCTATTGAGATAATATTTCTTGAGTACGGAATGCAAAACTTATAGCTGCTAGTTAATTGCCTTGCAAGATAGAGAATAAAAGGAGCTGTGAAGCAGGTAGACCGTAGTTAATATGATCTAAAAGCCTTGTCAGCAAGTAGCTTCTACAGCAGTCCACTTGACTTGGCAAGGATCAAAATTTTTCATTCTGATTGAGGAAAGGTACTGCACATAAGTGGAGAAAACAGAGATTCTGTGCACTTTTCTTAAATTATTTGTTTTAGCTAAATTTATTACTTTTTTCTAAAATGTAGTCTTTCTGTGGTATTGGATTGAGTACTGAGCTTCTTTAGTGTCTGTTCTAAAAGTTGTTTTCTGGTATTCTAGATAAAGGTGTATTAAAAAAATGAAAATGGTTTAAGAGACTTCTCTCCCTAGGACTAAATGCAAACAGTGTGTAACCTTTGTAAGATACATATTGAGAATAATGTTTATAAAATGCGTGTTTGTGGTTCAGTTTTATGATTTTAGTATCTTAAATTTTGACAGGTATAAGCATAGAGTGTAGCTTTCAGTTTGGATGGACTCCCCTGATGTGTGCTGCCAGCGTCGCCGATTTTGCAGTAGTGCGTCTTCTTCTGGACAGAGGTGCTAATGCATGTTTTGAAATAGGTAAGATGTGAATGAAACATGCTGGCCAGTAACACTCAGTACCAGACGTTGTCCTATACTTATTCTGTTTTTACATACATAGGGAAAAAAATCAAAATTCAAAGTACATCTGGGGCCTATGCTACATTTCACACTTTTGAAATAGAAGTAGTAGCTTTAAAGTAAAAAATGTGTTCTTGGAACTGATCTGCATTCAGTTGATGGGTTTTCTTGTGTTTTTTTCACTCTCACTCTGTCTTTCCCAATCCCACATCCCAATCCCCAAGTACTTTTTTGAAAAGGATGTTTGGAAATACTTGGTCAAGAATTCTGGGGTAAAGTTGTAGAGTTAAAACTTACTTTGTTTGATCCTGTTAAAAAGTATATACATGCAGAAACCAGCTAGAATACCAAACAACAGGAACAACTTTCCAGTTCATTGAAACTAATGTGGGTATCTCTAAAATTATAATTTTTTTTTTTTTAATAAGTGAAAACTGTTCCCTAGTATGTTGGTAGATGACCTTCTTCTGCAAGATTTTAGTGGAGCTTCTAAGTAATGTCAGCTCCTCCGTCAATTTTTATGGCTTAATAATAACTTTTTCCCAATTAAACTGTGGTTATTCTTGTCTTTCATTGTGTTGGAAGATAGATCCAAGTTCAAGAAAACTGATGCAACACACAATACCACTAAGTACATGAAAGCATTGATCCTATTTTCCAGTAACTTGCCAATATTTGTAATAGTAGTAGACTGAAATGGAGATGGTACAAATCGGGCTCTAGATATTTTCTTGAACTTCTTAGCATCTGATCAGAATATGAGATTAGAGTTCACTGCCTGCACCAAAAGCAATCATGTTTTCCAATTATTGTCCTTGTAGCCAACTTTAGAGAATTTCCATGTGGCTGCCTACAAGTATGGCTGCATACAGCTCATGCCTTTTCCTTGTTTGTGGCTGTAGAGTGCTATAAATGGGGCGAAAACTGCTATGGGCAGCAGTTGCGGCTGACCAGTTAACCAAACGTGTGGCGTTTTTTCAGTGTGTGACCAGCTGTGCTTGCCTGCCTTGTTTCCGTGTTTGTGTAGGAGACAGTAGCTAGGGCATATGCACAGCAGAGCACTGGCCAGCCAGGAACAGGCTTGCAGGTGATTGATTCAGGTCAGGCCACATGTGTTCAGGAAAGCTATGCCATGCTAAAGTGGTACTAAATGTCAGCAGTCCTGCTGCGTTTTTTACATCAGCAGGCAATCACATAAGTGATCCTATACTAATTGTCCTCTAATGCTTATAATCCTAACAACAGCTATGCTGTTAATCAGCTTTTGTCACATTTCAGTCGTTCTTTTTAAGTAGTTAGTTAATTTTACCCTTTTTGGTAATTGTGAAGAACAAGGAACTAATGTAGGCATTCACTATGGGATGGTGTCAGAATGGAGCATCTTTAAGGAGTAAATTCACTGACTCTTCTGGGTTTTTCAGCTAGACCGAATATAAATTAATTTTCTGTGCGATCTCTAACATTTTTTCTCAAATTCTAAGGTATTTCTTCCCCTTCTTCTCTTGCTCGCGTGTATGAACTATAAATGGGCCAACAGAAACTGATTTCCCCACTCTTTTGTCACTACCTGAAATACTGAAAACAAATACAACTGCAGGTTCCTCCTAAATATTTCTCCCAACTTAACAGTGCTTATCACTGCCTTTGTTAAAAGTCTTACCATCTTTTTCTTCGTGTTGTTATTGATAGCCAGGTTAAACATTTTGAGCAACAATCTGTCAGCGTATCAAGTATATTAATGAAGTGTTAATTGCCTATTTTTCAGAAGTTTGAGTGACCCTCTGAAACTTAGTTTTTCATTTACCATACTGATTTATGTGCATTAAAACTTCTACATGAGGTGATTGAAAATTAAAAGATGGGATATAACAAAAACATATTAATTTTAATGCAAAACTAAGGTCTTTGGAGCGGTGGGGGACAAGAAGTGATGAGAAACAAAGTTAGTAGAGCAGATGGGGCTAAAGTACATAACAAATTTCTCATGTTTAAATACAGTAAATTTTGACCTCAGTTGAAGAATAAAGGTGTTCATATGTACACAGTCTTAAATTTCTACAAGTTAGAAAATATTCTGTAACACTTCATGGTATGGACTCAAGTAGGTACGGCTGAAATTATATTTGTTAAAACAAATTGGTAAAGACATGTTTGAACCTGTGAACAAGTTTGTGCAATAAGCAAAGTGGGCAGTTACTCAAATGTCTTTCTCATAGTTGACTCTAGGGCCAATTAACTCACTAAGGTCCTTGAGTCATGATGCTTCCCATATCTCTGTAGAACTTAGGGAAGGAGATCTCCCCTGTTGTGTGGGCAAACAGCAGTGGTGTACAATTCTGATTTGTGCGCAAAGGTGGCATGTGACAGCCAGCTGGCTTCAGAGCTGGAGCAAAAATGCTGGTTCCTCCTGATGAATCTTTATGGACTGTATAGATGTTCTTTAAATCCACATCTGAAAACACTTTTAACCCTCCCACTACTGTGCCATAGTAGTCTAGTTCAGTAACATCGTTCTCCTTAAACCCTATAATAGAGCCTTGTTACTTCAACTGTCCATTGTATGGGCGTCTGTTTTCCTCAAAATTGATGTTGCTGTGTGTTTGTAATACATTTCATGCATTTTTTTTATCCATTGCAGTTAAATTTCTGTAAGCTGTTTCTTCCCTTGACTATTTTGGGGAGAGGTGAGGACGAATGGGGAGTGAATCTACTGGTGTGGAACGAGATTTGAGAAACAAGCATCTATAGTTAAGCTTCTACTGTTTTTTGGGGGTACCTAAAAAGTATCCTAAACTTCGGTAGGAATAGATGCTTCACTACTGCCATTCACTCTCATGTTTCTGTGTATCTTCTCAGATGCCTTTATCTTACCTGATAATTCGTGACTTTCACTGTAAGAAAAAGAAGTTTCTTGCCCTTTTCTAAATATCTTAAGAGTATCAACCCCAGTTAATAACTCTAGCAAAAGAAAAGGCTTTTAAAGGAACTTCTGGATTAATATGGTATTTACCTTTACATACGTAATTCTCTAACTGTAAGTTTCAAAACAGATAAGTACACTGTGCTGATGGCAGCATGTACTGCTCAAGCTTCAGAGGAAGACATCTTGAAGACTGTAGAACTTCTTCTATCAAGGAATGCTGACCCTAACATTACTTGCAGGTATAAAAAAACCCATGTCTGTGAAAACATTGTAAAATTCAATATTAATATACAGAGACATCTTCATAGACATTGTTGGTTAAGATGACATGTGCTTCATTAGCTTTCTGCAACTTCACTGCTGTCTGTGTAAGGAAAGATTAGTGTCCAGATATTTATTTCTCCTAGTACAGTCATTCATCTGAGTAAATAAAACTATGATCAGTTTTAGCAAATTCAAGTATGTTCCTCAGCTGAACAAGATATAAATTTAAGATAAAAACTAATCTTAATACTTAAGTAGACTGCGGTATAAGGACAAGAAATACATCCTCTGCTTTTCCCAAATCATTTTGTCTCTTCTGTATAAGGACGCAAGTTAAGTCACTGAATTTGTTATTTAAATTCATGTCTTCCTTTTGAACTTTTTGTGGATATCCAGCTATGTTCCTTTTACAGACAGCCTCCTATGGAAAAAGAAAACTCTGTAAAGTGCAATCTGGAGTAATCTAGATTAAAAGGAGAATTAATCTTTCAAGAAGCAAGATGGTACTTGTTTTTAAATTACCACTTTATATCTCAGCAGTCTTCAGCAGTGCATTGAGAGATGTCTGGTTGCATAGTCTGATCCAATGTTTCGTTTTGCATCAAAAAGAAGGAAATTCTGGGCTGGATAAATTGTCCTCCCTCTGCTAGGGAAAAAAGGTATTGATTGGGTCATATTGAAACTGCTTGTTTTTCAGCTAACTCAAATTCATTTTTTTTATGCTGCAGCTGTTTCACCAGATGACCTGAGATACCTGGTGTGGACTGTAGCCCTCTAAAAAGAACAGAATTAGAGGCCTGTTGGTTCACATTGGTAGAATTAAGTTACTCTGGGCCCTGAACCTCACTGTGAGCATAGTGCTGATAGACAAGGAGGAAACATAGTTGTGCTGAAGTGCCACTGATGTTTGGTGCCAAATCTGAATGCCATTCATTTATTCTTCTCAGAGAGGCTAAAAATTATTCATGAAAGAAGAGAAAGCTACAGATTCTGAAATAACTACATATTGTTGCCATTAAGTAGCTGGTTGTTAGGTTAAACATTCTGCTTTTAAAAATGGGGGAAGTCTCTGCATTATTAAAGTTTGTCCTGGGTGTTTGGAAATGTAAGTAAGCCAGAGTGCAAAGCTGTAGATTTATGTTTAGAAAGGTCTTTGGTTAAACTTTGGGGAGAAAAAAAAGTTTTCATTCTGACACAAGAGATGGGAATTTTAAGGGCAAAACTTTATTTTTTACACTTAGACTATGTTATGCAAGTTGTTCTTTATATACAAATATTTTTTGCTATCTTTTGCTATATATGAGTTATGCTTGCATCCATCACATACAGTGTCCAGTTATGGGGTTTTTTTCACTTTTGCAATAGTAATCTTTCTCAAATTAAAAGATAAATGAGAATCAGAAATGTCATATTTGTTGCACACAAAAGTAGAAGTTAGATGACAAGGTCTGGATTTTTCAAAAATCTTCATGCTGCCTTTTTTGCTTTCCAGTATTTGAGATCAGTGCATGCCACTCTATCACTAGAACTGCTCAGGCAGCAGCTGCTACTTCCCGTGGGCTTCTTCCACGGTGTTCTGAAACGGGGCTGAAGCACATCAGACCAGGTTCTGTGGATATAAGGGATCGAAACAGACCTTCTGTGTGGCACGGCAGTCCCACTTCACCAGTTCCGTTAGAGCAAGCAGAATGTTTCGTGGGGAGGCATCAGAACTGTCAGTGAGTTGAGATTATTTTAGGAGTATTTCCTGTGTGTTCAGTTTACCACAGGTGTTAAGAAGTAAGCTGCACATTATTTGGCTGTCTCAGCACTTCCCTTTTGTCTGCCAACGACTGGCATGTGTGTGAATGCAAAGTAGAATTCTTAACTTTGATATAAGGTCAAGTTTGGTATTTACCTTTCTCTATTGGGCTGTCAGAACAACCAGTGGGCTTCTTTATTTCATGTCATCTGGAGGTGATATACAGAAACTTGCAAATTACTTATTTATGTGTTTTAGTTGAAGTTTTAATTTATTTATTTAGTATGAAGTGTGCACGGAGCAAGGAAGGACTAAGGAAAAATAAACTGATTTTTGAAATGCAGTCTAAGAAAGAAGATGGGTTTAGGAGTCTGTAGGTTGGTTTCTTTGCAATAGGATAGAGTACTGAGGATAGAGTATTCAGTAGAGTAACTTCTGATATTTTTGCTAAAACAAAATTGGGAACTGAATACTGATGGCTGTAAAAACAGTTTTGTTAACGTGAATATAGTGTGTCAAAGCTAACTGAAGAGTTTTGAAAGATGAACAAGAAGTAAGGCAATGTCTGGGTGAAACAAGAAGGCATTTTAAGACCTGCTCTGGATAGTCTTTGTAGAGCTACTGTAGCCTGAGTGTTTCATTTAAGTGAATGCTACCTTGAGAAAATTTGTTCTGCTTATCTTGCATCGTTCACTTCCCTTTTGCTTGAAAATGTACATTACATACTTTATCCTTTTATAAGGCCTGGAAATACTTAAGCAGTCTTTTTTAAAAAACCTCTTTTAACTTGCAGTGCTTTCTTAAAGGTTTTATTAATGTTAAGCTGTGATTTCATTTTAGACAGAAGGAAAAGACATAATGAACCAAAAACTACCACCGCTAGGATTACATGTCTTATAGGTTGTTTAGTAAATATGGATTTTAGTGATGACAACCTGCAAGTTCTTGTTTAGGCAGAGTAAAAGAAACGTAATGGCTTTGCCAGTAAGGAGAATGTGTTTAGTTTCTGTTTCATGCCAACAACTCTTTGTTAGAAGGTGGTACAGGCAGGTGAATAACTGAAACCTCCTTTATTTTAACATAAGCTCTTTGTCTCTTGTTCTGTATGGAATATGTGCAGGTTTGATTTTGTTTGTGTGGCTTTTTTTACCTCTTAAAATTTCTAGCACAATTTAGTCCCGGTCAATGACTGAGCCTTCAGTGTTTCCGCTCTAAAATGGTTATGAATTTTGTGTATTTTTAAAAAAAAGTCTTTAGAAAGCCTTCAATATTTTTTTTCATAGGGTGAGTATTACAAGAACTAGACCTTTGTCTGTCTTTTGTCATTATACAGATTAAAAGTTGAGAATGAAGGACACTGTCATGTACATGAATGGATATGCAAGAAAATAGAATCACTGTTCAGGTCTGGTATTAAGTTGCCTATGTACGTTAACTTAGGATGGCATTTGGAAAGTCTCAAAATTTTGAAGAGTATCAAAAATGGTTTCATCATGAAAGTTTAGTCTATTTTGCCCTCTTGAGAAGATGATAATGGAGGAGGGAATTTTTATCACAGTATTGCCCAATTCATGAGGTAGCTCTATCTTCAGGTTACGTAGTCAGAATAAATCAATTGTGTAATGCGTCAATTTTAGCAAGATATGCATTGCCACCGATAAGATAGTAAGTCAGCACTGCCACATAATAATTTCAAAGACCTTGGCATTATCATTGTGTGATAGTTAACCGTGCCAAATGACAAAGAGTACCTATCAGGTAAACAGGTAAAAAGGCAAATAGCCCACAGAAAGTGAATGCATTACAATGCATTTTATGGCCGGGGCAAGAAAATCAATGAATTTAATACTGGTTGAGTCACGATTTTTGATCCACTTCAGAGCAAAAAATACCTAGTGATGTTACGCCATATTAAACTTCAGGCTTTTCAGAGAGATTTTTATTCTAGCACTGTGAACTCAGGACAGAAAGACTTATGTTAAAAAACATCAGGACAGCAGGACTAAATACGCAAAATCAGATGTGAAATTACATTTACCGAAGTACCGTTTTCATCTGGGATATATCCGTATATCTCTTCCCTCCTCTTATCCAAGTTAGGGGGAAGTCAAAAGCATGGTAAATGTGTGAATTTGGTGAGTTTGGAAGAGTGGCTTTTAAATGTAAGTGTTGAGGCTCATTCATTTGATCTTCTGGTAGGGGGAAGGAGTTTAGACACTGAAATAGATGATTGTACTTTTTCACAGCTACTATTCACTGTACAGTGGTACCAACAGGCTTTCAGCTGTTGATCACTCTTTCTAGGCACAAGTGAGAAATACTCACGGGCAGCAGCAACATCAGGTGCTATTTTTAATGCAGGCATTCTGACTATGTACAGTAGTGTATTGGAATGTCACCTGAACAGGCTTTGTGTAAAACAGAAACAAAACCTGCACTGAAATCCATTAGCATTATATTAGCAACATTGCATCATATATTAAACTTCCTGTCATTGCCACTAGCTTACCCTGTTCATGGGTTATTTGCATAGAATTGGATTGATTTTTTTTTTTTTACATGACAGGGAATTGCTCTTTCATTAGAAAGATGGAGTATGTGGTGAATTTCTTGACTGGAGACTTTACCCTCACTTTGAAAGTAAAGTTGAAAAAGGTCTGAGAAGTCTCGTGATTCTGTGGATAACTCATTTCTTTTTCTGTGTTATGTCAGAGTGTCCATGTCTTCAGCTGAACCAGCTTGCCTGTAAAAATTTGATGGAATGAGGATGTGGGAAGACAGGGCAGGATAATTGGGAATGTCATAGCATAGAGTTCTGCCATCCCTGTTGGTAACTTTTATGCTAATTCCTTTTATAATTACATCCTTTGCATTTTTCCAGTCATGTGAAGATAACTTTGTAGCTGTCTACCTTCCCACCTTTGTGTGCTATAGAACTTACACAGATGCCCTTTTTAATTTTAAAACAAATATGTATACAGAGTTCAGAAGCAGAAAGGTGCAAGAACTGGCAATCTGAAATGAAGCTTAAAACTAGGGCTCCTGAAACTAGGCTGTCACCTTTTCCAGCCCAGCCTTCTTACTAGAGTTGTATGTTCCGTTCTCCTAACATGTTCTGCTTCAGTAATGTCGAGTACTCTCCTACCTTGCTCAAGCAGACAGTGCCTGGAAAAAGAATCTTGCAGCTCACAGTGCTCTAAAGTATGTTCTTTCAATACTATTTATTGTATAAGATTTCCCACCTCATAGCTTAAAGCTTCAGTAAACCAGAAAACAGGCAAGTAGCTATCTTTCTGTTGCTGTGGACACACTGTTAACTGCTTCATTTCTCAGTTCCAAGCTTAATATACAGCACTGGTGTGGTGAATCTGGCTCCAAAAGCTTCTGAAGATGCCTCCTGGTTATCTGAAGCTGTGTTCAGCCTGCGGATCGATAGACTAATATATTAGTGTCTTGTAGCATCATTCCCTTTGGGATCTCAATAAGAAAAGATTGTGACTAAACTCATAAGGTTAAATTGTTTTCTACCTGCTGTATTTTTTTCTAATGTTAGTGATACACTGGTCTAGTTAATAAACATATATCCAGTTATGAGACTTTACGTACACCTTATACTTCTCAAAATCACCAGCCTGAAATACTGAATTTTATGTGTGTCTATATATGTATGTATGTATGTATGCTTAAGTGTGTATATACATATGTGTATATATATATATATGTGTGTGTGTATGTATATATAATCCCTTGATGGCAGGAAACCTATGTTTAGATGGGAGGCATCTTCTCTTCCTCTTGTCCCCCTTCTGAAATTTTCCAGGAAGATGAACTTTGTTTTGCTTGAGTGTGCTCCCAAACATAAGAACGTGTGTTTGTTAGATGTGGTGAGTTCTGCACCACAGGTTCAGGTGAGTAGTAACAGACAGTACTCGGGACACTGTTCAGTGAGATAGGCAGCTACCTCTGCATCACCTGGTTTTATCACGGCACAGGGTTACCCACGCTAGGAGGCTCCAAGTGGTAGCTTATAGGGCTGTTCTGTTCAGCTTGCTCTTGTGATTATGTTTTGCCCCATTTTTTTTGACAGAATGAAGGTGAAGTGAGCCTGTAAGAACCTCTGGTTGTGTCTTTGTGTAGGTGCCTCGAAATTTTGGATGGCCCTGAAAACTGAAAGACCTTTTGGTTTTGTCTTTTTCTCCAACTTTAACATAAAAGCAGAGAGACCTAAAAATAAAAACAAAACAAAACAAAAAAACCCTTCCATTTGCATTAAACCAGGGAAGAATTCCTTGCTTTTTATTTAGGTGCTCCATAGCTGGAAGCAAACATAGTTGGAACAGACATCATGCTTAATCAATGACTTGCTTATGTGCCTTTTCAGATTTTTGTTTATTTATTATCACTGGAAGTATTGTGTTCAATATAGGCACAGGTCGTGTGGCAGGTTGTGCTGTACAAAAGGACTTTGCAGGTGTTTGGACAAGAACGTCACCTGCAAGCCAGATTGCTGAAGTGCAAATGTCTTCACAGTTCCTCGATGTCGAAACAATTCTTCAGATCTTTTATCTGGATGGTTATCGCTGCGCCTTCTATGTACATTTTTAGATCCCAGTAAGATGTACCAATACATTTAATTTCTTTCCAACTTTAGCAAGAAACCATGGAATTGGCACCTTATAGCTTCTTGTTGTATTTATGGGGGTTCTTTGCAGGGTTAGAAAAATGAGATTTGTTTTCCCTAATGCTCTGACCTCCCTCTTGTGGACATACATGTAAATAGACCTTGCATTCTGAGGTGGTGCCTGTGCAGTTTGTGTCCAAGACATTAAACAGTACCTCCTCATATATAGTGGTGCGTAAACACAATTTCAAATTTATACAGCACTATATATGTTTATCCTGAAACAGCTTGTAGCCTTTGAAATTAAACTCGAACATTAAAATGGAATACTAGAAGTACTAATTGCATATTCATGTTAGTGGACCTTCTTAATTTTAACATCATGTTTATTGGGCTTTACTTAAAAATGGAGAAACTTTTTCAGGGGCTTTAATGCCAGTGAGTTGTTGCCCTGATTTCATATGCTTTTCGAGGTCCCTCTAGTGGTCGGTATTGAACTTACTAAGAAACACAATACTGCAAAGAATGATCCTCCCCTCACATCCTGAGGAGATAAAATAATCTTTTGAGAGCAGATTTTTGACACAGAGCTGTACATAAAAAGCAATACATGATAGGTTTTTCAGGAAAAAAAATCTTTCATTTTAAGATAGAGTAAATTATAATTGAACATTCCTAGTAAAATATTTTAGCTTTAGTCTGGTTTCTTCATAGCAACCAGAAACTCCACATCTTTGTCTTCCAATACTGCATTTTTTTTAAATTCTGCAATCCTATTTCACTGAAGAATAAGTGTTGGCATCTGGAAACATGCTTTTCTGACAGAAACTTTTGAGCAGTATTTTTTTTATTCTTTCAAAACCTTCAGAGCAATTCACAATGGCTTCATCTTATAAGCATCTCAATAGAAGCATAATATCAATAGACTGTTGTCATCATGGTTTTGGCATATTAAAAGAAAGGAAACATAATGGGAAAGGTGGTGTCTATAAGCATTTGCTTCTTCAGCAACTGTAAGAAACAGTCTTACACATAGGAGAGAAAGCATCAACACATACACTTCTAGGAATAGAAAGCAATAACGGGATAAAGGGCGGAAATATTTTGATATGTATTTAGTTTTAGTATTTTAAAAGTGAAGATTTTAAGTATGGTATTTGTATGTAATTCTCTGAAGATTGCTCTCAGGCATACTGGGTGGGGGGGTTGGATATTGTAAATCTGTGTGCACCCTGTGCTGTTGCATTGCACCTGTGCATCTGGCAAGGCTTATGTGACCTGTCATTCTTTTACTTACATTGTTTTTACCAGAGAGGGTTTTGCAAGCATGTACGTAGTTGTTGTTCTTAATATTAGCCCTCTTAAATACTCGGTTGTGTTTTACAACTTGCCCGCCACAAAACTGCATATTTCTTTTCCTAACTTGGGATTTAAATTAAACTGTGTATAGAATATGTCACTTAAGCTGTGTCTTTTAAAAATAGTTTTTGAAATAAAAAATGAAAGTCCCTGACAGTTTGGTTTTTTTTTTTTCCTAGGGGGAAAAATGGGTGATATGCTGGTATTCTCTGCTTTTAGTAGGACAAAAACTACAATCTGCAGTTATGCCCATTCCCTTCTCATTAAGCTGGTCCATGTGCTAAATGATGGACTTGCTGCTGGGTCTGTGGTAGCAACAGGAGGGGTGGCCTTTAAAAAAATGGTTTTGTGTAGTTCAGAACCAAAACAGAAATGGTTTATTCACCAAGCCACCATGTTCGATAGCTGGGACATGTTAAGGTTATTTTTTTAATGCTCTACTAGAATTTGGAAGTGACAAAGGATTGTGGGCTTATTTATTTGTTGTTGTTATTGTTTGGGTTTTCTCTGAAGTATTATCAGTCTATATTCTAAACTCCTGGAAGAGACTGGTTTAGTTTCCTCCAAGTTTATTTCTTGTGAAGGACAACAATTGACTTCTTGACTTCATTTAAATCAGGAAATGAATGCCAGCTCTTAAAATATTTAAAAATTGCTAACTGGATGTAAGTGAGTTGCGGAATCGGTATGTTCTGTTACATTGACCCTGTGCTGAAGTGTGAATATGGTGTCTTGGGGTTTCATCTTCTGCTCAGTTCTTCTATGGAACAGAGAATCTTTACAGAATTGAGGTGCTCTACTTGATAATGCCACTGGGTTTTGATATCTTGAAATATTTTTTTCACTCATCCACTTTTCTTTTAGGAAACAAATGACTCCACTGATGTACGCAGCTAGGAAAGGATACCCTCAGGTTGTTGCTCTTCTTGTCGCTCATGGATCACACATAAATGCCCAAGATGAAAATGGGTATTCAGTAAGTGATTTACTTCTGTGTGTTGTAATTAGTGATACAAATTTTCAAAAGCAAGAACACACAAACTTGTTTAGAAGTAGAGCTTCCTCAGAAATACTCATTGGTATATTCTGCTTTAACACCGCTTTGTGATTATTTTGCCTTACATGTCTTTGTCTCCAGATTCTGCCATATAAGAACATGTGAATATTACATTATTGATTGAAACTCTGTTCTTTTTTACTCCATATCTAGACTGGGTAAAATGAAGTTGTTCTTTGCAGGCATTAATATGGGCAGCACAGTGTGGACATAAAAGCGTCATTTTTAAGTTGCTCGAACTGGGAGCTGACAAAAATCTGCAGACTAAGGATGAGAAAACAGCAGCAGAGCTAGCAAAAATCAATAAACATTCAGAGGTATTTCTTTTCTCTTGGAAATGTAAATTCTGTGGTTATCTTCAAAAATTTGTTTACTAATTATATAACTTTCTGTAGAAATGTTACTTTAATAACTAAATTATAGCAGCTAGTTGAACACTTGTGCTATTACATCTATATAGACTATTTTCTGTTACATCCCAACTTTCCACAGGGTTCTAAGTACTATAAAGTTTTTGAGAATGTTGATTTTTTTTTTCTTAAGAATCCTTGACTTCAGACTTAGAACACAGAACAAGGGATAGTTTATGTTAGTAATGTTGATATGAGAAGCAGAAAAATTATGTGTTGGTTTTTACCTGTCTGACAAAGTGTGTGAGAGAATGTGGGTATCAAACTAATTTGCAGTGTATAGTTTCTGATTGAATTTGGAAGTGAAAAGGCTAAAGCTAAAATGAAGGGGGAGTTGGTACTAACCATCTTGAAAATCCATTGTTGGGAGGGAAGAAGGTGTAAAATAATGTGAACTGGACATCGGATCGTTGGAAGAGCAGCCACTAATTGTCAATGTAAGGAGAGAACTGCTGAAGTCAACATATATACCCCTAAATCTGTTTACCACTGGTTACCACATGATGCATGCTAGATCGATCAGACCAGATTTCTTTGTATTTTGCTTTCAGTTGCTCCTATCAACAATGTGGCTTTTTGCAGTGGCTCTTCAAAAATGTATGTGAATTGTAGTTCACTTTAGAGCTTCTTTTTCTTTCTTTCTTTTTTTTCCCCTGCCAGACTCCAGGGCTAGGCAGGAGCAAAAATGATAACTATGCACAAAGCTGTCAGTGTGGGCTGGCAAGATCAGTGTCTGAGGCTCAGTGATCTGTTAGCTCAGGTTACTGAAAGAGCTACAAATGCTTTTTGCCTTTGATAAATGACTTGTTCAACCATATAATCTTATAACACAACTTTGACATGGAGGGAATACAGGTTCCCCACACTTGAGAGGGTGGGTCTTGCCTCTTGACCTGTGAAGCGGTAACTTTCACACAGTTATTTCAAAGTCTTGCAGATGATATTGAGATATTTAATGGTCATGAGCTTTCTCCAGCTTGGGGGTCTGCTCTTCAGGCTGTTGACAGTCTTGGGGGTCTGCTCTTCAGTCTGTATGACAGGTTCTCATATAGACTACGTCTGCAGAAACTGTATCTGGAAAGGGAGATATTTTTCTTACATATTGTACTGGGTTTGGCTGGGATGGAGTTATTTTTGTTCCAAACAGCCCTTACGGTGCTGTGTTTCGGATTTGGGACCAAAACAGTGCTGACAACACGGCAGTACTTTGGCCGTTGCTGAGCAGTGCTTGTGCAGTGGCATGGCCTTCTCTGTTTCCCACTCTGCCCCTCGCCTCTGCCGAGTGGGCTGGGGGTGAGCAAAGGGCTGGGAGGGGGCACAGCCAGGACGGCTGACCCCGGCTGACCCAAGGGATATTCCGTACCATAAAACATCACGCTCAGCAATGAAATCATCGAGGGAGTTTTTCCAAAGTAGCTGTTACTTGCAGACTGGCTGGGCATTGGTCTGCTGGTGGGAGGCAGTGAGCAGTTGCCTCTTTTGCATCACTTAAGGTTTGGAGTTTTTTTTCCGCTTCATTTATTGAACTGTATGCATCTCAATCTGTGATTTTTTTTATTTATTTTTTTTTCCTCACTTTTACCGTTCTGATTCTCCCCCAGCCTGCTGGGGTAGAGTGAGTGAGCAACTGGGTAGGGTCTTATTTGCCAGCCAGGACCAACCCACCACACATGCATATATGTATATGTGTATATAAAACCAGCTAGTCACTTCAATTTCAGGAAAGTGGTTTCACCATTCCTTTAGGTTTACTGAGGTTCTACTTGTTTTGCTGGATTTTCTAGTAACTATCTCAAAACTCAGGGGCAATTCAGTTTCTGGAATCCATCACTGATGCATAGTGATGTCTGGCAGAAAGCTTACTTCTTTAATCAGTTGAAAGAATCCCTGTCTGACTGATATAGTTAAGTTAGATTGTCAGTTGTAAATTGCTAAATGTTGGATCCATATATGCACTGGAAATGGAGATATTAAAATAGTCATACACCCTGTGCTCTTTAGACAACTTATTCCCTTGTGTGTGTAGAACTGTTGTCTATGAACCACAAAATTGAGTATGTTGGTGTATTCCTGCTTCTGTAATGACAGATGCTAGGCTACATAATATCTACTGTTTTGCTCTCCATCAGTTCATTGTTGTGCTGGAATTCAGTTAATTCAGAAATACTCGTGATAAACTCTGTGGGCTTAGTCTTAACTCCCCATCATAGTTGCATGCTTTAGAGAAGAAGTGACAGATGTTTCATGTTCCCTGTAAGTAGTCATTTATGATAGAACTCTTTGTAGTCTTACTCCTGTGTCTTTATGCATTTTGATTTTGAACAATAATGAATTCATTTTGGCTCTTCCAGATTTATAGTTTACTCTCTTTGGCTGCAAATCACTTGCAAGGGGGATGCCATGAAACGATTAAGCAAGAGGCTATCTACAAATTTCTGACAGCTGCCTCTGACCACGGAGCTGGGTAAATGCAGTCATACTGTAATTTTAGCTTATAAACATTCCTAAGAGATTGTCTTTATTAATATCAATGATTAAGTTGCACTGATAGATATCGTGTATTGTTTGGAGTGCTGCCAAGAGTCCACAGTAAGTATATTAATGAACTATTAATTTCTCAAGATTTCCAAGTTCCTTTGCATTATAAACAAAGAGCATGCCCTAGATCTTTCCTTCCTATAAGTTGGTGTAAAGTACAGTGTCACTTCAGTACATTTCAGCTCTGTTAGATTTGTATGCTCTCCTTTTGGATACTCCTTGTTGTGTGGTTGTCTTCATTTGATGTTAAATTTTTTATATTTTCAGTGAATGCCTGTTTTCAGCTTCACAACACCAAGAAGGGCTATGCCACTTTCTTTATTTCTGCGTATCTGAGAGTCAACATTAAGTATGAACACTAGTTAAGCTGTAGAAGCTTTTGCATAGTGTGCCCCTGACCCTCAATCTTGCAGGTGTCCTGTGACTGAAATCAGCCCCTGATTCAGCAACTTCAAAGATCTCTGATATGGCTTTGTCCCAGAAGGACAAATCTGGGACAAATCCCTCAAGGATTTTTATGTTAACGATAGCTAGTTCTGATGTTTCATAACTTTGAGCATCTATGGTAATTAGTAGAACTCTTTGTTTCAGGAAACAGTCCCCTGGAGTGTCTCAGATGTCTGGCTGTTCAACGCCTGCTCTTGCAAATATGTCTTATCCGTTTCCACATACACACATACCCACTCCATAGTGAGTTGTGGGGTTTTTTTCCATCTAGTGATAGTCGAGATGTACAGTGATACCTGTGTTTACTCCATCACAGTTCCTTGAGCTGGATGTCTCCTTCCCACCATTTGCCTGCACAATGTTCATCACAGGCATTGCCAGTTGTCCTCTTAAGTCGCTGTTCTCTCATTTGCTCCTAATGCATCATCAATTGCGGACATCAGTTGTGCCCCACCATGCAGCCTCAGTCAGTATAACTTGTCGTCCTTGCTGTTGTCATCTTTTGTCATCCTTAGGTAGTGAGTATAGCTTCAGTCCTTCCTGTCTGCCATCCTAATTAGACAATTGTCCTGGCTCCAGAGCCCTGGGCTAGAGAAAGAGATGCACATACCTGTTGGGAATTTGCCTTCTTCAGCTCCTGGATTAGGTCCTTCTCTGGTTCAGGAGCTTTCAAGTTACTGTCTAGATCAGGGGTGTCAAACTCACTTTCACCGGGGGCCACATGAGCCTTGCAGTTGCCTTCAAAAGGCCAAATGTAATTTTAAGCCTGTATAAATGTAACTGCTCCTACATTTAGGAGTTCGACACCCCTGGTCTAGATGCTGAATAGCCCTTTCTTTGTTCTGGGAAAATAAGTCCTTTCCTTGCACTATTAGCAGAACCAAAAGTCATGAGTTACCCAAGGGCTCCTAAAACCTTTGCAAACTAGTCAGTTTGAATGCCGGTTGAAGGGCCTTGGTTGTACCTTCAGAAATCTTGAAATGCAAGATTCCCAATGTGCAAACCGGGAATATTTTCTTATGTATTCAGAATAATTTTCAGAGAGGTTTCTTTGGGGTTTGGTTTTGTTTGCGGGAGGGGGCTGTGCTTGCCGCTTTTCTCCCCCTTTTTTTCTCCCCCTTTTTTTCTCCCCCTTTTTTTCTCCCCCTTTTTTTCTCCCCCTTTTTTTCTCCCCCTTTTTTTCTCCCCCTTTTTTTCTCCCCCTTTTTTTCTCCCCCTTTTTTTCTCCCCCTTTTTTTCTCCCCCTTTTTTTCTCCCCCTTGTTTTCTCCCCCTTTTTTTCTCCCCCTTGTTTTCTCCCCCTTTTTTTCTCCCCCTTGTTTTCTCCCCCTTGTTTTCTCCCCCTTGTTTTCTCCCCCTTCTCTTTTTTTTTTTTTTCTCCTTTTTCTCCTAATTTTAATAGGAGCTCTTTCAGTCTTTCATGTGAAAAGGGGGCAAAGCTTCGTTTCAGGGCCTACAATAAGACAGAGCAAACTATCTCAACTCAGGGCTTTGGTGAAATGTTCACTGTAGCAAGTGCAATAGTCCTCTTTGCATTTCATATGATTTGCTTTTTGGTGTAATTCTGTTAATTGCAGTTGTTCATCTGACTGTTGAAAGCTGTTTAGATTTTTTTTTCCCTTCTATTTTTATATCTTTTGAGGAATCAAAATTAATATTTTATCTTTGTGTGCAAATGTTAAACTCTAAACCTATGGTGGGTTATACTATTTGTTCAGTCTACCTTCTGAACGGAAGTCTTCTGACAACAAAGTTCTTCCCAGGCTAATTTCCACCATCTTTAATTATAGACATACCTGTTTTCTTGATAACCTTTTTTTGATATAAACAGAACAGGAAGATTAACAGGTGTGGGCTGAATGCAGTTTAAATGAGTGTTATCTGATAAGAATACATAGTTGTCTTCCTTAACCCCGCTTCCAAATTTTTCAAACTTCTGTGATTCAACTTTAAGGTTCAGTTGGAACATTTTACTGCTTATAACAGCATTTATTTATGAAAATAATTCCCTGTAGGCTCAATTCAACTCATTAAACTGAAAAGTCACTTATAAAATTTTGATAGGTTAAATTGTACCCCATAATGCTTGATGCTCATGAGATACTACTGTCATCAGTAGGTGTGTACAACTTTAGGTGGCTCCCCCGTGGTTTGTCTGGAGAGCTTTTCTATAGTATTTTTTTCCTGGATGTCTCTTTTAAATTTCCACTGTATTCATCTCAAATCTCATTAATTATATTTACAGTTCCTATTCAACTTTAGATGACATAGAAGTGTTTTTACATGGTCTTGGTCTAGAACACATAATAGGATTATTGAAGGTAAGTTTGTGATGTATCTGCTATCTGTAAAGTAATTTATGAAATCAAAATGCACCTACAGCATAATAAGTTCTATGTCTATTAGTATTTAAATTCACATAAATGTTTTAAATTAAGTCAAATAAATTTATTAAACAGAAGTTTGTATATAAAGTGTTATGTTAAACTGCAGTGGACTGGATTGGATTATTTAATTTTGATTATGTGCATTAGTTACAACATAGAATGTTTCTAAACTGGAGAAATCTTTCATTGCTTTGATAATGGTGGCATTTAGTGGATTTTGTTTCTGAAAACTGAAGTAAAACATAAGTGAAAAAAAATCAGTGAAAAGTGTCTTCTGGAGTTCTTCTTGATGGCAGAAAATCCTTTGTTTTATACAGGAAAGAGCTATAACCTTAAGACAACTTCTGAACATGCAAAAAGATGAGTTAACAGAGGTCAGTTTACTACTTTGCAACTTAATTTAGTTTTCTCATCTTTCTTAAATGTTTTTAATGTCTTGTCTTTAAATGTCTAACCTTGTAAGAACTTCTTTTTAAGATCTGTTTTCAGAATCTTCTGCAACTTCTTGAATTTTAATGTGAATATAGACAGGCCTTTTCTAAAGTACGTAATCCCACAGATCAGCCTTGAATTCTGAGTTGAATTCTTACATCTTCTCTGCCTAGATCTGACTATGAAGTGGAAATCCCCAGTATTTCTTTGCTGCAAGGATGTGGGAGTTGGGGTGAGCAAGAAATAGCTCCATTTAAAATTTTAGTTGTTACCATTCTTAGTATTTAATTATGTTTTCCCTGAAGGGAAATCAGTGCTAGGATTAGCAGTAGATAATCCTAAACAACTACTTTAAATGTGGTCCTCCTTTGTGAGGTTGTAATTTCTGTGGGGAAAAACAAGAGCTCTCTTGCATTGTGGAATCTCATATCCCACACAGGTTTGTAAAACCGTACCAAATATATATATATATATATATTTGGTTTCTTACAGTTTACTGCAGCTGGAAAGATTGATATTTTGCTGTTATCTTGAACTAAGTGATGCATTATTAAAAGGTTTTCGTTTCCAGTGAGATAGGGTGGTTGCTTTTCCTTTGACTTCGCTGGAATAATTCCTGTGGGAAAGGAAAGACTTGCTGTGCTTACAGAAGGGTGTCATAATAAAATCCAGTCATAGGAGTCTCCTTGGAACAGCGTAAGTACTTCAGGCCACAGTATTCTTCTGAGCGCTCTGTGCCTGCTCTGAGATACCAAAGATGCCTCATTAAAATAGCTGCTTCAGGGCTGCTCCCTGCTTCTGATGCTGGCTATGTCCTCAGTGTCAGCTTTTGTCCTGCTGTTTTGGTACCAAGGAGGCACGTGTTCAACAGCTGGAACTAACGTTTGCATACAGATGTTAATATTTCTTCAGAGTTGTGGTCACCAGGATGTTTCGTATGAAGTTTTGTCTTGTAACTGAGTAGACTTTCAGTGTTTGGGCAGAGCTCAGAAGTAATTCTGTATTCTCAGAGTGTGCGTGTATAGGAAGCTGCTTTCATGAAAGGATCTTTAAGCGTTCACTCAGACCTAACTATTACAAGGCATGTCAGCATGTTCTGATGTTAGTGCTTTTCTGAAACCCCAGGATCATGCCCATTGGTCAGCATCCCATTGTGGGCTTCATATGAATCCTAAAGCCCCCATTGACAGGAATTTTGCTCTTTAAAGGAGATTTCTGTGGCTTTCTTCTCATCGCTCTGTGAGCTGCTGTCTTGGTTGTGATTGCATTAAACTGCAAATCTGACTCTGTGTTCATATTGATCACCTGGTTTGTTGTAATAGTTATTTGATTTTGTCCAGGGGAGACTGGGAGAAGGTGAGAGGATTGTGGACTTTAGAGAATGGCTAAGCCTTGCAGTTCCTTCGCCAGAGAGACATAACTTGACACAAACTGGTAACTTCCCAGTGTTTGAACATGTCTGAGGCTCCCTATTATAAAGAGGGCTTCTTTGGACCAGCTGAAATAAATACCTGGATCAGCTGCTCTTGCACAGGAAGATAATATCTATAGTAACAAAGTTGTTTTGCCTCTTGTCTCTGCAACAGCAGGAAACAGTTCCTGGAAAATAAATTGCGCTTTGTGCTTGGACATAAATTAATTAGTCTTCAACTGAGAGTTTAAAAAATTATATAACACTCCTGGTTTATTTGCATTTCATAAGTTATCCCAAATTCTTGATGCAGTCTAGTTTTAGAGCTCTACTAACAGTTTCTCCCCACACTGCTGATAGAACAAATCTAATCTATTTTCTAGTAATTCCAGAGTTGAATGTTTTTAGCGTGATGGCAGATCTTCAGCTAACAGCCAGCTATTTTAAAGAGCCTGGATCTTATTACTACAAAGATTAATGATGACCTCTGATGGATGCCTCTGAACCAAGCTGCTTTGTATCCAGAGAACTGGGGAGAAATCCTGTCACTAACATGATATGCTTTCTTCCATCAAACAATATCAAAAAGATATTTTCTCTGTAAATATCTTTATCTGTATTCTACAACAGAGCCTAAACAATGACTCTTTAGAGCTGAAATCTCCACATTCCTCAAGCTTATAAACTGTTCCATGCTGAGACAAGTCTGTTCAATATACTGGGACAAGTCTATTCAACATTTGGAGGTTTATTTCTGATTCTGTGCTACTTATAACTCTCTAATCTTTTTTTTTAGTTTTATTTGAGCATTTATCTCACAAGTTAGCAGCAGAAGTAATTTTACTTCTCAGTGCTTTTAGGACTAAGAAGGTTTGTTTCTCACATGGTTATTAGTTTAGAATAAGAGAAAATGGCATTCTGTTCTGGATTTGAAAATGCATAATGAAAATTTGACACATCAAAATTGAAATTATAACCCAGAAGTTTAACTTCATCATTAGAGAATTATCTGGTCTGTGTACTTCCATATCACAGTTCCAGGGCTCTCCTTCCTCTGTTCCCCTACCCCTCAAAAAAAGCATTTAATATTTGGCATAAAATTGTCAGGTTATTAAAAATAGAGGCTACTTGGGCAAGGTGGCAAGGATGTAAGAGTTCATGCATAACTTCACTGGTTTTACCTGAGAAGTATGTCATTTTTAATGTCTTGAGGCAATCTGTTATTTGCCACTTCTTTCATTGCCATTTAAAGGATGACAGAAAAGTCATTTTGATGCTGGAGCATGAGTTTGGGGCATGGATTTTCAGGAGTCTGATGTGGTGGTGCTGAGTCAGTGATCCATTTGCAGAAGGAGGAAAGTGCATTTTATTTATAAGGAAGGGAAGTACATCATCTTCCTGATACACTAGTCAGAAAACTGTATTCTGATTTGCTTGTTCCAAAAATGAGAAGATGGAGTCAAAAGCAAACCAGATCTTCACAATAGTTCTTGCTTTAAGCAAGATAGTTTTAATATTCAATAATAACTGCCATTGTGTCCTTTGAAGAGTTCATTTATTTTGTTAATTATAATTAAAAGTAAATTTGCTGCTCTTATCAGCTTACTTCTGCATCATGAAACAACTGCTGTAGTGCTTTGTAAGCATTAAGAAAACATTAGTTCTTACCAGATAGGGCTTCACAAGGCAAACCTGAGAACTAATAAATGGAGCAAATTTACGGTTCAACATAAGTAAAGCAAATTATTTCTAGGAAACCTACATCTTTCTCTCTCCAGACCGCTGGTGATATTTACCAAAGAGAATTGAGTACAATTGGTTCAGGTACCCATGGCAACCTATTGGAAACTCAGAAGTTCATGACACCTGTGGTTAAACCCCCAGTTAATCTTGTTGGGATTTTACAGGACTGAAGAACTTACTTGTCTATGAACTTTGTAACTTGGTTTTGAAATGTTTAAAGACACGCTTATGAGTCCATGGCTACGAGTTACTTGTGATTTCTGAGCACCTGGTGGAGAACCTGCAGGACTGTTTTATGGAGCCACGTTGAACACTGGGCATCAGAGACAACAGCCTCACACAACACAAGCATTTCTCTAGGCACTTTCTCTTCCCTAGAACTGCTGCTTGGCATCATCTGAGGAGTTGAGGCTGCCTGGCATTGTGATCTGATGTGTGTTGTCAGCTGTTCATTCAAAATTCTTCCTGCAATAATTACAGAAATCTGGGAGACTGCAGACACTAAAATCTTAAGATTTCTGAGGCTGCAGGAGGGAACTTGAGGTCCTCAGAACATCAGTGAGAGCCCCACATGTTGTACCTCTGAAGACTGTGGGATCCTTACAGTCTCAAATTCCAGAGTGGTCCACTCCTGCTGGGTCCAGGTGCTCAGCTGGAGAGTTAGGAACATAGTCAGACTTGGAGCTGGCATTACAAGCTTTTCCCTTTGTGTGGAGAAGCATCCTCGTAGGGCTGCTAACAGCAGAAGTCCTGTGTTGCACCGCAGCCTGCCAGATGAGCAAGGAAAAGTACTGAATGTGCCACAGAAGTACTTCCCTTTTAACAAATGGATTTTTTTTTTCTTCATTTAAGTGTTCTGCAAGAAAACTCTCAGTCTAAGATTTAAATGCAAGTCACATTTTAATCTGAGATAGTTGATGTGTAACACAGATGACAATGTTTTCTGTCCCAGGCATCACTTGGAGAATCTCAGTTACATAGTATGTATCTTCTGAAGAAAATCATGTTTTTCTTCGGCTAAAAGTGACAAAAAAGCCTTGAACACTTCAGAACCTTTCTGTTGTTGTTTGCAGCATTAGCCAAGTGTGTGGAAAATGAATGGATCTGAACTTAGGGACTCTATAAGCTGATGTTAAGTAGTATTTAGGCTTGATCTTAATTTGAGGTGAAAAATCTCTTCTGAGTTTAGAAGTATTGAAACTGTGCTGTCCTTCAGATATATAGAAACGTTGCTTTTACAGCCTATTTAATGGTAGAAACATCTGGTTGAATGTCCTTTTAACAGATCATATTCTCTCTCTCTACTAGTTTCTGATAATTTGAATTTTTGGAGATAGTGTGAACCAACTAGATTTCTTTGTAGACATAACTTTTTTTTTAATTAGATTCTATAATAAAATAAGATTTTTAAAGAGGTATTGTATCTTATGAGACCCGTTTCTCTAACTGTAAAAAAATACACACCCAAAAGCTTGTAAAAAGCACTTCTTAAAACCTGACCTCTTTCTGTAAAATTCTCTGTTTGATGTTGATTTGACAGTTTCCATTCTTTCTAAGTTAATGCTGTGTTACCATCATGATGATTGGTTCTTTTGCAATAAGAGATTACTGAGATGACTCTGAAACAGATGAGAATAGCATCCTAACAACACAGGGGTACTTACAAAAACTGCTTTTTTCTTTTTAATAAACCTTAAGCAGATTTTCTGAGTATCCTGTGCAATTTCATCTTGATTCTTCCTCAGTTCTTTGTAATTTTGTTTTGCATTATTGAATAATTTTTGTGGTTTTATTTTTTCCATTGGCAGTTACATACATTGTAGTTGGTTGCAATAACTTAAGAGCAACTTATTTTGAGTTTTAATAGTTAGAAGCTCACACAATAAATGGTACTATACTGTTATATCTAATATGCATTAAAAGTAAATCAAATTTGGGATTACTCTTTCAATTTAGATCGGCATTACAAATCCTCGAGATCAACAGACACTCCTAGATGCTATTAAAGAACTACAAGTGGAAGAATTAAGAATTGAAGACCTCCCTGAAGTGGTAAAGGTGGAATTGAGGTATTAACTGTATATCTAAGGAAATGGAAGTGAAATATGGATTATTTATGATGACTGTGTTGTTTTCTATAGCTCAAAGGTAAAATTCTCTTATACCTTATCCCATGTATAACATTCATGAGAGTACATCAGTTAGTAGAGTACGAGGGCTGGTTTAGGTGTGTTTTGTACAAAGGAAGTTGGAAGCATAGATTTCTGTTGTAGGTATCTGTTTATGGGTTATATTGCCATTATATGCCATTGCTTTGGCTGTCTTTTTGAGTGGTGGATTCTTTCTTTGTACCTCACACGGTTTCATGACCTTGCATTGCAGGGTTTTTACTATTATACCTTGAGTTCGTATCATAAACTCTGAAACTGGCTTCTCGTGCTCCACTATTTACTCGTTCTTTCATTTCTCTGATAGGCTTCAGTGAGCAGATTTTGTTATTTCTCTGTGGTCTTGCCCTCCTTGCTTCCCTGTGCTTCAAGAACGTAATTTACTCTTGCAAAAACCCCACGTGGTGTGATCTCTGTAATTCTCTGTTTTGTCTGTAGACCAGACAGGCTCTAATAGTCTTGCAATCAAATTTGTCTGATTGTAAGATGCAATAAAAAGTTGTGTGGGAGGGAGATGTGTGTTTGTCTTAAATCATAAATGTGACTTTTGAATAGGTTCAGGATTTTTTCTCGTTTTTCTCTTCCACTGGAAGCAGTTTTAACTTGCTTCTAAAATACCTCATTTTTTTATATTACAAATTAAGAACTTCATAAGATGTTTTCCTTATCATAGATTATATGCATTGGTAGAAATAGGTTTATAAGGAAACTGTTTTTTAAGAAAGTGTTACTCCTTTCAACTCTCATTACAACTTGATATTTTTTTACATTATTGATTCATTCTTATAGCTTTAAGTATCAACTCTGCAATACCCCTTATACTTGTAGTATAGTCTTGTGCAATTGCATGAAAGCCAGGCTGGAGCTGAGAGGAACATCCCTCAGAAACCTTTTTAAACTTCATCAGTTCCCTAAGCACTGGTACAGCACTTCCCACATGCAGTGAATGAAGGCTGTATCAAGTGCAGAGGTGTCTAAAGCCTTCTTAAACCTCTGCCCTCTATTTTGTTGTATAAATATATTTTTTTTCCAGAAGAGAGTCGTAGACTTGAGTTTAGATTCTGTATTCATAACTTTCCTCTTTTTACATCCCAGAACTACAGTGGAATTGCTCCTGAAAATGGGATTTTTGATATTTTAATTTGCAAACGTTTTAGAATTTACTCGGGCAGAAAACTGTGGCTTGCCTTTCAGAGGCTTTAGTCAATTGGGCTGTGTTTAACTTAGAGAATACCAGTTTGGAGATGCTTCTCCTTCCTTACTCTTTAGCTGCATCACTAGTAAGTTAGATTCTCTGTGCTTCCTTCTTTCTTCCCAGTCCCACCACCATTTGCATAGCATTGTGTTACCTTACCAGCCTGGCTTGAAAAAACTCCTCTTTGCATCCAGTCTACTCATTAAATAACTTTCTACTGTCTAGAAAAGTAAGAGTTCAGTTCCTCTTTAAAGTGTGTGTCACTTGAGAGGGAGCTTTGCAGCCTGCTTTGGGTATGTTTTTGCAGCGTGGTGCCGAGTTTGAGCTGTGGGATGTGGGAGAGCTGGGTGATGGTCTTGACTCTTGACTAGTGACCTGACAGCTGTGCTGCTACTTGGTTAGATATTTCTTCCCTCTCCAAAAAACTGGGGAGAGCTGTCAGCGTTATTTGGATACTGTAAGGCTAGACCTTTGTTAGTCATGGTGTTCATTGGACCAAAGAATGTGCTTGGGTTCAAGTTCATTCTGTATATGTCAGCATCCTTTGCGGGCAGCTGAATCACACAGACACTGTGCGTTAGCAGTCATGTCATGATGTGGTTCTGCCAGAGCATTGTCTTTTGTGCCTTGGTTACATGAGTCTGCCTAGCAAGTACTGCACTCCCATGGAGTCGTCCTTACACGTACCGATTGCTCCTGATGCTGGCGTGGTGCCCATAGCTGTTTCCATTACTGTGTTTACACAAAAGAGGCGTTGCAGCATGCTTCAGGTACCTTTTTGCAGCATGGTGCCAAGTTTGAGCCGTGAGATGTGGGAAGGCACGCAAGGCATTTGGGAAGTTCTTGAAAGACGGAGGTGGGCTGGGAGAACAGGGTGTTCATGTCCTAACACAGGACCTTGACAGTGCTTATAGTCTGTGAGAAGATTTCTCCATCAAAACAAGTACCTGTGTACTTCCAGAAGAGAATCCAGCTGCAAACTAATATGTGTGCTGTAAGGCTGAAGAACTAAAGTTTCACCACGCAAGAGGGTACAAGCCAGTATGATGTGGATACACCATAAATACTCTGACAGCACCTGAGCTTTGCTGCTGAGCTGAGATAGTGGGCCAGCCATATGGGTGACTGGCTGTCCAAGTTAGCCACCTTTAGAAAAGGATGTCAGCTCTTCAGCAATAGATAATTAGCTGCAGTTTAAGAGGACTTTGCCCAGTTTAAGCTTCATGCATTTTTGTGCTAGAAATGTATGGGTTTTTTCAGATTGGTCTTTGGTGGTGTTTAGTACACACATTCAAGCAGAAAGCTTACCAAGCTGAACAGAGGGAGTAAGTGGAGAAACACAGAAAGTTGACAGTTCACTGCATGTATGGCCAAATACAATAAAAAACCCACATGATGTCCTGTAGAGCCTCACACACCAGTGACATACGGAATTCCTAGTGCAGTATGGTTTTATATCATATGTAGTTCTTAAAACCAGAAAATGATTGATTGGTTAAAGATAGAAGTATACGAAATATGACAGCGTTTCAGTTATAGCAAGCACTGCATAGTTTTCTAGAAAACAGCTTGACATGTATTCTTGGAATCTGACCTTGAGACTGAAATCATAGACTATGTTTACATGCTATTATATAAAGATTTTACTTCCCACTTTTTCAAAGTCATCCTGTGAGAAGGAAAATCAGTCATTAAGTCATAGAAAAACTAACATAGTAGAAAATGTTGAACTGATTGATTATAAACTCACAGTGTCTAGCACTGTTTAGCCACTGGTGTTTTGACAACCATTAATTCTTTTAAAAAGTGATTATTTTTTTGAAAGCACTATTTCGATTTGCAAATACAAGAACATGTTACTGCAACAGATACAAAATTACAGGAAAATATTTTCAAGAACTATTATTGCTATAATAAAGAAGTATGAGAAGTAGAAATGTTTGGGATTTTTTTCTCCCCATTTCATGCCCATGACATATTTTATTTTTGCTGAGAATCCTTCCAGAATTCCTAAAAATCATTTCCTTTGTGACAAAACGGAGAAGGTGCCATATCTGACCCTAGCCAACTAAAAAGTTATCCTTCTAAGTATAAGGAAATTTTCATGAGCGTGGCTTGACTGTAGTAATATGAGAGAAACTGTCAGACTATCTCCAGCTGTGATTATTTTGTTTACTGTTCCATTTTTTACCCTAAATATTCAGTTATATTGTTCGGAAAGAAATAATTGTTTTATTAAACAAGCTGATAAGCTTTCTTACTTCCCTGTCTTCATAAAAACCATGAACAGACTTGGGTTTTAACCTCCAGTATCCCTTCTGATGCTTCTATATATTTCTGGTTTAAGTGTTTAAGTTGTAACAATTCAGCAGAGTTGCAAATCACGGATGTCCTGTGCAGTGGTGGAAACTTTGCTCATTAGTGGTCTTGTGCCAGAGTTAAAGGAAAGCACTCTATGGGCTAAATTCAGTCTCTGTTTAGGTATTTGCACCACACTGGCATATAGCTTAGTGTAGCTGTTTGGCAAATTTGATGTGTACCTTTTTGCCATCAGAAGCAGCAGCCAGGAAGGTGCCGTGAGGATGTTGCATTGAAGTTTAGTAGCAGATTGCCCTTGGAAAGAGGAGCATTGGGGTCTGAATTAACTCATTCAAATCCTTCTGTAAATATAATGGGAAGTCCTGCGATAGGAACTTGTTTTACCCCTGCTTGTTATTCACTGGAGTGGCTTATAAGTAGTGGAAAATTTTCTACTGAAGACACAGGCACTTCTCAGGAGTTTTGGGTTTTGAGAGCTCATTCTTTAAAAACAAATGGATGATCTTCTTCCTCGCCCCCTGCCTTTCCTCTGCCCGGTCAATGGTGACAACTTTATAACTAGCACCAGGACTTGTAAATAACACTCTCTGAGGCTTATAAATTGACTGGGTGTCATGTGGGAGCTCTTGAAACTTAACAATGAAAGTTGTCTGTTAAGTCTTTCTATCCTTTTCTCTACTCTTCGGCGATACTGATCAAACTAATTTTCAGAGCTGTCTTCCTGCTTCTGTTTGACCACTAAGTATATACTTCCTTCAAAGCAGATAACATGGGGTATTTTAGGCTTTGAGGAATGTACTTCCAAATCCAGGGGCCAAGTCAGTATTGTTGGATTCTTCTTTCTCCCACTGTGCTGAAGACTAAATGACTCTAACCTAGTCATTTCAGTTCTAGCTACAAAGTACAAACCAGATTTTTTTTCCCCCTACTCCCTCAGAAATGTAAGCTGCAGGTCAGGAATATTGATATGTCAGCATAAAATTGTCTATAAATTCTGTTTCTCATGTTGCGAGATTGATTTGTACACACATATGCACAGGAAAACAGTGCTGCAGTTATTATGCAATTATAAATGTGTTATAAAATTACTCATGCATCAGGTAATAAAATGTCTTCATTGATACTACAGGATTGACGAGAGTTAGAAACAGAAGTGGAGGTTAATAGAATGTTGCCAAAAAGCTTTTAGGTGACACTTTTTCAGCTTTTGGTGTGTCTAACCAGCTGAATGTTCCAGATAACTTAATGATGTGTTGTCCTTCCAAAAGAGGTGGTGGTGCAGAACTTGCTAGGATGTTAAATGTGGTGTTTAACTACCCTATGTTAAAATGACACCGCATTTTTTTTTCAATGCAATGAAAGTGCATGTCTGATTTGTTCACTAGCCAATGTTGGAAATGCATAGATAATATTTAATTTGCAAAAAGTTACGGCCTTTGACAAATAACAGAATATAATTTTATTTTTGTAGTGGAGATGAATTCCTCAAGTTTCTTCAGAAGTTGAATAAAGAGTGTAGTAAGCTGATCATTCCTGTGCAGACCGTGAATAAACATTTGCACGAAAATTCTCACAAGGTACTCAAGCAAAAAAAGAGAAATATAGGTTCAGAGTATATTATTCTACTCTAGAATATTGTTCTAACTTGTAAAATGAAAAATACAAATACTCATCGACCATCTTGATTATTGTATCGTTCTATAGCGCTGTCCAATGTTCTTTCTCAAAAGGACACATTTTTTTAATAATGTATTGCAAATATTTAGGCCACCCAATTAAAGGAGATAAATCTTTTTTCTTTGTGTTTCTGCTGATAGGGAAATTAAGGTGACAAAAGATTTCCACAGAGGCTGCCAGAGAGTAGTAGATCATGTGTGTATATCATACAACGAAAACACGGAATAAATGCAGTTATAAACTTTTTCTGACGCTCTTTTATGATACATTTAACTAAAAAATATAAAATCATAATGTACAGTAATGCTGGTAAATAACTGTAACTGTTAATAGATAGTGCTGCAGTGGGCACCGACTGAAAGTTTTATTGAAGTCTGCGAAGACTTGCTTTGCAGCGTTGAAAAGCTGGGAGAAGAAGTTACCAAACTGAAGGACCTGGTGGAGAAGGTGAGAGCATGAGTGAGGCTGTTAAAGACTGTGTACCAGTTTCAAATGTGATATCCATCAATGAAACCTTGGTCTGGCACAGGCTCTTAAGCTGTGGCTTGGACATTGCATTTACCACTCCCCCTTCACCCTTTCCATGGACAGAATGAGCAATAATCTAGAATATTCCACAGCGGCATTAGACAGTCTTTCTACCACAGGAAAGAATTAAGTGGAATGTATCCCTATGCTTTTAGACAACCACTGTGGCATAAACACCACTCTGAATAGTTACACTCTTACTTCTTAGTTAAGGAATCTTTTGTGTGGAATTATTGACTCACAAGGAAGATACTAAAGTTTTATGGATTGAATGGAAGGCATCCCAGATAACTCTGCAGAGTGACAAAAGAAGAGGGTGGGAGAGGTCAAGGCTAGATGTTAGCACCACATCAGTCATTCTCAAACCAACACAATGACACCTTCTTGTCAGATGGGGTCATTTTAAGTAATAAGCTAGTAAAAGGAATGGCGCTGGGATAGAGTAAATGGAGCATCGGTGTCAGAAAGGAATCTGTTGCTGAATGAAGCCATGTGGAACTCAGACCTTGAGTATAATGCTACTAATGTGATTTCCTGTAGTTTAAGTAAATTTAATGTGATATAACGGCTTTCTCCCGATAAATCACTTGACACCAAATATGTTTAAGAGGTAGATGGAATTTGTGGCAAAGAACTTTTTAGCTATTTATGTTCCTTTTTTTGCATATGCAAAAATCAATTTATGTATATATTTGCCTCCTGGATGTGTAGGTGAGTTACAAGGGCTGGGCGAGATCTGAGTTGGGTGCCACTTGACTTTGCTCTTGTCTGTACTTAAGGTTTTATAGCTGTCAAGATGAAGCACAGTGGCTTTTGTACCTGGTGTTAAACATGAGCCTTCTAATTACTTCCAAAATGTAATTCCTGTTCTGTTAAAATACTGTAATGTTTCATGACTTCCACTGATAAAACATTTTTGTGCTACTTAACTTATGGTGGGACACTTTTGCATGAATATACCACTGAAACATTTATTATGAAAAGTGTCAATTTAAGTGAAGCAGTTAAATGTCGTAGAGAAGTTTGTATGAATTCCCTTCAGTACTGTTAAGCTTAGTCACTAAAAGACTTCGCCAGCAGTACCTATTATGTCTGTAGCATATAATTTTTGAAAGCACAGTAGATGAGATGGCCTTTCAAGCGTTATAAACTAAGGTGGGGAATTGGAACCTAAACCTGTTGCACTTCATGACAAGGCTGCACTCAGCTTCAGCCCGTGTCTAATCTGTTACATATTTAACTGCCTGTTTTAACAAACAGTTGGTTTATTAATTAAATGGCAAAAGTTCTGGTTAAAATATTGGAAGATTAGCATTTAAATGTTTTGTTACTAGATTTTTGTGGCATCTATTCGCAGTGTGTTTTACCCCTGAGGAATTAACTTTGTAAACAAACAGTTTGTTTTTCTAATATATATTACAAAGCGATTGAGTATCAGATAAGATAAAGGTTTGCACACATTTCTTTCAATAGAAGCAGAGCAGAGGCAGACAATGGGAAAAATATGATATCAATCCTAGATGCATGCAGGTTCTTAGGACTGGGTATGTCATCACATACTTAAGAAGCTTTCACACTAACTTTTTTTTCTTTGCTGTATCTCTTACGTGAACTTAACGTCTGCCTCAGCATGAACAGATGAATGACCCCAGCCGAGTGAAACTGCCAGAAAAAGCACACACCTTGGAAAAAAGATTCGTAAAAATAGGAGCAGTAACATTGTTTGGATTTGTTTTTTTCTTATTTATAACTAAGTTAGTGGTAAAGAAAAACCTGACTTGAAGTTTAGTGCTATGAATACTGTTGGAAGACTTAGTCACATTATGCTTCTGCTTAGTATATGCAGTTGATCTGAAGTCATGTGAAAACTTGTGTAGTTTCTCATCGTATCTGTATTATTTGCATCTAGTAAGTACTTCAATATAGAAATAAAGTTATTAAAAATGAAAACTGCTACTGAAATATATCTTAGGGTTTTATTTTCAAAATTATTTCTGGTATAGACTGTAGGTCTAAAGCCTTGTCAAAGCTGCTTCTCTTTTTTTGCATGAAGTTGTAATTATTGTTTCATAATTACTATTGTTTCATAATTGTTTCATAATTACTTGTTTAATTTTTACCTTTAACTGTTGTTCAGAGGTGAACATAAGCAAGTAATTCTGATTATATCATATGTTTGTATTTAAAATTATGATGCAGGTGTCTTTTGGGGTTGGGAGGGTTTAAAATATTTTAATTATCCTATGCAGTTTTGTGTTAATAAGGATCTTCTCTCTTGCAGTTTTTCATATGAATCTATCACATGAAAAACTTCTCAGTGAAAAGTACTTTTTTACCTTTGTCACGATCACAAGGCTGTGGAGATCTTGTTATACCTTGCCTGAAAAGCCATTTCTCACTGAGCTATTATATTCAAATTATGTCTGAAATCTGTTTCCTTTGGGATACTGACTTCTGTGAAGAGTTTCATCACATCTATTAAAAGGATTGTAGCAGGCCTTTGCTATAAGAATGCAAACAACTTAGAAGGCATGTTTTGTCTTGGTCTGGTCTTTCACTACAACAGCTTCATGTTCAATTTTTTCTTAATATTTTCTCCACTTAAAAAGGTGTTTGTAATTCTGCAGTGAAACATTAATATCTGTTTTTCATCTGGTTACCAGAGCAGCTTTGTTGGAAAAAGGAGAATTGGTCTAAGTTAATTCAAATCAGTTATGTTTTTGCAGACTTCAATAAACATCTGTAAAAATGCTGAATATTTCTGAAGGGACATTCTTCTATCAAAATAAAACAGGAGGGGTCTAAAAAAATGAACACACTCAATGGGTGTGTCATGCTTTAGCTCTCTGTTTTTAGAGAAGTTGTCTGGACTCTTAATCTTTGATGTTCCCTCCAGAGACTAGTAACGAGAAGATAAAAACCTGAGTAGTCCTCCAGTTGTGGTCACACTTGTTCTCTGCTTTTTGTTTCAGAAAACAAGGTTGGGTGTTAGTCTGTTTCCTTGTCACTGCAATTGTTTTGCCTCCTTTCTTCCCAGGTTTCTCCTTCAATGCAAGGAACTTCCTACAGAGTGATGAGGCCAGAGGCAAATACAACATAAGTTTTTGTTTGTTGCTTTTTTATTGGTTTCTTGGGGTTTTTTTTCCCTATTCTGTTCCCAGCTTTGGATCAGAGGGGTTAAGCTGCATTTTCCACCACCACCATCTACCAGCACACATGAAGAAAAGCACATGCTATCAGCCTACTGACTTGAACCAGCAAAGTGTTTTGAGAAGTTCTCTCTTTCTTGGTATTACCTTTTAATTAATCCTGAACTAATGAGACACTTATCACAAAAGGAAGAACCCATGGAAATGGCAAAATCTGTGGAAATACAAAAATCTGTTAAGTGCAGTTTTAATTGCTTATCATACACATGGAACCTTATACATACAGAGCCCTCTGCTTCTAATTAGTTTAAAATACAATTCGAATGCAGTTGGCCAGTGATGAGATGGCTCACAAGTATTACTAGAACTTTGACATGTAAAATCTTTTGGGCTGTTCTGTTGGGTGAGGCGGAGGGAGTTTCCTTTTTTAATTTTGAGGGGATTTTTTTTGTTTGTGGTTTTCGTTTGTTTTTTTTTTTAATTTTCCTTTTTTTGGGGGGGGGGGGGGGCGGGGGGCGGAGTGAGTGGGAAGGTGGGCAGGCATTTTGTTCATACTGTGTTCCCGAAAGGTACTTTAAGTGGAATTATTTCAACTACTAGTAAGATTTCTGTGATACTGCCCTGGAGAAGATTCTGATACTTAGCCTCACTATTCTTTACTTCTCCACTTCCGTGAGAATTTGCGTTTAAAAAAAAAGCCACTTCAAAGGACACTGAAAGAAGCTTCCATTTCAAGAGATGCATTTTCTGTCACTAGCAGATCTTTTCATTTGGAACGGTAACTAAAAACGTAAATTATCTTTTTTTCACTAATTTGAAGATCCACGTGTCTGGAGGCCTTTTAAGCGAACTTTGAAGGTCTTGCAGTTGAATAGGAAATCTGCTCCAGGAAATACTTTTATCAGTATTTAACTAAATTATAGATACAACTATGAGAATGATGCCATCAGTGTAAAATTACCTATGAGGGGAAAAAAAATGCATGATACTTGCTGATAAACATTTTCTGGTTTTGAGAGTTAAAATAAAATATTCTTTGTAGACACGAGTTAAAAGTCTGAACACTGGGAGCTGGCCTCCGAAACACATTTGGGAGACACTGGTCCTGTTAGGTTATCTTATGTATACACACCATGTTGTGTGAGTAGGAAACGTTAAGAGCCAAATAAAGATTATTTTTACCATAAAACATTATATCTTCTCCTTCAGCTTCCAAACTCTGGCTTAAACAATGAATTTCAAGGTCCTTTATTCACTTCCGTGTTGTTCCAGTGCCTCTTTCAAATTCTGTTTGAGGAGGTATCACAGTATGGTGGTGATAGGGCAGGAGCCAAAGAGATTCCTTCAACATCTGTCCCCTTGAGCTACGCTGTCAAAGTTCTCACCCCCAGCAGCACCTGGTGAGGGAGCCTTCAGATGATAATGTCCCTGCTGAGAGGTCTCCTTCTGCAAGTCATCAAATTAAAGCCATTATCCCCCAACAGTAAAAAGACAATCATTTGCACATCTTTGAAGGGATTGGAGGAGAATGCTGAAGGGCTTTGCATGCATTAAGCAGGTAAAGAGGGCCAGCCCTGTGCGGTATTGTCCTGCTCTCCCAGTAGTGCAAATTGAGATGTGGGAGGATTGAGTGGATTGGACCTGGGGCCACATCCTGCAGATACATAATTGCTTAAAGGTGCAGCGAGGTTCCTACTTGCAATACCGTTGCATACCTAACTTCTCTTGATACAGATGAATATTCATGCAATGGCCTTTTCTGAGTCTTTAGACTGTTATGTAAAATTAGGGCCTTGAGTGATCCTGTGGAGATTTGAGAGAACCTGAAGATTTTTCTTTATTTCTAATTTGTCCTGCTCCAGATCAGCTGCAGGTTGTGTGTCTTCTGTCTCTTTCTGTGCTTTGGGATTTGCCTTGCTTTTTAAATTTGGCTTGTGGAGTACCTGGTCTGTCATGAAGCATTGCCCAATTATTCATGTTGGGTACCAATTGCAAACAGTAGACAATAATTTTAGGTACGTACATTCTTAAACTGAGAAAGTTGAGCTTTTTTATTACGTTCTCCATTGGGTTAGAGAAGTTCTGTGATTTCTTTTTCTTCTTCATCCAACTGCCTTGTTGGGGACAAGACTTAAGCTTGAGCTGTGCAGTTTATTCTTTTTCCTCTTGCCATCTTTTAACCCCTTCATGTGTTCCCCAAAGCTGTAACTTGCTCATATGTGTAAGCAAGTGTTTGCCTGCATTTGCTTTCTCTGGTACAGCAGTTCTGCAAAAGTTACAGGTCATCTCTCCCAAACAGAGCTTCTGTGTTACTAGTCAAGTACTACAAATGTTGCTTTGGGCCTTGTGTGGTGGAAGATGCTGAGTCTTCAGCCTTGCTGAACATGTCTCTTTCAGAATAAATTGAATAAATCCTTCTTACTCTGTGTCATGAAAGGGTGACTTAAGTGATCCATAGCTTGTTTGTGTTAGCTATCTGCTTCTTGCAGGCTGTTTCAGTATTCATACAGTAAGAAATCTTTCTGCATGGATAAAAAGCCTTGAAGGTCCAGCATGTATCATAACTGCAGGTTTCTGCTTTTAAAGACTTTTACTGTCATTTATTCGTTCTGGAGGCATGGGGGGAAATGTATATTTGCAATTTTTATTTCACTATTCTAGAAACAGGAACTTCCAGGTAATGGGTCTCTGTATTTTACAGACCAAAAATGATAAGTGGTGAGGTATGAAGTGGGTTATTACTGGCATTAAACGAATAATCTGATATGTATCATTAAAAGCTTTAATAACTGTTAAATTAGTTTTTATCCTGATTAAAAAGGTGTGGTTTCATGTAATATAGAGCCATAGTCTCTGTAAGCAGGACTTGGAGGGATCCCTCTGGGAAGGATTTTCAGTTCTTTTAAGCTGTGCTGCTGACTGATATATATGGGAAGATGCCTTCTACTTCAGGGTTGGGGGGGGTCTTACTAATTATTCTTCTCAGAGGAGCCATCAATGCCTTCAGATTTTCTGAAAGCAGTCCTTTTTTAATGTAAAAATGCGGGTTTAACTACATTATTTTCACTATTGTGTTGAAAAACCTCAGGTCCATATCATAAGGTATATTACATATTCAAAGAATTGGGTTGACAGTGTTCCTGGCTGCTCCACTGTCATCTCTCTTGCACGTGGCACGAGTTCTTCACTGGATGAGAAACAGTGTGCACAACAGTGGTTGAAGGCACATCAGTCTGCTCTGGCAGACGGGAGGCTGCCAGCCCCTCAGGGCTGCATTGGGTTGAGGGTGAGATCCTTCTCAGCGCTGAGGAGACCACAGCTGGAGTGCCAGGTCCTGTCATGGGCTGCCCAGTGTTAGAGGGACATTGACATACTGGAGTGAGTCCAAAGAAGAGCCATGAAAATGCTGAAGAGCTTGGAGCATGTGAGCTACATGGAAGACTTGGGAGCTGGGATTGTTCAGCTTGGAGAGGGCTCAGGAGGATCTTCTTCATTTGTATAAATACCTGGGTGGGGAGTTGAAGATGGAGCCAGGCTCTTCTTGGCAATGCTCAGACATGGGCCAAGAGGTGATGTGCCCAAACTGAAATGCAAGAAATTCCATTTAAACCTAAGGGGGAAAAAAATATCCCAGGTCAGACACTGGAGCAGGTTTCCCAGAGAGGCTGTGGTGTCTCTGTCATTGGAGGTACTCAGAACTGGACACATCCCTGAGCAACCTGCTGGCTGACCCTGCTCTGAGCAGGGTGCTGGACTGGAGGAGGTCCCCCAGGATACCTTCCAACCTCGTCTGTTCTGTCATTCTGTACAATTAATAGAAATAATTTGTCTAAGGTGAATGCATGCGAGGCCAGCACAGAGTCTAGTGATCAGAGAAGGAATCTGGACAGCAATAAAACCAGACTGCAGATGTGGTAAATGATTCTTCTGGAGATGAAGGAGCTGCTGGTGTGGTTGATAGAGGTAAAGGAGCTCCTGTTCATCCAGGAGGGTATCTCAGAAAGACCAAACAGGTCAACTTTTTACTGCAGGCCTGAGAAGGCTGGTAGTGAGGAGGACTGTGGGTCTGCTCAAAGTGGTCTAAAAGATTGATGGAATTTGCTGTCCTCTCTGTGGTGTTTCTTTTCCCTCCCTTGTCAGTTGATCCAAGATGTGACTCTTAAACTTCAGGAACAGAAGCTGACCACTAGCTGAAAAATGCAGTAAGTTTTTTTTCACACCTTAATGCTGATCTATTGCTTTTAAGACCCACTGGAGTTAGTAACTGGAACTATGTGTGTTCCAAGTTTCAATAGCCCTTAACCCAAAGCCCCCAAAGCCTCTGCTGCCAAAAGCTTTTCTGATGTGGGGTGGGCTTGTTGTTTTTAGGGGTGTTTGGTTTCTTGTATTTTTTTAAAGTTCAATCGAGAAGTGGATGAGTGTTAGCACCTCAAAAGTTGATACGACTCTGCATTTTTAATTTTCTTTCTGAAATGCTGCATGCTTACATCTGGTCTGTGTCTGTGATCTCAAGAAGTCAGACTGAGTGACAGCCTGGAAGACTGATGTCCTCTCTGTGTGCAGTCATGGCTGTAATGTGTTGTCTGAAGAACAGATCTGAAGGGTGCTTCCCAGCTTGCTTTTCCAGGATTTTTACCTGGGATTGACAATTGAAAGCATATTTTAGGAACAAGAACTGTGCGGTCCCTAAGTTACTTGGTAACCTTCAGAGTTTGTAACAGCTGAGGGCTGACTTTGAACTGTGGCTTGTCCATCTTGTTAATGATGGTTCATCATTTGGAATATCTGTTATCATGTATTTGCCCTATATAGATGATGCTAATTAAAAAAAAGTTGCTAAATTCTTTGTTGTTGAGTTTGCTTATTTGACAACTGTCAGCCACAGGGAAGCGAAGTCGGACCACTTCACCTGGAAGCTCTGATTTATGCTCAAGCAGCACAAACGCCTCTGTGCACTCGATGTAGGGGCTGATGCTGGAATAGTGCTGCTGTGAAAGGGCAAGACAACTTCTTTCCTTGTGCCTTGGCATTCAAGGACAGCTGCTCTCTTCTGTGGCACTAGCCTGGCTGATAAAACCAACTGACTGGAGATGTTCTGCTGCTGTGCTCCAGTTGTGCCTTGTGATGGTTAGAGAAGCTGTCATTAGCAGCAGCAGGAAGGGCGAATGGGGAGTTGAAGAGCGGAAAGGTTCTTCAGTGGGTTCTCAAGGCAGAGACGTTCTCATTGCAGGGAGAAAGGAGACCTGTGCCGGGAAGAGCTGGTTTAACATAGGGACGAGATGAGGGGAACAAGTGCTGCACAGGTGAAGGAGAAAGAATGTATTCAGAACATGCACGAAGGAGTGGAGGGGAATGAGGGTCGACGGTGTAAGGCCTGACCTGCTGCTGCCAGACAGGCAGCCCAGCGCCTCACCCATGCTTCTAGCAGCGAGAGGGCGTTTTTTTTTGTACCCACGCGTGGGTACAAGGGCAGGGCACCGGGGCTGGGCGGGGGTTGAGGCCGAGGCCTGCCCCGCAAGGCGCGGGCACGGCAGCTGCCGCCACTTCTGCCAGTGGCGATCGAGGCGCGCTCGCTCCCGGGAAGGAGCCGCTCCCTCGGGCGGGGGTGGCGGGACGGACGCTACAGCCGCCCTCGGCGGTATCCGCAGCCCCGGAGGCATCTCCCTGCTCCTCGGCCCGGCCCGCCGCTCCCGGCCGCCTCCCCCGCTGCCCCGGGCAGGGGCCGCCGCTCGACACCGGGAGGCGGTGCGGCGGCAGCGGGTCCCCCCGCCCCGGGCTTTGAGCTCCGCGATGGGGCGCGTAGCCCGACCCCCGCCCCGGAGCCCGCCGGCCGGGGGTCCTGGAGGTGCCCGCGGGGGCTGGGGGCAGAGCCGACCCGGCGCTGCTGCCCGCGAAGCCGCTGCATGTCTGCGCGTATGCGGTGCCCGGGGGCGCGGGGAGGCGGCCGGGCGGTGTCGCACCGCTGCACCGGGGCTGGTCTCGTTTTCTGCTGCTTCTCTCAGCACCAAGTCGCGGTTTCGCTCTGTGCTGTTCGCGGGTGCGCGTAAGGAGTGATAAAGCGGCGTCGTGTCAAACCCTGAGAGGTGCCAAGTGCTGCTGGTCTTTAATAGTCGGGGTGGTCGCGGCTGGAGGCCCCGCAGCAGGTCGCGTAGCATTTGCTGGCGTGTTTGAACTAACTGTCTGCTTGTAGGGTTATTGGAAAGCGACTGGCTCCTCGGGATTCCTTGCCTAATCAGAGGTGTTACCTCCTCCTCTTCCCCCAGTGTCTCTTGACATCATTTCATCCATCAGAGTTTCAGAGGAAAGAAAAAACAACCCAAAGCAGAACCCACCCAGTCTGTGAGCAGCCCACACTAGCCCCTCAGTTTTGCTGTGACTGCAGGGAAGAGCTGGATCAGGGCAAAGATGAAGGATGGGATCGGGGCTGAGCTCCTTGTCCTGAAGGATTTGGTGCGGGTTGAATCGAGAGGAATGCGGAGCGATGCACCGATCGGCATCCCCTGTACCCCGGGAGGGGATCAATAAACCCTGCGGGCGTGTGTGGGGATGCGGGGGCGCTTGATCGACGGAAAAAAGAAGCCTCAAGGTGCGTTTGCTCCTGCTGGTCATTTTTATTCCATGGGATTTCTTCTGTCCCCCGCGACTGACCTGATGTGGACCAAAACGTTTCTAACATGAACTTTCTCTCTGGGATCTGGTGGTCTCTTCCCCTGGTCTTGGTTTGGGCGACCCCACCAGTCACCTCCTCATGGTGGTAAGTTGTGCAATTCCAGGAATTTTTATTTGCTCTTGGGGAAGGTGGGGTCGGATTAATTGTAAATTAGGGGGGGAGAAAGCCTCTCCCTCGCAGGCTCGCACAAGCGGAGCTCTCTGCTGCCAGCTGCTCCGGGCCAGAAAGCCCGGCCTTAAAAGCAAGCGGGATTAGACGCTCTCGGCACCTCCTTCCACACCCCGTCCCTGCTTCCCGGCCTCCTCCTTCGCACAAGCACAGAGCAGCTGCCAGGGCTGCGCGGGGCTTTCGGCAGGGCCGGGGGCAGCGGGGGGACCCTCTCCAGCCCGGCCTGGGGGGCAGCGGGCACCTCCCGGCCCCGGGGCCGGCGGAGGCAGCGGGAGGAGGGCGGACCCACGGAACACGCCCGGGCTGCGCGGCTGAAGCGCTGGGGCTGGCAGCCAGCCCTCCGCGCCCCGCCGCCTCTGCGAATTGGCTACGACAGGGATTTTTTATTAGTATTCTTCCCCCCTCATCCCTTCCGCGCCCTCCCTGTCCCCTCTCTCTAAGTTTCTCCTCGCTGAATTGCAGACTGCAAGTGCAAAGGGTCGAAAGCCCTGCGGGCAGCGCAGGACCCTACTTCAAATGGTGTTTGAGCTCTTCGCGGCACGTCCAAGCGAGCTGTAAAACAAGGGTCCGTGTAACAGGTTAGAATGGAAACAGAAACCTGCCCCTCAAACTCGGGACGCCAACCAAACCCAGACTGAACAGTGTTGGCGTAGAAGAGGAGTTAAACCGCTTCCTATAAACCTGGGGAACACATTTAACCTCGACACGGGCTGACGCGGCATCAAAGCCTGATTTATCAGACTGAGCATATTTCAATAAAATTACTATCTGTGTCCATGCCCCTATAAAAGTTATTTATTGAAATGGCTTTTTGTCATGGTCTCTTTTAACTGCATTTTTTTTTTTTTTGGAAGTCACGGCTTTAGTGATTTTATGGTCGTATAAAGTAATGAAAATACAAGAAAAGGACATTTTCTTCTGTTTGATCCTTTCAGAAGACACCTATAGTAGTTTGGGTTTTATAAAAGGTACCTTTCGAAACATTTGAGGACTAATAGAGACCATCTGGATACAGATGATGATGTAATTTAATTTTTGTCAAGGTTTTTGTTTATTTTTTTTAAGCATGGAGCTGTAACAGTGGGATGTAGGGTTCTCCTAAATGCTTCACGTTATTAAAAAGCAGAGCATCGGCTACTAATTTTAAAGGATGTCCACCAAGGGGCAGAGGCAGCTGCAGCTCTGGATCCGCCAGAGGACGGTTCCCGCCCGCAGACGGGGAGCCGAGCATCCCCGCTTCCCTTGGGGCCGGTGCCCGGGGGGTTCCGCGGGCCCCCGGCGCTGCCCTGCCCCTTTTCTCCCGCAGGTACATGGGGGCCGTGGGCTCGTCGCGGGTGATGTGCGACAACGTGCCGGGCCTGGTGAGCCGGCAGCGGCAGCTGTGCCGCCGGCACCCCGAGGCCATGCTCTCCATCGGCCGCGGCGTGGCCGCCTGGACGGCCGAGTGCCAGCACCAGTTCCGCCGGCACCGCTGGGACTGCAACGCCCTGGAGCGGGGGCAGCGCCTGCTCGGCCGCGTCCTGCTGCGCAGTGAGCACCGCGGGGCGGGGCGGGGCGGGGCGGGGCGGGGCGGGGCGGGGCGGGGCGGGGCGGGGCGGGGCGGGGCGGGGCGGGGCGGGGCGGGGCGGGGCCTTCCCCCGAGGTCGGGTGGGGCGCGCAGCTCCGGCCGCTGCGCCGCTTCCCCGGCGCCTCGGAGCTGAAAGTAACGGCGGTTTTAAAGGGTCAGTGTGAGGGTAAAAGGGGTTTTAGGGACCATTAGCGTTGAAGCCCAGTCGGTAACACTGGGAGAGCAACGGCAAGTGGCTGCTCTTCTGTTACCTTTGATCCTAAGAGAGGTGAAGCTTCCTTTTGCGTTTCAGGAGGAAAGAAAGAGGAAATGCGAAATTGTCACTTATCCAGTATAAGTTGGGGAACGACCTGTTAGAGAGCAGCGTAGGGGAAAGGGACCTGGGGGTCCTGGTGGACAATAGGATGACCATGAGCCAGCACTGTGCCCTTGTGGCCAGGAAGGCCAATGGCATCCTGGGGTGTATTACAAGGGGGGTGGTTAGTAGGTCCAGAGAGGTTCTCCTTCCTCTCTACTCTGCCCTGGTGAGACCACACCTGGAATATTGTGTCCAGTTCTGGGCCCCTCAGTTCCAGAAGGACAGGGAACTGCTGGAGAGAGTCCAGCACAGGGCAACAAAGATGATTAAGGGAGTGGAACATCTCCCTTATGAAGAAAGGCTGAGGGAACTGGGTCTCTTTAGCTTGGAGAAGAGGAGACTGAGGGGTGACCTTATTAATGTTTACAAATATATAAAAGGTGAGTGTCACGAGGATGGAGCCAGGCTCTTCTCGGTGACAACCAATGGTAGGACAAGTGGTAATGGGTTCAAACTGGAACACAAGAGGTTCTACCTAAATTTGAGAAAAAACTTCTTCTCAGTGAGGGTGACAGACACTGGAACAGGCTGCCCAGGGGAGTTGTGGAGTCTCCTTCTCTGGAGACATTCAAAACCCGCCTGGACACATTCCTGTGTAGCCTCATCTAGGTGTTCCTGCTCTGGCAGGGGGATTGGACTAGATGATCTTTTGAGGTCCCTTCCAATCCCTGACATTCTGTGATTCTGTGATTCTGTGATCACAGAGTCCCACAGTCGGCAGAACAGCACATACAATAATGAGAACTGCTGCTTGCTTCAAAACCTGTATCAGAGCAGAAAGACACAGACAAAGTGCAGAAAGGGGGATTTGGCACATTAAGGGCTGGCCCTGCAGTTCCCAACTTCTCAATTTTTCATTGTGTAATGGAACCCCAAATTAAGGGCTGCAGAGAAATTGAGGGGGCAGGATGCCTGCACAGCCCATCCTGCCCAGGGAGACCAGTGCTCTGGGGGGGCCAAAATGGGCAGTCTGTGACCAAACTGCCGATTGGGATGGCAGATGAGAACCTATTCCACAGGCCAGTTCCCACTGGCAGTTTTTCCTGGCGGAAGCGCAGCAGCAGGGCCCAGTCCCACCAGGGCTGTGCTGCCACGAGGTGTGGGGTGAGATGTGTGCTCTGTGCCCTTCAGGCCCTCAGCCCTCTGCGGGAGGTGTGACAGCTGGCCCTCAGGTCAGGCTTCAGGGGGGACATAAGCGGGAAAACGTCTGATAGTGGTGAGCCAGGCTTGTGCAGACCCGGAGAAGCTGAGGACTACAACGTGCTTTTCACCCTGGGTAGAGTATGGTTAGACGGGGTGTTGTTGTCATCTAAATGTTGAACTAAGGCATCTAGTGAGTCTTCAGACAGCCTTTATGGTCCTTTTGGCTCAAAGAGAGGGCTGAGATCTGTTCATGTGCCAGGAGGTCCCTATCCAAGTAATAAATGTGCTGAGGTTCTTCTAAACTGCAGCTCTTTTCACCAAATGCTGCACCTGGGCACATGGCTGGTGGGGCTGGCCCTGCCCTGGCACTTGTGTCCCTGAGATGTCCCCAGCACCATTCAAGACAGCCTCTCCAGGCTGTGAGCAGCGTGGCACTGCAGGGAGAGGAGGAGGAGGGCAGTACTCTGGGGCCATCATTCCACTGGTGGGAATGGGGAGAAGGATGGGAGATACTGGACACGCTAACTCAAGCAGTGGGGTTTCATCCGTGGAGCATCATTTGGTGCCAGGCTCCACCGCTGCTAAGTGGTTGGTTCCCATAACTGGCTTCATGTTGCTTGAGCAATTATTTGTGAGTAATTGGTAACATCACCCATGAGCTGAAGTTTTCAGTGAGGTTTGTCTGACATTCAGGAAAACACATCTGGCAGAACACAGCCTAATTCTGAGGACACTATTTCATAGAAGAATTTTAAAAAAATGCAGTTTTTCCAAAAGTGAAGTTTTCGCTTTTTGCTCATGGGAGAGAATTAAGGTGTTGGGCTTCTAAGCCTGACAGTGATTATGATGGGAAATGTAGCTTGATATTGCTCCACTTCGAAATGAAACATTTTTTTATTAATTTAGTAAACTAAAATGAAACATCTCTCTTCCAACAACATCACGTGCTTCTTTTTAATTTGTAAAATTAAATTAGTAAAGGTGTTGATGTTTCTGGATACAACTTCTCAGAAACGAAATCTGCAGAAGAACATGGTTTGTAACAAGTCGTGGTCTCTCCCACCTGATTTTGATGGCAGTGTGGGGTTTGCCTGGTTCTTTTGCAAACTTCTGGTTGCCATTTGCTGAACGTTTGTGCAGCACATGCAAGTCTGGGGCCCTTCACATTTGAAATGTACATATGATACTGAAATATAAGCAATAAATAATAACTTATATGGTGTAATGCTGCCCCTGCAGTAAAATCACAGATAACATTCCCTCTTTGGGGTCCTACTTTACTGTGTCAACATTACTTAGGGTTTACAAGCACTCCTAACAGGGGTCTCGCACTGCTAGTGGTCTGAGATACTACACAAAATTCTACTTCTCACTCTTTACGTGCTAAAAATATTTTAAAATATTAAAATATCACATTACTGAAAATAGATTGTTCCAATATACGGTAGCTCTGTATTGTAAAAGACATCTTAAAATAAACTTAAGCAATTATTACATTGAAGCGTGTACCTGATAGCCTAGAAATGGCATAGAGAGTAGGCATAGCCTAGAAATGCAGATACTAATTGCTATAATGAAGTATCTTCGTTAAGAGAAGGGAAAACTGTCTGCACAGCTGGCATGTGGAAGTCACAGCTGCCAGGCCAAACCCTGCCTCAAGCATGACACAAACCGTGCCATTGATTTAATGGAACTTGTTTGTGTGAATTACAGTTACTGGGCTTGGTTCTAGGCAGAAAACTGCAATTTAACTTATTTTTTGGAAAATAACACCCAAGATTTCTCCCTCCCACCTTTTAAGTAGGGAAGTTTATTCTGGGTGCTGCAGAAGAGGAAAAGCTCATTTCTCGAGCTATTTGCAGTATTTTGCAATGTGCATGTTGTTCCAGTGTCCCTATGTAATAATTTCTTAAACCTGTATCTAAGATAGCACTTCATATATTTTCCTAAATCGATGAAACACGATAGAAATACCAGCTGTCCTATTTGCGTATCTGTACAAAACAACTGATCCATGAAAGTATATTAATCAATATCAGAAGCACACATTTAATGTTTTCCAACTCTAACACTATATTGATGAGCTTTTACCAGGGAGGGGTCCAAGTTTAAGCCATGACTAATTCTGGCTCCAGGGAATGTGTGATTTCAGCCCAGTTTTATCTGTTGCTCAGCTAAAAAGTCCAGGCTAGATGGCTGAAGTTAGGATAACCATTCAAACTAACTACCCCAATGATTTTTAAAGTGACTTTTTTGTTTGTTTCAGGTAGTCGAGAATCTGCTTTTGTACATGCCATCTCCTCCGCTGGGGTTGTTTTCGCCATCACCAGGGCATGTAGCCAAGGGGAGCTGAAATCCTGCTCCTGCGATCCCAAGAAGAAAGGCTCCGCCAGGGACAGCAAGGGCCACTTCGACTGGGGTGGCTGCAGCGATAACATCGACTACGGCATTAAATTTGCCAGAGCCTTTGTGGATGCCAAAGAACGGAAAGGAAAAGATGCAAGAGCGCTGATGAACCTTCACAACAACAGAGCTGGAAGGAAGGTGGGTATCCCTCCAACAGCTGCCCGGGGATGCTCCCAGTGAGCCCTCCTGGGTCTGAGGCAGGGAACCATCTCTGGTTCTTCCTAACTGCTATCTCAGCAGTTAGGAAGAAGCATGGGATGAGTGGGAGCCTGAGATGCTTTTTCTGTCGCCCTTGGAGGTTCATTGTGGCAGAGATCTCCAAAGAGACCAAGTGCAACTGCTGAGCAGTGCTCACATCTGAGCCAGTTCTGTGGTTGCTTGTAGGGGAAGTTAAGAACAAGCCCAAGTCATTGCAGGATCAGTTTGAATGGAGATTTTATTTTGAGCCTAATCCTTATATATGGAGGAGTTTTACTTTCAGTTAATAAAGAGCAGAAATTCCTAAGGGAGGCCAAAGACTACACTGAAGAACAGGCTTGACTATTAAAGAGCAACTTCAGAATAGCATCGGAGAAAAAAAGCATATTGTCCATTATTCAAAATGTGTTCAAAATTCAGTGCATCCATGACATCTGAAACAATACAGAAAAATATTTTATACTGCTAGACCAAGCACTTCTAAAATGAATCTTAGAGACTTGTTTCTTGTCGTTGGTTTCCCTTAATATATATTCAGTAGGAAGTAAATTTTTCATGTTCTGATCTTTTTGTATTAAAAAGTTCCCTTTATAAACTGTAAAGTTGTTCTATATTAACTAACCTTTATTAGAAGAAAAGATCCAATCATAATTAATTGTACTGCAAGGAAATTATATTTTCTGAAAAATATTTCTGCTTCAATGTCTTACCTCCACCCGTTAATTACTAGCAGGTGCAATTAATATGTAATATAGACAGATGAGGCTATTAAGATCAGTGATATGCATATGCAATACTATGGCTGTATTTATGTTACTGACCAAAAGAGACTGCAGCCTACAACATATAGTAAAGACTTTATGGGGGTGAATTAGCTCCATGCTGGGAACTACTTTCTGAAATAGCCGAGTATCTTAGTAGATCTAAATATATATATATATGCCAAATAATAAAACAGTATTACTAAGCAGGTAGTCTGTTTGTTTGGTTTTAGAAAAAGATAAACAGACTTTGATAAATGTATTAGACTAAAAATAATCAACACATTCTCATATGCTTTATGACCTGCAATAGTGTAGGTTTCATTTTGCAGGGATCCTACAAGCCTGGCATTTGAATCTGGGTAAGACGAGCTGTGCCCTTGGCTTTTTCTCATCCTCAAAAGAGGAGGCCTCTGTTGATAGGTTTCCTTTAAAACTAGACTGTTAAGATTTTACTAATTTGTAAGTACATTGAATATATGTTTGTAATAATCCCATATGAATAATACAAAATAATACGCTGTGTATCAGCATAGGAACATCACTGACAAAAAAATAAAAAAGTCCCACATCCCTATGTGCTGCTTCTGCTATTCCACACCTCAGTCCAGCAACTAGTTGAAGTTATTTCTACTCAGATAACTAAAACCGAGCATCCACTTAAATCCCTTTCTGAGCAGAAATCCCAGTTTTGTGATGGTACCATTGGCAATGCAGTGGAGCTGTGGGAATGTCAGTGACTTCTTGGAGGTAGTCAAATCGTTTACAAGCTGGAAAGGAGGAAAACTAGAAGTACTTTGGTTTTATAACACATTCTCACTTTATTACTAAGTGGTTGACTGAGAAATGCCTCCCCACTCTACATCAGTCTCACTCCTAATCATGGAGCTTTCCTCTCTCTGACTTTCCTCCCATGATGCTGTTCCTCTTGTACAAACCCTGAAATGTTCATATTTCATGAACCCTTAAGGCATAATATTTATAGATCAAATATCCATATCTTCAGAATTAGGAATGAATTATTTATTGTACAAGAACCTATCTATTGTTCTGCACCATCATACTGATAACTTAAATGTCTGAGATGAAGCTGAAATGGCTTTAATGTGATCCAGACATTAAATTAATAATGAAGGTGACCTCTCCAGTGGAAGCTAATGAGGGACTTGTTCTAAAATATTTGTTAAAAGGTTCATGAGCGTTTTAAAAATGCCATATTTTAAATTTTGCGTAGAGCAGATACCTAGCCCAGGTACGATGCTTTGCACAATCTCTGCAAAAGCATTTAAATGTGAAATGTCTGTACATTTCTAGACAATATTTGAAACACTATGCAGGGCACAGGGCAACTGATGAAGGTGAGCTAGAGAAGGTTAGTGTAGCGATGCTCCAGCTGGAATGATGGGGAATAGGGTACCTTTGCCTGCCAAGGGCTGAATGACCCTATCCTTTCCCCAGATCGTTTCCTCCTGTCCAGTCTGTGTCCTGGCATTAAGGACCATCTCCATCCTTGGATGACTGGCAGGAGCAGGGGAGGTGAGCCCACCAGCCGAAAGGCTGTGTTTGGGGTTGAGTCAAGCAACCAGAGCAGACCAACCACGTAGGGATGACTTGATGCTACCAGCGGGTGTCACTACAGACCGTGATTTGGAGACCCATTGCATGCCTGGCATTGAACGGTAAATGGAAAAGGGCTGAGAAGCACAAATTACAGTTTGTTTTATCTGTGTATATTTTGCTGCATTTCTAAACAGGCCGTGAAGCGGTTTTTGAAACAGGAGTGCAAATGTCACGGTGTGAGTGGATCATGCACTCTAAGGACCTGTTGGCTGGCCATGGCAGACTTTAGGAAAACAGGAGATTATCTGTGGAAGAAATACAATGGAGCGATTCAGGTGGTCATGAATCAAGATGGCACGGGTTTCACTGTGGCTAATAAGAGATTTAAGAAACCAACTAAGAATGACCTGGTGTACTTTGAAAGCTCTCCAGACTACTGTATCAGGGACAGGGATGTAGGTAAGCCTCTATCATTACACATGAATGGTTTTATTTCAGACATTTGTACTTTGAAGGTCAAAAATTATCATTGTGTGTGTGTATCTATCTATCTATCTATCTATCTATCTATCTAAATCCATGCATGCAACCAGCAGGAAACAGGCAGAAAGATGTCTTGGAAAGACAGCTCTGTGCAAGAATGTCCCTACGTGCGTGTTCCTCTTTGATGTCCCTAGGTGTGTGACAGCCAGTTGTTCTAATACAATTCAGCAGTTTCGTCCAGGTGATATGGAGTGCTGGATATGCTGCAAGGCAAAAGCTGCCTTTAGGACGAGTTTGAGCTATGCTCTGGAGGCAGATCCATACCATACACAGCTACATACACGTTTGTGTCACACAGCTCACTCCAGGACTGCCAGATGTAACTACAGCAGCCCCAAGTCTCATGATGTCCCTAAGACACAACCTCCAGTTGCATTGCTTCTATTCCATACTGTTATGCTACTGCTGCAGGCTCCCAAGAGACTGGTGTCTTCCTTTATCCGCATGTTCCCTGCAGCTCACTGTGGACTGTGGACCCCCTAGTTGTAGATACACGTCTCCCCATCAGTAAGACAGGAGGTATGGCAGCTCGGTGCAAAGCACAGTTGCAACAGTCAATGCAGCTGTTGGGAACATGGTGCAAGGCAACTGGAGAATGTGCAGGTGGATGGAAGAAGAGAGGTCAGTGTGGCACAGCACACTGTGTCGAGTGACACTGCTATTTACTCTTCCTTATGAAACAGTGTTGGCTCTGTCTTTGATAACCATCATGTTTTATGAAGAGTTGTGCCAGCCCCAGTGGGAAGAGGTAAAATTTCAGGGCTGCTATTAACACTGATTTTTTTCTGCTTTCAGAGATTTCAATAGAGACACACTTAACCATGTTATAGGATTCAAGGCATTGCCAAGCACCAGGAATTCTGCTAACAGCCCTTGACCTATGTATAGTATTTCCTGATGTGGCAATTAAAAACTAGCAACTAGAAAACCAGAAATTGGGAAAAGAGAGCCAGACTGAGTAATGTATGAAAGATGTTGTGGAACTAATTAATAGGTTGTATAACATACCAGATCACAGCCGGTATGACATATCTGTGAGTATCTGGATGGAAATGCAACTCAACTCTTTTTGGCACCACTGCATATTTACAATCCAAGTTTATGTGGAATAAGCATTGCAAAACAACTGTACTTAAATAAGAACAATATGTGAAGTCCTGGTCATGTACTATTGACTTCAGTGAACCCAGAATTTCATCCAGTATGCTTATATTGTATAGTGTTTCTGGTTAGTTGAGTAGTCATGATCATTTTATTTATGGCTCTTCCAGGTGATGCTTATGACCTGCACAAGCACATGTTGTTCCTTGAATACTGAATGGCCCTGTAAAGTGTAATACTTTAATCCAAGTCAATAAATGGGGGTATTGTGGCATTGTGCAGAGACTGATTTGCAGACTAGGATTTATTCAAAACTTTATTTCTTGAAGTTGCCCCATTCATTGTAAAACCCATGATTTCTTTCCCCCCGAAAAGACGGTCGGTACACTACCCACTTCTGTGTCAGAAAGCCATTTAATAATCTCTTTCTACTAAGCCAAATCTCATCTGTCAGCCTTGTTATCATGGAGGAGGGTGGGCATTTTTCACCAGTGTACTGTGCTTGCTTGTCTGATGCTGTGGAGCCTGCCCACGGATGACAGAGTCTGACATGCGCTTTGGCTCAGCTCAAGATAAGGCTGCAGATGAGGTGGTGTTTCTTTACTGCCCAGAATTCAGAGAATGTGGCTGTTTGGAAGAGCACATTTTTGGCAAGCTGCAGGAAACTTTTAACAGGATGCAGGATGCCCTGCTGCTCATGTGGAGCAAAGAAAGAATGAGACGAACAAAAACCGATCTGGCTTTGAGGGTGGTAATTTCAGCAACTGAGCAGCATTTTGTCTTTATTACCTTTGGTTTGCCCTGTTGAGCACTCCAGAGTGTCAGCCCTGTTAAATGACTGGAAATGAAATGACATTATGGAAGTCTGAGTTTGGAAATAGGTGGGAAGCATCTTGGGGTCAGCTAAACATGATATTAATACTACAGCTCTTTAGTATGTCCTTGAATACAGTTCTGCCTTTCATTCTCAGGGGAATTCAAGCAATTTAATTCTTCAGGGGGAACAAAAAAGAAAATGCATATCTGGAGGTTTGTTAGTATTGGAACTGAACGAAGGATTCCCAGGGCAAAACTTATGAAGTGTCATGACTTGACCAGAGACAGTTTCACAAGCTGTAAAATGACCAAGTCAGTGTACTCTGTGGCTTGGGTGTGCTTACGCATATGAACCAGTACCTTAAAGGTGCTCAGGGGTTGCATCAGCAGCCTATCCAAAAACCACATAACTCATCTTCTGCAATCAGAGTGTCTAGCGCTGGCTCTTCTCTCTGGTGGTGGGCAGCCACCGCAGGGTGCTGGGGCTGAATACACCCCACTGGGCCTGGCAGTCTGTCTGGGAGAGGCAGCTGGACATACATCCATGGATCACCCATACAACATTAAAAATGTGGTATTTTCTTTTTCCCTAGAGTTAAAAGAGGAGTAATTGCTTTCAGGAGAGATATAAAATGTGGAAACCACTAATAGCAACTCAATAGCAAGAGAACGTAATAACCCAACCACCTCTTGTCTAGCATTAAGGTTTCATGACTTTTCTAAAAGGACCAAAAGAAGATTTTTTGGAAGTGTTCAAAATTCACTTAACTCTGCTCACATGGATGCAGAAATAATTTTCACTCACAACTTTGCACTCACAATTTGATAGAAACAGAGGTAGGATCCCAGAGGGCTTTTGAAAATCTTGTCATGAAATTACAAATTTTGCCACCCTTTGCAAGGTCTTCCTTTTTATTATCAGAAATTTCCAGTGCCCCAAACCAATACAAGCATACAAAGACTATACAGGGAGAGACCTGTTAGAAATGATAAAGTTCTGAAAGGAACTAAAGTGATGGCTATACAAGTGTCAGTCCTGCTGTCATTATGATATCTTACCCTGAGCGTGTAACTTCACCTCTGAAATGCTCTAAAAAAACTCTCTTGCTTGTCTGCTTTTAAGCTTCTGTTAGAAGCGTTTTAAGTTTTAAAACCTATCCATGCAGGATAGGTTAACTGAAAGCTGCTACAAGTTGGTCATGTTTTGAATGTACCAGTGGACAAGCAGTGACTGTTTTAGGAACAAACCCAGAAGCAGCCGTAGCGTGGACATCACCAATCACTGGCCCACCCTTCTTTACAGGCTGTTGTTCATAGAGACTATTAAAGCAGTGAAATGGCTTCCTGCAAGAGAAAATATTTTAGAACAGGTTTATTAAAAATTAATTTGTACAGAGCAAGCAAAAAATGTAGGCAGTGCTTGAGTGAAGCCTCTTCTTGCAAGGACACCCCCACCAAAGCGTGCAGAGCAAGCTGAGCTCAGCTGTGCAAGTTGAGGTTGTGCATATGGAGCAGAGGGGTTGTGTCCCCAGGTATAGACACCAAAATGGAGGTGGTGGATAAGCATCAGGTTGATGTTGGTGAGCATGTGTTGCCCGTTTGCAAGTGTTCTGGTAGCACTGAGGCTTCAGCTGCATGAAGATGGTGGTGGAGCAAAGGGGCAGGTTGTGTCTATGTGCAGATGGTCTCAGGCTGCTTCAGCAGTCCCTCAGGACCTGCTGCAACCCCCTGTGCCATGTGCTTCAAGTCATCCATAGGTTTCTTCTGACACTCACATGGTCCTGGTTTGGGTGCTGTCAAAGCCAGCGTCACTGCCTCTGCCTGTGTGTAGGGTGTGGGTTGCACACCTGGATTGCAGTGGCCATCTCCTGTGTCCCCAACAGGCAGACAGGGTGCTGCGGGTGTGTCTGAGGACCCTCCATACCTGGTGTCCTGGTGGAAAGCACTACAGAAATGCATGTGCTATGGGCAGCCCCATAGAGCTGCGTGTTGTGTGACAAACCACATGCTCAGGGCAACCTGCTTCGGTCCTTCAAAGGATTATTTTTGTGTCAATTCATTTCCCTTGCTGCCCCATACAAGCCATTTGTTGCATTTTTGAGATGACTAAGGTAAAGTCCGGAGTGAAAGAAAAACGTCAAACTGATGTATAATCTGCAAAGTGTTGGTGTTGGGCAAGATGTGTTAGTACTTGGGGTAGGTAACCCATGGAGGGAAAGCAATCCTGATCTGTGTAAAAAATTTCTCACTGAGGTTAGCTGCATACAGGCAGTCCCTGTGCAACTTCTTGGCCTGTATCTCCCACTTTACATGTTGCAGACATGCTGGGTGCAGTTCCAGCCCCATGCAAGCTGATGGTGGAGCCTGCGATGACCTCCCTTGGGGCAGTTCTCCTCCGAGCACCAGCTGGCAGGGGAGCAGTGCAATCAACTCCAGGGCCTTGGAGAGCTGGGAGGTTATGACAACTGTCAGTGGGCATGGAAATTAGAGCGAGACACACATTTGCTTCAAATGGAATCTGGATAAGCTGTTTTTATCAGCATGTTGCCATCTCTTCCTTGCTGGCTTGGGGAATCCCAGCCCCTCCAGACCAGGCTGCCCCAGCGTGCGCTGCCTGTCCTCTGCAGCCCTGCTGTGCTCACGTGTTGTTTGTAGGTTCCATGTCAATCTTTCTTGATTTAAAAAGTAGCTTCAAATCTACTTTTTTGTGAATATTTCCTCCCTCCACCCCCAACAGCTTGTGTGGAAACTAGTTTGTTGTTTTTCTTGTTGTTAGGGATTTCACTGTTTTCTTCTTTTTTTTTAAGGTTAAAGTCAAACAATGAAGGTTAAAGTCAAATAGAAGGGGAATTCTCACACTGTAAATGAATAAATTCATTTTAGTGCTTTTGGAATAGGAAAAAATATTTTTCAACTTACCGTATGTTTGCTTAAGAAAACAACTGTGCAAACCAAGAAGAAAGAGTTTGATGTACAGGCCGTAAAGTTGGCAGTATTAAAAGCTGTGGATGTTTTGACAGGTATAATGTTGTATGTCAACACAATAATTCTGAAACTTGAAGTGAAAACAAAGAGGTTGCATGAAAATTTTTTACAAGTTACAACATACTCCTGCCTCTTAAGTGCTGAGGAGGTGCCTTACAGGGAGCAGGCAAAGATCACAAAACTCTGACCTATTTTGCTTACTGTCTTCTGCTGTCTTCATCACCCAGGTTTGCGAGCACCCCCAAGGAGCGCAGTAACTTGCCTGGCTGCTCTCTGTCAGCCATTGCTCATTTTCTTGGGAGAAGCCCCAGAGATGCTGAAGATGCTGTTTGAACTTTTCAAAAATGTTGGTTTTGCTCAGAACTAAGCCTTTATATTAACCTGTTTTCTCTTTCATCACATTCTGTGAATAATTTATTCTCCTTTCCTAGTGGCACAGGAAATGTTGATGTATTGTGAGCAGTGTCAGGTGACACTGACTTTTAACTGCCTCTTAGGGACTGAACTAATTTTGGTTTTAAAGGCAGTGACAAAGTTCCCATTGAAACCACCAGACGTATTCCACGCAGGCCCTCCTCCGCTGCTGTGCAGTTTCCCCAAACATCTGGAAGTGAGAGCTTTGGAGTTGGAAACTAATCTGTGCCTCAGCTGAGGGATGTGGTCAGACCTTCCCAGGGCAGCTCCTGCACCTCATCACAGCCTGGTGTGATGCTCCATGCCTGGCTGCACACAGCAGAGGACTTGGGGTCTTCCTTACACCCCAGCAGCTGGGCGGCATGGCCCCGCTCTGCTCCACGTCACAGGTTTGCAAGGTGGAGAGAAGCTTTGCTTTGCCTCTGCTGGAGGGGTGACGCCTGGCTGGCCAACACATGGTGGTGGCACAGCGAAGGCCATTGAGTGTTCAGCTCGTTTCACACAAACGACACACAGAGAGAAAAGCACCAAGTGGCTTGAAATCTACCCCAGACCATGGCTGTTAGTGATATTGTCCCAGATGTGCTGCCTTATGCAGCCCAGGCACGCCAAGACTTCAGGGCTGGGCCCTATCAGCGGGGTTAAGCCCACAGAGCAAGAGAGGTAGGGGGAGCCCATGTGGGGAGGTAAGCAGGAATTCACACCCAATTCTTGAGGCAGAACATTAATCATACAAGCTGCAAGCTTGGCCTTTGTACCTTTTTTGTTGTCTGAGCAGAGAGATCAGGACAAGTCCCTACAAAAGTAGTTATTCGGTTGTATTTTGCACACTCTGGGATGTGATGGATATTGCTGTGGGCTAACACAAGTGTAAAAAGTTTCCAGTTATTTTAACGGTGGCAGTCAATATTCCGGAAATCCCATTCTGGACAAGAATAGAAGAATGGAGCTATAATCTGGTTTAGGGAAAATGTCAGAACAATGTTAATCTCCTGGATATACCTGAAATTGATTTACAATAGCAATACATAAGAAAATAAGTGAAGCAATGAGTATTCCTGAAGTTTTTTGGATGGGTAGTAATAATCTGTCAACAGCTGTGGTATAGGTCCAGATCTGAATCCTAACATAAGTTTGTATTAGGTAAGCAGCAGCTCCTATGTGGTACAGTAGCTGTTTGGGCTAAGACATGCCTTAAAGAGCCACTTTGTGGCATGTGGAGATGGGCAGAGGTGTTTCAGTCATTCCAGGGAGGCTGTAAAAGCATGAAGAAGTGGGATATGTTCGACTACCCCTGCTTCTGTCCACAGCAGACTGTCATTTAGTTTCTCCTAATCTCTGTCAAGACAGAGAAGAACCCTTGGTGCTTACCACACAGAGACGACAGGTGCGCCTGAACTGGAGGACACGAGGGCTTTGGTTGGATGCAGCGGTGTCCCAGGTGGCTGGGGAGCTTCTGCAAAGGCTTTAACCACTGGCAGCACAGTTAATCTGCCCATTGTGTCCCTTGCAGCCACCAAAAATAGTGGTCTCCTTTTTCCAGCCCTTCCCTGACCACCCAGAGCAACCTGCAAGCCCATGAGCTCGCGAGCACCAGGACTTGATCCTCCTGGGCACCTCGTTTCACAGAGCCCTGGGGGCAGGTAGGGCTGCATGGCTGCCTCAGGGAGGGAGTCTTCTTGCTGGAAAGAGGTGCTATGGGAAGGTGAAACAAAGCACGATGGTACTAAAAGCATCAGGCATAGCCTTTTAAGTATTTGGTCCATTTTACTCCTCACCTCCAAAGCTGATTCCCATGACAAATTTGAGAATTTGAGTGCAATTTTACCTTATTGTAAGCATTCCCCTGGCTTGATGTTGAATCCCAGGTGATATGATGTTGAAGAATCTAATACTTTGCAAATGATGTCTCCTGTACCTATTTTCTTGTTCTTTCTGTCCTTAAAATCCACCTTCTGACTTTTCCTGTGTTTCCTTCATAGGGTCCCTCGGGACAGCGGGTCGGGTTTGTAACCAAACCTCCCGCGGCATGGACAGCTGTGAGGTGATGTGCTGCGGGAGAGGCTACGACACCTCCCGTGTCAGCAGAATGACCAAATGCGAGTGCAAATTCCACTGGTGTTGTGCTGTGCGCTGCCAGGACTGCCTGGAAGTGGTAGATATTCACACCTGCAAAGCACCAAAGAGCGCTGGCTGGATCTCCCGGACATGATGCACCAGGCTACAGATGCTCAAGGACCGCAGCCTTCCCCCTGCCTGGGCCACGCAGGGAATGAGTCCAAGGTCTTCTCTACTTTTACATCAGTTTTGCCTTTGTCTTTCATGGCACAGAAGCTGCTGAATAATTAATACAAACTCTGAAGCATTTAATTCCCATTTCTGCATGATGGTGTTGCTGCAGTTGTCTGTGCATAAACTGATGCAGCTCTGGAAGGACATACTTCTGCCTGGGCTCTTCCAAACACCCACAGTTCTCCTCCAGACTCCTTGAAGCAAGTCATTCCTGCCACCAGGAATGCAGCAAGACACAGAGGTGAGGCATTTCTTACAAGACCACCACCAACTGCATGGGCTGAGCCTACTCAAGCATCTTCCAAAGAATCTTGTGCTGGTCACAGTCATGCCATGGATACTGCGGTGCTCAGGAGTGTGAGCACTGGTTGGTGATTCCTCCATGGGAGAACAAATTGGGGCCAGGCTGAGTGGAACTCTTTACAGGGAAGGTGTGCGTCCATCCCTGGTGGATCAGAGTTGGCAGTGGGGCGGCCCGGCTGCCGTCCTGTGGGTCATTTGGGGCCGTCCCAGCTGCCGTGAGCATCTTGTGGCTTCCCAGGGGGCAGAAATGGGCCCGTGGCAAAAGGCAAAGGAAACTGCAGGAAATACATTCAGCCACAAGGTTTTCGTAAACTATTAAAGAGTTGAAGCAAATGTCTTAGTTTTATATTTGTGAAAACTTGCCTTAAAAGCTTTTGAAAGGTCATTGATACTAACTGCTGACTTTTTTGTGATCTGAAGGATCGAAGAGAAGGGATTTGTTTCTCAGCCTGGTGAGAGCTGGGTATAGGACACTCGGCTACCTGAGGATAAGGTTTCCTATTTTTCACTTACTGAATAAACAGAAAAATATTTGCAGAAAGCTGATGGAGAAGGAAATGCCTTGTCTCAGTAATGATCGGGTTTCTGAAGAATCTATCAATTTCTGTGTGCTTTTAAATTTAATAATCTATGAAATGTGTTTATAATGATACTTTCTGTTCAGATAGGGACTTCCAAATGAGATTTTTCACTGAATACTTTCTGCAAAAACTTATGCCTGTGATTAAGGGTGCATTGGCCTTTGATGGAGGCAGTTACAGGTTGTGCCAGGTTCATAAGCTGGGTTCGGATCACGAGGCCCAGAAATCACAGCCTCATGGGAGAAGAGCTGGGTCAGAGAGGGACCGGCCCTCTCTCCTCGGAGCAGACACCACCAAATGAGCCAAGACAAAAGATGGGGCCTGTGTCAATAATTGTAATAAGGCTCTGGAAAAGCACCCATGAAGTGTAGACACAAGCAAGGCAATGAAAAACTAATGTAGGAAAAGGAGGTTGAAGAGGTGATAGAACACATTGTAGATGCAGGTAAAATTTCTACATGAGAATAAAAAAGACTAGAGGAACCTCAGCAGGTACAAACAGTGCATGAAAAAGTACTGTACGAGTAGGATTTATTTTTTATTTTTTTGCATTCAATGGTCTTAAGAGAGCAGTAATTTACATCTCAAAGGCTTTGGAAAAAGTTTGTATCGTTAAAATGGGCAAGTCATCTCCAGAAGGTACAGCTGGCATTAAAAGATTAGGAGGATCCAGAAAGGTATTTATTTGGACAATAAGATGATGTTTCAGTTACTGTACATGGCATTAATGTAATGATCATGGATGGAAGTATGAATAATTGTGCTTCTAGGTATAAACCAACTGCTGGTGGGAATAGCCCTGTTAGTGTACAATGTGTGCTTTACACACAGACAAACGCAGTGCCTATATGTGTATATACACTCTGTTCAGTGGTCAGTCTGTTCAGTCATATTGTTGGCCTCATTACTGCTGGCAATTCTGGCTCTGGGCTGGATAAGGAAAATTTCACACCTAATTGTATTTAAAGGCGAGTGCCAAGGAGAATTTTTGTTAGGATTTCATTGTAAAATAATATCTGCATGTAGTCCACAGCCTGAGCACTGGCACTTTTTAAGCCTTAAAGAACTCAAAAGCAGTCTTTTTTTTTTTTTTTTAATTTTGCCAGGTGTTTTGGAAGATTCAGGGACCCTTTGAGTAGTCTACAAATTCACCATGTAATAATGCAGAAAATATTTCAATGTTCGGGATAAAAAGGAAGCCTCCTTCTTACAAGGGAACTTGTTCTAGGAAGTTGAGTGAAAGGAAATGAAATCAGGTTGCTTCTTAATCCCATCATTTGGTTAATACACCAGAAAGTAAACTGACCTGAATTCTGCAGTCCCAGGTGAAGTGGTTTGGGGTTATTGTATTAAAGGTGGAACTTTTATTGCCCAACCTGGTCCTCTTCTTCCTTCACTAAGGTTACGTCTTGTTGCTCCAGCCTTTCCCCTGGTCTCATGGGGCTGTGGTTCTTGAAGGCTGGTCTTAACAGCACAATGATGGCATGGAGGACCTTGGCCTTTCCAGTGTCCTTTGTTACCAGATCCCCTGCCCCGTTCAGCCACGGACCCACCAAATGTGCACAGTGGGCTGAACTTTACATTCTGTACAAATGCCATGTCAACAAGCTGCAATGCAATTCCCCCACCAAACCTGCTTCACCAGAGGAAAAACAGAGTTTTTTGCAACACAACAAACGTGTAAACACTGAGCTGGCCAATTATTTGATTACATGTTTTTCTATATTTATGATTTTTTTATTGTAGTTTTTTAAAGAGCTCAAGGTAGGCTTCTTACAGCTGTGAGCATTTCTGCTGCCTCTTTCATGAAGAAAGCACTCCCAGGAGCTTTTGCTGTTTCCTAGTGGGAAAAGACATTCAGAGACATAAATATTGCTAGGAAAGACACCTCCTTCAGCTAATCAAATAAAGGAAAAAAAAGGGAGTGGAAAAAAAAAGAAGGAACAGAAATCAGGCAAAGAAAATTAAATAATCCTATACTTTCTTCTGTGGAATAAATTTATTAATGTATTTAGTCATGAAGAGGAAACAGCTGTCCCTTGGTAGACACTCCAGTGTCAGAACAATGTTAGATGAGGTAAAAGGTTGTAGGAATTTTTTTAAACTATGCAGCCCAATTTTCTTGAGGGAGTTCCCTTTAATTTGCTGCATGAAATCAGAATCTAGCAGCACTCTGAAACGCTGTTAGCCTGCCAAGCTTTCTGGGAAGGCTCCCTCCCCACTACTTTATTTTTTAATGAACTTTACCCTAAAAAGTGTGTTGAGCTGTTTTAGGGGAAGTCTCACGAAAAAAAAAAGTGTACTTTTTCTTTTACCAGATGGAAGATGGGGAATGACTTTTAGGAATGATGGCATATGTTAAGGCATTGCAGCTTGAGATATTGTTGTATTGCTTTTTTTTCCCTGCAAAAATATCTAAACCAAATTTGTGCATCTCACCCTCACTTCCCACCCTTGTGTAACCTCCTTCACAGATGTGAACTGGAAATAAAAAGCCTGGTATCTGGTGCTGTGCTGCATAGCTGCTGCATGGCATCCAGCCTGGGTGCCCAAATCACACCTGGATGTCCAACTCACACCTGCATTGGGCCGGCAGCTGGCAGACCCTGCCCACAGCCTTCGTGCCCAGCCTCTCGTGGGACTTGGCATATGGTGGCAAAGGGGAAATTAATGTTTTACTGTGGGTTAGTGAAGATCTGGGACTGGGGAAGGTGCTTTTGATAGGAAAAAATTGCTCTTAATCCAGTGTGGCAGCACAAACCACACCAACGCTTGATTGTCTCCATGGGTTTTGCCCTGCACGCTTAGGAAGGGCTTCAGCCTTCATGTGAATGTGATCATGGATGATTTTGGTTGGAAGAGATCCTCAAGATCACTGAGTCCAAGCATAACCTAACTCCAGCACTAAACCATGTCCCTAAGAACCTCATCTAAATGCCTTTAAAACTCCAGGGATGGTGACTCCACCACTTCCCAGGGCAGCCTGTTCCAACACCTGACAACCCTTTCCATGAAGAATTTTTTCCTAATATCCAATCTAAACCTCCCCTGGCACAACTTGGCCATTTTCTCTTGTACAATCACTTGCTATTTGGGAGAAGAGACCAACACCCTCCATGCTACAACCTCCTTTCAGGTAGTTGCAGACAGTGATCAGGTCTCCCCTCAGCCTACATTTCTCAAGGCTAAACAGACCCAGATCCCACAGCCACTCCTCATCAGACTTATTTTCCAGACCCCTCACCAGCTTCGTTGCCCTTCTCTGAACTCTCTCCAGCACCTCAGTGTCCTTCTTGTAAGTGAGGGGCCCAACACTGAACGCAGTATTCGAGGTGAGGCCTCACCAGTGCAGAGTACAGGGGGACAATCAGTGCCCTAGTCCTGCTCGCCACACTATTCCTGACACAAGCCAGGATGCTGTTGGCCATCTTGGCCACCTGGGCACACTGCTGGCTCACGTTCAGCTGGCTGTTGACCAACACCCTCAGGTCCTCTTCCACCAGACAGCTTTCCAGCCACTCTTCCGAGCCTGTAGCGCTGCCTGGGGTTGTTGTGACCCAAGTGCAGGACCGGCACTTGGCCTTGTTGAACCTCATACCATTGGCCTCAGCACAACGATCCAGCTTGTCCAGATCCCTCTGCATGGCCTTCCTACTCTCCAGCAGATGGCCATCTGTGAGGGCAGAAGTGGTTTTGTGGCCACATACAGGAGCCTGCAGGTTTCTCCTGCCACTTCAAATGATGCAAATGAACTTATATTATTATCTGAAAGCCAGCAGCAGTTCATGGGTTGTAGTTGCAAACATGGTTGTTCTTTATTTTGTATAACAGTTCATTTACCTGATTAGATGGATGTGACTTCATAACGTAAGATCTCTTGTGTGAAGGAAGCAAACATATGCGTATCAATACATCGACTGCTCCTCCTCTGTTGTTCCAGGGGCGCCTCTCTCTGCTCCCTCAGTGGTGGGAGCCAGGCAAGAGCCCCACAGGACGCTGGGCAGCACAGGGCCAGGGGCCACCTTGCACCCTCTGCCTTACATAGAGCTACTGAGGGTTTCCAGCCTTCTTGCGGTGACAGCCATGGTGGTGACAGCCACCGCAGGCATGAGTGGTGCCATGTGTGCAAGGGGTGCAGCTGCCTTTGGATGTTTTCCTTCTGCAGGTGTCTGGCACACAGGAAACATCCTAGTACTTTCCCTCCTTTCTACTGGGGTCAGGACTATGCTAGCCCCCTGAAACAATCAGCGTCTGTTTATTTGCCATTCACAGCAAACAATTAACAACCGGAGTCAAGAGCCGCCTGCCCGAGGTGCAGCGCTCACTTCTCTGAGCAGGGCCCTCACCTTGGAGCAGCTGCAAATCTGCCCAGAGGGAAGGCCGGGGGGTGGCAGCTTGGCTGACCCCACACACCTGAGGTCTCTCCTCTTTTGTTCCCGGCAGCTTACAGTGTAAACAGAGAGCGTGCAGCCAAATTGTACTAGATTGGCTTTAAATTTAAAAAAATGGAACTGTGAATATTTCAAGTTTAAAAGTGCTCCCATCCATAAATCTGCAAACTGAGGATTTGGATGAGTTATTATCTGAACTAAATTTCCAGAAGGCTCGTTTCCATGCTAAGCCAGAACCTTTCCATCATTATAATCAGGGGCTGTGTTTGCCCTTTGATCTAAGCTGTGCTGAACTCCACAGGAGACACGTCTAAGGCAGAAGAGCCGAAGGCAACAAACTCTGCCCAATGAAGAAGAAAATCCTTTTGTCTGACTGGCCTAGTCTCCCAGATACCTAGAATTATAATTAAAGCTAAAGAGATAATTTCTAGATAAAATCCAAGGCTCATTACTGCGTATAAGGGAGATGGATACTAGAAATAGTAGAAAGAGAATTGTATAAAGATATTTTTGAGTTCCTAAAAGTTCTCCATAGTTCAAGAGAAGGATCTGATTCTTCCAGGAATAAGGCATTCCTTTTTATCAGATTATTACAGATAACAATTCCCATACAGACCATAATTCATATTATGTCTTATTCTAATAGAAGATATACAGATACACAAACACATTTACATATTAGGACTGTTAATCACAGCAATTTGCTCTTTTGAGCCGTAGGGTACACTAAGTGAGCTTTGAAAGGTTTTTGAGGTGGCTGGGAGTAAGTGACACAAAACAGCACAGGACAGCAAGAGCTGACTATGCCTGAGCCTTCTGATTTTCACCAGCCCTAAATAATTCTGGCAGTGCCGTTGTGAGGCAAGCAAATGAATAAAATTATCCCCAGTTTTACACCTAGAGATATACAGGAGCACCTGCTGTAAAGGTGTTCTCTGTGGCTGTTCTTGCAACTCAGATAAAAAGCCAAGAACACAAATATTGGCCCATTTCACACTTCCACATGCTATCCACTGGCAATCCGCTATCTCTGATCTCATGCCACTTCCCACATGAAACGCAAGCTGTACTAATGTCAACATTACAGGGAATGATTTTGCAGGAATGATGGCCAGAGGTAAAAAACCTGCACGGGAATCCCCAGCAGCAACACCCCTCACCAGTTTTAACATTTGGCCCTGGGGCTCTCTGATCTTCTGTGTCCTCCCTCAGGTCTCCTTCTTACAACTGATTTTTCCTGGTGCGGGGCTGCCATTCTTCTCAGAGCTCAGCAGTGTTTGCTTTAAAGCAGCATCATTGCTTCTTTGACAAAAATCTTTCTTCTAGATAGACTAGCATATCTGTGATCAAGGGGGCAAAAAAGAATGTAATGCACCTCCTGCTAAGAAGCACTTCCCTTTTGTACCAGCTCCAATAATGACAGTTTTGTCATTGCCCACTCATTTCCTCACTGATAAACAAACTTATCTGCTGCTGCTCACAGTCCCTCAGGATGCTCAGCATTTTTAGAAGAATTGCAAAGTTGAACTGGCAACGTGGCATTTTTGATGTGCTGCATTGGGTTTATGCTTCCTTGCTTGTGAGAGGAGTTAAAAAATTATCCTTAAGGCATCTGTAAGGATGCACTTTCAATTCTTGTCAGTTAGAACTACTTGTTTCAACTTTCAGACCAAATTATTGATCTTAGGGCAGGTCTCGCGCATTAGCAGAGGTGTCTGCAGGAAGTTATAAATGAAAACTTTGCCAAAACCTTTTACAGCCCAAGGATAAGGGTTCCTGAGGTAAGCACTAATGACGAAACACCAACCTCTCTATTAATTGTGCGTGAACTAACACCAATTTTGCTAATGGGCTTCTGGTCTCAAGCAAGGGTTTATAGTGCTCATGTTTAATCTATGCAGGAGAAAGTTCCTGCTTTTTTATGCTTGAAAAGTACTAGTAATGCAACAAAAACTCAGCAAGAAATCCATAAGGACATGAATGCAATGATCACTCACTACAGCTACATTTGTCTTCAGTTCTCTGCCATGACTTATGCTTTGTTCTGCAGACAGAGAACAAAGCATGGAGCTTTTGGAGGTGCTTGAAATTACAGCGGTGTGAAGAAAATCTGTGAAGTACATGGACTTTTTAAAAATTCAAATGAGGATAAAACTCACCTCTGTGCAGGGATGAAAATCAGAAGCCCAATGTGCCATCCAAACTGCCTGGAGAGCCTAAAGCTGCTTTAAGCAAGCGCTTTAACTGCCCAGAAGCCTCGTCTAGACTGTCTCTAGTGGTAAGGGCTTCACCCTAATTGAACTCTGTAAGAAACAGCAGCAATACTATCACTTAATTGTAAAGTTATTAGAGTTTTTCCAATAACTGAATGGAAAGCTAAGCCTTAGCTGTGGTGAAGCAGATATACCACACATTTGAGAACACAAAGTTCAAGCTCAGCTTTGAAGAAGAAGCCAAAAGACAGCAATGCTGCAATACACAAAAGTTTATTTTTAAGTTTTTCTTTTCTGAAGGCAAAATATAATAGAACCTAACATCAATGTATTTTGTACAACAAAACAGTTTTTATATGAGAACAGACAATCCATGAAGAGTTTTTAAGTCTTAGAACTGCTTCCCTTTTTTATCATGCTTTCTTGTGGTCAACAAAAAGTTGGCACAGAAGATGTCACGGCAGTCAGTCAGTGGGCGCGCTCTCTCAGATCCTTGTCAGCTGGTGCCACAGACTGGAGGGCAGGATACTTTCTACTTTTTCCATCACAAAATTTAAAGGGGCAAAGAGGGTGCTGAGAAACTGCAAAGGAATCAGATAGATACACATTCAGATCAAAATCCAAATCAACACACCTCAGGAGAAAGCCGTACAGCAAGACAAGAAACTCTTGCTGCATTTCTCTGTAAAATCCTCCAGCGTGATAAAAATTACATAATTCACATATAAAGATCTTCTGCCAAATTCTGACCTTGAATATACACAGATTGCTGGACTTTGCAAGCAAGAGCCCCATTTTTATGAAGATCAAAGTGATGAACTAAAAACGTCTTCACATGTCTCACATACTTGATTCAGGCTCATACTGAAGTCACTAAAAGCTCAAACGAAAACCTACTGAAGGGCAAGAGGTTGCCTCCTAGGGGCAGAATCTGTCCAAACACCCCCCAGAGACAGAAAGCGTGTCTTCAGATTCAAGTTTACAATGGTTCTGGGTTAGCTATAGATCTGCTGTACACACTGAGGCATCACTAACTGGAATTCATCTTAACCTCCTCCCTTTATTACAAAACATATTTGGTGATGTTGAAAGAGGTTTCAATATATTAATGTTAGGACAAGTGTATGTGACAAAAATCAAGCAAATAGAGACCATTTTATCACAGGAAAAAAACACTGCCAGCTACAAATCTCACTCCCAAAATTTTGGGAAATATATATTATATTAGCTGTGCTTTACATTACTTGCAACGCAACTGCACACATTACATATGGCTATGATGTTGGGGCCCTATCCATGTATGAGAGAGTACAGTAATATGCAGAGTCAGCCACCTCAAGACTGTGAACCCTGTGGCTTCTAACCATTTAGGCTGATGTGACTTTGCTAAAAATAAACAGCTCTGGAACCGATCAGCAAAGAGCTGTGAGAGGTTCGTGTTTCAGTTACTGCTCTGCAGTCAGCACAAACGCATAAACTCCACTTACTGCACTGATGTGTATATTAAGTCTGCTTGGTAGGTCAGTATTAAAGCAAATCTAAAGCAAATGCTGGATGTGTTCTTTTTTTTGGTCCAAAAGAACTTTCTCCTGACAAAAGAGAGCATCAGACTTCATATATAAGCCCACCTACATCCCTTTTCACATTCTGGATTTGTCCCACTTAAAGGATGGAGTCACTGGAGAGAACTAAGCACTTCCAGAGAGAAATTCTACCCATCCCAGGACCAGAACTGCTCTTTGGAACCAGCTCTTCCCCCTCTGCCCCGAGCTGCACAGGCAGACGGGTGGTTGGGCTCTGTCTTCTCCCGTAAAGCACAGCGCAGGGTGCCAACCTAACCCAGCCATGCTCCTGAGCTGCCCACACAGCTCCTGGCACAGTTCTGGCCACTTGTCCTCACCAAAGCCCAGGCAGAGTGTGGGGACAGCACAGGGCAGGGATATTTCCCAGCAGCCAGCGACAAACAGGGACATCCCACCTTTGAGGGGAGGAGAGGTTGGAGGTACAGATGTGAACTGTGATGTGGCACCTGCCTTTGGAGCCACAGAACAAATTTTATTACTTAATAGAGATGTGCCCTTGGTCTCTAATTTGGGCTCTCAAGGACCTAAAAAGGACCTAAAGTTAAGTAAAAAAAAAAATCTTAAAAATTGCCACAGGTCTGTGTGCTGCTGAAACACAGCTATACGTGGTACATGTATTTAAAATGTTTCAAAAGTTCAATATCCAACAGCCAGAGATTATAACCATTTCATGGTATCAAGCAAGAAAATAGTTTCATAGTTTACCAGAATGGGCTCTGTGAAGAGTTTAACTGTAAAAATGTATGATGTTAGTGATGTTCGTGCTTTTTAAAGGCAATTGTAAGAATTCCAATGATTTTCTTCTTCTTGGACATGTGTGCACACAATATAGACACTCCATCACAGACAAGTTGTGCATCATAGGAAAACAAGGTAACATCAGCACTGGTAATGAGATTTTGTCATGAGCACAGATTGAGGAAAAAACAGCTTCTAACTGAAGCTGAACCGAGTATCTCCATTCTAGTGCCAAGCTGTGTAACGTCAATTGCAGCTGAATTAATCTAACACTGACTTACCTAAGCTTAGAGTTTGCTATTGCTATTTCAAGCGGCTTAGCCCAAGTGGACACATTCCCTCTGTTTAAGCTGAGAACTGTTTAGATAAAAACATCCTTCTAATTTTGCCAAATGCAAAAGGCTCACTAGAGGATATTTGCTGCTCTTTGAGTAGCACTTGATGTATGTGCTAAGCCTGCACTATCACATTTACTTGAATATAACTCAGCTTTGTAATCAGTACAAATTACTTGTTAAATCAATGAAACAAGACTAATTTCCCTGACAGTAAGTTTTATTGCAATTCATAGGAATTTTGTTGCTGAAGTAGATGATTGTAGCCTATAATAAACTCAGTGAAATATCTGTAGCTTAAAACAAGTTTTTCAACACCTGGAAAACTAGTTCGTTTACAAAATACATTTAAATTCCTGGTTTCAATGAAGTCTAAGCAAAACCTCTGCTGAGATCACAGGTTCAAGATGCCACCTCCCCTCTTGTACAAGTCCATGCGAACAGCATCTGTGCTGGGGCTCTCTGGCCCTTGGAAAGCACCTGGTGCTCCTGGCCTCAGACACCACTGCCAGATGCCTGCCTGGCTTGTTTGCTCCATGGTAGCACCCGGGAGGGCGTAGTTTGCATCACACATTGTGGGTTTGTTTTAGTTTTTCTTTTTCAATTTTTTTGCCTTTCCTTTTGACACTGATTGTTTTGTTCCACACTGAACAGAAAAACCAGCACCAGCAGTAGAGTAAAGATTCAGGGTGACAGAACTGGTGATGGGAGCTATGATTATTTTGTATTTTAAAATATATAATTATTTTGTATTTTACAAGAACCTGGCTATTTCAAAGCTGGCAGAAGCAGCGTTCTGAGAGCACCTTTTCTGAACAGCGCCACTTGATTTAAACAGATATGCAGACGTATCTTTTTAACTTTTCCACTGCATGGCTGGTGTTTGCATGGAGGAACTGACTATTTATTGTTCACTCCCTGTGATCTCATCTACATGTTCCCTACCTCAGCATCCGCAGAGGTCCAAGCAGACTCTACTTGCTGAACCAAGGTCTCATCCAACATAAGAGAAATACTGAAATAGACCATGTAGTGATCTCAGGCAAACACAGAAATCAAATCAGAGAAAAACTAGTCCTCCTGAAGTTTCACTCATTTTAAAAAATTGCCTAGGCACTACACACTTAAACACAACTGTTGATTCTAATTATATAGTGACTCGCTTGTTCATACAACTCTCAGTTTTACTTAAGATACATTGATTTTCCAGGTATAGTTGTATTTCTGCATGACAATGAAAGAAATTTAATAATACCTACACTTTGTTGACAATATTATCCAAGCCATGCAATCAGAAATTTGTTCTGCTTGTATTCATAACTCAAGTGACCTCCAGAAGTCTTGTCAGAGAGCCTATCAAAATTAAAACCACAAGCTATGAGCATGCTTGTGCCTAACTGAGTGAAAATGCTAAGATCTTCAGCTATTTTGAAGTTACTTATAGTCAATCTGACAAAACAATCAAAGAAGAGCTGCATTCTTCCAGTTTCATTATGGGAAGAGCCAAGCTTACTTCCAGGTACAACATTACAGAATTGGCTGGATGCAGTTGGGAATATCTAAACTTGCTACTGAACTGGCAGGCAGCCTTCAGAGCAGATTCTGGCCCTAAAATATGGGTGCACTGATACAGTTTGGTGAATTCCATCCTATGTTGAACCTCCCAGGACAGGAAGTAGCTTTGAGATACCTTTGACTTTTGCATCCAGTGGGGGAATGCAGGCTGCCTAAGGATCTGTCCCAGTGGCACAGGCCACCTTTGGCAGTCTCACACATGGAGGAGGCTCTCAGCACTCAAGGGCTTTTTTTGCCTGGAAGAACTCAGAGTCTGGGTTAATGGGCTGTGGAAAAGGTGCAAGAAGATGCTACCTGGAGAACGGGTCAAAGCCAGTTCCCAATACCCAGTCATGCCAACCTACTCAGTTTTTTGCGAAATACGGTAAATATCAACTTGCAGTAACAAAAGCCTGGGCCATGATGGTGATATTACATCTGTGTGATGTTTCTGAGATTGGCGGGCATAAAAGAGAAGGAATAAATTTTGACCTATTAAAATTAAGGCCTATGTTCACAGTTTCACAATGTAATATACCACATCACAATGCGCACCAACCATACAGGAATAGGTAATTCAGGGCACATAACCACAGCAACAGTCAGCACATTCATCTTTTTAGCTATTTATGAAATTAATTTTTTACGAAACCATCTTCCCTCAAACTGAAAGGGAGGAGCCAGGGCTGGCTAACCTCTTCTATTCTGTTCTGATACAGCTGCATTTCAAAGAGACATCTGCCATGATTTTCTTCAGTCTCATACACCTCAGCTACTTTTCCCAAAGACAACAAAATGAGGCTTCTGAATCAAAGCCTTTCTATGAGTTACTAAATGAATGTTACAGGCTTAAATTCTGCCCTTCCCATGCACAACAAATACTTAGCTGCTGCATGTGGTGGTTTATGAAGACAAAGAAATCACAACACACATTAACCGACGTGCTAACTGCACCTATACAGGCTCTTGAGTAATCTTGCCAACTTTATGCATGTAATGCAGCCCACATTTCCGTTCTGTTTCTCTGTGCTTATTTTACTAACTTTGGGCTTTACCTGCTCCGATGTGCAGAACTTAATAACCACATAAAAAGCCTTGGGGTGCCTATTCTGTTAAGACCAATGGCAGCTGCACTTAACAGCAAAATAGATCCCTCTGATCTGACTCTACTCCCCAAATGGCTTTGGAACCTGCAAGCTCCAAATCATGGAGAAACAATTACTAAAACACCACCAGTCTGATATTTCCATTAGATTGCACTCCACAACCAAAGCCAGCTGAGTTAAGCCCACGCAAATATGCTACTACCCATTTTGTCCAGTTCCAGCAGCTCAGCACCTGTAGCAGGAGCATTAAGTATAACACCCCATTGTGCTGCCAGCCTGAGATATATTCTTTGTTCAGGATACAAGGCTGACAAGCAGAGGAACAAGGCTAAACAAGGACAGATTCCGGGTCATTAACTGTGAAGGTATCAGAAAACTACGGATTATATTGAAACAACCCCTGAAGAAGGGTCATCCATTTGAATAACTTAAGGGAAAAAAAAAACACAAAAAAAGTTTTATAAAGAAGTTTAAGATCATATGCCCAAGTTAAACACTTATTATCCACCAAATGCCTACATACGTGCTTGAGAAACAAGATAACTATATTTCAGGTACATTTTGGCACTTTTTGCTGATAGAAATGGTATCTTTTGCTACAGCTAATCTTATTTTCTGCCTTCTAGAACTAATGAAAGAAAATTCTTGATGCAAGAACTGCTGAGGTACCAGACCTCCGTCACTCAAGCCTGGGTGGCAGAAGACCTGGTTCACCTACAAAGGGAGTCTCTCACCATTTGGAAAGGAGTTTGAGAAAGTACTTACAATCTGGAATCTGCCAAAGCCTTTCAGCTTTGCCTCCTCCACCCCACCCCTATTCCTCCCAGATCAAAAGCACCAAAGACACTAAACACAGGGCCAGGAGGCTGTTTTGGAAACACAAGACCTAAAAGTGATACAAATATATTTGTGGAAATATATTACAACAGAGGATATTCAGTATTTTTTGGAGAAGGAGGCAGTTTGGTTTTTTTTTTACTACCCTAGAATTTTTCTGCAAGTTTATTTTTCATATCCTAGCACACTGGAACAGTGATGCTCTTGGTTATGCAAAGAAAAAAATGTGTTTTAGCATCATTCATGGCCCTACCCCCTCATTCTCCAACATTTAGTAATGTTTGGTGGATTAAAAAAGCAGAATTAGCAGAGACTTCCCTGAAGGTAGTTAAGAAAAGTTACGAGGGAAATGCTGACACTACTTCCTTCAGGGCAGTTTGGGGAAAGCACACAGAAATTTGCCCTGGTTCATCGTACACCCATTTCTGCTCATTAGTATGAGTTTCTATCGCACTGGAAAGCATGGCACAGCCATTATGGCTCTGCACAAAATAAGGGGTTCTGCAAACCAGTATTAGTTTATTTTATTGGATTATATATGAAAACACAGAATACTCTCTTCTCCTTTTTTGGCAAGATCACAAGAGATCTAGGCTTACAGAAGAGTCATATAAACCAGAGAAGACAGAGAGTAGTGTGTTTTACTGATTAGCACCCTCAACAGTTGTTCAAACATCCCCCTGCTCAGACATCTCTTGATGTTTTATTTATACTACTGAGTATGCAAATATTTAATACCCAGCAATATTTAGCTCAGCTCTTCGTGCATCTCTGTCTTTATTTGCCAGAGAGAGCAGCAGCAGAGAATACTCACAGCTTTTGCAAAGACTCCCATGAGCTCTGGGAACTGATGTGTCAGGAGCGCCAGCATGGCTGTGAAAGAACATAGTCCAGCAGTGAAGAGGATAAAGAAGGGAAGCTCCTTCTTGGGGTAAACTGAAACTTCATGAAATGCTGTAGAAAGAAAGACAAGCAGGGGAATGCATTATGCATAAAAAACTAACCCAACAAAACAACCAAAACCATACCAAAATTATGCAGTTTAAACAGCCAGAGACACCCAAAAATGCTTTTGAAGGAAGAAACACATGGAAGGTCTGAAACATCTAAGGCCAACGTTGTAGCTGTTGGTTATCTCACTGCCAAATAATTCTCATCTAAAGGTCACATTTCTAGTTTAGTCTGGTCCTATGTACAGGTTACTTTTGCCTTCCTTCTTTCAGCACTAACTATAATGCAGCTGTGTAACAACTAACCCCAGAAAACTAACCTACAAAGAAAACATCAGTTTTTTTGGACTGCCCACACAGCTGCACGTTTGCTAACGCTGATACACAGAGAGTACAGAAACAAGCACCCAGGAGCAGCAGTGAGGCCAGCCCTGCAGTACCATGGTGCTGGACTGGTCTAAAAAGGCTGTATAACTACAGCCTTTGTAACAGTAAATTCTGGGGGTTTAATCTGCAGAACAAAGAACAGTAAGAGTAGGACATATAAACACGTACTTTAAATCCAGATTTTCAGAATTCTGTGAATACCTACCACAATACAACAACTTTTTAAAGTGTTGAAACCTGAAATTTAAATTAACAGTGGATTTTCAAGGTGTTCTTTAGCATATACTAAAAGGAATACAGAAATTTCCTTGACTCTGCTATGAAAAATCACTCACTGGGCCCTGGGAAAAGCAGCACTGAGAAAGCTAAAAGGGTCAGAAGAGGATAATGAGAGTTTTACTGGAAGAACATATCCCTTAAATTTTGACGGTGGCTCGGATTCAAGGTGAAAATTTGGCTGGGTTGGCAAAAGGTCTGGTGAACTCTCATCTGTCTGCTTCGCTTATTCAGCCCAGTCACAATAAATGCAAACTTTGAAATGTTTTTTCTCATGATGGACCAACCTCAAGGCTTTCTACATATTTCAAATCGTATGACTATTTATATACACAACCCACTACTGTCCCATTTTGCCTGCTTTATTTGCTTCAGTGACCAGCTCTCATCTCATCATACTTGCAGACAACATAAGCATAGGGTAATCCAGCAACATGACAGGACAACAACCCTGAATGCGTTCATCTAGAATCGAGTGGTTTCTAAAACCAACAGCAGGAACTAATAAGAGTTTAAATTAAAATATTATAAACTAAAAAGATGTGTGATTTTCAGGTCTGCTAATTCATTCATGTTAAAAAGAAAAACACAGATAATTTGCAACTTCTCTTTGATTTAAATTAAATTTAGAGATTAGGAAATACCAGACCATGGACTTTGTAAGTCTAAGATTTCTTCTGTTCAGTGTTTTGTACTTGCTTTTGACACAGGCTCCAACTTGTTGTTCCAGTCTGTTATCCAGTCATGGCAAAAGTTTTGTGATTGATATTTTTAATTCAGATAGCCTGTCAGATCTTAGTGTTCTGATATAATTCCAGCTGACTCTCCTTTAAAACACACGCAATTAAAGGGTGTGGACAGGTATGCAAAACCCCTTTAACCGACCTGTGTCTGTCACGGTATGTTAAACCCTTCCCTACTCAAACCCAAGAGATTTTGCAGTGAAAGGCATTTCCCAGAACTGCCAGAGCAGAACACGACTGTCTGCATATGCTGTTAAAGAGTCCCTGGCTTCTAACATTTTACAAGAATGATTAGTTTTACCTCTAAAAAGAGATCACTGAGCTATTCCGCATGACTCTGTCATTTCTAAATCTCATGATGCTACACCCTCCCCAGCTCAGCATCCCTCTGAGTACAGCAAGCAGAGTGCTCTAAGAGGTGTTGTAATTAGGGTGATTATAATAGGGTGGGGAGATACTGTCAGTTGCCAAGGATTTCTGTGTAATATCAGCGAGAATGTATTCTGAAGGACAGACTCACTAGTGGATTTTTTGCTATATTATTCTCACCTAATGTTTACTCACATAGGCTGATAGAAAGTGGCAATTCATTTTTCAGCCCAAAGCGGAGAGGTTCTGAATGAAAAACTATAAAGAGTGCAAATGCCCTCAAAATCAGTATTCGCAGCAGAAGCAGGCTACGTTGTACTTTTTCCAGAACAGAATTCTCGTTATTCCTTCTTCAGGATAGAGAAGGTGAGAGAAGAGTCGTCTTCCTTGGATCAGTTTACCTCCTCTGCCCTGACCCTGCAAATCCCTCTGTACTTGTGTGTGTGTTCCACTTGTGCTCACACAAACTCCCACTGACTTCAGTGGGAAAACACATGGGAATGAAGTGTAACTGTTTGCAAGATTGACTGCTTCGGCTCTTCCTCTGCGTTCTTGTGCTTCTCTGCATGCACCGCAAGTCCCATCAGCTTGGCCTGTACTGCTGCGCAAGGGCTGGATCTGCCTTTATATCTGTATCTTGCAGAGCACTGGGAACACTCTTGGCACTTTACTAGTACACACCATAAACATATATAATAAATGACTGAGGTAATTTCACATCAATCTCTTCATAACAGCACATGCACCATTACACAAAGAAAACTCTTTCTTGCTATTTAAGAATGCTTTTCAGAAAACGTCAGCATCACCTGTCAGAATAACAGCTGCGTTAATGATCTAGATGTCCTCAAACAGGTTTGGTCTTGCCTTGGTATTTAAGTAGCTACTGTGTCTACAAAAGACTAACAAGGCCGCGCCACTATGCTTTTGGTTTGATGGGATGTTACCCTAGATGGAAGATCAGACATATTTTCCAGTGACTTGGCAAGAGAATAGCAAGATCTAATTGATTTATATTTCTTCAGTAATCTCTCTCCCTGTTCCTACACTGTCAACAACAACAAAGACAGCTAACCATCATGAACTGCGGCCAGGAGCTGCCTTTTAAACCATCAAGGGAGTGCCAGAGACTCACTGTGAACCCAATTATTCTAATAAAGTGTATTCAATTTAAAAGGCACCAGTGGAGAGCAGCGTGGCAAGACTCGAGTAAACAGTTCTTTGCTGTCACCAATAAGAAGAGAAAAGTTGAACGTACATGGTAGTAGTTCTCTATCTGCAGTTTCTGTACAAATAGGGTAAGGGTAGAAAAGATGTCCTTTCTCCAGTGGATAGGGGATCATTCTGAAAGCTGAAAAGAAAATGACACCATGTACAAATTACTGTGAATGTGGTAGTCAGTGGACATACTTAACTATATTTACAATTTTGCAAAACAAACATAGACAAAACATAACATTTATATTTGGTTGCAAACAGCATATAAATTGCTTAATGAAATGCCAAAATATAAATCTGCACTTAGCTTTTAATCCTGTAAACCTGCATGTTTATTTTTATTCTTGGGAGCTTCATGAGCATCGAGTGAGACCACATTGCAAATAAACGTTTGTGTGATCAGAGCCCATTGGACTTACAATTCCATAGACAAATTTACACATTTTGTCTTAGGTTTTAAAACTTAGTTTTGAAATTTCGAGGGGAAGAAGTGTATCTGATATAACAGGTATAGCCTACAAAAACGACCAGAGAAGCTTGTGAATTCAGGTCAATACTTGCAATCTCTGTGCATCAAGCATAATGGAAGTTTGTGGGTTTTTTCCCCATCACACTCCAGCAAACCAGGTAACACTGATGACTCAAGCCCAGAGAAGCAGTTTTCCAACACAGTCATGTTTTCATTTTATACTTGGCAATGAAAGATTAATACTGAATTATTAAAACCAGGTTCCTCACATGCATTCTTTTTAAATGTAGCCGATCAAGCCGGGTTTCCAATATAAATCTTCAGGTCATGGATTAAGTAATGCTTAATCTTATGCATTTCTCAAATTGAAAATAATAACAGAGAGGGAGGGAAATGGATTACTAAATCTGGATGGTGATGATGTCATAGGCCATCTGAATATGGTTTATGGAAACATCAGAATACTTGACTGAATTATAGCTTTGCAATCAAGGCATCCTTTTCCATCATCCTATATATTATTCTCACAGTTAAAATGTCATCGGCATGTTATTCTCACTACCCCTATGAACATCAGTCACTGAAGCAATATTTTCCTTAACAGCTGTCCTAGAAGCACCGTATATTTTCGATGTTAGGTACAGCTCACTGCCATACGATAATACTCTACTATCTCTTGCTCACAAGGCAACAGAGAAATGTATTTAAAACACACAATACCCAAACATTTTCAGTTGCGCATACTGCACTTGAAATAATGTTAGCTGTATTTTTTGTGTAATCATATGAGTGTATTTATTCTTGATTACCATGTTCAAAGCGATAGTAAAGAAGGCAGAAATTCTCAAACACTGTAAACCAACCAGAGCTGTGAGGCTCTTCCAAAATTAAACTCCCCCTCTACATAGCAGCCCAAGAAGACAAGTACAAGTACAATAATCCGAGCCTTGTATGATCTTCACATGCAACAAACTTGAGCATCTGTACTGAAATATATGTGGAGGAATGTTCGATGCTCATTACTTCAGAAATACTAACACAAGTATTTCCTTCCAATTTGGCTTAGTATTTAAGCAGATAATCAAGCCTCTTCCTTACCCTAAATCACAGTAGTATTAAGATTCTAATACAAATAAAAAGGGATGGTGAAGATATTGCTTTTACAAAGCAAGTGACAAACGTCTGAATAGACATCTTGGACATGAGACCAAATATGGAATATTTACAGCAAACCAGTTTATTTAGCAGTGTCATCAGCCATGGAAGAAAGTGCTCTGGCTCATCTGGATCATTTTATGTTTATGTAGGTACTACTCTGCCTTAACTCTCACAATATTATCTGATCCTGTTTTACATCAAACAATTCAGGTAGCATAGAGGCAGTTCGCCATTCAGCCGTGCGCTCACTGTAAAAGCTACCGCAGCATTTGAGAACCCCTCCGGTTTTCTTCTTCATGTAAACAGGACATAAGTTTACACAGTGATGAACAAACACTTCAGAGTCTTTTGAAATTTGGTTACACTTGAAACCACAGACCTTCTGTACAGAGCATCTGGACCAAACCCAGAGTGACGTTTCACACAGTGTGACTTGGGCTTTTTTAGTTTTACTATGAATAAAACTGTACTTTGACTGAATGAAGACAGAACAGGAAACAACCAACATTCCAGTTCAATGATGATCTTTATTTTTATAACCTCAGTTTTCTTTGTTGTTGAATACAATTTGGGAAAAACACTTTTTGTGGGAATTTTGGAGTTTAAAATATCACAAAGATACTTCTGCATAAATTTTGTTAGAGTCTGTCTTAGTTAGGAGTGACCTTATTCCCCTAGGAAGTCTTCAAAATGAACCCCCAAACGACTGACTCAATGTACTTAATGCTGCCCAATTTCCACAAGGTCAGAACAGAACAGTGTATGTATGTGGGCATTAAATTCCTATGTACAAGCTACCAAAGTGAGACTTGTGGTTATTTAAGCACCCTGACAGAATAGTACACTTAAAAGACATGACAAGTACCTAAATATCCAGAATCAAAGTGAGAGCAACTGACCATATACTGCATGGAGACTGTTGGTTAGAACTAGTATTTAATTAAATTTAATTTCTCTGTCACATTTCCACTGCTTTTAACTTACAATTGTGCAGAGATGCCAAGAAAACCTTTTGCAAGTGAGAGGCATAGGAGTGACACCAATAGCTCACTATACCTTTAAAGAATATTATGCAGACTAAGATATGGACCCAAGTTATGATTATTGGACTAGATACTGGTGGAACCATTAAAACCCATGTGAGTCTTTATGACCGAGCAAAATATGAACAAAATTATTGAGGGCTGGTGCACTGTTCATCTCTGAAATCATTACACAAAATGAATTACGGATTTTTATTTAGAGGTTATGAAGTAATAATTACGTTTTAGATCTTTACAATCTACTACAAAAATATTAGCTAATAAAGTACATATTCAGATTGCGGTGGAGGTAATAAGGAAAGCAATCAGTTAATGCAGTTGTGTGGGAATGCCCTGCGCTGCTTTCAGGCACAGGTGCTCCATTCCCTCCATGGCAGGAGGGCTGCAGGGCATCCAGCCTCCTGTGCCAAGAGCTGCTCCTTGTAAACAGCCCTTCAGGGACTCCCCAGCCTGACAAAGCAAAAAACGATCTATTCAGGATTCCCTGCAAAATACTGCTCCACAATGATGAGACAACGAGGCCTTGGGCTAAAGGACTTCCTCAAGCAGCTGGAAGAGAAGAAACACTATGTAAAAGCAAACCAGTGAAAAGAAGCCACTGGGAAGGAAGCTATGACAGAGAAAAGAATAGACTGGGAGAAATGACAGGAAAAGAGCAAGCAGATAGGATGGAGAACAGTGCAGCAAAGCAAACCCCAGGCAGCGATGGTATGGATTACTGAGCAAGGTGTTCTGTACATCTAGAAATAAAGCCATTGCTTCCTCAGGGAGCCTACATTGCAAAGAAAGCAAATTCAGACCATTTAATACAGTGACCGAGACAGTAAGTCACTTTTACAGTGGAAGTATTAAGTAAATTTCTGTAGGAATTATCATGGTGACTAGCTGTATCTTTTGAAACAAAACTAAATGAGAATAGAAAAGGGAGAAAGGAAAAAAAATGTTGGTATTTTAACATATGGAGAGGCTAAAAGAGAACAGAAGAAAGCAGAGCAGAATATGGGAAGCAGGTTACAGACAGAAAATTATGCATTTAAAAAGCCCAGAGATGCTAGTTCTAAATAGCACTTCCTAATTTTCTGGAACCTGAAAAGAGCACAACTCAAAGATGGTATAAGTTCAGTTAGAAGGTTAGTATATGACTCCAACCTCCTACTCAAATCAGGATCATTTTCAAAGTTAGGTCTGGTTGCTCAGGGGCATATCCAGTTGCTCTTTGAGTATCTCTGTGGATGGAGATCCCACAGCCTACCAGCAACCTATTCCAATGCATCACCACTCTCATTCTGAAAATGTTTTCCTTCCAGGTAAACAAAATTTCTCTTGCTGCAGCTTGTGTCTATTGCCTCTTGTCTTTCTGCTGTGCTTTTGAGAAGACTTTGACTGTCTTCCATATGATCTCTCCATTGGATGGCAGAAGATAGCAACTGGATGCATCCTTCACCTACCAGAGGTTTTTTCCAACCTGAGTAAGACCAGCTGGATCAGTGTCTTTTCCTGCTTCACATATTCCAGCCCCCTATACATCCGCTAGACTCACTCCAGTTTGTCAACTAAATATTAATGAATAATATAAAACAAAACAGCATTTTATGTTGTTGTTGGTGGTGATCTTTTTTCCAGCTTACAAGGCACTTTCATAATTTCCCAATATCAAAGCATTCAAATAATGACTAACAAATCTCTACAACTCTGGAATGAGGAAAGGTAGATTATTATCACCTTATCCATGAGTAAGAAAATATGTCTTAAAGAAGACAGGAAAGTTTTTTCAGTATTACACAGAGGACACAATCCAAGACTTCAGAACCCTTTTTCTCATTAAATGAAGTTTGTATTTTCAGTTTGAATTTCAACTATTTCAATGCTAGTGAGGATATAACTGACATCCAAAATTCCCACATACTGTACTTCACAAAAAGCTACTATTTTCTCAAGACATTCAATACAAGTATTTGATTAGCTCCTTTGTAAGAAAGAGAATTACTTACTGCCTTCCCATGTACAGTGTAAGAGATTCAATGCCCCCTCTACTCTTTTCCAGTGTTGAAGATGAAAGAAAGCATATGCTATTGCTTCACTGTCCCCTCTCTTCAGAATATGTTCAGGGGGCAGAATTAAGCTTTTCATTTCTAGTAGATACTGCAATAAAAAACCAGAACACAATTATTGCAGAGGTAATAAAAAACACAAAAAGCTGCCTGCAGTTATACAATGCACACTGAAAGCTCTATTTCCCTGAAGTACTTTCCCTCATAAGTATCTCATCAAATGTGCAACATCACCAACTGCACTTGAAGATAATTATTGAATTACTCCCAAAGATTAAGATACGCTGACAGATGTTTAATGTTCTGCTCTTCAGCTGTAGTAAGTGGACTATAAAGAATTTCAAAAGGAGATCTTTCTCTTATCAAAGGGGATGGAAAAAAGGGCTTAAAGCACAAAAGAGAATATAATTAGAAGAGCATTTTAATTAAAACTGTTTATAATGAAGTGAAGAACACACTAAGCAGTTTGATGTACATACTCTTCCTATAAGGAAACATGCAATACTCATAGTTTGCACACAGGTTGCTTTACCACATTGCCATCAACTGGTTGTCAGGTCTATGAACACAAGACTGGCAAGTAGCTACCAACAAGTTACAAAGTAAAAAAGTTACCAAATACCTGGTTGGGGGGCGGGGGGGAAAATACGGGACATTTCAGCTTACTACTTGAAATAGTTATTGAAAATGGTATGAAAATGAAAAGCTCGACTAAATCCACAAGCAATTCTCCCCATTACTGGATCCCCCATAACAGAGGTGGACAAAACACACGGAGGATTCACTCCCCAGGTGAAGACAAAGGTCCTGGGCATTATTTAAGCAGGTGATCATTCCTCCTTCCCTAGCCCATGAACTAGGTCACCACCAGTTCAGAAGATGTTATCACTGGTGTTACTACATTCCAGTTAGTGGATGGGAAAGATACAGCAGAGGGGAAAGATACACCCTTGTTGGCATGCTTTACAGGGAGAGGACAGATAGAAATAACAGGCTGCCCAATTAGCTCCTGTTTGTCAGTTCTCTGAGAAGCATGGCATTCCTCAGCTGGGCACTGACTGCTCTGTGGTAGCTTAAGGAAACTCTTGCTCTCTTCCAGGATGCCCAAGAGCAAATGTTTCACCCCACCAGACTTTTTAAGTTAACACTAGAGGCAGCAGGTGAGTCAGGCAGCAAGCAGACTGACAGGCCCTAACACAAGGTTCGGGAAAGAAAATTACGGGTAATCATTGGCAAAAAGAGAATGAGTGTGCAGGCCCTCCACTCCTCACTGGTCTCTGCTTTGGTCTGGAAGGAGGAGGCCTGCAGTACCCAGGACTGACAACAACCCAGTGCACGTACCCAAGAGAGGGCAATGTGACACCAGAGGTGAAAGAGGCAAGGGTGGTGTTAAACCTCCACCGCTCCTGTTAAACACTGATTTTGTGAACAGGTGACTGCAGGGCATGCTTGAGCACCTGCCCTGTCGACGAGCTGGTGCAGGAAAGAGGAGAAAAGAGGGCAAAAGAAATAAACGAGAACTGGAAATCAGCCTTGGGAAAAGGAATAGCAAAGGGCAGAGGGAAATGAGCACCAAGAGCATGATGTTCCAGAGGGTATCCCAGAGCTTGTCACCCCTTTGCCTGAAAAGCCTTGAAGGAGACAGCCAACAGGGAATGGATTTGGAGAGACCATGATCAAAGCAGAGAACTGTCAACCCTGGGAAATAGATGAATACTTCAAAGAGGAAAGAGAAATCACACGTTTCTGATGCAGGTGACTACTAAAGGAGGAGAAACTGTATTAGCTGTGGGAGTAATCACTGTGATACTTGGATTTTCTCTAAAGCTTTTCAGAAAAATTCGAGAGAGCTGTTAGAGCAGGTGGATTAATGGAGGAGGCTGCAATTTAGTAGGCAAGACGGGATTAGGAGTGATGGAGAGAACAGAATAAAGACCTCACAAGAGGGAGGGGGCTGCCAGGCTTACAGAAATACAGCAAGTGTTTTTATTCACTGCTCTAATGAATGTGCCACCCTTTTAAAAACACACATTATACCTGTTGAACAGAATGGAACACAGCTCCAAGAGCTACGGGTTTCTGTTTTATTAATTTATAAGATAATTCTTATTTCTGCATTTTTTTTTCCAAAAGTAAACAAGAAAGTAAGTTCTCAATATTCAAATATTTCAATCAAAGAAACACACAACCAACCAACCAACCCTAAGGCCATATCAGTATTTGTAGGAAAAGAAAAACCAGGAAGGAATGTCCTATTTCTAGGAGCACTGAGATGAAAACATGTTATTTTGATTCTTATGTATCACTTCTTATCAGGGATTAAAAACAAATCAAGAGGAAACACCAGATGGAAGGATATATCTTGACACTTGCAAATCGCTCTTAGTCTACACTCAGTTGTGCTCACTTTTCAGTCTGCATTTTTCTCAGTTTCAGAAAGAAAAAAATATTTTTTAAAGTTCCTCAGATCAAAAATGTGAAGCACTCCTCCCTCATTACTCTATCACAGCTACTTTCTCAAACAAAAAGTCCATCATCTGGACTGGTGATATTCGGGAAGACCCACACATAGAGTTGATGGATGTCTCAAGTCTCATTTGGGCCTCATAATAGTTTCTGTTTTATGCACAAAGGTTAGCCACACCTTTGGGCATACAAGCTGTCAATGAATTTATTCTGGAGGCATTTCCAGCAAGAATGCTAATTGTACACAGCCCCAGAGAGACCGCGTTTGGAACACTCTGTACAGTTCTCATCAGGCTATTTCAGAAACGTAAAGATCAAATTCCCCAAGTACACAATAGAGCTAATCAAAGAAATGGCAAGTCTGCTTTGCAAGAGGGCACTTGAAGGCCTCCATCTGTTTAACTTTTCTAAACAGGAGTAATGGGTACCAAAAAGGTACCTAGCTGCAGGTAGAGCTTGATTATTATGGAAGGAGAGATACGACTGTACATGAAAAGAAGGGTGGTCTTGATGATGTCCTACAATATCATATCCATTCGTGCATTATTGTATTTTCAAGGAGAGTTCAAGAGCCCAGAGGGCATTCAAGGTTCCTGGAGGTTTGGCCAACAGGGCTCAGGGTCTACTAGGAGATGGCATAGCCAAGGGCAGCCCCTTTTATGGTGCCTACAGGCTACTGGCACCCAGTGTCCTGGTTTTGTTAAAAACAAGACCAGTTCTCTTTTAGTGATTTTTCTTTCAGCTAAGTTCTTCTAGGTGGGTGTACTTTTCTGAGTTTTAGCCTGCATATTTTTCCTCAGATGCTGTACTCAGTGCTGATAAGAAACCAACAGAATGCTGAACAAGCTCATGTTTAGATTCATTACTATGGTAGCTAAGAAAGACTGATAAGTTTTCCCATGTTCCGTTGTGAGAGGGGCGTGTTTGAGGAGGGGTGGATGGAACAGGTGACTTAAATTGGCCAATTAAGTATTCCATCCCACAATCGTCATACCCCCTATATAAGAGGGTGATGACGAGGGTCGTTCTCTCTTTGACCATGGCTGGCATGTAGAGAGGCCCCTGTCTGTCTGCCTGTGATCCACAGCCTTCAGGCCCTGCATCCTGCAGCCAGTTCCCTGTTTGCTGTGCAGTCCCACCCATGACTCTCGGGGCCTGAGCTGCAGCTGCTGGAGCCGCCAGCTCCGCACACCCAGCTCTGCTGCTGGAGCGACGCCAGCTCCACATCCAGCACTGCAGATTGGTTTTGTATGTTTTGTATATATTCTATATTTATTAGTAGCATTAGTAAAACTCTTTAAAACCTTCCAACTTGAAGTCTAAGTCTCTTCTCTCCCTTATCTTTCTTATCATCTTTCCGATCTAAAGGAAAGGGGGTGGTGGAATGTGAGGGGCTAACAGGGAGCGTCTGCCACGGTTTATTGCCGCCTTGCCTTAAACCTTGACACCCAGGTACCTGACAGGCAGGACCGAGTCCCAGTAATCTGCTGGGTTTCTAGCAGACTGTCCATGAAATCAACACAGTCCTCCTGAAACATTTTGGATGGGACAAGCAGACAAATTCCAGTGAAATGAAATTCAATGAAAAAAATCTTTCTTCAAAAACTATCCAATAAGCTGCAGTCCTCATGCTGCCCATATAATGTGTGAATCACAGTCCTGATGGACTTCTGTGTGTGACAACGACCTCCAGCTCTTGGAAAAAATCAGCCAAAGATACCTGATTATAGTTTCCAACAGGCTCCTATTGCACTTAATGAAAGATACCACACAAGACAGGTACAGTCTTCTCTTCAGCCACCAACGACTTCAGGGTGGGAACCTGACTATTTATATCTCAACATTTCCAAAGGCCTCTGTCCAGAGCACAGCCCTTGTTGCTATAGGACTAACAAGGACACGATCTGATCATGCCACTAAAATTTGTACCTGTATGAACTCCATCTGGCTTTACTAGAGAACAACCTACACCTCTTGACAGACTCCCTATTAACTGTGACTCCTGCCACACTGGCATCTTCTCAGATGCAAACACAATCTTTACAACTTAAGTAAGAAAACTTCACTAACTTTTCAGTAGTTTGAATACACAGGGAAGACGGGAGGCTCTGAACCCAAGTTTGGTTCCACTTCAGAGGGAAAGTCAAGTACCAGGCTAAATAAGAAACTTAGTGAAGAGCTGGCCATCACAGAGGAAACGGAGACGGCCAGCCCAGCATACCTCCTGCTGCACTAGTTTTTCAACAACAAATGAAGAAGTTTAACTAGAACAGGAAACAGCATGTCACCACCATCTGGGGTTCTCATTTCCTTTAAAAAAGGAATCAGCTCAGAAAAGACAGTCTAGATAATTTCGGCCAGAACGACCTAGTCTTGGTCAAGTTATGACTGAATACTAGAGTTGTGCAATGGTGTCTGTCATCAACAGATGCCTCAATCAGCCCTTCTCCACTGCACTGTCTGGGTTTGGATTTTTTTGGTTGTCTTTTTTTGGTTTTCTGGTCTCTCTCTTCTCTCACTGCAAACTTTTTCCTGTCAAAAACTTACCTTTTAGGAGTTACAACAAGGGTAAGAGTATTTTTCATGTGCTTGCACAGAGGGCTTCTGGGCCTGTTACACGACATTGTAATAAATATTGCTCAGCTATAGCTTTTCTGTACATGTATGGGAATATGCCTTTTAATGAGCATTTTGAGGATGACAACGAACCTTGTACAAATGAAGTGCAAAATGGTGGAGTTTATAGTTCTTTTACATGAATTGATTGAATATACATTATTTATTTCATAATATTGGCAGCACTCTGGCTACTAATTCTCCTCTGCTGGGAGTGCTTTTAACATTCCACATTAATGAGCTACTTCAGTGCCCTTTTATAAAATAAATCAACCTGTCTCACGCAAGTTTCCTTATTTTCCTCAATTGTGCAATTTGCCTCTGAAATAACAGCTCAGGCTGCAAATAGGCAATAGTCATTCCTGCACCTGTGACAGCATCCCTCCAGGCCAGAATATGAGAATTTGACATTGTTTGAACAGGAACTCTCCTCCTCCCAGTGGGATGAACAGCACAAACTTAAAATAGTTCCCAAATACTGGTTTCTACATGTCCAGAGAAGCCATTTTTCGGTCACCTTACAAGTTCTCATTGGATTGATGGTAATTGAGAAGTTTGGCCTTTTTGCTGAGATACAAAAACAAACCACTGTCTCACTGAACAGTTAAAAACTTTCTTAAACACGTCTGGAATAGTTTTTCTGTAATATCATGGGGCGTGCAGAACATATTCATTTCCCATCTGGTACATGAATTTGTTTGCATTATTTGTTTCTGTTAGCAACTACAACTTACTAGAAACCACTCCAGCATATAGACACAAAACAAAAACCAAACAAAAAACATAAGAAAGAAATCACAGAATCACAGAATGTTAGGGAGTGGAAGGGACCTCAAAAGCTCATCTAGTCCAATCCCCCTGCCAGAGCAGGAACACCTAGATGAGGTTACACAGGAATGTGTCCAGGTGGGTTCTGAATGCCTCCAGAGAAGGAGAATCCACAACTCCCATGGGCAGCCTGTTCCAGTGCTCTGTTACCCTCACTGTGAAGAAGTTTCTCCTCAAATTTAAGTGGAACCTCTTGTGTTCTAGTTTGAACTCATTGCCCCTTGTCTTACCATTGGTTGTCACTGAGAAGAGCCTGGCTCCATCCTCGTGACACTCACCCTTTATATATTTGTAAACATTAATGAGGTCACCCCTCAGTCTCCTCCAAGCTAAAGAGACCCAGCTCCCTCAGCCTTTCCTCATAAGGGAGATGCTCCACTCCCTTAATCATTGTTGCCCTGCACTGGACTCTCTCCAGCAGTTCCCTGTGCTTCTGGAACTGAGGGACCCAGAACTGGACACAATATTCCAGGTGTGGTCTCACCAGGGCGGAGTAGAGGGGAAGGAGAACCTCTCTTGACCTACTAACAACCCCCCTTCTAATACACCCCAGGATGCCATTGGCCTTCCTGGCCACAAAGGCACAGTGCTGGCTCATGGTCATCCTGTTGTCCACCAGGACCCCCAGGTCCCTTTCCCCTACGCTGCTCTCTAATAGGTCATTTCCCAACTTATACTGGAACCTGGGGTTGTTCCTGCCCAGATGCAGGACTCTACACTTGCTCCTGTTATATTTAATTAAATTTTTCCCCACCCAACTCTCCAGCCTGTAAAATGGGAAAAGATGAAACGGAGAACAGCTAAACCTTTCAAAGTGTTTAAGTCAATCTTTTGTTACATGCTTTAAGAAACTTTACACAGAAAGCTGGCACTTTTAAAAGTAATACCAATATTTAAGTTGTCCGATTCAAACGTAGCCAATTTCAGCAGGTACCCTCTTTAAATCGGCTCAGCCCTTGGCTTACAGAGCAAACCCCTGCAACGTACTTTGGCAATTACATATTTGGACCATCACCTGTTTTCTCCCCACTTCGACTTTATTGAATTGCTCATGTCTCATAAGTGACAGAAAAGGGGACCGGTGCTTTTCAGGAGGAGTCTGAATGCAAGGAGGGAGCCTTGCAGATCAGTTCAGAAAGGGTGTTCCACAGTTGAAGAATGTCCCAGAAACAGCTGTGGTACTTTATCAGCATTAGCTTGGGATAGTTGCATTACATATAAGTGGGGAAGCTCCAAACACAACATATAAATAATACTGATGAAGTTGTGTGTGTGTGTACATACACTTTTTTTTCCACACACTCCACAAATTATGTACTCTCCATGACAAAGGATGCACTGCTCTCTTTTCCATAAAAAACTCTCTGGAATTATAGTGATAACCCAAGTGGTTCAATGGCAATAAACCCTGTTTTGTTTAACCCTTAAATTTTTGAGGAGCACATTGTCAGACAGTGTTGGCACATTTCCTTGGGACTAAAACTCCACAGTGCATGGTACGACACTAAACCAAAAGGATACTAGTCCACAGAATCTCATTTAAGACAGAGATGGTTGAAAAAAAATTCAGACAAGTCTTCACAAGCAAGTGATACAATTTGTTGTGATTCTTCTCATACTGGAATCCACAGCTCTCTGCTTTGTTCTCTTTCCTGCTGTACTGCTGTCTTCAATATGCCCCTGGTTATGTTTTTCTTCTACTAAAGAGAACCCTGAAAACATTCTGCTTGGCAAAGTGCTTTCTTTTTACATAGGCAATCTCTGCCAAAGTATAAAGCTGCAATTTGCTGTAGCTAAGTTGCTTCAGTAACATAAACAAGACAAAACTGTAGATAGAGGTAATACGTTTTATCAGTTATTTTTTCAGTACAGTTTAAAAAATTAAGCCACTTTCAAGCACAGAAACCTTTTCACAGCTAAGTTGTCTTCAGAATGAGAAGCCTTGATCGGTTTGACAGTGGTTTCATTTTCACTGCAGTCAAGGAGGAGATGCCAGTTGACATACCTGAGCTGGCCTTTGCTTGCCCAGCTCAGCTTCCAGAGCCAGCACAGCCAGGTCAGCTGCCCAGCTTGCTGGGGAGATCTGGCAGGCTCTGCACTGAGCTCTATATTGCCTTAGTTCACTTAAACCAAGTTCTGGTAAGTCCATGTGTCACATCTTGACTCCAGTGTGTTCCAAAATCAAGGAGAATTTATCACCTTTGGCTGAGACTTAATGAACTGAGCCCTGGAAATTAAATTGTCACTGATATGTACTCAAAAATGGAAGAAGAGACCTGTGTCAAAAGAAGGCTATCTGCTGGAAGGGTAGCTGCCTGAAGAAAGACTGTCATCAGTGTTAGATCTCTGTAAAAGTCACTTTTGTGCAGACAGAAAATAAAAGCCAAGGTGATGCACAGTCATCTACAATCAATGAAAGTGGGTGGCAACATCTTCAGGACATCTATACTGAGAAGACTCCCAGAACCACGATACACACTGGTTTCTATGTGGAAGGCAGCTGGTTTTGCAGGGTTTCTCACCTCTATGTAAAGATGGAAATCTTGGACTTTTAAAGTGCTGCTTCTTATGGGGTTCCTACACCTTTAGATTACATTCAAAAGGAAGTATAAGAAGTATATCTGATCTCTGTAGCATCACTATGGGACACTGGACTGCAATCTGGCCATAATCTCCTATGGAAAAAGCAGCAGCATTGTAAGAAGCCCACAGCTGTTTCACACAAACCTGCAATAGGTCACAACAGGAGACTTAGTCTTCCTTTCTTGCTAAATCCAGCTGAGCAGCATCTCTCAGCGTGTTCACAGTGTGTTCCTTGCATTTCTTTTGTCTCAGAATCTCCTTAGCAAAAATCTGTTATTTCCAGTTAAATGTCTGAAAATTCATGTCCAGTAATAACCTTTTTATGTAGTAATTCTGAATTTTAATGAGTTGTACCAAAAATGGTAAAAATTCCTTTTGAGGCAAACCACAAATATATTGAATCTTTTTTTTTTTTCTCTTTAATAGTGCAGTTCCCTGCTTTCAAGGCTTCTGCTGGGAACTTTGCAAATGCTTTAAATAATCCATAACCTTTGTAATTTATTTCTTTCTTACTCTGAACAAGAGACTCATTAGTGTTTAAATCCTAAAGAAGCTTTGAAGACATATTAGTTTTGTGGCACTGCTAGATTTCTTGTGATGTTGCATGCTAAAACTTATCTCCATTTCATTAAGAACAAATTGGATATGACTTCAGTTGAGGTCTGTATTGAGGTGTAATAACCACACTGTGCATAAAATTATAGCCAAAAATACATTTTTGCCACCTAAATATCCTTTAGCTAATAGCAGAAAGAATGACTGTGAAATCAGGAGTGATGCATATGAATCTGTATTAGGCTACACTGTTTTAATGTTAAAATTAGAACTAAAAAAGCCTTAGAGTCTCCTTCTGTTACTACCTTGTTATCCTGAAAATTTGTATGTTTCACAAAAGTTTTCAATTTCAAAATGACAGACTTTGAAAAACTGAGAGAATCAATTAACAATGCGGGCTGAAAAGCTCAGGAATTTAAATGAGCAAGAGGACTGGAATTCAAATAAAAAGTATCGAAAACAACACACAATCTGCATTTCACATGTGGGGATATTGTCAGAAAGGGAATTCAGCCTTGTACTGAACAGCCAACTAAACAGAAGCTAGCTAGTGCGAAGGAGGTCACAAATGATGAATGAAAGTACTTATCTACAAGAAAATCAGGATCTTGGAGGTCCAGAGCTTATGGAGCAAATGCCACAACTTACGGTAAGGTAGATTTTGCAAAGGAAGTCAAACCAAAAAAGAGCAAGCTCTTAAGTATAAACAGAAACGAAACAATTGAAAAGATAGTAAGTGAAGACTTAGCCTCAGTTTCATGGCAGTGCAGAGCATGGAGACAACAGCAGGATGGACATTGGGAGGACGGACAGAAGGGGAAGCCACTGCAGCCCATGATCTCTGTCCCTAAACAGTGAAGGAACCAGTCGCAGCCATGGCCACACTACCATAACTGACTTAAAACAAAAAGGTCCCCACTCAGAATCAAATGATCCAGTGGTAAGAGAAGGAAATGCAATGCCATTCATGTAAAGAGGAGGGAAACAATATGTGTTGCTATGGAATCAGTAGCATGCAAGCTGTTAAAAAATATTTTAACGGAAAGAATTATTGAAAGAATGGAGGTAAGTGAGGAAAATGGAACAGGGTCCCAAGGATTGCTCATGACAGGCTAAACTGATAGCTTTACTTGGCAAGATATCTAATTTTGTAGATAGCAAGGATGGAATTCTCTAACCAGGCTTCAATAAAACATTCAGAAAGTTTCACCAAGAACACGACTGGAATACAGAGTTAAACAGACAACTGGGCAGAAGAGAAATATCAACAGTTGTATTGGTGCAAGAACCATTGGGATGGAAGAAAGTAAACAAAGCTCCACAGAAGCAGTCCTGGAACCAAACTTCATTTGATATTTTCATTATATAGCTTGGCACAAAAATAGAAGATCACCTAATAACATAAAGGGACTCATCTCACCTAAATCTTCTTGTCTAAAAATCAGGCTTTCACTGGAAAATAGTTGCTCCTTTCATAGTCAATGCAGAAACAGGTACCTCAGAGGGAAAGTCTGTCTAGAGATGTCTAAGATAGTTCCTTCTTTCCACTGCCTGTAGAGGAAGTCTAGATGCTTTTATTAAACAAACAGTCTAACTTTCAGATAGGTAAACCATGCTATTTCATGGTTGGCATAACAGATAGAGCACACAGACAAAATATTTAATTCCTGCAGTGCATGGGAATGATCTTTCTGCAATCCATGTGCACATATGTGAGAGGGTTTGGTTTTATCTTGACCAGACTTGGTGTTCAGCTGTACCTCATGAATAGGCTCCCTACATAGACAGACACCAGTCTTCTGATCTCCAGTGGAAGATGCTCACTTTCAAAGGGAAATACTAGTCCAAAGGTTTGGGGGGTGAGGTTCAGAGGCAGATCTCCAAAGGTCAAAAAGCATCTGCCCCTAGTTTCCTTTACAACAAACTTATATACTGCAATACTGAGTATCAGGTGATGAAATAATAAAATACATTAGCCTTTTGTAGCCCCTGGGCAAGATTCTTACTGCTGAGATACATATCTAGAGAGGGGATTAGGGAATTAGAACATAAATCCCTTTTCTTACTTTGTAGTTCTCAGTAATTCTTCATCTCTGAGCTTTGCATTCTCAGAACTTAATGACAGGGTGCTGCATGAGGAATTACTAATGCGACTAATATGAAGCGCACCATGAACTCCAAACAGAGGCTTCTTTGTATAGCATGCCAGAAACATATTCTTACACATAATCACCAGAACAAATAAACCATGCTATTTTGAACTAGAAGATGTTTAATGGGTATTTTGTAAATAATAATCTGTCTTTAAGTATGGCTCTGTCTTGCAGCGTAGCATTTGGTAGTGTCTTACTACCGTGATCCACCATGTAGGTGTTGCTGTCACAGAGGACTCACTTCAGCTAAAATTTCAAGTTGCATGGTCCAGAGTAGAGACACTGAATGTGAAATACCAAACAAAAAAACTGTGCATCCTATCAGCTTCTTTCCCTTCCCATTGTTTGCTCTCCTTTCCACTCATTAATCTGACACAGAAATCAGGGGTTAGGTCCTCAGCAGTGTTAAAGCTACAACAACGCTTTCTCCATACTCACTTTTGGCACATGTGGATTAAATTCTACTGCTCTGTGAATAGCTTCTACTGCATTCATCTCTGCAGTACTCAGCCCTCGCCTTGAGGCAGCCTCTGGAGAAAATCTACAAAAGCAAAGAAGCAAACACATTAGGTCAGAAACGCTGGTAAGAAAAAGCCAGAAAAGCAATCTAGAACATGGGCCCACATAACCAAACTGAATCAACTTCCTATGCTCTCCAAACTCCCACAGCAAGTGTGTGATCTATTACATCAAGGCCAATGAAAATCCCAGCAGAAGTGGAAAGCATGTTTGCACGTAATCGTGGCAGAAAGTCAGTTCATATAGTCCTTTCTTTGTCACTAATCTAAATTTGCTCTAGGTACCTTGCTAAATGGCATATTCAAGGCTGAAGTTGCAGAAAAAAGAAAAGAAAGGGAAAAAAAAAACAATGCCAAATTATTGTTGGAGGGTTTCTATTAAAAACAGGTTTGGGGAGGTTTTAGGGAGGTTCCCAACCCAATGCCCCTGGGTCAGGTTGGGATGGAAGCACGATGCAGCAGCAGTAGCAGGTGGTCTACTGGCCGCAGCACCATTGAGGGTAGCATGCCCAAACTGCGGGCAAATCATCTGCCCAGTGAATGAAAAACCAGACCATGCAATCTCTTTCTCACCTCACACCCCACGGCTAACTCCAGAGCTGTACTTGGCAGGCAGACACCACAGGGAAAGCTGTGACAACCTTAGCCCTGCCCTCCCAAGCTGGAGTCGCTGTGTAGGGAGGAAAGATGTTGCAGTAGGTACTGGCGATCTACAGGATAAAAAGAATGAAAGAAAATTACTTAGATCTTGATGTGTACATACACTTTAAAAGCAAAAACTGTCAGGACGTCAGTCAAGAAAATGGCTTTCCACTCTACTTGCTTTCCAACTTTAGGGAGGCATTCGACCCTCAGATGCACAGACACAACTCTGCCTGGGATTTGTGTGAAGGCATCTGCGAGCAGAATTGGGATTTTTGGGCTTCATCTCACAAGGAGCTGAGCACCCCTCCAGAGCAGGTCAGTGCTCTCAGGTCCACAGGCATCAAGTAGATGTGCCCAGCACCTTGGAAGGTTCAGACTCAAGAGGAAATTTTAACAGGAATTAGCAGATATTTGTGTCTCTAAAAATATGAACATTATCTACCTCTCAGAATCCCTGACATAGTAATACTAAACCCACCTGCCGCTGTTTAAGTAGATGAGCAGTCTTCTGAGAGCACATGTAAAATGAGATTGCTACCAGTACATCCACATTTATTTATTACCTTTTTGTGGTCAGGTTTAAACAAAGTTGACGAGGTTCAGCCACACAACACCTTTTAGTTGCATCTTCATTATACTATCTAGGAGGCCAAAGCTCACCCAGACAGTATACATAAAAGCGAAACAAGAATTTAATTTATGCTATTTCTCTTTTCTTCTTCTGTAATATTTGAAGTGCAATGTTTGATCACTGCAGACTTTTTTTTATACACAAAGACATTTTATGAATGTATGCAGGACTGAATTCTCCTGCTAACCCAGCAGATTGTTAGGGTGTGGGCTCAGCTAAGAGAAATCTCGAGTTAAATCAGGAATTTTGCTGGACAGTGGTTCTTATGCACTTACTTGTCAGATACAGCTCTGGCTTTGAGCAATGCAGCTGTGTAACATATTGTCGCTGATTTTGGTAAGCTTATATCTGTTAAAAAGAAAGAAAAAAGTAAACATCTGAAAATTTAAAAGTCTGCAGAAAGAAAAGGGTTTGATTGATACTTCAGAGTATACATCTCATCCACAAAGTTATTAAGTTAATTCAGAATACTTTCTGATCTTAGGACTTATGCTCCCATGTCACGTGGATTTTTAAATTTCCACCTAATATACAGGCTTTAAAACCCATGTTAATGACCACTGGAACTGCTATTAAAGCAGCATCTGGGTTAATTAGAGAAGTAATTCAAAGAGTGACATGACAGAGACATCATGAAAGACTTCATTACTTCATACATAAATGTATAGGTAATCTGGAATACATAAAGTTTGCCATAATTCACAAAACACTTAAGTAATAGCTGAGGGCTATCTTATTCACCCCTCTTGTTCTCACTCAGCAGCAGTTGTCTAATACGAATATGTGGCAGTTACACAAGTTAAGACAGCTACTCATGTAAGAATGGATTTGACTTGCAAGCAAACAACCATTAGATTTACTGCAGTTAAAAATCAACACTAGAATAAGGTGTTCTGCCTCTTGAGGAAATCTTGGACCAAAACATTCACCAAACAGTCTTTGGCCATTTTATGCTGTTCCAGAGACACACAGCAGCCATAAACTTGACTTACCCATTAGTTCAACTTAGTTTATACCTGTTCTCTACCAGCAGATTGGCATGAAGCATCCAAAAGGCAGAGAGAAATGCTGTTTAACAGACTTTGTCCCCACTGTTACAGAGAAGAACTGACTTCCACACTAGTAGTCTACCCAGCAGACACACATTATGTAGTCACTGAAATATTCCAGGGCTAAAAAGCTAAATATATCAGCTAAATGAATTAAAAAGATAAAGAAGAAAGGAAAGTGGAAAGGAAAGGAGAAAGGAAGGGAAAGGCAAGGCAAGGCAAGGCAAGGCAAGGCAAGGCAAGGCAAGGCAAGGCAAGGCAAGGCAAGGCAAGGCAAGGCTCCACTAAAGTCTGGATTTTGCAAACTGCCTACCCAGTATTATAAATAAATTCCAATGAAACATTAAGTGACAGGAAGCATTAGGCCCGAAGATAATATTGTCGCTTCCGATATTAAACTGCAAATACACCGTGTAGTAAACACAAGGTACTGAAGTAGGCCCACTGTTAAAGTGAAGAGCAGCTAATCTGACTATCGTTCTAAGAAACTATCTGCCCCTCGAGTTCACATTAAAGTTGATTAGAAAGACAAAATTACCATAGAGCTTAGTAATTTTAGGGTTAAGATAAACTTGTGATTTACTGAACCCCAGTGCCACAACATGGGGCTCCACAAAGCAGTTAAAGAGGTGAAGCAAGTCACATCTCAGCAGTCACCATCCTTCTCTTACTAATAACCAAGCAAATAAGCAGAATGTTGTTCTGTTACACAGAAAATTTCCAGAATCACTAAGGCACTTTTAAAATGGTACCTGTTAAATCCTTTATTGTCATTTTATGCACTTGCACTGCAAGTATGAGATGTAAAGATCTCATTGGAGGCTCCCCTATAATATATTCCAACTATAATTACACTGGAGTATGTAATAGTAGTGACTAAAGTAATTAAAATCAACAGCATGCAAAGTAGGCTGGGTGACAGATTTGTTAATTAGTACACTAATAGAAGCTAGCTACAGACACAGATGTGAGCACATCTTCGTTGACAGAAGAAAACATTTATAAGCATCTTCAATAACCCTGATTAAACCGGTTTTTCCTTAAGATTAGGAGTTAAAAGTTATTTCCAGTAAACAGAAATTACCTTTTTCAGAACACACTAGTCTCTGTATTTCAGCATGAACCTTATTATCACATCATAACCGGAGTGAAAAGTAAAGGAATGGAAAAAACCCAATCAACCAACCAATCAACCAAAAATCCCACAACAAACAAACTAAAACCCCCCAAAAATAAAAACACCCAAAAAACCAAACCAATACAACAATCTCCGCCCTCCAACTATGTGCTGTCTTTTATAAGTTTTTGATTGGTCAATATAATGCCTTATCTTCCCCTTACCAGTAACTGTTTCTCTGGGCCATCAAGCCACCATTACCTCATTTCCCTGCACCAGTTCAAACCTGGTAATGTTGGTTCAGGATCTGACCTTCACAAAATTGTGAATGAATGACAGAGGACAAAAGGTCTACATTTTCCCAGGCAAAAGGCAAACTCCACATTTAAAAAAAGGACCAAGAAGGGAATGTTTTCCCAGATTTTGAATAATGCAGCAAGAGCACCACTTTGCTTTTCTATCCTTTTGAAGGAGCTGAAAACCAGCAGGAATCAAGAGGTCTGAAGTGTGTAACTGATGCAGCAGAGGAAAAACAGTTGTTACGCCAATGAAAGCTGCTGGCTCAATTTAATCAAAGAAAGTAGATACAACAGCAAAAGCCACAATGACAGCAAGAAAATGGCAGTTCAGCTGTTAATACACAATCCATGAGATTAGACAATAAGAGCACTCAAGATGCACAAAAAGCCCCTGACTACATGTATAAGGGCTAGTTTCTGCATTAGACCATTGATAAATGCATGGAGAATGTTCAGTGGAAGTTGCATGGCCCAAGTTGTGAGGAATATTACAATTCTTGGCTAAGAGATTAAGATGTCACAGAACTTGAGGTGAGCCTCAGGAACACCACCTGAGTCATTCCTACAGAAGAAATGGGATTTCTCAAGGAATGCTGTGTTCAAATCTGGTCGCCCGTGGTCAAGAACAACAAAAACAAGCAGGAAGACTGGATTGTTTTTGTAGCAATCCAAAAGAAATAAAGTCTTGGAGAAGATATAATGGTTCCCTATGCATATTCACGAGGAACACCGGGAAAGGAGAAGGGCTGCTTAGGTAAAAGATAATATTGACACAAGAACAAACAGCTCAGAATTAAATTTAGGCTGGAGATTAAAAGAAAGTTTCTGAGAAGTGAATTTTGAGGCAGATTTCCAGGTAGAACAGTGGGGCAAACAAAGTAGCTACTGCTAGGATGAAGCATGCTCAGCTCACGGAAGGGGTAATATCATGTGGTGAATGCAACAGCGGGTGACCTGACTCACCCAGGAGGCCTCTTTCGGTACTATGCTCCTCATGTGAACCAGCACTCATTTGAGGATAACACCTACAGTCCCTTGGCAATGGAAACGTGCTAATGTTCATGTTTATGTTGCTATGGAGATAGCCCTCAGTAGGTCTATGCCTGCTTCCTTCCAAAAGTGTTTTGCTTTTTCTTTGTGCCATGTTAGACTGTAAGTATTTGGTTCTGCTATACTCCAGTCTGTTCACTAGAATACTTTAAAATCATCATATAGTTTAGGCTTCATCTCCAAAACTGGACCCTCCTACTTTAGCGAAAAGCATTAAACAATTATGTCTGGTTACAACTTGAATTTATCAAGGGAATTAGGTCTAAACTAGCCCTAGGAGATACGTCCTCTGTCAGGAACTGAAGTTTTTCTTAAATGACTGTGTCCAGCTCTGTGAGCCATCTGGCAAAGTATCTTCACATATACGGTTTCCCACCCTCCTGTGATTACTTGTGGAGCTCCCACAATGTGCTGAAAGATGTGACTGCTATTGTGTTGTCAAAACCATCATGACATTTTTGCCTAATAGGACATTTTGCCTAATGTGTCAATGTAAAAAAAGGCTCTCCTTCTTCCTTAATGCTTGTATCATTAAACAGAACACAAAATAGTCTAGACTTAATTCATGAGCGTTTTCTTTTGATTAGCCCCAGTCAGGCATGGGGAAGGTTGGGAAAGTGAATTCTTACTGGTCATTTGCTTCATAACTGGTTGCTTGTGAGAGTGAACTAATGGAAGGACACTATGGGTAGAGACTTGCAACCATAATATCACAACTTCTCCGATCCAAGATATCCAGAATATGCCGTAGATCATCTAAATAGGTCACGGGATCTCTTGCTCTAATAGGAACTAAATCAATAAGTTATGAATCTAGATATGGACTGCTGAAACATCCTCTACTCAAGTAATCAAAAGGACCTAAATGTGAAGAGACAAGAATGTTACAATTGCTTTAGTCATTAATAAACGCAAAATCTAAAGTCACTAATCAGAAATTATTTCCTATTTTTAAACCCAAAATTTACATTATTCCCATGTCAACAATACAGATTTCTATTGGCATAACTTCAGATAGGTGAACAGTCTGATCATCATTAACAGGACTTAAATATTTGCTGAAATAAGATGTAGATCTAGGGCCATAATTTGCACAGTAAGACCCTTCTAGACAAACTGCTAGTTCTAGTTCTTCATATAGCATATATGGAGAGAGACGACATTTAGCTGCTGGAATCATTGACATATTTCCAAATACGTAACTGAAAACATATCAACAAACTGAAGAAGTTATGCGAAGAGGGCATAAAAATGTTGGCATACAGGACACATATAGTGCTATGGCTTGGGGTGAACCCCAGCTCTGATTTTCTCTCCCTCAGCCTGCCTGTAGACTGCAGTGATTAAACGATAGGCCAACACTTGCCCTGTCAGCACAGAACTCCCTCAGTTCTCTGCATCTGCAGACAAGATTGTCAGCTCTTGCACAGGTGGTAGGAAAAATTGCTTATGGGAAAGACTGAAAGTGCTCTAGCAAATAAATATGTGCAGGCTGGATCAGTGATGACAGAAGAGAGATGCAGTCATCTATAAAGATGCAAACATTAAGAAAGTAAGCTGATATAAATGCTTAAAAGCAAGGGTAATGGGATGTAATTCAATAAAGGAAGGTATGAAGTAAACATTAGGGGAAAAACACTTTGTCTAAAATATCTAATATCCTGTAGTATTCTCTCCCATGGGAATCGTCATTGCATTTTTCCACAAAATGTGGTGGAAAACATGCTGGTGGGAGAAAAACTCTGAATACACATGATCTAATGCTTACTTTGTGCTTGTGAAACTAAGCAGTTCCCATTCTCTGTACTTTGATGTTCTTTCTCAGTGGTGGGAAACACCCCAATCAAACTCAAACACAGAGCCACTGTGTATGTTAAAGCCTGGATTTTGGTGCACTGCTAGGATAGGACAAACATTTCAGCACAAAAAGTGTTTATTTTGCCATGACTACAACTAAAACTTAAATTGTTCAGTTATGGAAAGATTTTGCTGGTTGTAAACACTTAATATGCAACTCTTGCTGATATGAATAACGCGGTGACCAGGCAGATTTCAGTCTCTTTGCTTTGACCAAGTTCAATCTGAAATGCACATAGAGTAGAAGGAATAATTTCTCCTACATGAGATTAGAAAGAGCAAGATTGGTATAATTAGTTTAGATTTTTTGTGCTTTTGCTCGAGCAAGAAAACAAGAAACCCCACAGAATCATATGGCAAAAAAAAGAGACCAGACACAGCACTGATACACTGACCAAGCTGAAGCAATGAGTGATTTTGATATGGAGGAAAGAAACTAGCTCTTTTAGAAGCAGAAGCTGAAAAAAATGTAATGAGAAAAACACAAACTAATTATCTTGATACTACTGTTATACAAACTGGAGGTCTTACCCGATTTACATCTCTCAGAGAAGGTAGACTAGGCTTTGGTGTGACCTTAACTAAAAGACATTTTCTCTAAAGGTCTCTTTTTTGAAGAAGTAAACAGATTATAAAATAATGTGCATGAGGTAATGGTTGCTTCCATACTGCCACTTGATACCTCTCTAACTCAGAAGAAAACGCCTTCTTGCACTTAGAACATCTAGTCAGTTAGCTCCACCAGGTAGAACATCTTCTCAAAAACACCAAAAGTAATCATGGCAAGTAATGAAACTGATGGAGTGGAGCTGTGATCGCAAATAACACAAATATACACAAAAATGCTGGAGACGATAGCTGAAGACTATCTGAAGACTCCGTGCAATTGGCTCATCAGTCTGCAACTCTCCACAAAAGGAGCACCTTCAAGTTTAATGCAAATAGAATTTACCCATTTCATAAGTCTGTAAGGAAAAGAAGAAATTGGACAGAGCAGGGCTGAAGAAAGGAGAGTAGCCCTGAACAGGTTACATTTTAGAGAGTTAACTGCTCTACATTACCTGTTTGGATTTCATTAAATCGAAAGTATTTCAAGACAAAGAAGACTCTGTTTCTAAAGTGTTTCTTCAAAGATGTGTATTTTGATTTGACAGTAATTTAAAGTAAGATTCTTTGAAGTAAGCTGCTATCAAATTAAAAAGTGCCATAGCCTAGAGCAGAATCAGACCTTCTGTATTTAAAAAGCCACTTTCTTTCTATGTATCCTTTGATGTAAATGATCTTTGCGAGTGAAATTTGAATTTGGGACTCCTTTGCAAAGGGTTAAGTGAAAGGGGAATCTGTATAAGGCGTTCCTCCTGCAAACCAGAAGGCTTATAGTCTCACTGGAAAACACTGTCATTTAAAAAAAGGAATGCAAGGACAGGTTTAGGGAGGAACCACTGCATGACTAAGACTAAATACATAGACATCCATTCTTTTTAAATCTGAATTTCAATTGCCAGAAAGGTCAGAGTTTTCACACAGTGCCCAAGTTACCAGATAACAACAATCAAAGCAACTGGCTGCCCACGGAAGTTAATAAATCGTTTGTTCTATGCAACACTACAAGCACACCTACTCCACTGGAAAACAATCAGTTTAAAAAGCAAGGAAAGAGGAGCAAAGAAACTTTATCTACTATGAATAACAGAAGCTTATTCATCAAGAACAGCTTTTTTAGCAGCCATAACTATTTCCGCTGTAAATAACATGGATATGTGTTAAATCAGAGCCAAAAATCCTTTCAGAATTCAGCCATATTTAGGTCATCTGCACTCTATTGACAGGCACTGAACTCTGAAACCATAACGATGTAGCTCAGCAACAGTGCATGCCTTCCCACTAATGAGGCCCTTTTTCCATGAATAATGAATATGGACATCAGCTCTGTTGCCAGGTACATAATGTAAACACAATTTAACACATGGCTTTTGGTAAAGCAGTGTGTTTGCTTGCAGAGGCTGAGGTTTTGCATAATGTGATCCAACTTTTTAGCCCAGGGTGGGGGCAGGCTGCTCAAGGAAATAATTTGTTCATATGTTATCAAAATACAATAAATCAGGTTTGTCCTTAGTCAAAAAAAGGCAGTGGAGTGGGACCAACAGAAACTGCAGATAGGAAAGCATAAATGAGTTCATTGTTTTATATTCCAATAAATTTTACAACACGTGAAGCTGATGAGTTCTAAAATGAGCTGAGACTCCCTGAGATGGGCCTTCTGAGACTCATGAACTGTGAGGGTTATACTGGTTAAGCCTGTGTTTGCCAAGTCCTTGTGCATACCTAGTGTATATGCACACCTTGTTTATATATGGCAAAGTGTGAGTTCAAACTGCATGGGTTTGAAGTTAGAAGAGTTTTATTTTGAAAAGCCTCATTTGTTACACTTACAACCTCAGTTCTGACTCTCGGAGATCCTTTTGAGAAAACAAAACACACTTTCAAGTTTTATCAACTTCCACAGCACAAACTGACACCATAATGCTGTTTAAAACTAGGGGTGAGTGCTTCAGTAGGCAAAAGTAGACCTGGTGTGAGAGTTTAGTCTGAGATTTGGTAGAGCATGGCTTAATTCTCTGTTCTGTCACAGTTCTGCTGTCTCCTGGGGCTATTATCTCATAATTACATTAAAGACTAGGAGGTACCATCATCCAGTGGTGTCTGGGACATAAAAATGGGCATTCCTATTTACTTGATTCTTAATGTGCCAAAATAAAGTCCGTGGTGATCTACACCTAAGTTACAAAAATGTTTAAAAAAAAAAAGCAGTTAGCATATATTCAGTGGAAGCTTCTGCATTTTTTTCAGTTATAACCTCCAAAGATTCTTTGCTTACCAAGAACACACGTCTCAGTACTCCAATAAACTTATGCATCACCCTCTTGCAGCTGTTCCATGTGATGATATGGGGCCAAGTACTGGGGCTGACAGTGAGAAGCCTCTGTCTGTGTGGGCTCTTACTGCTCTACTTTTTGGCATCCAGGCTATGCAGCAGCCAATGTCAAACGAAGAGGACACAAAAGCCACAGAGAAAAGGGTAGGTGGAAAAGACGTCTGGTAAGACCGGAGCTGAAAAGTGGGTGAGGTGATATATCATGACCTCCATTGCCCTGAAGAGAACATTGGGATGGGTAGTTAGGAGAGGCAGAAGAATGGAATTGGGAATGAGCGGTACTGGCTGAACAAGGAGCCTCTGGTATGAACTGGGAGCAACAGAAAGCAGAAGCTAACCATGCAAAAGAGAAGACAACTCAGTAGACAAATGGGACAGAAGGTCAAGTAAGGGCAGGCTGGAAGGGATGCTACGTCTTTCAAAGAACAAAGAGAAAGAGTGGCCCAAGTACTGTGTATATAGGCTCCAGAGCCCATAGTGGTAGCCATTTATACAACAGTACTTGTAATGATGTCTATCTACCTATAAAAAAACTTTGGAAGTTTAAAATCTCCATTCAAAGAACATCAGAAAGGCTGGAAGAGCTAGTAATTAAGAACATTTTAAAGGCTACAAGATCAACCTAGAGAAAGAGTTAAGAAACATCAAAATTAAGGCTACTTGTTTCACTTAATTCAGCTATTTGATTCATGTGTGTTATGATCTCATTTTCAGTTACATGATTACTTAATAGTCCTTTCATAAACTCCCCTGCCACACTGCAGTGCACAGAATGAGACTTTTCTGAGGATGAATGCAGACTGTGTAGTACAATAACACGGCAGGAAACTGATGGCTGTAGGATTCCTGATTCACTTGTTGCAGAACTTGGAATGTGGACAGTGAGTGAGCCAGGGACTGCGGGAAGAGGATGACAAGTGGCACTGTGCAGGCTGGTGGATGCTGATCAAGAAAACTGGATTGTATTCCTGTTTCTGTCACAAAGTTTCTACATAATACAAGGAAAATCCATTTAACTTAACATGAATTCAAGTTCAAAGGGCTGGAGCTGAAGTCAGCGGGAGCTGCGATTTGAACATCAGAAGTGATGTAATGCTGCATAAACCAATGCTCACTGAAAAATACTGAAAATTAATGCAAAAAGTTTACCTAGTCTTCTGAAACTTTCCAAGTTTTCCCCATAAGACATGAAGTCTGCTTACTCACTAGACTGCTGTGAAGTTAAATCAATTAATGTTTGTAAAGCTCTTGTATGCTACTAAGTCAACATTCATAGAAAAGTCCACAAGGGAACTGATAATCCTTTCTTCAGACAAGGTCTGAATAGCATGCAATAAAAAGTCTGCAGAACCTAAATAGATGTTCTTTAAACATCAACAGAAAGCAAAGAAAGCACTGAAGAGCTGCTAGTGAGTTCCACTAGCCTTTACAATGAATTAAGCATGGGTTGGCAAAAGAAATGCACAATGTTTAATCTTTGGATTAAGAACTGTGTCAGTGGATCTCTGAAACTCATGCCAATCCCCTTAATTACAGCATTTCCTAAATTCTAAGAGTTTATCCTAGAAACATTGCTTCTGTGTGTACCGGATAGAGAAAATATAAATATATTCAAACTTACCATCATACTTTGCTAAGACTGCCTGGACATCTGCATATGCTTGCAGTTCCAACAAAGCCTCTAGCAGGTTTTCATGGATGTTGAACATGCTGAGCAGAGGAAACTCCTTCATCAACTAAAATCAATAACATACGAAAGGGTTAGATCATTAACACAGAAAAGGTTTTCATGTTCAAAATGCACTGAAATGACCAACACCAAGTGAAAACCCCTCAGTTCTCCTTGTTCTTGGCTCTTTACCAGAGTTCACTATTATTTCAGAAATTTCTGAGCTCTTAACAGACACTGGGTCAGGTTTCTTGACAAGACATGCTTTGCACAGGATGTTATTAGTCAAATCCAAGAACACAGCTGCCTGAGTACAAAACTCTCCTTCAATTAACAGGCTTCTTCAAAATGAAGAAGAGTTATCTTATTGTACTGGAAAAGAATCTTGAAAAATGCAGCTCCTGTATTTCAGCATTAAGTAATCCAGTACCTCTCTGGTATATTAGTGGAAAAATACAGAAAATACATGGAAAAAAATCAGATAAGATCAAATGAGAGGAGCTTACATACATGCAACTATACTACGAAGTGTGTGATATTAGGATTTATAATTGTGGAAACTTTAGAACACAACTACAATTGTGGCTAATTAAGAAAAAAAAAAGGCAGCAACAATGGGAAAAATAAAGTTTATACAAATCTAGCACTATAACTAAAGAATACATCTTGTATGACAAACGGAATGAAATGTATAGTTAAAATAATCTAACCCGTGCTGTGCTCCATTTGAAAAGAATAAGCTGGACTTGAAAACTCTGTCGCTTAATAAACCCGCCTTTGAAGATATAAAGAACTTGATGAGAACTAGCAAACCTTAATCTCACAAACAGGTAACATAAACAAAAATAAGACAGTATTGAAACAAGAGGTGTGGAGATTCACCAAGAACTTCAGAAAATGAGAAACAGGTAATCCGCGAGAGCTTCACTGTGTTAAGGAAGAGACCTTAACGGGTAAACAGAGATGCAAAGTGCGGAGAATCTCTTCCTTCTGTTCATGGTCTGGCATAAGCTGATGTAAGAACTGTTCTGACCTTAAAGAGTAAGTCTGTCTAAATCTGGCTGTCTGGATAGTACTGACTTTGCTTTAGTTTGAGGATTATTAGAATATCAAAGGTGTGTTTAACTGATTATATAGATTTCTGGGGAGGATCATGATCACTAATACAGCAGCTGAAAGAGCTCACTGAATTTTTGATGCTAGTGGCATGGGGATTGTCATAAAGCACCTAGTTAAAATGGTAGAGGCTGAACCTGTGAAAAGGAACACAAAACTGCATAGTTTGCAGGATTTCCTCTTCAGTTTTCCAAAAAATGGACCATAGGCCTTCCTGCTCATCTAGGTAAGTGGATGGATTTGACAGTAAAATAAAAAACTGAAGTCATTGTTCAAGAAGAAAAATAACTGCAGGTGGAAATACACATCACTGGATTCATCAGTTAAGGATCCAGCATAGAGCCTACTTAGCTTTATTCTTTTTCTTACTTACTATTGCATTTTTAACAGAGCAAGCTACTATTTGGCAGGAAAAAGCATGACAGAATCTGGCTCTACATAAACAGTGATTTAAAGTTCAGAATGAACATATTGCAAAGAAACCCCTCCAAGGGATTAAGAAAGATTATCCCAGCTCATTGAGAATGAATAATGGCTGGCAGAATAACATTCCCTCCATCAGTGTAGAAAAGGGAAGAGTTGCAGTTAGTTATAGATGTACCATGGCCAGTAAAAGCTCATATTCTGTTTCTCCATTTGTCACTGACATCACTCACTGATTATTTTTTATTTTAATTAGGTTCTGTCAGAGTGATAAACCCTGCCTAAGACAGCAGCAGAATGAAGGTCACTGTCTGGACTGCCAGGACTGCAAACTGACAAGTGTTAATTAAGGTTTCATCTGGGAAAGGTCGAATGTTAAGAAGTGCAAGTCTGTTATAATGAACTCAGTTGATATTGTAACCAAAAAAATAAAACACCTCTAAGTAGACACTCAGCTACTCAAACACTGAACAAACCACAGCATGTTTGCTATTAAAAAAGGAATATAAAGAGAGGGCATGAACTGATTTTTCTGTCATCTCAGGATGTAGTTTATATAGTTTTCACTGCAAATAATTTTCAGGAACAGCAAAAATTCATTTTTTGCAAAATTTTGCAGAAAGTAAAGCCACTTAGATGGAAAACCATTATGACAGGTTAACTTTTAGGCCTCAGAGTGAAAGCAAATACTGGGCAAGAAAAAAATGCCACAAAGGTTGCAACATCGGCCTGCGTGATGGTCAGGGCAGGCCAAATACTGCGTCATGCTGAGGAGCCGCCGGAGCGGCGCGTGGGGCCGCTCCCCTCCCTCCCTCCCCGCCACACAGATGGAGAGGGAGGCGGCTCACGCTCCCAACAGGGATGTAAAGACGGGCACGTTATCCCCAGACACGCGATGAAGAATGCACCCTCGAGCTCCCCAGACCCTCACAGCATCGAGTTCTAATCTGGGCTCTAAGAGGCACAGTCTTCCCTTCGCACTCACAGATGTATTTTCTGTGAAGTTACAGACTAACATTTGCCACATTGTTTGTCTTATCAATTTTAATTCTCTGTATGCCTTTACTGCAACCTGATAAATGCTTTCACTTCAGTGACAAGCATTTCACTTCAAGAAAAGACAAAGGCTCTGTCATCATCTTTCTCCACATCTCAAGATCTCAAGGGACAGTCACCAAATTCAGTACTCAATATTTCTCACCAAAGCCATTAGAGCTTTTTACATAAACACTAGTTAGGACTGAAAGTTTCATTGTAAAATTCCAGTTGTTTGGTGTCTCAGCTGGTGTGAAAGAGCTGTGCTCCACTGAGCCAATCTTATTTTTGTACCATATGAAAAAGGACACCTCACAGCTATGAATGCATTCCCTCACAATATAAGGGTGTTCAAACAGCTACTGAACATATCATACCAAATCTACGTTCACAAGGATGTTGCTTCGAACCTGTATTGGTCAAAATACTTTCCAGTGATGAAGTTCAGACCTGAGGCTGGGTTAGCCCATATTCCCTTCTAATTGCTCCATACATTTAGGGGGAAATAGATACACAGGTACAAAGTGGAATTGCTTTTCACTGACAGATTCATTAGGTATACTGCAGATACAGAGAAATGGTAGATAATAATTTTTAATTTTTTAGATAAATAATATTTTGGAAGTATAAGTTTGCTGAAAAATTCTGGAAATAAGTCTGACACAACCGGATATCTTATCACTATTCCTGGGAGGGCCATATTTCCAGACTCACTCCGATTCATATTGCAGGGTGTAGATTCAATGATTTTGTGATGGATATGAAAACGTGATGATCACAAAAAATGGTAAAAGGAAATCCACATCTGATTTGCTGGATGAGGAACAAGTTTTATCTCCCAAAGAACAGTTTAATGAAGATGACTCCCTTCCCTGAGAATATTTCAGTCATCAGCATTTTCTCATTTAGATCTAATTTTTGAAACATTTTCGAGCAATGTAGCTTTAACTGTTGCATCCGTTATTCTCCCTGTGATGATATTACCATCATGTATCAATTAGTAATGATGGATTATTTGTGTAGAAAACAGTTTTAAGCTACAGTTTATGCCTACGACTAGACCATGAGACTCAAGGGAATACAAAGGTGGATAAATGAATGATCTTATATATAACCTGGTGTTGATACATTTATTCTCCATTTGTGTTATGGTTGTATGCATGGTCACGTATTTTACGGGCAGAGCATGCAACCATTCATTGCTACTTATACTTTCCCAACAAACTAAAACATTTTTAGATCAATATATTCAGCTGAATGCATTCATAAATATGAAAACTATATTCAGCTTAAAATGAAGAAACAGCAACAAGCAAATGAGAAATCCAATGCAAACAGTGGAACTGTTACAACCTTGCTCCCTAGTTTATCTATTCCCACAGTGGCTATCTGAAATGATAAAATCTGTCTCCTAAAAGAGGAATGACTGAGGCTGGCATCTTCCAGGTGCAACTCCCCACCACCATTGCAGAATCAAGCACATAGTCTGGATAGCACTGTTATTTTCACAAGCACTTTGCAAAAGCCATTTACTTGTGTATGACTCGCAAAGTGTAAAAACTGTGAACTGAACAAGGTACAAAAGCAAAACTCCAAGCCATTTCTGAGTAGAAAAATAGAAACTTCAATTTCTGTGGGCTTCATTGTCTACAGCTGAGCTTTCAGATGCCTAAGTTCTGATTGAACCTTGCCCTGGGCTTGAGGCATTTGCAACCCTCTGATGTCTAATGATACACGCTAATGCTTAAGTGTTTCTCCTGGCTAGCTCACCTGGCAAGGGCAGAAGGGAAGAAACATTGTCAGCAGACTAAGGCCAGCACACAAAAAGGCTCTGTTAACAATGTCAGATGCTTAAAAATTAGGCTAAGTCCTGGTCCTAAAAGTGGAACTCATTCCAGTGCGGTCTCATTGTGAGTGGGATTCATGTGATGTAAATGGACATTCTCATCGCTCTCAAGAGTTGGAAAGCAACCTGAAATACAGTGAACCTACCTGAATTAGTTCTGCTTAATTACAGCAAAAGTAGGATTCTGTCATTTAATGCATTTCTCTAAGTGTCACGTTCCTTTTGGCAAATAATCACTGTTTTCTTTGGACGCAGCTCTGCAGTTACTCTTTCACAGCTCCGAGAGCACAGAAGCTAAGAAGCCAAATATGGCAGATCCTGTTCCTTTGAAGCTTGGAAATGATTAGCATTAGGATCTACATATTTTCATCAATACGTGGAATTCAGGGAATTTGACATGACATCTAATGGTTGAACTTCAGAGTGTCAGAAAAGAGACCCAGCTCCAGTTTACACTGACTGTGGAATGGCACAGGTATAAAATTTGCTGACATTCCATTTTTAACCTGGCAAATATGAGTTTAGTCCTAGTGCTCCATAATATTCACAGAAAATATTACTTCTCTTCAATGTAGGATTAAAAATGAGTCAATAAAGTGAAAAATATCTTACTGAATATGCCAAATCTAAGGAAATATGCCAGAACATGCAGCCTTTATGTTCTCTCTTAATTGAAGGATTAAAGCCTTCAGAGTATGACTTAAGTTCTTTAAGGAAAATAATTATGAAAATGCTGTTATTTGGACTGTATTGTAAAAATGCACATATTTCAGGAATGAAGAGAATGTGGCACGAAACTAGAAGAGCAAAAGTTGTTCCAGATGTACTTCACAACTAAAGAATCATCACATAAAAGTAGTAACAGTGATAAATTATAATAAAGTTTGCTACATCAAAGATTAGTAACTTTATAAAGCATGAAAATAAAGTCATTACTCATAACCCTCTTCAAAAACGTTATTTTACTTGCATCATCCCAAAGTACTGATTGCATAAACTCTGTCATAGTTTTACAAGTAGATTTTTAAATGAAATTAAAGTGAGGAAATTATCAATTAGCTCAAAAATGGGCGAGGACATTTCAGAGAGATGAAAGAGTGTAATTAAAGGACAATGCAAAGCCCCTGAACATGGAGTGATGTGTAAGGGCAGACAAAAAGGAGTCCAAGTTACCAGGGCTCATAACAAGACTATGTGACTATATTCTACGACCACATTTTATCTTAACAGAATCATGGTGCTGGAAGCCCATAATTTATAAGGGAAACATTATTATTTGGTTTAGGTAGTAGTCACCAAATTTCTAGCTGTTGAGGGTTTTGCACAGGATCACAGCCGTGACAAAAAGTGGTGGGTCTGAGTCACGTGCAGGAAAAGGGATAAATACGATCAGGGGAATCACATGAACCTCTGCTTTATTTAAGAGCCCATTTGAATGGAGGATGGTCCGACCTGGCCCTCCCACTTACCAATAACATGTGAATCTGTGACAAAACAAACCAGATTTGAATGCACAGACACATGGAAATGTTAACATCAGCATATATCACTTGCTGTTACTGCAGTGCTTGTGTGTCAGAACAAGAATTAACTGAAGACACTGCTCTGTGGTGGAGATCGGCAAAAGTCACCATTCACAAATGTAGGACTCTTCTAAAATTTATGAGATTACTCTTGGTCTCATTTAACTAAGAAGTGCTTTTTCTTCATATTTTAATAAACGGTACTTTAAGTAACTGCTGCAGACGTTAATAAAGCTAGAATTTCACTCAAGGCAGAGCAGCCTGCTTAACCTGACCTGTGTAACACAAGCCAAAGAATCTGACTCGCTCCTTGCCTCGAGCACAGAAATATTTGGGAGAGACAGACAGTGGTTGTCAGTGCAAGTAGCTGCAGAAGTTGTGTTGTTAAATTACTAAGGATAACATAACATCTTTATTTGCAATTAGTACTCTCTTTGACATGGTTTGATAATTGAAGGTGCAGAACACTGTCCTAGCTAAGTGTTTCCATTATCAGAGAGCAAAATCAGCAACGCATACAAGAATACAGAGTTTAAGAGAATATTGAACAGAAAACCTAACTCAAAGCCCAGCAAAACAGGTTGCCAAGAAAGTATGTAGATCTGCAGAACTATCACACCAGCAAAAATCACTAATATTGCCTGTCATAAAAAGACAAACCCCCAACCTACCCATATCACTAAAATTGTTTTAGCATGGTTTAGTACCCTTTGGAAGCCTTCGGATGATGTAACCTCTTAAACCATTTTAAATGCTCAGGGTAGCCTGAGTGTTTAAACAACTTATCGTGCAGCCCATTAATAAGTGTGCAGCACTCTAACAATACAAGCTGCTTAGGTACCGATCATTCCTTAGTGTCGCCTGTAGCATAAAATATGCATTTAGAGACTGCAGGTGGGCACTGAGAGGAACACATAAACGCATCCAACTGAAATATCCTCAGCAAGGTTCTGAGAGCTAGGTACATAGAAGTAGACTTCTAGGTCCTTTACTGTGGTAGTAAGAGTAATTTCTCAGCAGTTACGACTGATCCCAGAAATAAAATGTACTTTTCTGACCCTTAAAAAGTGTTTTGGTTTCTATCCTTCTCCAGAGCTAAGGAAAGACCTGGAGAATCTCTTCTCTCCCTCAGCTTCACTCATTTCTAAACAAACCTGCAAAGCACGGGGCAAGTTGCAGTTCCACCGTGTCTCAGAGACAAATACTTGTTCAGACTACAAAGCAGCCTTCAGGAGGGCGCAGGGCCACAAGGTAGGAGATAAAAGCACTCTAGAATGAGTTTCTTTCATCTTCTTTCTGAAAGAAGAAGCAATTAAAGGCTCCTGTTCACGTAACACGCCTTCTGCCTGCCACCCATAGAATAGAAGCATACAACAGTTTGTTTGAAAGGGACTTTTAAAGGTCATCTAGTCCAACCCCCCTGCAATGAGCAGAGACATCTTCAACTAGATCAGGTTGCACAGAGCCCCATCCAGCCCGGCCTGGAATGTCTCCAGGGATGGGGCATCTACCACCTCTCTGGGCAACCTGTGCTGGTGTTTCACCAGTCTGGACAGGAGACTGAAGAGTTTTGCCATCCTAGACAGGATGCTGTAGATACCCCACAGTCACCCTTAAGGCCTTTCACCTCTGCACATGCCAAGTTTTCCAACATCATTTAGAACACACTAGTTTAGGTCCTCCTAACATAATCAGCACAACAAATAAAACAACCAATACTGTAGACTTTCTCCTCAGGGACAGTAAGAGATCTAGTTCCCTCACACACCATATCATGCTGTGTATAAATGGAATAACTCGGCTGACTAGACTGGAATTATTCCAACTATACACTAATCAAAATGAGATCATAAGCTAACTCAATATATACAAACAGTGACAGCTGCTGGTTTCTATAGCAAAATATAGTAAATAATCATCACCAGAAACACAAGCAAAACCAACACCTATGTATGATTCAATTACAAGCTTTCATGAAAATTACATGTTTGCAATTCTCATTAATTCAACTTAGCTAAATGAATGACATACAAGCAACAAAAAGAGCAACAAAATGCTATCTGAAAATCACAGAAGCAACAGAAATTCCTATATTTTTTTTAATTTACCCCCCCTGTTTTTAAGAAGTTTTAAATACTGTTTTAAAAAAATGTTTTTAATACCTTAAATATAATATTAAAGAATATGATTTCTCTATCAGCAGTGTATATAACCATAAAATAAAAAGTCACCACCAACTCATTTTCTTTCCATTGAGGTGTTCTAAGCAGGATCTCAGTCTTTTCTTACACAAAATTCAAGTAAGACAATCTAATTCATCAGTAATGTCCTCAAGATGGCCTCATACATGCAATGAATTAAACACTCTCAAATATTTTATTTTTTCAAAGTGGCAAAGACTCACTACATCCCAATCATATTTCCCAGATGGTGTCATGAACCTCTTAACACTTCATTTCCATCATGTTCCATGTCTTGAGAAATCTGTTTTCAATCTTTCAAACACAAACAGGGCCTCCACCCTCTGTCCCCTGATGCTAGATTCAGCAGTCCTCAGCCAACAAATCCTTCATATTCTTTTCAGGGCGAATAAATTAATCTCCTCCCTCATCAATCACATAGAAACCTTCAATGAGACATTAATGTTCTTCAGACTTCTTCATAAGTATATTATTTATGTCTTCCGTGAAGAAACGGAGGATATGCATTCATCAGAAATAAGTAGCTTCAAGTCAGTCTACGAAAAGCATCTGCGAAGTTGACTTGACCCTGCTCTTGGCTCCCAGCGTACTGGAGCTGTGACCTACAGATGCTGCTGCTTTTACATTTCATCTATGGACCAGCTAATTCTTGGCTCTGCTTGCTCACAAGGAAGAGCTCTAGAGGCACCTACACTCAGTTCTGAGGATTTGGCTCAGTTTCTATCTTTACAACTCCTTTGTCTTGCATCCAGTCCTTTCATTTCAGTGTTTTAACGTTCCGACTGAGGTGAGTGGTTTCCATCCTTCAAGTGTCTAACAAATGATGACTTTGGGTCTCCCTGTCATTGTTGCTTTGCGAGATTCACATTGTACTTAACTTGAACAACACACAATTTTCTCTCTGGTGACAGAATACACCATTTATTATAGGCAAAACATTCTGGCTCTCACTTTGCATAAGGAATCTAGGACTAGATGGACCACCCAAGTCCCTGTGCTCTCCAAACACAGTTAACCATACATACTGACATCAGCAGAACGTGGCTTCACAGAGTATCTGTTCCACACAGCCCTATCTACAAATCACAAAACACATTCAGCAGCCCATGGTAAGCTCCAGAAGTTTCCATAATTATGATGTGCAACCTTTGAACATGAAATTCAAAATTTTATCTTTCTTGTATACTAATGCCAGAACTTAAAACTTCAACGTTTGTCCCCAAACATTTCAGTATTTGTCCCAGAGTGGCTGTGTAACAAAATTCATGAAGAATCAGTGGAGCTGACGAGATTGAAGACAATGTTTTTGAAATCAACATTCTCCCAGCTGACCACAGGACTGCAAAAGTAGGTCCTTCTTCCCCATACCTCTTTCTCTCACTCTTAGCTGTACAACAGCTGAGTTTTTTAAAAGTTCAACGCCTCTGTCTGGGAGCCTGGTGTTTCTGGAGAGTGAGAGTTGCACGCCTGAAAAACCCCAGCTACAGACAGGAAACAAAAGACTATTTAGGACAAGGTCCTGCATTACGATGATGATGAACTCTGCTCCATGGTTTCAAAAAGTATTCATGGGTGCCCCAGTTCCAGGAGAAGATGCTGGGTGCTAGATTCCAAACTCACAGACATTCTTGCCCTATTGCCATTGACGCAAGTGCCTAAGCTCCAGAAAAAGTCATTTGCCTTTTTACATTAAAATTCCCACTGATTTGCAGCAAGAATTTCTCTTTTCACTAGGCAGGTTTCAGGACCATTCGTCTGAGCTGCCTATTGCACACTTTACTGGTGCTTCATGCTGGTCCGGGATTCCATTTTGTGCATTTAAAATTTAGGTCCTTCAGCTTAAACTGCAGAACTCTAAATCTTGCCGGATTCATCTCTACCTCATTTTTGTGGGAGCTGGAAAATGAAGTGTAAGAAAGGAGAATGCAGGAAACTGGTACACAGTTTTACCATCAGCTGCACAGAGCTCTAGGGCTACATTCCTCCTGTCATGGACTTGCAAGTTACCTCCTCAAAGAATTGTGTTCTAATCTGCATCCAGGGAATCTCACTTGAAGAAACGGTGGGCATTTGCAGCTATCTCTAAACCTGAGCGTTTTACATACTTGAAACATACACAGTGCCTTATGTGGACACCTGTCCCTCCTGCCATCCCCCAAATAGCTACTGTTTGGTGTTTCAATGTGTAGCTTTGTCGCTTACTGACTTACGACTACCATTGGTAGCTTCCCTGCCTACAAAACAGCGATACAATCATTCCCTATCTCAGACAGAAATCAGTTCATTATAGATTAATTACTTGGTTTTGACTGCTCAGTAATAGGTTTTGCATTAATAAATAAATAACACCATCCTCGGGTCTGAATAGCGTGATGTAAGCAATGCACAGAGCCAAACTGCAACTTTATAAGGAGGAAACAGAACACTTAAAACCTGCTTGTTAAGTTAGCAACATTCATTACATGCTTCAGAAAAAATGCTATGTAATTTCATTATCAAATAATTGCAGACTGCACTCCACTGCACATGTACCAGGATGGGATATTCAGCCTGTACAGGCAACTGTTCATCTGGTATTTTATGACTTCATGGTGTTGCTTTCACAACCTTGTAAATGAACTCTCAACTTAACCTTTATGTACATTACATAAACAAAATGACTATCAGCAATGCTGCATGCAGCAAGAATGGATGCTAACTTGTAAGCAAATGTGCATCATTTCTGTGCTACTATTATCTAAGTATCACATGCGAAACAAATCCAAACTCACATCTCTCATCATTTTCACTGCTTCCCTGGTCCTTCCCAGCTTTCTTGCACACATTGCCAGCCTCCTCTTAATATAAACTAACACATTGGTGTCCCTTCCTGTATAAGAGGAAAAAGAAACAGCATTAAGATAAAAAAGATAAAACAAAGGTTCATTTAGTATTCCAACACAAAAGGAAACATAGTTTTCTTGGATTTTTTTAAATTGACTATCATCAATGCTTGCACAATAATTTTAATAAAAGATTACCAAATTCTGATGATTTAGATGTGGCACAACACCACTGAAATCAGTGGTACTACTCCTGATATACAGTGGTATAAATACAGACCTGCAGATTGGCCTTGCACCTATGAAATACAAGCAGATCTGAAAGTACAGGGAATGCTATAAGGTATAGACCATCATGTAATCAAGTGAGGCAAGGACAACCCCTATGAAGTCAACAATGGCGCAAAACTCTGCGGTCACACACACAGCTTTATATTATTTACCAGTTCACATACACGGTTAAGACAAGAGCATCCATGAAAATGCATATTATATACTGCCTTTTTTGTAAGTTATGATGTATATGCTTGCTAATAGGAGATGTAGCAAAACAAATCCTCATCCTCTAACAGTCTTTTTCCTTAATGATTAGAAGAAAAGAAGTATACCCTGAACTTTCAGTTTACAGAGAGCCTTTATTTGTTACCCAGTTATCATCTTCGAATTCCTCACACCGTTAATTGCAGATGGCAAGTTAGCATGTTTCAGATATGACAGTCCTACGTGCTTGAAGATGCCCTAACAGCAAAGATGACAGAAACTAAACAGCTGTAATAATTACTCTCTTGGAGAATTCTTACTTGTTTCTTTCTCATTCTCTTCCCTATAATTCCAACGCAAATTCTTAATATGCTTCTGGACCAACAGGAAACGAGCAGACAGCTAATCATCTATAAAATTACCATATCATGAAAATATAAGACACCTGCTACAACCTATCTTAGTGTATAGTATGCAGTCTGTAAAGTTTTTAGTCTGTTCCTAACATTTTCAAGTCTTTCATAACAAGAAAAAGATGTGTACTGAAAACATTCCAGGTACCTACAAACTGTTTTAAAGCTGTGATTACAGTTTCAGGTCCGACTTTAGAAGAAAAAAAAAGTAAAGGAGGGGAGGAATTGCTTAGTTATATTTTATATTATGTCATTCCTTATCTCTGTATTGATTCCTATATATTTAATAAACAATTTATTAGTTACATCTGTTTCAACAAGTTTATGTAGTCTAACTAAGGTCAAGCTTCTTTTCGGAAGGAATGGTCAAAAGGCATTTCTTACCACAAAATCAAGATAATGTTCCAGGTCAAAATTTTCTGAGGTGACTAATGATTTGGGGTGACTAACATGAGCCACCTTAAAAAGAAGACTGCTTTTTCTATAAACTAGTACCTTCTGACAGAGGTTAAGTTCGGTACTCGAAGTAATGATTTACTCTTAAAATTCAAGGTCTAGCATAAAATAATGTATGAAGGAGGCAGAACACATGGATAAACAGAAATATAGAGCAACATGCTGCTGTTCAAGAAATCACATAGTGTTTTTCACCTGTAAAAGATGAAATGCCCATTTTTCATCCCAAAGTCAAATTCAAGGACCAGAAATGGAATGATAAACATTTCATGACCATACAGTAACTGCAATGCATCTGTCCATGGTCCTTCCTCTCTAAAGAGACCTGAGCTTTCCACCTCTGTAAACCATGCAGAAGTCCAGCATATAATCAAGGGAATCCTACTTGAGGCCCCTGTGTCTGAGGCACCATCTGAGGCTGCAACTTCCCTAACTCCTGTGCGTGTACACTGACATTAGCAAGGGGAGGCTGGGTGGTATACTGGACGATCTGCGCCTCCTGAAGCCACAGTCAGAGCTGGCACTCACTTTTTAGCCCCTCCTGCTCTGTGGCAATGCACTTCATTTTGCAATTCAACTGGTTGCTTCCTCTGCTGTAATACTGAAGGTTCAGGGTGTCAAATCTGATGATGACAGTAGCCATCCAGCACACACCAGGTTACAAAAATACCATACTTACACTTGCCTGCACAAACTTAACCAGGTTATCTTAGACGTAAGCATCATGACAGGGTTTAATTACTCTTATTGTGTATTTTTCACACAATTGCTGTCATTTTCTGTGCTCGGGATGGAATGAGGTTCTGCTGACAACTATAAGCCTGCTAGAGCCTGAAAATTGCTTCCAGGGCTTAGCTGCTCCATTTTTTATTTTCTCTAAAAATAAGCAAATCATCCTAAATATAATTTTATAACCAACAAATGCCTGAAATACTACCTCCAAGCTCTACAAAACCTCAGATTTTCAGGTATCGACTTGTGTATACTTTTGAAACCAGTGATCACAGACAATTTCACTATGCACGATTATTATCAGCAATCTTCAAATTATGTGAGATAGCCAGAGGCGGTGCATTCGGGTCCTGAGAAACCCAAAGATGCCCAAAGTATGTTAGTGCTTGTACTTTCATAATTAATTGGCATTATTTTTGCCTGAGGTATCCATCATAGACTAGAAATAACCTAGACTGTTTGTTTTTTTAATCTTTTTGTTCATTTACTGGAAGTGAACCCTCATGTATTTTCTGAGGTTTAAGAAGCATCTAATAAATACCAGCACAGTAGCTAAACCTGCTTATTCAAAATATAAAAAAAAATCTAGACTTTCAATTAGAGCACTGCATTATTCCAGTTGTTATTTTTTATGTTTCTGTGACCTTTCTTGATGTATGCAACTAATTTTTCAAATGTCACACTGGTTAATGGGTCTCATTAACTTCTACATAGAACAATGCACATTTTTACCCTCACAACTGATGGAAAAAAGCTGGCAAAGCAGCACTTCACTCCTGCTTCCATCATTCTTTAATGCCTTTTCACAACATGAGCCCATGTTTTCAAAATGGCTAAAGGCGCTTCAGTTCAACTTCCTAAACCAGTGTTTTCTGACTATCAGATCTCTTTTGGTTCTGCTACCTTTTCTGCTAAGTACATGCTACAATATTTTCCATCATGACACAGAAAAGGTGTATCTGTAGTCTGAGCATTACTAGCTCAGCAACGGAATCAAGCAAAAACACTGAAACAGAATAGTCTGGCTCTAGGGCCATATTCTAAACCAATGTTAAATACCGAGTACACGGTTCTGAGAGGAAAACACTAAACCAATTCAAAACAAAAAAAAGAACTCTCCAGAACTTCTCTCTCTATAAAAATGGCTATTCCCTCCAAAGAAACTTACTGTGTTGGGCTTCATACTGAGCACCATGGTGCTGTAACTGCTGACTACGCCTGTAACAGCCCTCTCCAGCTTTCAGAGCTTGCTTGAACAGCTTCTCTGCTTCCACAATTGTTGTCGCTTCCTCTTCAGCCAAGAGAATATAGGCAGTAGCACACCTGCAAAAATATCAGAGGAAAAACCATGAGAGAGTAGCATGAAATAAAAGCTGCACAAAGACATGCAGACTGGCAAGGATGTTCCAAATACAGAGGCAATGGAGTTTTGTCTGCATAGCTTTCTGATAAACTGTTCTGATGAACAAAAATATTCAGGCAACCAGATCATGACTCTCATTTGTAGGTACTGTACCACTCAGTCAGTCACCTGAGTAAACTTACTGACAACTGCCCCAGAAAGTAAAGCTCGGTCTCACCAAGCAGTGCTGGCCTGTCTCACTAAAACTCCTTCTGGAAACCAAGATTGGTTTTATGCACTATTGTTTTAACACAAAATGTCTCCATTACTGTGATGGTATGAAATGAACATATAACACCTGTTACATGCAAAGAACAGATTACAAATGTAATTGTAGAGATTAATAACATAACAAACAAACAGGAAAGCAGCTTTAGGAGTACAGAAAAAGGTGAAACACGTGGTGGGAGTCACCTCATTCAGCTTTTAGCTGTCTAATTTAGATCTCTTCACTATCTGTGCCACTCCACCTCCACCAAGGAGCATCTTTACAATGCCATTCATTTCACATGTTTAAACATCTGTCTAGGAATAAAGTGAATTGCTGAATGGAAGTGCCTCTCTCATTGACTACGGAGGGAGCCCAGGCAACTACTTTAAACTTGATGGCCACATTTTTAGCAGTTGGGATATAGCCTGTTGCCTTCTTTACAATACAAAGCACACCATGGATAAGATTGTTCTTTATACAGGAATAGAAAGAGGCTGCAGCTGTCTCTAGCTGCATTTCACAAGGAGTCATCCACCAGCTCAGGAATGGGTAACAGCAGGTACAGGTGAAAACAAGATTCTGGGCACCGGTCCTTGCTGTGGACCATGCAGCTGGAAAGCAGCTTGGTAGAAAAGGACTTGGGGGTCCTGGTGAACATAAAGTTCAACATGAGCCAACAATGTGGCCTTGCAGCAAAGGTGGTGAATGGTATCCTGAGTTGCATTAGGAGTGCTGCCAGCAGGTTGAGGGAGATGAGGCCATAACTGGAGTGCTGTATCCAGTTCTGGGCTTCCCAGTACAAGAGGGACATGGACATACTGGAGAGAGTCCAGTGAAGGGCTACGAAGATGGTTAGGGGACAGGAGCATCTCACATATGAACATAGGCTGAGAGAGCTGGGACTGTTCAAGTTTGAGAAAAGAAGGCTCAGGGGGAATCTCATAAATATATGATAATACCTGAAGTGAGGGTGCAAAGAGCATGGAACCAGGCTCTTTTTAGTGGCTCCTAGTGACAGAACCGGAGGCAATGGGCACAAGCTAAAATAGAGGCAGTTCTGTCTGAACATCAGGGAACAGTCTTTTACTGTGAGAATGACTATGCACTTGCAGAGGTTGTCCATGGAGTTTGTGGAGTCTGCCTCCTTGGTGATATTCAGAAGCCATCTGTACATGGTCCTGTGTAACATGGTGCAGATGACCCTGCGTGAGCAAGGGAGTTGAAGCAGGTGACCTCCTTAGGTCCCTGCCAACCTCAGCCATTCTGTGACACATGGGTGCAACAGGACAGGCTTATAGCTCACTTCTGCAAAAGCCTTTTATGCTACATGCTCTCTCAGTTAAACTGCTGTCCAGGAACAAAAAAATCTTTTTCTCCTTCTGATAAAACATGTGAAGGACAATCCATACGGCACCGGTTCATGGAATTCTAGAATTCTCTGACAGCAACTTAAGGGGCAATATTTAGACAGTTTGCCATGCCAGTAAAGCATCACAGCACTGAGTTTATCATGGGATCTCAAAATATTGCACCACACTTTGAGAAAATAAATAATAGACTCAAAGGCCGTAAGTCCCAGAAGATTGGAACAGGCTGCCCAGGGAAGTGGTGGAGTCACCATCCCCTGGAGGTGTTTAAAAGGTGTTCATATGAGGTTCTTAGGGACACAGTTTAGTGCCAGAGTCAGGTTGTGGTTGGACTCGATGATCCTGAGGGTCTCTTCCAACTGAAATGATTCTATGATTGTCTTCTCTCACACTATGAAATGAATATTTCAGAAGGTGTTTATGAGTCCCTTCTTTCTCGCCTCTGTTCAGGATGACTGAGAAATCCAGAAGGGAACTCTTCATCCCATAAATGCATATTTCATATGCTCATCAGGAGGCAACTTAATTAACACTTCACTATGCTGATCCAAAGCCCACTGACATCAATGGAAAGACTCATTGTAATCACTGCCCTAAGGATCTTCTGAGTGGCTAGCACAACATCCAGCTGTGCTTTTTTCCTCTCATTGTAGGCCTTCCTGTGACAGGCCTGTAATCATGGTTAAAAATTACTGTAGCAAACCCCTTGCCTCAAGCTATCATCAAACAGACTTTTAAATGACAGGAAATAAATGTTAATGTTGTTGTCACTCACTCATTCAATTCCAAAGCTTCATGTGCCGCAGAAATTCGGGCTTGGGGGTTTCTCTCTCTCCAGGCTTTTTGCATTACTATTCAATAAACAAAGCAGAACAGGGGCATATCAGTCATTACAGTGCTAACAAGGAGAATCTACTGTATTATAACAGAATTTACTGCTCTCAGCCCAACTCCAGTGCATTTCAAAGAACTCAATGACCACTCAAAAGAAACATGATCAACATGAGCTTTTGTCCCCAAAACTCACTTTATTCTTTCATTTAATTAAACTTCTTTTTCCATGGGAAAATCTGTCTGAGAGATCATGCCATCTGCACTGTCACACATGGAGGTGACAAACAGCTTTTTCCTCTTGGGGAAGTATAATAGATTCCACAGGGCACAAAAGAATACAAGGATAGTTGGGATTCTTATTCTAGTTCTTAGTGTGCTGTTGCTTTAGATGAACGTTAAATGGAAACAACATCCAGGATAATCAGACAACCTCATAATTATCCCACTGAGTTCAGAAAACAGGTTTCATGTTTACCGTCTGTCAAAAAAGCACAGTATGTTCTCCTCTGTAATTAAGCCCTCAGAATGGAGTGCCCAACTGTCAGTATGTCTCCTTTCCTAAGAGACTGTCTATTCAGAAACAAATTCTGACGACGGAAATCATTGTCATACATTTTTAGCGGAATCAAAGTCTGAACGTGGACTTAACAGTAAAGGTTTAATACAACTTAAGCTACTTATATCAAATTCAGTTGTACATGTGTTCCCATTTTTCACAGAGCTGCTAACTACATCAGGGAATGAAACACAGCACTCAACTTTTACATAAGATCTCTTTCTTCTGTCAGCGCAGACTAAGTGGAACCTGTGTAATGTAAGTCAACATACTACACTGTAGGTGGAGGCAAATTAATCAACAATACATGTTTAAAGCCACTGCAAGAAACAGGAGAAAAACCAAGTCTTTACACTTGCAAATGGTACCCTGAATGCCTTCAACAAGAAAGTAGAACAAAATAGTGACACAAATAGTTTATACTTATATAGATACTTGTTCAAATCTAGAATACTACAAATCCAACAGTAACAGCTTTCCAGGCATGACTGAACTTTTGCCTTTCCTTATCTACCCAGGAGAACTGAAGTCTGACTGCATTTTTCTTGCATAAATTTAAAACAATCATTAACCTATTAACAGAAACAGTTGTTCACAAGGTCTCTTACTAGCATCTGCAGGTCGCAAATGATCTGTGTCACATGTAAAGAATGTCTGATGGTCCTGTGCTGAAAGATTCATATCGTAGTAAGTCAAAGGTTCTCTCCCTGTTACCCATGTATACCTGCAAAAATACCAACAAAGAGGCATTTTGGTTAATGAAATCACATTCAGCAAAATTAGTTTAGAAAAGCATCCTAGACATTAGAGATGGGCATAGCCTACCAAGGTCACCCAGTCAATCTCATAACCAACACACATTGCATTGCACTGTACTGGGATGGAGTGACAGCAGTTGACCCTAAGCTAATGAGAATATTGGAAAGTACACACTGGAAATTAGTAACACACATATTCAGACATTAAGACTACATGAAACTCAGATATAATTCATCAGGTTGTTTGCTATAAGTGATTTGGATGGAATTACACTGCACTTAGGTGTTCTACTTTTTTATAAGATCGCAAAAACCCACATTTACAAATGACAGAAAAACCTGGCACGTGTTCACAGCTGGTTTTGTTTTTCCATCTCTGAGTCAGGTTAATGCAAAAGTACAACTGAGGTCCTTAACTCAGTACTATGCCTGAAACCGTAACATTATAGTACTTACCGATTATATTCAGCTCCTCTGAACAGATTTAAAGGATTTCGCCAGACTTTGCATTCTGTCATAAATAGAAACACACAATAATGAATCTCTCCCAAATTACAATGGTACTTGAAGTTTATTAGAAACATCAGTTACCTTCTAAAGACCCTTATCAAATAACTTTCAGTTTTTATATGTGCAAATGGAAAAAAAAAGTCAAGTGCATAGAGATGCAGATAACCAGACTGTTCTTCCCTTTTAAAATAATAATTTCATTATAAATTAGTGTCAACAAATGTTATTATTCCAGACAAATAATCACTAACAAAGCTCCAAATGCCCAGATGAAAGGATAATACTGGTTAGTGCCAGGACTCACATTTACCATAATCCAGAATTGAAAAGGGATCACAGTGAGCTATTGCACTGAAAAACAGTAATTAACTCAGTCCCTATGGACTTGCTATTTCTACAGAAAAACTTCCCTGTCCAGTTAATTCTGCAAATCACAGAACTTCAGCTACAGTTGCCAAATTTAGTTCCTTAGCTTGTGAAGTAAAAAATCCATGGCAACATGTGCTGACCTTACTTAAGTTGTAAGCATCCCAGAGCTGACAGAGGATGTAGAGAAAAGTTCATTGCATTGCAAAGCATTTCACATATTTCTCTTGGGGAAAAAAGTGCAAATTATTCCTGCTACAGGTAGAAAAAGATAAGACAATTTGCAACAATGCAATTTAGAACAGAACTCAAAAAAAAAAAATCACAAAAATCAATTTCTATTGTTTTTGAAAAGGTGAGGTCTTGATTCTGGCTTTTCTTACTTTAACACCAGATTTATTCTCTTAATTTCAACAAAGACAATTCACTCCAGTGAAGGTAAGACTAGAATCAAACCCAGTACTTGCACGAAGACTCACTGAGAGGCAGCATGTCATTCTACCACAGATCTGCTACTGACCGACCCCTCATGTGGTGCTCTGCAAAAACTCAAGAGCAGCGCTGGCCCCACAGCATTTCACCAGCTGCTTTCCACCACCAGAAGTCAACCAGCACATTTTTCTCTATGAAATTCTGTGACATTGTTTCTTAAGAGATCACAGCTACAGTTTTCTGCTGGAATATTGAATCAGCAGGGTAGCTCCCCTACTTTGCACAACATTGGTAAGTACATGCTTGTTCCCTTTACGCCTGTTCCATCAAAGAAAGACACAGACATACAGAATGACAAGTCAAGCCCTACTCTTTTCTGACAGGCCTAACTCCCACTTCTGAGGCTAAAGTGGCACAAAAAGTGTTTTACATAAATTATTTGCAAGAATATAATGACACCTTCAGCTACACAAAAACTAGTCAAATGGCATAGGAGATGGTCCTCAGCTTGGTGCCTCCATCACCTTGCATGTGTGTGAAACAAAGAGACGGGAAGGGGAAGATGTCTGGGAAGAGAGCACTGATTTCACATCTGCATCCTGCAACTAACCACTTCAGCAGACAGCTAATATTAGAAAAGCTCCACTGGTTTACTCAGCAAAAGTGCCTGATCAACATTCGCCCATTCTGTTGGACAGCCAGAGGGTATGGCTGTTTGACATGCTTCAATCTGACAGTTTTTACACAATATTAAATAAACATCAGCCTTCTCAGTTCCAGAGCTAAAATTCAATGGCTCAGCCTACTCTATTTGCAACCAACAAGATTAGGCAATAACTATTTGATCATGGTGACACCACTCTTTTTGCTCATATTATTTATAGTTAAGTCATTATACTTTATCTGAGGTATGCTGTCCTTCAGCGCTGTTGCAGGGAAAGGGAGAACTGTGGAACAAAATGGGGAGGTGAAGAAGGGGTTTTATTACCACCTCCTGTCCTGGGGGTAGTTTGACATCTGTCTGACAAGTTAAACATGATGTACTCTTTGTTGTTTTTATCGTGGTATGTGCTGATATCGTGGCCTCAGTAAAACAACTATTCTTCTGACCTTGCTGAGGACGAAGATATCTAATGTAATATTCTACCGCAGTCAAACATCTTCATAGGAAAACATGGTGAGCCATGTGAAAATGTAATTTTCATATTGTTGGATAGCGAAAAAAATCCCAGTGTTGATGTATGGTAAACTGAAAAGGTTGCCTTTTCTGTTACTTTACATACTAATAATATAACAATGTCCTTATTTTATATAAACAATTAGGATTTACTGAAGATCAATATTTCATCTCCTTGTTCAGTGATCAAGTTTTGAACACTGATATCTTTCTGAAGGCATGAATAACAGGCTACCCGTACAGACACACTAACCAGAGACAGTGACAGTCCCAGCTCATAGACTCGAGTGCAAATGCACTGAAAGTAAGCATGCTCCTGGACTACTTATTTATATCAGAAAAGTCAAGATGCTTGAGTGAACCTCATTACTCGAAATACTGTGCCTTCTGCTTTAAAACGATTGGAGTTATTTCAGAGGTGCTGAAGTGTGACTGAGTGCACTGATGAGTGCACACAGGTGTTTCCAAGCCACCTCATGCTTCCTGCCAGGTCACCCAAATCTAATATCCTGCACCATGCAATGCTGCTATTCATGGATGGGAATGACAACAGCTGAATCTGCTGTGCTATATGGAGGCTTCCCTAAGTAGAAGTACCCAGTAGGGCGCAAGGCGTTTTGAGGCCACTTGTTTTATTTAACTTCTGAGTTCAAAAATAATTTTTGTTTGTCTGTTTTCACAACACTGAAGAGTAGAAGTAAAGTTTGCCAGGTATGGACATAGGCACCTTAGCTGCTAAGCAATAATATTTTCTCGATAACCAAATCTGGTTTTTTTCATTCACTTTTCCTCACTTGTTAATTCTGATATATTTTTAAAGTCTGCAGAGGAAATAAATTTCATGAAAACATACTTGATTCTAGGGGGCACATCCCTAATGAAAGCTGAATTAATTTCCAATATTAAGAATATGGCCTGTATGCCAAGCTAGGGTTGAAATAGGTAAGCTTCATTTTACAGATGAGGAACACAAGATGCTCCTGCCCTGGCTTGCTTTAACAGTGAGTATCTTCAACTCAAGTCAGATGCATCATTTCAGCATCTTCATCACTCATAAGCTAACTTTTCAATTCATCTACCCCCAGGTAGCTGAGTCACCCAAGTAGGGAGACAAGTTCCCCTGGGATTCCTCTTCAGTCTGCAAAGATCAGTGCTTGGGGGACTGTTCATTTTAGCCAGGCTGGCCTGTCTCTCAGAGCAACCATTCCCAGGCAACCAGGTACCTGACTCAGAGTGCCTCAAGAGAATCCCAAAGCCTGTGATGTGAACAAGGTGACCTGCAGGGACAGTCCTGCTACAGCTGAGCTGCCACAAGACTCAAGCTGTCTCCATTCAGAACTGACACCCTCCCTCCCATAGGATCACAGAATCACAGAATGTTAGGGATTGGAAGGGACCTCAAAAGATCATCTAGTCCAATCCCCCTGCTGGAGCAGGAACACCTAGATGAGGTTACCCAGGAAGGCATCCAGGTGGGTTTTGAATGTCTCCAGAGAAGGAGGCTCCACAACCTCCCTGGGCAGTCTGTTCCAGTGTTCTGTCACCCTCACTGAGAAGAAGTTTCTCCCATCATGTAGAAGCCGATTTCTTCCAGTTTAGCATTGTCTTTTTCACCAGAGCAAGTCAATTTGTATTCATTATAGTAATATATAAACACATAACAAAAATTACAACTCATACATTTATACCACTTACGTAAGGCTCTCAAAACCATATATTCATCTAGAATAACATGCAGTAGAAAATAAGCCCCAGAGTGTCAAGGTCAACTTTAAAGGCTTGAATGGCTTGGAGTCAGAACCCTTCAGCCTGATTTGCAGTATCTGCTCCTCGCACTGAAACACAGAGGGGCTGTGAATGCCTAGAAGCTCACAAAAATGAGCTTTAAATGCCTGAAATCAGGCCCCCTAAATTGGAGTCCTTTTTAAAAAAACTGTGTTATGACTTGCCCAAAGTCAAAATCAGATTGGTTGCAGAGTCAGGAACAGAACAAGCCCTGAAGCTATTAAAAGCCACTGTGCTTCCACCTACTAGAGTTAAATCCAAACATTGTTTCCATACTACTTACGTTACCTAAAAAATAAAGTGATACAAAAGCAGATGGGTATTATTAAGATATTTTTCTGATTTTTTCTTCAATGTTGGTTTATTCCAAAGAATTTAAATAAAAATACTGCTGTGATATCGGAGAAAAAAGCACAGCCGCTACCCAGCAGCTCAACCTGCGCCCAGTTCCATAGCTCCACCCACATGTAAAGTAGCATTTTCCCCACTAAGTATATGCAACATACTTTTAAACTAACAAGGTTTAAAACTTCATTAGCTATATGGTTTTTGCGCCTTCTTAAAGAGTTCTGGAAGATTAGGTCACCAGCCTAGTGGACATATAAAATTCTGGTATGGCAATACATAAACTTTTTAGATTGTAAGTATGTTATATGTATGTGTTATAAAAGAGCTCAGAATAAAAACTACAAAGAACATTTTATAGATTATCAAAATGATATATACAGTGTGTGAACAAGCTATGTGGAAAAGTGCGTACAGTGGACAACTTCCTGCTTTAATTGTGTATGCATAACATTCTCTTAATAAAAGTTTAATGAGAAATAGAGCCAGTGGTGGTGCTCTGGATTCAGTCACCCTGGTGGAAACGCTGCCGTGCACAGATGTGCGGTAGCAGGGAGTGGCATCTGGCCAATGTATCACCACGTAACGGGCCATATCCCCCGCGTTGGGCGACCCAGGGCACGGGAACCTCCAGCAGCGATGTTCCAGCGTTACACCGTCACACGTGTTCAGGTCCCGCCGGCGGAGGGCCACGGGCCGCCCCTCACCTGAGACGCTCTGGCGGCTGGAGTCCGCGTCCCCGTTGGCGGCGCTGGCGGCGCTGGGCGCGCTGTTGTCCATCCCGCCCAGCAGGGGGCGCAGGTGGCTCACCGAGACCTGCTCGATGAAGGACGTCCCGTACTTGCGGAAGTACCACCACTCGAAGATCTGCAACACACGGGAGAGCGTCAGCGCCGGCCCCGCCCCGCCCCGGCCGTTAACGGCTGCCCTGGCTCCTCAGCCCACTCCCCCGTCCCTCCGCATTGCGCCGCAGCCGCGGGAGGGACGGGACGGGACTCGAACCCACGGACCCGCGCCTCCCTCCCCTCGCACCTGCCGGCGGCTCCCCCGCCCGCCGAGCACCCGGGCCCGCTGGCGTGCCGAGAGTTTAAATTCCACCCAAGTTCGTGCCGAATCCGGCAAATCGCTTTAAAAACCTGGTTTACAGGAGGTGAAAAATCTCGATCTTGTCAGCAAAACCCCCTTTTTTTTCCTTTTTTTTTTTTTAACCCAAAGAACCTTACATCAAACTATCTGTTTTAAAGGCATTTACACTTGCAAGGAGCGTTCGTTTAAACGGACTTTGGCGAACAGCAGGAGCCCAGGTCGGTGATGTGGCACAGCCCAGGGGATGCTGCTGCAGTCGGGAGGATCCTCCAGCTGCCTCTGCAGCCCAGGCACAGTGAGGAAAAGCAGGTTTGTTTGCTTTTCCAGTAATGCTTCCAAAGGAATTTACTGAGTTTAACTTGAAAAATGTTTAAAATACCAAACAAACTCAAATGAAGCTGAATCCTGTTCGTTTTACCATTTTTTTCCTTCCCCTGACCGAACTGTGGTTTTGTTTTGTTTGGCTGACTTGGGCTGATTCCAAATGAATTTTATTTTCAGGCTTTTGGTTCAGCTAGCAAATCAGAAAAAACAGTTATTTAAAGAGCTCTGCGCGGAAAATCATTCCACAGCCTAAAAGAAGCCCTTACCACTGAAATTATGTGCATATGTATTTGCGGTATTTTTACCAAGAAATGATATTACTGGGGAAAAATACACATATTTCAGGAAACCACATAAACCTGGAAATGCATACTATTTTATAAAATAGGGAAAAGGTTTTGACTATAAAAATTGTAAAGGCAAACACGCTTAGAATGAGTATGTAAAATGAGTGCATTTTGCAGGTGTACTTGAACCATCACCCAAACATCTATAAACTGAAACAAATGTAAATCAACAGGATTTCAAAAAATTTGGCAGTACTTTGTAATATTGTTTACACTAGAAAATTGTGAATGAATGATCTTCGCCCTTTCTCTGTTACTCAGTATCTCCACGTTTTATGCCAGTGCTGAAAGCTTTTACAAAATCTCTACCCCCCAAAAAAAGGTTATTTATTAATTCTTATTAATTCTCACTACAACTAGGCACAATCAGCAGGTTCTAGTGGGCCAGCCAGGAGCCAACCAGCTCTCTTAGGACTCTGCCTGCTGCAGAGATATTCAGGGTGGGTTCCACACTCTGCCTCCCATAGTGTGTCCCACAGGGGTTTTTTTTCAAGTTCTCTTGAGCTCTTTATATAATTGAACGGACTTCTGTCTCCATGGGATTGTCTGTAGACAAGATGTACTTTTTTCTTTTTTTGTGTCCTCCCTTTAAACCGTTCCATAAGGGAAAACCAGAAGATAACCCCTCTGGCACAGTGAGAACATGTTCCTTTCCAAAGGACACTCAAATGCATCCTGCACTGGGGCTTCCCCTAAATTCGGCTGTGTTATTAAAGCATCTGGAGCATCCAGATGGAGGAGGCTGACCCTGGCTGCACTGGGAAGGAGTGGGAATGTAGCTTGTAGCCCCTTGAGACAAGTTCACACAGGAGTACATGGCAGCCCTGGAGACAGCCTGGTCCCCAAAACAATCTAACGGCTCATCTACGAGACGTCAACAAGGAAGAATGGAGCAGTCTGATGAGGAGAAGGCAGAAGGGCTGTGTGAACACATAAAGGTCATGGGCACTTGAGAAGATAAACAGATGGCCACAGAGAAACCAGAACATGAACATAAACACACTCAGATCTTTGTGAACTACATCTCAGGCAAGTCACTGAAAACCCACATAGCCCGTATAGTTCCTCCTTGCATAGGCTGCACGGTGCATTTGTCACTGTAGTCGTTCCATCAGCACATGCTTGCAGCAGTGCCCAGGTGGGAATTACAGGAGCCAGAGATGAGGGAAGTATCACTGAACACTCGCCCTGTGCTGATACACTTCCTGTGGCATGCACCAAAGCCTCCAAATGCTGGAGATGGTGGACAGGGAGCTGGCACAGTGGAGCCAACCTCGGCTTTAGCTGTTCTCATGCTCTTAGGCACACACCACTTTGTAAACAGTTTAGAATTTAAGTGTTGGGTGGGGAAAAATTTAATGAAATATAACAAGGGCAAGTGCAGAGTCTTGCATCTGGGCAAGAACAACCCCAGGCGCTGGTATAAGTCAGGGAATGACCTATTAGAGAGCAGCGTAGGGGAAAAGGACCTGGGGGTCCTGGTGGACAGCAGGATGACCATGAGCCAGCACTGTGCTCTTGTGGCCAAGAAGGCCAATGGCATCCTGGGGTGCATTAGAAGGGGGGTTGTTAGTAGGTCAAGAGAGGTTCTCCTTCCCCTCTACTCTGCCTTGGTGAGACCACACCCAGAATATTGTGTCCAGTTCTGGGCCCCTCAGTTCAAGAAGGACAGGGAACTGTTGGAGAGGGTCCAGCACAGGGCAGTAAAGATGATTAAGGGAGTGGAGCATCTCCCGTATGAGGAAAGGCTGAGGGAGCTGGGGCTCTTCAGCTTGGAGGAGACTGAGGGGTGACCCCAGTCGTGTTTATAAATATATAAAGGGTGAGTGTCACGAGGATGGATCCAGGCTCTTCTTGGTGACAAGAAATGGTAAGACAAGTGGTAATGGATGCAAACTGGAACACAAGAGGTTCCACTTAAATATGAGAAGAAAGTTCTTCGCAGTGAGGGTAACAGAATACTGGAACAGGCTGCCCAGGGGGGTTGTGGAGTCTCCTTCTCTGGAGACATTCAAGACCCGCCTAGACACATTCCTGTGTAGCCATGAGGCTACATCCTGTGTAGCCATGAGATGACTACCTGCTCCGGCAGGGGCATTGGACTAGATGATCTTTTGAGGTCCCTTCCAATCCCTAACGTTCTGTGATTCTGTGATTCTATGCTCTAAGAGAGCATCATAACCTAAGCAGGCGGTGTGTGGCTGACAAGGAGAGAACGGCTGTGCCATAAGATACAGTCACAGATCTGCTGTGAGCATCTGTTTCTATTCTATCTTTGGAAACTTTGAAGCTTGATCAAGGCACAGAAGCCACAGTTCTACCTGTCCAAGGCCTCAGAGGGAGGGGTTATTAGGAATCAAAGATTACAGACTCGCGCTGAGACAAGGAACATTCGGTAAGACTATCCCTGTGATGTAAGTCATGGACTGAAGTACAGCTGCCAGACTGGTCGCTCAAAACCCTTGGCAGTTACTGGCCATACCTAACAAGCTTTGTACTTTCTTTAAAAGAAGAAATAAAATAGATTTTTTCAAAATGTGCGACTAAATTCCTGCTCATTGGTTCAATCATAATCAGCTTTTGGATACAGAGTCAGTAAAACCCAGAGAGGGAGAGTGAGCGGCACAAGGGCATGCTTGAGCCCACTTGACCTGCACAAATGTATACCAGCTGGAAAACTGTCACACTGAATTTCAGTGAAACTGAGGGTGCAAGCAGAAAGTATGGATACATATGTGGTCACTACTACAGTTCAGCAGAGTGACAGGAACTTGCCCCTGTAGACTTACAAATACATTCATTACTTTTTAAAATGGCATTAAAGCTTGTAAGTTGTTTAAGGCAGCTTTGAAAAATATTTGCAATATTGAGTGAATCCAGTGCCAGGAAACATCAGCCAGGTCTCAGTGGATACGCTCTCTTGGAAATTAAAGCCACAAATCATCATCATAATAAGCCTTTGGTTGGAGTGATTTGTTCAGGGTGTATGAGAAGGTAATCTATAATCTGGTACTGAAGTCAAAACAATAAATGACCTTCACAGAATTTTTGCACCTTTTTCAGACAGTGTCAGCTGTTTTGAAACCTGATTTCTATAAATCAAATTTGATTTCTAACTGTACCAGCCAGTTTGAAAGCAAAGTCAACAAGCTTTTGACAGTACAGCAGATGACCTATCATCTGGCGGAATAACAGCTGACTGTAAGGATTAATTCCCCATTGGAAGAGATCTGGATCAGGGAGAAAATTAATCCAAAAGATCATTTCTGCACCACTTCTCAAACAAAAGGCCACTTCATTTCTGTCATATACATACAGCGGGAGGGGAGCTCATCTTCAAAGACCTTGTTCCCTTCACGGCAGTGACAAACTTCTCTGGTTCTTTCTAGTTGGTGCCAGTGCTTTCAAATAGGAACAGGGTCAAACATCTCCAAACTCTCAGCAGATCTTTTAAACCATTATGTTCACAAAGGCCAAGTTAAATCCCTGTTCTGAACATCTTTAGCTTTGCATGTTTAGAAATCCAAATCTGCATTATTTTTTTTTTAAATCTGGTATGGATAATGCTTAATGTAAGTTTATTTGATTTTGGAAAACCCTTGTTGACGATTTCTAGAAATGCATGGTTATGAAAATAAAACCTTGTAGGTGACAAATATATTTGGGTTAAGTAGGAGCTGGTTAATCACTCATAAGTCTTTAATATTTCATTTCAAGCATTTCAGATACTTGGTTTGGATTTTTTTTCCTTTTGCTTCTCTGTGAAGATACTTCTCTTCCCCTGTGCAATGAAAATATTACAGTCATCCTCTTTCTTATCTCTGCTCTCACACACAATCCCAGATCATTCAGTTTCTCTGTGAGGCAACACATCTATTCTGTGTCACTTGGATATCTGATCTTCCTGCCTGTTTTTTCTGAACAGATATTCCATCATAAATGCATCAGTTCACAAGGGATGGTTTTGATGGTGGTTCTCACTGGACGAAGCAGCGATGTCTATCAGCAATTTGAATTATGCTTTCCTGTTTATCATATCTGAGACAGGCATCCTCTCTTACAGTGACCACTTGAGTCTTCAAGAGAACTGACAGATTTTGTTTGCCGGCAACTTCCACAGCTCAGAGTTCTCACTCAGCCTTGTAATGAGGCCTCTGGGTCTCAGAGAAGCAAGATTTGGAGTACTCTTCTAACAGGAGGAGTGATAACAACCAGCCTAATGGATTTAAATGAAACTTACTCTCCTGAAGAACAGGGTAACGACAGCAGAACTTGATGCCATGGTTAAGCCCATTTGATAACTAAAACGGGGCTGCAGCACAGGTTTGGCTGCCTCGATCATCCATGCTGTTTGTTTGCTAGCACACTGTGCCAACTCTGCCAGGCAATGACTGGACATGTTCTAGGGATATCATAGCCCAGAGGCTCTTTCCAGTAGATAGTATGGAAAAGATCATCCTGCTTTGGGAGGCAAGAGTGTTTATCCATATGCATATGACTATACGACGCCACTTGCTTTCAGACACTGGTCTGTTTTATTTAGCTGTTAGGGGCAGCTGGTGACTCAGACCCTCCCATCCTGCCCAGCTTGGTTCTAAGAAAGAGTGTGCCTTGGACCATGCTCTCAGTGTATCCATCTTGAAGGCTACGCAGTCCCTGGATTATATACACCCATTTACCATCCTCTTAGGCTTTGCTCCTGGTTTCAAAATTCCCATTTGTCTTATCTCAAGAAGTCAGCATGAGAAGATAAATGCAGAGCTAGATAGAAGCTTATTCAATATAAACAGCTATTTACTTTTACTTCATCTACCTCTGGAGATACAGAAATAGGAAAGAAAATAATATATTGCCTGGACTAAGCATAGTACTTGTCTCGACAGTGGGTAGACCCCAGCTACCTATGATACCTTTTTCTCCTGCCTGTGGACTGGGTCATAGCCTGCCTTCCTACAGACCCTTCCTCTCTCATCTGCTCTTTGGCAAGTGTTTCCAGTGTCTTAGGTACTCCCTACGCGGATTCTGACCTCCCTGACCTGTCAGCCTCTGCTGAGCAGAGTAGAGACTTTGAACAGTCGCTTTGCAACTGCCAAAGATTGCCCCTGCACAATTGTCAGACTTCTCTGGGGGCTGTGGGAACACCCAGAACTCAGTCACCCTTCTGCCCCGCTGCAGCAGACTACACAAAGGTCATAAAACAAGCAGAAGAGGAAATAATATCTATAGAAAATAAGACAGGTCCTTCTGTTATTCAGGTCCTCTCTCAGACTTTCTGTACTAGCACCATTGGCTACAAAAGGCTGGAACTATATGTACATATACATATATATGTATACACACACTATATATATACATACATATATATATATACATACTATACACATACCCAGGCAGTAGCAGTCAGCCCAGCTGCTCAACACTAGCCAGCGAGTAGACTCAGCACTCATGCTCTACCTCCATAGGCTGGCTTTGTAATTCTTATCTCTGACAGACCTGATATTTGTTCATTGCAGAAAGTTTCTCATAGTGTAGCAGAAAGCCCTTATTATTGTTTCAAATTCTGAAGTAGAATAACGAGGCATTCTTGGTGGAGATTCAAGACTGGGGTTCACTTCTGCCTGTGCTTTGTTAGAACTAAGACTTCATCAGTTTGCAGAGCAAATGCCACCCACATTTGCTAACCAGCTTTCACTCTGGTGATAACTGTATGTTAAATAAGTGGCCTTATTTAGAAATATCAGTGGCATTTACATAGTTCCAGTTCACAGCATTTACTGGATATCAGTTGTATTTCATGACAGTTTTATTACCCTACCTGCGGAAAACCTTATCCTCTCAGACAGCGAATACAACATAGCTCATTGTATTCTGTGAGACAAAACCCTGTTTTTTACTGGATTAAAAGTAACTAACTGTAACCAAGTTTCCAACACAAGACTTCTCATGCAGCTTGGGACTTAATTTGATTCCTATTTTTGATGTCTAAAATAGTGCAATTGTTCATTTTAAACTATGTGCTGTAGTTAAGTAATTATTAAGGAGAATGCCTGAGATGGAAGTCTTTCCTGTGTAGTTCTGAGCTATCCAGAAAAGAAAAAATGTCTGAAATCCTTGCTTCATTTAAGTCACATTACCTACAGCAAGGCCAGAAGTTTACCTAAAGAATGAAAACAAAGTAAGAAACAAAATAAGATGGGAGAGTAGTGTTTTGCAAAGGAGTCACGTAATGTGCAAATGCCCACAGCTGAACTCTGCAGAATCGTTTCATGACCCAAACATAAAATGGGAAAAGCATTCACTTTCCAATTTGTTACTGCACTTCTGAAATGATGGAATTTTCCATCATTTCATAACCTGCAGTGCTGTGATTCCTCCTTCTGATTACAAATTGCAGCCAACTGATAATGGAAAGAAATCTGCCAGACCATATGGTGGAAAATTCCAAGGAATATTAGTACATCTAGTCTGAAAAATACTCCAGTGATGTCGATTTGACAAGAGAGCATTTATTTTAGAAAAGAGTTTCACTTTATACCATTAGCAGGACTAAGAATCCTTTAGAAGTGAAGATGCTTTATAGTGCGACAGATAAGTGGGTGGTAATGTACGCAATTCAGCACGTTACAGGGCCATTGGTAAACAGCAAGATTATTAACAAATAATTAATCTGAAGCACAACTGGGCTAGTGACTGGCTAGCACTACCTCACTAGAGCTTACTCAGCTGTATTTCCTGACACATGGCCTGTTCAACTTGCAGCTTCTTCTTTCCACGACCATGTCTGCTGAGTTCCTTTTCCATCATCCCATGTACAGACTACATGTTCCTCTCAGCGCAAACACAGGTCCCTACAGTCTAGGGTTCCTAGCTGTTACCTGCTTCCCTTCTGCACAGTTAGGACAGTGGCATATGAACAGTGGACAACAACTGATGGCAGTAGTGAAGGTCCACAAAAAAGGGTTTCAATCTTCCTCCAGTCTGTGTCTACACTTCCATCACCTCACTGTTTCTTCGACTTGTTCGTAACAGACTTGATCATACAGCATTCAATGAATTTCTTTGGTTAAGGCTCACACAGTCTAATCTCTTCTTGGAAGGCTTCTGTGGGTGCCCTTTCGCCCTTCTTCATATCACAGTCTTGAATGCTCCTTGCTGCTCCCTTCTTGCACTTTCCATCAAAGTGCAGCACTTACAAATTTCTTGCTTAGAAGTCTCCTACTGAGCTCATTTCTCAGAAATTGCCTTCATGACCACAGTACAAAATGAACTCACATTTGCAATCATACTATACGCAATTTAGTTATACATAATTTAGCCTCTCTTTCAGGGTTTTGTTCCTGTTTGTATTTCCATAGAGCACAAACTGTCTTTTTTCTTGCAACCTCCTCCTCATCTTCACTCTTCAACAACAAATATGGAATTGTGCCTGTGGAACCCATGTTATTTCTCTCATTCCTGCTCATATTGGTGGTCAGGCCTGGCCCTTTTGAATGTTTCTTCTTTCTGAGTGAGAGTACCAAATGTAACATTCAGTATTTTCCTCCCATGCATTTGAGTGAGTTTTGCTGAACTGAATCAAAGTCTGGCTCCTGTACATACTCTGAAAGATCTGCTGATGTCTCTGGAGCTCTGTCCTGTGCTTTGGGGCTCACTCCATACACGGATGATGAATACTCAAGGTGCAGATATTAAGTAATTACCTTCTGCTACAAGGAAACCCCACAGCAAGGCACAGCAGCAGTGCACCTGATGCTTTATACTTGAAATCATCTAAGTGGTGAGTGTCTCACAGGCATTCAGGGATCAAGGATGCCATTTCTTTGTCTACATCAGCTACAGGCAAAGTGGAAGTGATGGATGCAGATTTCCCACACCTAACTGATATAGTTAACTTCGGATCCTCATTGCTTTCAGGTTTCTTTGAGGTCAGCAGATCTGAGACTATGTGAACCAGCCCCATGCAATGTCTGTCTCTTTCCACTTGCCACTATGGTAACTACGCTCCTAAAATTGGTCTCATTTGTTTCCAAATTACACACCTAGTTTGGTATGATGAGGGAGGGTCTGCAGCTTGTATCCAGTAGATTTTAAAAGTATACAACTTGTTTTTAGACAAAGGACCTAAGACTGATTGAACAGACAAGACTACAACAAAGACAAGCTTCCTCTGAGCAGGGAAATTGGAAAGGGAGGTGCTGATCTCTTCTCCCGGGTATTGTGTGGCAGGGTGTGTGGGAATGGCTAAAAGCTGTGCTAGGGGAGGTTTAGACTGGATGCTAGGAAGCTTTTCTTTAGCAAGAGGATGATCAAACACAGGAACAGGCTTCCTAGGGACGTAGTCAATGTCACAAACCTGTCAGTGTTTAAGAGGCGTTTGGATCATGTCCTTAATAACACGCTTTACTTGGTCAGGCAGTTGGACTAAATGATCGTTGTAGGTCCCTTCCAAATGAAATAGTTCTGTTCTGTTCTATTCTATTCTATTCTATTCTATTCTATTCTATTCTATTCTATTCTATTCCTTGTGTAAGTGGAAAGCCAGCTCTTAGCAGTGAGGAAACAACAGCCCAGTATAAGCATAATTCCGTAAGTACACCATGCAGATTCTTAGATTTTTTTACCTCCATTTGTTTCTATGAAGAGATTGACTAAAATCCAGAGCAAATGCTCTGCTTTGGATTCCTGCACTGTGACAGTACTATGATTCACTCCACTGGATCGATTTGCACAATGTAGCCCTCGGGGATTATATATGGGAGGAGGGGTTTTTAAGTGGTTTAAAAATACCCTTCAGACCTTCCAGTGAATAGGCAGATACGTATAGAGAAAGATTTTTAAAGTGAAGATCTGAAATAATTATCCCTTAGAATCTTGACACCAGAACTGGGTTCATTGCTAATACTCTGCTCACTGCTTTTCATTTAATAAGTCCTGCCATAACTTTGTAAAAGGACCACGCTAAGCTGAAATAGTTGGTACCTCTCCTCCTCTTCTTTTTACTGGCCTTTTTATTCGCTAGTACTTGTCAATGGAAATAATTAAACTGCAAGCACTTGGTATGAATTACTATAGGGTTGTCAGTGGGGCACATTGTCCTTCCAGACTTTTTTTTTCAAAGACACATAGCACTGAAACATTTTCTCTTTCTTTCTTTTTTTTTTGTTCTCACATAAAAAGAAGTAAAAATGAAGAAATACAAATTTTACATACTGCAGAAATGTAAGTTAAAAAAAAAACCCAACCAAACACCTACTAATTTGGATGAAACCTGAAATCCCATTCTGGATAACAAAATCAATTTGTAAAGTGATATTAATATATCTAGTACTTACCAAAATAAGTCCCGAGATTAATGAGGAAGTGCCTGTCAGGGCAACATAGAACTTGGGGGTTAATGTGTTCAAAAACATACTCACTGCAAAAGAAAAAAGAGAAAACCATAAGTACAAGCACAGGACATGTTGTCCACATGTGTTCCCTCCTCCTCCCAACCGCTTTCCAACTTCAGATAAATTATTACCTTAATTCTGATAAAAAAGGCAGTTTAAAGAACATCCTGTTCCATCTGTCTAACGTGATAAAGCAGAGCATTAGACTGCCATATGTAGAATTTTGTTTTCACAACCAGAATTTTGTTTTCACAACACAGTCAATCACAAGGCATTGGAAAACTGTTGCACAAGTGTTTGGGTCTCTGCTACTCCAGTCAATGCTCCATTGACACCATGTTCAGGACTCCCTATAATATATGGAAGACATTTTATTATCTGCCTTTGCTACTCCATTGCAGCTGGAAATCCTAGGGGTTGATTTCAATGTCCTGCATTCAACAGTGTCAATGTCCTGTATGATCCTGGTGAAACTATCCGAATAAATTTATAAAGGTCTTCTACTTCACATTACCTTGGTTCCTCACTTACAAAGTAGGAGATAATAGCATTTCCCTAACTAATTTCACTGTGTTAAAGCTGGTGAACCATCCACTGTGACAACAGTGAATAAATGCATAAAACAGATTAGGAAAATATTTAACTGGCTTTCTGGTAATTAGGGGTGAAAATCATGATAGCTGCCCAAATCATCTGGAATGTAGGACAGAAGCAAAGCCAGACAAGCTGCAAGGAATGGCAATTCCATCTGTATGGGCTTCTGGAAATTCAAAGGGCTTTTCTAGTCAACTCATATTTTGGAAGCTGCTGAGAGGATCACCAGGTAGTCGTGCTCAGCTCCTCATAGAAAATCCCTATGGCCTGAAGAGAATAAAATAATGTTTTAATAGGCTTCGACTTACTCTACAGAAGCTACTAGAGAGAAGTGGAGCTCTTCCAGTGAATTCTAGACATTTAAAGAAAACTACATGGAGGGTCCAGAATATCTTCTGTATAAAAACCTACTGGTCTCATCCTTAACCAGTGCCAAAGTATTTCTCATACATATATGCATATATATATTTTTATATACACGCATGTATATATTTGTATACATATGTACATCCATCACCAAAGAGGGAACTGACAAGAATTAGCAGGTACATTTAAAAGGCTTGTAGCAGACTACCAGTCATTTAAAAATGCCGCTAAAAGACCTGGATACATAGGTGGGAGGCCCTCAGTTCATTCTGTTCCCTTTCAAATTGACACTTACTGAAATACAATAATCTGGGACTGAAAAATGAGGAGAAAACAACAACAGCAGGATACAAATCATCAAATATTTGATTAATTTTCGATAACCAGTAAAACAGAAAATTGTTTTCCAGGAATGTGTCACTAAAAGAGATCGAAACCCTGTAATTCAGCTGCTTTGTCTGGGGTTTGGCTGCATATTTTCTGTTATTTTTTTCTTGAAAAAGCCATAAACTGTTAAAATGGAAGTGTCATTTTCTGCTCCACTGGAGTGTATGAAGCACCAAGCTGATATAATAAATAACAAGTTTGCTGGTTTTAAATTCCATCGTACATTTTCTTTCACAAATGAGTTGAATGTCAGATTCTCAGCTAGTGTAAATCAGTATAACATTCCCAATTTTACTGTGTGCAACACAGCTATGCTGATTTATGCTGGCTCTGGCTCAGTACTTGGGATTTCCCCATATATTATTTATTTTTTTTCCTGTTCCCATTCTTTTTTTTTGGTTTATTGTTTTTTGGTTGGTTGTTTTTTTTTTTTTGGTGGTGTTTTGTGTGTGTGCATGAGGGGTTTTTTGGATATTTTTTTAAGAATGTCTAACACCAGCTGACTTTGGAATAGTAGTCCCTGTTTTCTCCAGCCCCAATACCAGCTAAGAAGGAAGAGGAATGGAGAGACTGAAATAGCTTTGGCTTCTACAAACCACCCATGAGTCCTTTAGAAGAAACATTCCTCATTCTGGAATGCAAACGTAAGCTAGAGACATAATCAGACTGTGTCCCTGGGGAAATTTCAGACTGCCAGTGAAATGACTTCCTCTGCTTCGGTCAGGATACTCCTGAGAGAGAATACGCTATGATGGGATATAGATGTTCACATCCCCTGTGGAGCACAGTGCTGCTGCAGTGCCAACAATAACATGAGAAGCCAGGCAGCAGGAGATTTTACAGAGGTGCTTTCTGTTCTGTCCCTCCGGCATCGCTTCACAGCTCATGGAATGCTGGAATTTTTCTATTAAACTGGAAAATTTTCCCACTACTGTGAAGGAAATTTGATTTTCAAAGTTGTGAAGCCACCTAAGGCTTTTGTGTTTTAGAAGATTCCACGTGAGAATATCCACTGAATAAGGATATAGTTTACTTGCTTTAAATACCTGTTGCCTGTTTCACTAAGAAATGCTGCAAAGAGAACAAAGTTTCTTATGAGGTGATGAGGTACTCACTTATCGTTACTGACTGCCATCCATATAGCTCACTTTGGGAAATGCATCCCCATTTGGAAGAGCCCTCTCAACAAATTAGCTCCATGGAGCTCATCGATGGAGTAGAACGAATGAGGCTCTTAAGAAATGCTGTTAGCTCTTCTCTGTCACCACACTTTTACAGACAATGTATACTGATTTACAAACAAACCCTCAGATCTGAGTGGAGACAGGCTTTTATGTATCCGTCATTTCCATCAGTGTTACTGCTTTCTTCTTTGCTTGCATATATAAGGGTGCTCCTTTATGCCCTTTACTATAGGTTGCTCCAATTCTTCACTTTTACAGTTCAATCATGGGAACTGGCAAGGTGAACAGGTACAGCACTGGATGCCTTTAGACTATATGGGTCAGAATCACAGATAAACTGGAATAGCTCAGTAGATTTGCCACAGTTGTGCTCAACTACCAGAGCTGCTTATCTGGATGGTTATGTCCCTAATCATTTTGCCTTCTTCTTCCCACTCATTAAATATAAGAATCTTCTGTACCATTATGAAAACTGTCAACTTCTGCCAGATATTAACCACCCTCCCACTCCCTCTGTCTCCATAAATATTATTAACAAAAGCAAACATTTTCTAATAAGAAACATATCTCTAAAAGCGTAAAATAAGCATTGGAGGATCTGCATTCAGGTTATTTCTATTCTGAAGTCAATTGAGAATTCAGTCATTGTTTCAGTGGAAACTACATCAAGGCCTAGTTCTCATAACATTAACACCCCAAGTAAAAATCAGCCCACTTTGGGGTTATCTGATATGTATTATTATCCAGAAAGGAGTATTTATTTACAGTCAGCATTCTGCCACTGGAGAAATCACTGTCATAGCCAATGTCTACATCCTGTAGAGTATGCAGACTTCCCTCAGGGCGTTGCAGTAAACTAGAACCATTAGATAGTGCTAAATGGCCATCTGCCTACATTTGGATAGCAGTATTTTTCTTCTCTGTTTCGATTTGATGAAATAGCAGGATTGAGGAGCAGAGAGACTTCTGAGAAATAAGAGTTGAAGATACCCACAGAACATGACTGCAGAATATAGAAGCCAAGTAGAATCACCAGAGAAAGGTGGTATTGTTTGCTCTTTCTTCTGAATTCACAGCATGCCAGTGTCTGCCTAATTGTTTCTGTCCACAGAGGGAAGATGGTTTAGTTTTTCAACTTGGACTGTCATCTCTTGTCTATAAACTTGGTAAGACACTAAAAGGGCATCTAATGAGTATCTAGAGAAATAAACTTGCCTAATGTTCCTACAGTGCCTACTAATTTGAATTACTGTTATATCCCAATTATTTCCACAGGCTTTTGATGAGAAATTATTTATTTCAGATGTGTTAATAGAGACAATAGAATACAGTACAGCCTGGGTTTTTTTGAAGAAAACCAGCATGACCCATAAATGCTGTCTAAACAAGCCAAGCATGTCTGCTTGTGAGAGACTCCCAGCCTTACAAATACCCACCCCCATCTTTCTTCCCTTCTCTTTATTGCTTTCATTTTAATCATGCTCGAGTCATCCAGAATAAGCTACTATTTATGTCTCCAAAGGTGCCTCCGTTACATTGGTAAATCATTCCATCCTATCGTATAATATCTACGGAAGGACTTTTATTTCATTGTTAAGTGTGCAGGCTCGCAGAGATGAATTTACATCCAATTCAATCCATGGCAGACAAGCTAAAAAGGCACAGAAGTCATATCTAAAATTCCCTGTTGAGGCTGTTCAAAAGATGTGATTGAAATGCTCTTGAAAGCTGATGCCTTTTCATTCCTGCTATGTATGTTATTCACTGCCAATTCTTGTGATTCATTCTGAACATGGCAATAAACAAGAGAGGAAAATCCAGATATTTTTCAAGTGACAAAATCCTCAAATCATGTAAAATATGTCACTCAAGGTGATAAAGCACTATGTTGCTTTAGAGATTTCTCCAAGGCCTAGAGGTATTTAGATTTCAAGCACGTGAGGAACGACAGCAGGATGGAAATACTGAGGTTAAACTGCTCAAAGTATCGTTGTGCTGCTATATTAGTTAATTACATTAGAAGATCACTAGGGGAGGGAGCATTGCAAACTACCTACTATTCCCACGTGTGGATCTACTAAAATTACAGCCTCATTACCTACCTCTGAATGTGAGGCTCTGTACCTTGCACAGTAAGGTGCAAATAGCAATGTTACATAAATCATATACACAAACAGATTAAGCAAAGGCAAGACTGCATCATTTATGGCACCTCTAAGAGGGAAAATAATTCCCACAACATGCTATCTTAAAATACAGATAAACTTAAATATATGCCAATTACTTAGTATAAATAAAAAGATGCATTACAGACCCAGAATTAAAGATCAAACATAAATAATCCAAATATATTGCAATACACATGAAGGCACAGCTCTTTTTGTGCCAGTATGTCTATGCTCCTAAGTGAGACCAGGTTTCTGGGTACAGTATTAACTTTTGTGAGAATGAATAGCCAGAAAACACAGAAAAACTTATACTCACAGAGCCCTTCTTGTGCTTTACTGGTCCTTAAGTCATCATGGCTATAGTATCTGTGTCACTAAGAATTTTCACTGCACTTTCTGTCTCCACCCTCCATAATATTTGCTTGGTATGCAGGCCAATGTGAATTCTTATACCACCAGTGCCAAGAGCCCAAATCCTCACGCAACAAGCTAAGAAACCTATTGTTGAGGACCTTTGACCCAGCAATTCAGCTTCTTTTCACTGCAACCATCCATTCAAGCTGATGCTCAAACATGGTACAGAGAGGATGGGGCAGTGACTGACTGATTTCACAGGGGCCTCAGCATGGATTAATGCAGCCTCCCTGATTCAAAGTTGCTGTAGCAGTGAAGAACTCTTCTACAAAACTGTCAGTAAAGAGGGCAAAATAAAACTCAATAAACTTCTTTTAAGAAGTGTATAACATTTCCCTCTCTGAGTATGAAGCACTGCATACACTTGACTTTAACTGAACTACTTATACATGACCTTTTCAAACCCTCAACACATTCGTTGTAAGAATGTTAACAATACTCTTTTGGGAAATAGGCTGAATTGTGCATTATACACTATGATGACCTCCAGCTCAATATAAATACAAGCCCCATCAGATTTAAAGTCAGCATGGGGTACTGTCTCAGAAAAAACTATTTTGTACCATTTATCAGGGTTTTCCCTGGGAAGCTACCAAGATTTTTTTTCTCACTACTTGAGATTTCTTGAAGAAATTACTAAAGGAGAAGTAAGCATTCAAAAGTTTAAGAATGCCGCAGACTGAGTTTCATTTTTACTTATTGCAAATGCTATGGAACTTCCTTCTACAAAGCCTTTCTGTAGCTCGGTTTTCAAAACTTGAAAAAAATTGCCACTCAGAAGCAAACACGTGGCCATTCCAGGCAGAAACAGCCGGTGACTCTGTGCTGTGCACAAGGAAATCCAGATGCCCACTCACTTTGTTCAACCACCTACGCTTATCCTAAAGGCATGAGGCTGAATGACAGTCACATTCAGATGTCTGGAGCCTGAGCTAATGGACAGTGAAATCGTCTATTGTGCTCAGCGAATGCTGGATCAGAGCCCAGGTGACAGAAAATGGTGATGTGCCAAAAGCTACCTATTATTTCAGATAAACAATGAACTCTGATTAACTACATAGTTGTGCATACAAAATTCTGCCCTTACAGGTATTTCTAACTAGTGAAATAAAACTTTTTGGACTGAAGACCACCACACTTTCCCTTCCATGCTTCCACATCTTAAATTTAGGTTTTTCCTTGCAACAGGATACTTTTACCACAATAAAAAGAGAGAGTGAGTAGGGATGGTCAATTCTGGAGAACTTGGGTATCAGGGGAGACGTTTTCAGACACAAAGCACAGCCCAAAGAGAAGAGTGGAAGGCAATAATACAGTAGCAGTTCTAGGTCAAAAACATTCACGTTCATTTACTTATAAGTGAAAAATAAATAATTTTGAAGAGTGACCCAGTGGCCTACTGAGAAAATCATGTTCCGCATAGAAAACTGAACCAAATCTCAGCAAATTCAGTCTGTCTTTTCCTTAATAACCCTGCTTGAGGATTGCTAACATATTCAATTTAATCATTGTCCTCAATATTTTAACACATTAAATACCTGAAAACCAAAGTGACACAATGATCAGTGCTGGCCTGCTTTTCAACATCAGGTCTATATTCACGTTACAATGTCCAAAAGTTATGAGATTGGTCAAAATTCTGGTTCAGTCCTAGCAGGAATTAGTCTGTGCTGTTCCAGAGCCTTTGGGACTTACATTAATATACCATGTCCTTCAGAGTGCATTAACCATTCAGCCTGTTAGAGATCAAGGTTGCTCATCCCCACTGACAATAATATACAGAGAAACATAAATGCTAAGAGACAAGAGCCATCACAGAACTGAGGGCAGAAGGTGAACCAAGGAAAACCAGATCTGGAAGACAAAAAACTACTGTGACTTGGAGAAGGGAAAAGATAAACAACATATGAGAGATAGACAAGTATAATACAGAGATGAGTTAAAAGGAAATTTAAAAAAGGGAATGACAATAAAAATTAACATACATAGAAAGAAGAATATAGAGACAAGAAGAGCAAAAGCAAAAAAAAAGACACACAAGAAATGGCTCATGAAACGTTAATGTAAATAAAGGCTATTTTCACTTTAGCAAAAGATGGTTTGCATTTAAGAAGTATCTTTTCACTGGGAGAAATCTGACTGGCAACACTAACAGCTTTGTTCACTTAGGAAAAGATACTGTCAACAAGTTATTCCCTGGTATCAAATACACCCCAAAGACTTGTCTCTCAAACTAAGGCACTTACTTAGCACAAGATGCTACTAAAGATTCCCATTCCCAACTATATTTTCCCAGAGTGTCTTGCTCAGGTCAGCTGCTACACCTTCCCCCAGCTGGATGTACAAGCAAGGATGCACTATACCCACTCCAAGAGAAACATTCTCTCTTATGAATTTAAATACTAAAACCAACTTAGGATAACTAGGCTCAAGCACAGCATTGTTGCTATTCCATTTGTCTGGGATCATGAACTCCCTACCTTGTGGATTTGGGGAGAATAAAAGTGTGGGGGAAAAAAACAAAACCAGCAACTATCATTATGCAAATTTGCTGCCATATAGTTGCCCCTGCCAAGGTATAGAGACATTTGCTCTTGGTTTCACAATGCAGTGATGACATGAGTTAATTATACAGCTCCTCTTAATTGCAGAACATGCTGCATGAACACCAATATTTGCTAATACACTGGCAGCAAAAATCCTGTTAAAAAACCAGAAGACTAAACAAACAACAACAACAAAACCCCACAGCTTTTCCATTTAAAGAAGAAGAAAACAAGGGAGAAACTGAACTGTGCATTTCTTTATGACCATCACAGTGTCTTAATGCTAAAAGCAGAGCCCTGCTATTAGTAATGTACAGGTGGAAGGGAGGAACTGGGCCAAATAAGAAGGAGGCACAAAGGATGAGCAATGACGTATTAAGTAGAGATATTAATATTTGGATTTTTACAAATGTCAATGTGTAAAATTGGGTTGTTGCTTGGATCTTAGTCAAATTCTCTTGCAACACTTTCAACTTAAATTCTTCTAAAATCAGGTTGCTTGCAAATTGATTTCAAACACTGTAATTATACATGTCTTTCCTGCAGGTTTTAAAGCTTCCAGAAACCTGTGAGTCCTTGTGCTAATTTTAATTTCAGTGTTGCACTGCATGAGGAAGCACTCTCTCAGATTTGCCATGGGGGATTTCCTTCACTGTGCAATGCTACAAGGTGCCTTTGTAGCCAGAACTAGTCCAGATATTGGAAGAGGCACCTTCACAGTTAACTTGTGGCTTCCTTCTCTAATCACATGTACATCAGCATGTGTGCATATCAGCAATTTCCCCAACACCAAAGCAGGGGAAATCCTGATGTGATGCTACAGTCAAATGAGGCTGCATTCCCTGACGGTCTCTCATGTGACTGCAGAGTATCACCACGTATAGACATCGTCTACCTTCTTTTAGATGCATACTTGTAAGAGAAAGCAGGATTATACTGAGCTCTTCAGAGTATAGCTGTTGCACAGTTTATCAGGTAGATGATTTTAAGACCTGTAAGTCTTCTATTTAAAGCACAAAGTAATTTGGGTCTACTTCACTGCAAAGATGTACCTAAGCACTGAAACAAAACGACCTTATTTTTTTCCACTCTGCGCATCAAAGTGTTCAAACAAATCCATATTCTGAAATTACTTTTAACATCAACTAACCACTCGCATAACTGAACTGGTACGGCTTTATCCAGTTTGGAGAGGCACTGTTTGTGAAGTCACACCTACCTGTTACCTTAACTGTCATTTATTCTGAGGCATTACACAGATTTATGTGGTTTAGCCTTTCAAAGCTGTATTAGAACAAAAGCCAATTACTGAACCTCATTATCTGCAGTCATTTAAGACAATTAATGGCTTGTGTTCCAAGTGCCAGACCAGCACAGTTCTCTCAATAGAACAGGGTAAGTTTTGTGCTCTTCTTTCATGCAACACTCAGGGAGGTAACAGCTCCATTAAATCTTTTTTGATTTTGGTTCATTAGCTATCTAAAGAATACCCAAAACTAAAAGTTTGCCACAGTGATTAATTCCAGTGCCACAGATAACAAAGGCTAATCTACTCTAGAGAGACAAATCATGCAAAGAGTTTTCACCACCACAAAAGTGGTGGTTCCACAAAAGAGAAAATATCCCATTGGTTCCCATTATCTGGGAACATCTCTCAGAGGAGCTATTCCCATGCCAGGACAAAAAGGGGCACATGGACAAAGCACCCTCGGCTGCCCTGCCCCGTTCTTTTGTGCCTCCTTTTGTGCCAGGCAGGATTTGATATAAGCAATAAATCTACAGATAGAAGTGGTGCTCCATCTTCCATCCTTCCTCATGTGTTGCATTCATAGGCACATGAAGATGAGAATCAACATCTATTATGCATCCAAAATATTGTCTCAGAAATGAAAAAAATTAGAAAATACGGCTAAAATATACATCTTGACTAAAATTTTGACTTTTTCAGATACTTTTTTTTTTTTTTAAGTCTGGAGAAATATTTTATTTGAGATATTTCTGTTCTAATCTTGATAGCCTCACCCTATATCACACAACTATTTTGAGAGTCTCTAAGGTGCTGATCTCTTCACACACAAAAAAATGCAAGGTGCTTCTTGGAATAGAGGTGACTGGAAAATATTTTCATAATTAGAGCCAGCAACTTATTGAAAACTCCCTGGAGATCTACAATAGCTAATATCATTATCCTGTCATTGAAAGCTCATCTATCCTTCCTACTTGCAAAATCAATAGGGTGTTGATGCCATTCCTCTCCTATGAGAAATTTCTACCTATGATAAATTTCTGTATGTGGCAGGGATTTTTTTTTTCAGTAATTGATGGTCTGGGTAATGTGGCACAAAAAGAAGTGAAAAACGAATTTTCCATCGAGTGTGATTCATTATTCTTATGTATCTAATAATTAACTTTCCCCTTCAGTATTCTTAAAACTGAGTGACTCACACAGTAATTGTACCAAATGGAAAAGAAGCTCATCAGAAAATGTGCATCTTTGCCTCCATTTTTTGGTATTTCAAAGAAAGCAGAGCAGCAAGTTTGACAAGCACTGTATAATTCCCATTGTCTACCAGTCTCTTGGGACACCCAGAACTTATTAAAATGGAAAAGGTTCTACAGTAACGTCATAGACAGAACTGCAATCTGCAGTCAGCACCTGACTGATGAGGAGACAAACTTTGGGGGAGAATTTTGCATAATGAAGATTTTCAATAGAGTGAGCTCCAGAGAAAGAATTTCCAACCAAATGCATGGCAAATGGCACAGCGGAGGCTGAGGGAGCACCCCTTTCACACAGCCTTATGGAAGGATAGCATGAAGTTACAGACTTTTAAAACATGACCATTTTGTGGCCAGAGTGGTCCTCCCGTCCCTGCAGGCAGGGAGTCTCTCTCCAGTGCCATTTCCTTCAAAGGTCTTGTGTGTCCTCTAGACAAAACTGGACTGTCCATAGTTTTAAAGCTTGTTTTGTTTAATAAGAAGACAAATAAAATGCCACTGACTCTCCTGTTAACATGAACAATAATGATGTTGTTTGATTTAGCCTTTGATGAAATCCTGGGTGAAAAGGCAGCACAAGTCACTCACTATTTTTCTTTCTGAATATTTGATGGTTTTCATTCCAAACATGAGCCATGGCTGACTTGGCCGAAAGCAACTATGAAACAGCATTCTGTCCAATAGTGCCTTCTTTAATTTTCCTTTCTTCTGTTTAAAATTACTGAATCTTTCCAGAGGCAGGTCTCCTCATGAAGGTAGAAGGGAGCACAGAAGAGCTGGGGCAGGCCTTGCAGGCAGAACTGCCTTAGCCCCATGCAGAACTGTCACTCGACCTGCTGCAGCCATCAGGCTGCTCAGAAATACCACAAAAATACACTAAACCCACCACTCTGTGCTACCCCCCAGCTGCTGTCAGGTCTCTTTTCCTCTAAAGCCAAACAGCAGAGAGAGAAGTGAAAAATGCAAGATTAAATTAGCCCAGTGTGGCATGCCTCATAGACGAGAAGCTTACAGGAGAAATAAGACCAGTGCAGGACTTACTGTTATCTCTGTTGTCACCCCTGTTGTTGACGCAGTCAGATACTATGTGGGCTACATCTTCAAAATTCAAAGTCTAGGTAAAGCATTCAGCTGTATTTGGAAACCCCACATTTAGGTCCAGCCTGGACCCTGTGAAAGTAAATGCCCACTTGCCCTTCTGAATTCTCCAGGTGGACATCAAGCAGCTGAAGAGTGCACTGCCACATTTTAGTAAATAACTCTAGGGACATATTCTGTATGTCACGTTGTATCAAACTATAGCTGGGTTGCAGATACCATGAAGCAACTTAAAAAAAAAGAAAAAAGAAAAAAAAAAGTATTTCTCTTTGTAATTAGCAGGCTATGTCTTTGGTTTTGCACTGTTTTTTGTGCACTGGCCTGTGAGAAAGACGCTGAGCTAAAGGGAGGGCATGCTAGAAGCACGGCTGGTTAGTAACACTGCCCTTCCCTTCCACTGCATCATGCACATCTGGTCCCAAAACAGACAGGTAAAGGTTGAAGATCCTCTTTGCAGGTTCCCCCTTTGATCTGAGCTATGGGAACTCCAAGTTCCTCAAGAATCAGGCCAAGACAGCTCAAATCAAATGTCTGCATGTAGAAACTGGTTTTGAAAGTCTGGTCAGGCAGGCACTGAGTCACCAAGGTGAGATGAACCCCAGGAGCTCAGCTTTCCATTCTCCACGGGTGGGTAAGACATGAACATCAAGCGAACCCGGTGACCGCTGCCTGTTCTCATTTCCGAACACAACTGAACGCTACTTCACCACTGCACTAGGGGACTAGAGAAGGCCCCGCTGCAAAAACAGCCCATCAAAGTGCTGTGGTTTTCCTGCATCTGCTTGTTCCTCTTCTGTTCACAATAGTATATCTAGGACTAGTAACCATGGCTATGCTAATTCTCAGGTACTGGTGGTTAATTACGATAATCACTGCACTGGGATTTTTTTCTGCCATCCTTTAAGTTGACCTACTCAGACCACCCTGCAAAAACTGTCTTTTAAGCTAAAACTTTCCATGTTTTCTCTTAATGCAGTTGCAGAAGTTTCTGGATTTTTGGGGGGGAGGGGAATGTCAGCAAAATGACTCAACAACCAGAGGACCTCACATCCACTCCCAGGTTTCCCCACACATGTGGTTAAGTACTAGCTTCCCTTCTGGCCCTCGAGAAAGAGCAATAGGAAAGTGGTCTCCAAGTGTGCAGCACATGGAGATGATTTGCTTCTGAACACAGGCATCTCAATGAACAACTGCTTCAGCAGAAAAAAACAGAAGAAAACTTTGAGAATGGCAGAATACCAAAATCAATACAGCGATACATTCAAAGTGCACTCAAAGTGTACAGAAATCTCAAAGAGGGAAAGCAAAATTATTGTGGCTGACTACTTAACTTAAAGCTTTTCAAAATGCCACTTGGCTCAGAAACAGAGAGATTTGGAACCTGCTAAGTGTGTTTAAGTGCTTGGAATTGTGGCATTTAAATGACCAACAAAACCCTTATTGCTCATTATTCAAAGCACGAAATACCACTGAGCGAAGGGGAGCTGACTTTCTGGCTAGAAGTGCCCATTAGAGAGATGCACTTAGGGATATATAATACTGCAGCAACATGGAATTTGCAATACACTTTGGCTTCTGCTCCCAGCTTCATGGCTGGTTTGTCTGTGAGTCTTTCAATGCAGTGTTTTGGGGCTTGGGTTCCCTGCCTGTGGTCTGGGAAGAGACATAAGTAACATTTTGTGTGCAGGAGCAGCAGAGATCTTTGCACTTATTTATAGTGCCGCTGTTGGTTTCTTCACTTACATGTAGCACCTTCTAAAGACACCAACAAGGTGAATTGTTCTGGCCTTCTCCAAGGGCTGTTTCTGATACTATCATCCTCCCGACCAAAAAGGCATTACAGAAAATAGCTGGTTCTTTCCAAAGAAAGGTATTTCATTCAGTGCTTTCCAGCAGACCTCATCTTGGTCCAGCCTGTCCCAGGACAGCACGGTAGCCTAAGCTATAGTGGTCCATGAAGCAGACTTGCCTGCTCACATTATATAAAGGCTTTGTAAGAGGAAGGAGAGCATGAGAAGGTATGTAAAGCTAATTAGAACAAAAAACTAACACAGCTTTGCAGCCTTCAAAACTCCCTACAACAGAAAAAGTGAAGACCACATCTAACCCACTGTGCTGGGCTTGGGTCTCCCTGATTTGGCTACCATCTCGCTATTTTCTTTGTTACTTTTCAAAAAGAATAATAGCTCCCCAAAGGAGGTTCCTCAAAGCTCCAGCAACATTAGCACTACTAAGGAATGGGTCCCTTGGAGAGTTATTTTTCTTATTATGCAATTAGTATTTCACACGGTGAAGAGCTGCCACTGAGCAGAAAGGTCCCAAACTCGGAAAATAGGAAACATCATCAGTCAGAGGATTCAAGGAAAACCATCTGAGCTTGTTAAGGCATTGCTGCGTGAAGGAAACTGCGTGACGCCCGAATACATGCTACAGCTCGCCAGCAGAGCCAAGCCCAGAGCTGATAATGGCAGCAGGAGTCAAAGGCAGGAGATGCCAATAGGTCTGCAAGCTTGAAATGGTATCAAGAGATGCTACCATTCCATAGCCATATCGAAAAATGTATTTGGCTGACACGCAGTGGGGCAAGATTTGTTTATTCTTGCATGAATGCATCAATAAAGAAATCTTGCATTAAGCCTTTCCCAAAAGCATTTGCAATTTTCTCAGTGAAGCATAACACTAAAAAAATATTTAACTATTTTTCAAAACCCAGATTTTTTTTTCCCATTAATAAGTCCTTTGTCTTGAAGACATTTAATTTTCAGATTAAGTAAATAAATCCAGTCTTCTTTAACCTGGGAGTTATGAACATGGCTTTGGGGGAAAAATGCACTTCTTGAATTCAAAATGTTATAACAGGTTTTTAGACTTCTCCAAAGTGGTAGTTTCCTTTTGGTGAGGACTAAGACTCCTGAGGAAACTACTCCAGGTTTGTTGCTCATGAAGTACACTCTTAATTTGGATAATTAACTAAATGCCACAGACACATTATCTTTTCCCTAAAGCTGCTTTTTTTTTTTTCACGGGATTTTTCCCAAATTAATTTAATATTGTCAATTGTCAGTTTTCCCAAGTTAATTTTATATTGCCAAATAGGTAAATCCTTCAGAGATTAGTTAGTCTCAAACCAGAGCTAGAAGTCCTCGAGGCAGATGACTTGTAGTGGTTTTTGCTGCAATTTTATATATGTTGCTCTTCCTGGTTTTCAAAAACAAGGAAACATTTTTAATCCTATGCTTGATTGCTCCTATGAGGCAAAGCAAAAAAGGAAGGCAAGAGGACATTGTTTAGAAAAACAAAGCTCTTTTTGCCCCATCTGCCAGTCCCACTGCTGTCAATGCTGAGGGAAAATGCCGACTATGTTGATACACGTCAAGAGAACTGAAGTGCCACAAAATGCCGCAGACGTTTTTCCCATATTCAGGTTTTGGGAAATGCAGGCAAATACTGCAGAGGCAGCAATGCCGGATAAGCATCACTGAGGCGAAATTACAAGTAAACATGCCGCACAGCAATTCAAATGAATAATTAAAGCACAGGCAGAGTTCCAGCGTGCTGCCTGGGTGTTTGAAAACAAGCCCCCAAGGAGTGGCTAAGGAGAGGCCTCTTCACTGAAGTGGCCCAGGACACTCTCAGGGGCTGGAAAGCCTCCCTGACGTCCCGAGCCAAGCTCGCAATCAGCTGGGCTGCAAAGGGGAAACAGAATTGTTATCCTGCAGTTTCACACTTATTCCATATAGAACCAAGCAATTGCTGCCAAATCCTGACCGCTAAGATTGAAAAAGCAGAAAAAACCAAAGCAAAATACAAATATAAAATGTAACAAGCCTGGGATTCTTTGTCGACAGGCATTAACAGTATCATTTTCTTTCTGTGCAGACCGCTGTTTCTTTCTCTAGTTTGCTCTGTGCAGATGGAATTCTTTTCACCACGGTTATACTCCCTTTTTTTGAAATGTTTATCACCAGGAGCGCTCCACAGAGCCGACAGGGAAAGCACAGAGGCTCTGCTGGCAGATGGGCTCATTAAGATTTTCTGCTCAAGGCCAGCATCAGTGGAAGCCTAAGTGCTCTCCATACGCCAGATTAGCTGAGGTGGTCACGTGGCTCTGAAGGACTGAATTATTTGTGCCTCCATCTCTCCAGGGCAAACCTGCAGTTTCTAAGTTCATATCCCAAACACACCAGCTTCCAGCTCACAAGGCCATTTTTTTAATTTTCCTGCTGCAGTAGTTTTAAAGCCTCTTCTTGCCTTCATTTCTGTGATGTGCATCCCCTTGCTTGCCTCCACTGCAGCTCCTTCTGCTTTGACTTGTAAATTATTCATTCTGGCTGTCATCTAGCTCAATTTAGTTTCAACTTGTAATGTCATTTGAAAAAAGCAGAGTAGATGTATCCTCCTATCCTATCCTGCATGCATTGGGAATGACCTCAGAAGGGAGAAGGAACCAGAATGCAAAATGTCTGTTCATGTCTTTTCTGTCAGGAATAGATAACAGCACCCATTTCTGAAGAATTCAGCAGAATTCATTTCTCCTTATAGAATCTAATTGTACGGTAAATAACAATGGGCCAACTGCATGATGAATGATGATGGGCAAAACTCTGGTCAAAGGGCCCGCTGACACAGAACAATTTATTTTTTTTTTCTCAGTAAATAATTTTGCAAAGCTTTCCCTAAAATCAGATTTCTCTGTAGTTCAGGTGAAAAGGCAAGGAAGAAATTCCAAAAAAGTGATTGGTGAAGGAGAAAGCAGAATGATCAGGAAATGCAGCCACTTATTTTATTTAAAGGAAGAATTAAGAGTTCTTTCAACCTTGAAGGAAAAGAACCCTGTTAAGGAAAAGGAAATTGTGTCACTGCCACGGCTCTATGGCAATAATGAAGTCCGCAATAGATTTCTGCACTGCCTGGTGGGGTGAAGGCGCAGGGGCTCGTGGGGGCTGCCCGTCCATGAGGATAACCTGAGGAGGCCGCAGCAGCTGCCCCTTTCACTTTGGGGCAGCATTGCCTCTGTATGACTGAACCCCGCTTTGAAAGGGAGCCCCAAGAAGCTGAAATCAGTAACTGAGAAAGGTGCCCAGTGCTATATGCCAAGCCCAGGCGAGGGACAATGCAGGCTGTCCCTGCACAAGGTCATTTAATGGGAGCGATGATGCCCAGGCAGCGCAGCCAGCAGGAGGAGCAGTGTGGGGGACCTTCCCTCATAGCAATGGGCTATGGTGCCATGGCCCCCAAGCCCCACAGATGCAGAAATACACATTTACTTTCTGTTTACCTTCGCATGTCTCCACATGCTTTAAAAGGCACGTGCCTTATTTTTGCCTACTCTTCTTATATTTTCCAAATGTGTGTTAAATTCCTACAGGTACTGCCACTTCCTATCCCATCCTGACAGACTCAGCTCCTCCCATGCACTACCAGGGAGCTGGAGAGCCACAGTGCTCCTCTCTTCCATAAAAAAGAACTAAGAGGTTAAAACCAGCTCAGTGCTGAAGGGCTCAAGATCTAACTCTGCTTCCTTATCACAGGCTTTGCAGTATCTTGCCCCGGGCACAGTGCCTTTCATTGGGGGGGATGCCGGGGACAGAGGTGCTCTGTGCCAGAGCTGCAGGTATCAGCGTTCACTGCTCCGAGCAAACACAATGGCACAGCAAGAGTTCGTGCCAACAATCACACGTGCTACACCTTATGTAACTTCATTTCTGACTCATGATTCAAAGAGTAGAACAGTAGCATTTATTATAATCCACCTTCTGATGTCAGAAAAGAGTACATGCTAGAATATATATTAGAAAAAACAAAATTCACTTATTGTATTTTTTTTCTTCTTCAACCAGCTTTTCTTCCCCCGTTTCTCACTTTTATGTGATGCTGAGCCACAGATTCTCCGGGCAGTTTCCCAGCTAACTTATGCTTAAAATGGACTCCAAGGAGTGGATTTCCAGTCGGCGGATTTAGCTTTCCAATTCCAGTGAGCAGTACCGGCAGCTCAGCAGCTAAGCCTTTGCGCCTAGCACCAAGCATTTACCCATACTACTACTTAAGATGAGGGGTTTCATTAGATTTTGGTCATTTTATTTCATTTTGGTGTTTGCTCCAGTAGCGAAACCTTCAGAACAACTCTGCACCCAGTGCTACATGCAGGTTACCAACTGCAGTTGCTCAATGATTTTTAGGCTCATGACCCCAGGCAGCGTTTTCCCCCTCTTTTTCTGAACCACAAAATATGGGATAACTTACTGGCTTGTTTCAAGGTAAAGGTACATTGTTAATCTGAAATAAGTTCTGGACAGGCTTTTTTTTTTCTCCCCCTGACCAGAAAAAGATTGTGTTGAGAACTCCTGACATTAAATGAAGAAGATAACCTATCTTACTGATGCTAATTCTCTTCCTAATCTGTTTGTCTGTAACCTCTTCTGGATGAATTTTTTCACCAAGATACTTCCTCTATTTTGGCCTTTCATACAACAATAAATGAAAAAATCTTCCAACAAACTAGACTCCTATTAGCTACTTTGACATAGATATTGTTTTTAATTTAGAAGTTGCAACATTGTGAAAGCCTGTAACAAATAAGGATAGTAATAATTTTTATTAGGATTTTATAAAATGTTAATAAACATCATCTTTTACACTTGTATCTCTTATCTCAATGCTCCAAGCACCTAGCAAATAGAAATTAAGACTCTTCCTCATCCTGCAAAAGTAAAAAGGGCAAATCCAGGAAAAATCTAAACAGATCTCAGTATCTGACTGGACTGAATGACATTTGGTAAAGAATTAGTGATGTGATTGTAATCTCTTCCAAACGGCTTTTTACAAGTAAGTTCAGGTCTCTTACTTTATTTTCCACCATCCTTACATGAGATTACTAATTCTTCCAGACTTCATATCTGTCTTCAGGCCATCACAACCATAAAAGCTCTACTACCGCAATATAGAAGATACCAAAACTGGATGTCCAAAAAAAAACCTCCATAACTCAAGGAAAAAGGAGCACAAATAAGCGACATGACTTCTGCTTTAGGAAAGTTTGCATGCCTGGAATCTTATTTGTTTTTTCCAGATGTGACAATTCATATGAGGAGATTATGCCTTCTAATAAATTTATTAAGCACTTCACTGTCCTTTCCATCACAGACCTCAAACTGCATTGCTAAAGAGATTGTGCAGCAAATTCACATTTCAAAAGGGGAAAATTAGATACAGAGGAGCACTTGTAAACACTGAGGCAGTGGTTGATCTCAGAAGGGAATCACGGGGGCAAATCCATCTACCGACTTTGAAGCCAGAGAAGGTTTTGCTGCTGAAGTTAGCAGGACAAGGATTTCACTCGAGCCATCTGATGCCTCTGCCATTTCCCTGGTAGGATTAACAACTCCATAAAAATCTCATCCAGGTAAAACCATTTTGCTGATTTTTGTCTCCAGATGGCTGTCATCGTTATAGCAGCAAGCTATGCAGAGGGATAATTCAGTGGTTGTGGCTGAACACACCATTCTTGGGTGACACCTTTTCCTTTGCACATTGGTTATGATTAACAGTCATATACATACAACAGAAGGAAGCATCATCTGGGCCCTGTTTCCTGGCAATAACGATCTTAGAGCACCCAGGAAGATAAACCTGATAGTTAAAACCATCTGTTTCTGAGCTGATTTCATTATTTTGTACACCTGCCACATTTATTTCATTTGGTGTTAATACACTCTGCTTCACATGAATCTTTTACTCATGAAATAGTTGTTAAAGAATAATAATTGGTTTGATTGACTACTGTTCTCTGTACTGCTGCCTTTTCTGGATATCTTTCTTGTTGCAGATACTGGGACTTTTCCAAAGAACCTTACTGAGCTATGAGAGCTCCTTGTTTAAAGAAAGTCTCCTCACGTCACCACAGGAAGACCATTCTTCTTCTCCCTTTTGGGTACACTTCTTTTCTACACAATTATTATGCAATTTTAATATACATTTTTACTATACCACTGGTGTGTGAATGTAAACGTGTGTATGCCTCAGTGGTGGAAATGACAGAGACAAAATGGGACGGGGGCAAGTTCCTTCTTGGTTTGTTTGGGTGTGTTTTGGGGTTGGTTTGGCTTTTTGTTTACAGCTTTGATAGCCATTTTCACTTTGCCTTCCATTTTCATCATCTACCTTCTTGACATTGTCCAACCTAGTGAGGACAAGGTTCTCTTGATATTGACTGCCTACAGTACTGCTTTAGTGAAAGGAGGACTGCTCAGCTCCCCACGTCGTATCCTCGGGGGATGAAACCTTCATCCTCTTCAACTCTGACATTTGCTGCTGGCTGAGGATGCTTGGTAAGAAATGAACAGTCACTTGTGTACCTTCTCTGTAACATATTAGGAAAGCACCACATATTGATTACCACGTTTGTAGGCTCGTGAGAATCTACATGTGATTCACAACAACTAACAAAAAGCTCCCTGCTGTGCTACATACCCTGAAGCCTCATACCTGGTACTACCTAAAGTCTTGTTGATTTGCTCTTCTCTGAGAGCAATACAGAATATGAAGCGAAAGGTGTGTGTTAAGACTGGTTCAAGCCTTCCCAATTCTGCCGAAAAGGCAGGAATGTCCCACTTTCCTGGTGCTGTATAGACCTATAGGTCTAAATGCAGCAACACACAGGGATCTCTAGGGGAGGGCAGTGCAGCCCAGAAGCTTCACAGCACTGTGATGAAGCTCCCATGGAAATGCCCCTCTTCACCTTAGTTATAACTAGGCACAAAGAGTCCTTGAGAGACACAGTCTGCCTCAGTTTACAGTCAGGCTTCTAAGATCCCTTAGACATCTTTTACCCGAGCAAAGAAGCTAGGAAAAATGGTCCTCTGACATGTGATCTTTAATGGGCATGCAGGAGAGAGATGCCTTTATTTATCGTACAGAGAGCTTGAGATGTGTTTGTTTATGTATTTAGCAATTGTTTTATGTAGTACAGGCTAGAAAGCAATGTATCAAGATGCCTTTGCAAGAAAGCTTAGAAAGACAATCTATTTTATGAGACCTGCAACTGAAGCACTGTAACCACTCCTGTTAGGTTTATCTCCCAGTATTTTCCTGCAATCTCTTCCTTACTGCAAGCTAGAATCTTCCTGCCAATCTCTGCGTGGGATGTTAGCACTACAAATAAATTGGAAACATATATTTTCCTTCCCCAGACTGCTTTTCAGCTTCAGGACTTAATTTCATGTCTTCTTGCATCTTCCTGGAGAAACACCTGGGTGACTAGAGCACAAACACTTGCTCACCTTCTTTGGAAGAGACACGAGAAATACAGCGATGCTTCTCCAGGCTGATCAGAGTTTCTGGGTTTAGTAAAGCCTGTTTTCTTTTATGGAAATCTCCTCCTGTTAAGAATGGCTTGGTTTTCCATGTGTTTTGTAGAGGGGTTCTGAGAAATACAGAGAAGTAATCTGGGGACTTACTTAGCCTTAACTAAACATACTTGAAGGTTATATCTCTTTTAGTTAAAAATAATGGCTCTGTCAGTATACTACTGAGAAGTATATTGATTTTGAGTGAACTACAAGTATGAGCAATAACAGCAGCCAAAAACACAAAATGTTTGATTAAGATCAAGTATGAGAATTTGAGAGGTCTGATTCTTCACTCAGTGTACTGATACAAGCAGATTTTTTTATTTGCTGTTGAAGAAACAATAAAATGCAGAATTTTCCAATATTTTCAAATAGTTATTCCATTTATAACTCTGTGGTAATCTGAATTTATACAGATTAGATGAAAACCAACTAGTTAAATAGGCAAATTATCAGCACATATTGATGATAAAATGTTTCTCAGACGGAAAGTAAAAAGTGAACATAGATCAACATTTTTGAAGATACCTTATAATTTTAGAGGTTTAAATTAAGGCACTTTAAAAATTTTCTAATGTGATGAACAGAGTACATGTTCAGTAGGATGCTTTGGAAGGTCTTAGATAAAGTGTCCAATAAAACGTGATTTAAAAAATATCACTGAGAGTTGGTTTAGAACACGGGGGGTTTGTTCATGGTAGAACATTTACTGGTAGAAAAGGAAAAACCAAAATCCAACTATCATCACACAGTCTCTCTAACAACAGCAACAAAATCCATCAACATAAACGTAGCATGGACCTGAACAAAGCTGGCACTGTAGAAGATGGACAGAACATCAAAACCCTGCAGCGAGGTGTGTTATAGAGTGCCCTGAATGGCTGAGTGCTGCTGCAGAAACCCCGTGTGGGGCCGCAGGACAATACCATGCGAAGGTGCTCATTTTCACCCAAGACAGCAGCAAAACCCTATCAAACAGCTTAACAGATTAACTTCCTGCAGTACAGTGTTGAAGAACAATATTGCTTTGGTATTACCCCACTAGCTCCCTTGAAGGTCTCTCCACTGCACAATATACATGTGCCCTTCCCAGGAAAAGCTTAGCTCCATTTACCAAGCAACCAACCCCTTCTGACTCAGTTTGTCCGTCCACTTTTATATTAGATTCCTATCTCCAGCTTTTTGGAGCGAACTATATTGCTGTATATTGAATGCCGTAAGCAGCAGCTGAATCTAATGAGGCCTGTATCCAAAATCATTAAAAAACTCAGATAAAATGTCACATCCATATTTATTTGAAATGTTAAAAATTTTCAGTCTGCTCAGGCATAATTAAAATTTATGTTCTGAATATGCTTTTCTCCTCTGGAAAAATAAAGATCTATCATTTTAAAGACATCAAAGCATTTTTGTACAATTGGCATCTGACAGATTTCATTAAAGTCGTGTTTCTTTGAAAAGTGGTATCTATAATCCTGTTTAATGTAGGACTCCCTCTATGCATTTTATGTATGTAGGCAGTGAGCATGCCTACATTTAACCTCTTTTCTGACAGGAAATTTGTTTCAGGTATTAAAGAACAATACATTGAAGCAACTAGAAATTACACTAATTTCGTAAGTAATTTTCAAGTATGCAATATATATTATACAATATGCGCGTGCGTGCGAATTGTATGGATTTTGTATTAAATAGAGTTAATTATTGTCTAAGTGCTGGTTTCACAGAGCTGGCTTAATACCTGTCGAGACGCTTTGTTGTTCAGAGTCTCCCTTCCCCTCGACCTTCATCTTCAAGACTTCAGCTTTTTGGCCCAAAGTGCAACCAGAGCAGCCCGTACCCACGCACCGCTGGACCAGAACACCAGCCTATGGATGTCCTGGATTTCTCTGCATACTCAACAGCAGGCTGAGTGCCAAAGAATGATGAACTGAGGGTTTTTCCCTCTACTACGAGAGAGATTCAAGATGTTGCCCCACTCAAATTTCTATGTCTTGCTTACCAAGTGCATTGCAGTCATTAGCTAACCACAGTTCTACTAATTTCCAGATTTGAATGCTCTTTCATTTAGTACTTCCTGCGGTGACTGTAATTACATTTCAGGGCTCATTGGCTGGGAAAGTCAAATGACATGATATGAAAAGAATAAGATCAAAGCAAGTTTTCAACTCTAAATGTCAAATATACAAGAATATACTGCGAATTGGCACCAAATGAGACTGTTGTTCTTTGTCCTACAGTCCTACAGTTAGCTACATATAGGAATTATTATTCTATTCTATTCTATTCTATTCTATTCTATTCTATTCTATTCTATTCTATTCTATTCCATTCCATTCCATTCCATTCCAATGCTTTTTCTTGTGGCTACTGGTTAAATTATACGCTCTGGTCACTTACTATATTGAACAGTTGGAAAAAGGCCTATCAAGATAAAGTATAGCAGAACCTAAAGTAATTTATACAAACATCAACCCAGATTTTCAAAAGAGCTTTCTTCAAATGGCTCTGAGGCAAACCTCGCACGTTATCTGGAATCTTTTATTTGTATTTATTAGTATTATTCAGAACTATTGTTAATAGCAATGTATATCAATGACTATTAATAATTACCATTATTATTTTGATCACAGGAAGTGATCACTTGGGATCACCTGGGATCAAAAATACACTTGCATCTTTCAGGGAGTTGTCGAGGTTTTGCATGGAGATGACACTACTTCAATCACAGGATAACCAAGTAAATAAATAATATAATTGAATATAAATAATACATATTTCTATGTATATGCTATAGAAATAGTCTGATATGGAAACTGATGTTTTTTCCTAACAGTTGTTGGTTGTTTTTCCCCACCGAGGGAGGAGGTAGAGTTATGGCTTAGTCCATACAGGGTTGAGATGGAAGAATTTGGTTTGGATAAGGGGGAGATAAATGATGAAGGAATCTAGAAGTGTCAGTACATTAATACATGACTTTGAATGCCTACAGGGAAAGCACAGGCAGCTGCTGCGCTCAGTGTCTCCCCTTCTCCCAGTGCTGAGTATAATTACAGGCAGCAGCAACAGATGTTGCCAATAAACTTAAAAGGAGAAAGGGAAGTGGTAGGAATAGAAATGCAGTGTCATACAGAAAAAAACAACGGGAGGGACACCTGAAAATGCAGTGACTGTCCTCACAGACAGAACGTGGCCACAGTGCCCATCTCCCACTGCAGCCGAGCAGGGCTGCAAAGGCTGGAATGGTCCAAAGATCACAGAATATCCCACAAAGCCATAGAAGGAAGGAAACCAGTAGCATTGCTTAATAGTCTGCTTATTTTACAGACAAGTGGATTGCCAAGCAACTCAGCTATAACAAGTCCCATATTTAGGGAAAGAAATGTTTGTCTTCTGTCTGTCCCTGCTAGCAAATGGCAAGTGGAGGGCATTTCTAAGCCAGATAGTTCAAGTACAGCATGTTCCCTGATCCCCGAGACCGTGCTGCTGAGCAGCCGGTGTTAATCACAGCAACAGTTGACACGTGTGCCTTGCCAGAGTCCAAGTTTATCATCATCATCATAATCATCGTGACTTTTACTCTCTACTGCTCAAAACAAAACACCACCACCACCCCTCCAAACCAAACCAAACCAAACCAAACCAAACCAAACCAAACCAAACTCTGCTGTTACTCAGGAATCTGAGATTCACATATTACTTAACACAGCCAGATCTCTTTAGGATTTTGTAAGTGACAACCCCTGATGACAAAAAGAGCTTGATGTGGTTGTCTAAGCATGTGCATCCAAAGCTGTTTGAGATGTGTAGGGTAGCTGATACACTGACACAAGGCACAGATGGAACACCCCCAGGGACCAACAGCTGGAGGCCAGGTGAAGTGAGTCCTGGTGCATCTGAAATGGCTCTGGATGCCTCATTTAGGCAACTGACCTCAGCCCCAAACAACCCCTTAATGTCTTGCATTCTTCAGCTGCATCACCCAATAAAAATGGTTAGTATTGCTATTAAAAAGCACCTATATAAAAGCACAAACATATACAGTTTGTACATTTAGGTTAAATCATTCACAAAGATTAAAGATGTAGTATTCCTTCTGTATACAAGCAGATATTGAAGATTCTCACCCGAAAGAATAATCTTGTAAACGCACTGCTCAAGCCTGAAGAAAGACGTGGTTAGGGCAAATGACAGAAGATGCTAAAGGATAACACTTCAAGACTCTATGTAGTTGGGTCCATATCCCAGAGCATCCTGCTGCTGGAGAAGGACAATGCAGCAACAAAACAAGCTTACAGGTCATGCTACCTAGTCTTTTAGCTCCAGAACAGATTCATATCCATTTTCAAAATACTCAATGCCTACCTGTTAATTGAAATACATACGTATCTTTTGGCTACCTATACACTTTGACTTGTTCATGCCAGAGACATAGCCAAGCCCTCTCTGCAGCAGACCAAGCTCTCTGAACCTGGTCTGTCCACCACAGACTGAGAAATGGCCTTTTTTAGCTTTACTGAATTAATTCAGCGGACCCTTTTATGCTCAGGCAACCTATTTGGCATGCTGTATGGGCTGTAAAAGAACGGAAAGCATTGTGCTTATTACAGCTGCGGACTGTAAAGACTGTCCTTCCAGGGAGAACCTGAAACACTGACTGTTGGACATGATCATACTGCACATGAAACTGTGGCATGCTCAGTGATTTTTCTCCACTGCCATCTTTAGAGTTCTGAAAAATAGGAAGGAAAATCAAGGTAGGTCTTCCCGTAAGTTCCCAACACATATCCTGAAAATATGAGATTTTTCAGAGTAAAGGGAAAACTATCCAGCAGGAAAATCTCCATGGGGATATATTGGTGATGCTGAATGTGTGAATAGGCCTATGCTCGGAAATCCAAGTTCTGAACAAAAGTGCCTGTGGAGCAGCTGGAAGCTGCAGGAGATCTAATCAATAAGCAGAGACTTTCAGTTATTTTCTATGAACTATAAGATGCTAGATCTAAAGCAAGCAATGGTTTGAAAGGGATCTTACTGTAGATGCAGCTGAAAGGAGGGGAGGCATCACTAAGCAGGGCATAAATGCATTTGCTGTACTCACTTGTTCATTAGAGAAAGAGAAGGGGAAAAAAGATGCAAATTAAATGGAAATGCCTCATTTTCACAGGAGCTGAAAATAACACTACAGCCCATGGGAAGGCACAGCTGGTACCCAGGCTTATTGCTACCATCAAGGGTGAATGGCTGGAAGGATTAGGAGCAAGCCAGGCTCAAACAAAACAGCATCAGGCAGTTTCTTCTCTCCCCCACTCCCACCCTGCCCCGGTTCTGCTCTTTCCTGCTAACTACGCCGTTAACTCACATCCCACTATTAATTCAGCTTCAAATGACAGGCTGCACCGATCTGCGTACAAGATTACAGCTTGGGCTCCTGCCCGTTTTGTTACAGCACAGATTGCTTCCCGTATTGAAGAGGGAACCATCTGGGAGGAAGAGCAAATGCTCGGCTACTTAATTGGTGCTTTCAGTAAAACAGGGTACAGTCGGGATTGACAGACCCAGAGGAATCACAAAAGCAGCCACCAGAATGTGAGGGAAGGAAAAAGGAGCCTGTCTCCACTCCAAACTCTGAAAAGATTTGGAAGTAAAGTAGGGCTTGTATTAACCCCCACAACCCTGGATCACCTTGGTCACTGCAGCTTTGCCAGCCCCATCCTGTAGACACTATTTTCCCCCCCAAGCAGGAGCAGGAGACTGGCTCCATGGACGTGATAAACTCCTGTTCACACAACAGTCAGTGACTGTGCGATAACATTTAGTATGGCAAATTATCCACCATCTACCTTCTCATCTAGATACTGGAGTAAAGGGAGACTCATGTCTTGCTTTTGATTTCTAAAATGGCCTTGTTGACTAAAATCACTGCAATAGAATTTCCAGCATTTTACACCATTTCCATTTTACATCTTAAGGATTTCTCTTGATTTCTTCATCTGACTGGCAGCAGGTCTTCTTTAAGGAAGGTGGACAGGATTAAGCATTCCACCATCAAACCTGTTCACATCTGCCTCTCCTACTGCTTATCCCATCTTGGCCCCTCTCTTACACATATATACCCTGGGTAGCTATTTGGCATGAGATGTTATCTCTCCAACTTTCCAAATTCCCTACAATTTGTGAATATACTGTTCCAGGATCTTCCACGTAGCAGACTTCCTCCTCTCTTCTAGCTCACCACACCTCCTCAATTTTCTTGTTGCTCAAGGATGAAGATGATCTGACCTCCTCCTTCAGATTTTCAACTGTTCTTCAGCTTCTTTCAATCTCCACAGATCAGCCATGCAGCTCATATTTGATTTTGCAACACCTTGCAACTATATTCTGTGCTCGATTCCTGTTTTTTGTCAGAATCTCTAAAGTTTTAAAACCAGCTCAAGTTTAGTATTTAGTTCCAAAACAGAACATAAACAATAGGCTGTTTGGTGTAAAGACTGAAGTTTACACCACCTTGGACAATGGCTTAAGTGCTGAACTATTACAGATAACACCCTCACAAATTTAAGAAGGCCTTTCTCCCCTCCTGCTCTTGGAATTGTTGATCCTCTGCCACAGATGTGTCTCTAGGGCTTCCCCACAAGCACTTCAGGGAAGCATGGCCGTATCTATGGGTTGGCAATTAACACGACCTAGTATCCATTTTCTTGGCATCCTCCTAATGTATCATTAGCTTTTGCGGAAACATCACCAAAGGGCCGACCGCACGGCAGCAAGATCAAAGAAAACAAAGTTAGTCATTTGTTATGCTTAGAAACTGTAGTTCATCTTTGGCAGATGTGAACTTCAAACCCTTTATCAAAGGTCATTCATGCTTGTTAAGAAACCTGAGAGCACAGCAAACAAAGTGATATTTCATTTTGAGTTTCTGAAAACTACAGGAAGTGTTCTGAAACACATTAAAAACAAAAACAATAAGCCGTGACGACATTTTTACATGAGTATTAGTTTAAACTGCTTTGACCTGCCTGCACCCACATTTTCATGCAGTATCATTCATGGACATTCTTATTTCTGCTAAGACAGTTTATTTCAATTAACATTAAACCTACACCTTGTTAACTCAATCTAGCCCTAATTGAGAATCTGTGTAGGTTTTTTTGGTGCCATCTTAATTAACCTTGTTAAAAAAAAATCACACTTTTATTTAAACCTAAGGACACACACAGACAAACCTTGTAAGAGATCATGTACTATTTCCAAGAACAGTAATCACAGAAAAGACTGATCTCATCAATCAGCCTAAGGCCTTAAGAACCCAGCACAAAGGTTTTCAACACTTATTTAGGACAAGCCTCTCATTGTTCAAAAACACCTTGACAGCTGTTCCCAAAGAAAAGGTGACCAGCTGCAAATGGCCAATACTCGACTGCAGTGACTTGTACCATAAGACAACTAGTGTTGTCAACTTATTTTCAGACATTAGCATCTTGCTGTAGCTGGTGTGAAATCACACAGAATCACAGAATGTTTGGGATTGGAAGGGACCTCGAAAGATCATCTAGTCCAATCCCCCTGACAAGAGCAGGAACACCCAGATGAGGTTACACAGGAAGGTGTCCAGGCACTTGAACAGAAGCAATCGGTTAAAATGTGGGTCCCTGAAGGCTGCGTTTTGTCTTGGGCCCATGTACAAGGCCCTGGAAAAAGCAACATTATAAATCAAAAAAGAAGTTACCTCTATTTTTGCTCATAGTTAGTCCTCCATTATTCTGGCAAAGAGTGAAAGCAAATGAAGTGTTGGAAAACAAGGTGTTTTTTAAAGTTCCAAAATATTTCTTGTCATCATGATTATCTGGTTTATCAATTATATTATAGTTTAATGTCTCAGATTTCTGTACACAAGTTTATTTTGATTAGATTTCATTCTGACTATATCCACCAATAACTTTTGCTATTATTTGACAGGCCATCCTCATTTTATTCTTCAAAATTATTTAATCAGACCAGTTCTGTGAGTCTGGATACTAGAAAGCAGAAGCACAGCTCAACAACTATGATTCAAGTTTATGATTTAGTAGTTGTGCATCTTTAAAAGGTATTTCTCGACTGAACTTCTGAAATAAAAACAAGACTAACAGCCACCCTCTTCTGTCAGTATATCTGCAATGCCCCTAGAGATGAGAGGGAAGTCCGATTTCCAGGTATATATAAACTTTTGGGCTCCACACACACAGGAACAACAAGAGTTACTATCTGCCATGGTACTGAACTCCCTGGAGAGAAGCAGTAAGACCAGAGCTTCACATCAGCAATGATATGGTCTATGGGGAGACAGCTTCAGGCTCTTCCTTCACTAGAAAAAAACTGCTTTGACTTTGGTCAACTAGTCTGTTTTACAATCCTAGTAAAAACAAGGTAGTTACAGTTTTAACGCACAACAGCTGTCAAAGTTAAAAAAAAAAAAAAAAGTGTATATACACACATACTACATCCATAAATAAAAACTGGGAGTATATTTTAACTCCTTCATCCATAGTTGGGTTGTTCAATGACATAAAGACTTCTCTTTCTTCCTAGTGTAAACCAAACCAGATTTGGAGTACATACAAATCAGTGAATGAAAGGAGAATAACTGAAAATGCAGACGCCGTGTATTTACTGCCAGACTGCAGGCAGCAGCTGCTGCCCGCAGCGTCTCGCTCCACAGTGACAGTGGCTGCACTGACATTCCAGATCAGAGATTCACATCGCTTTGTGCCCTCAGGGAAGCCTCTGTGTTTAAGGGGATACTATTAAGGATGGCAAGTCAAAGCATGAGCCTTTTCTTTTTGTCCTTTTGCATAATTCTGAGTATTTATCCATACTTTATTTCATGGAAGAATTGATTGTCACTATGGACACACAAACAAGACACAACCCAACTAAATGCCAGGCACATAATTCACCAAACTCTTGCAGTACATGGCACTGGTTTTAAATCTACAGCTTCATTCCCCTCTGACATGCAGCCAAGATTTGCAGAGACTCTCAGTCACTAGGACACGCACAATGCCCCACAGTGACCCATCTCATGTCTGTCTCTGCACCCTGACCATCGCTGCAGGCCATGACGCACAATGCCCAGAGCAATGCCACCTTCCATGGTGTAGAGGTGTATCCCAGCATACCAAGAATCCCAGCTGTGAAAGTATTTATACCTATGAAAATAATTCTAGAAAAGGTCCCATGTAAAGGCCTTTGAATGCCTGATCTTTGTGGGACCCCACTCTGCTGTGAAAGACCAGCAGCACTTTATCCTGAGTAGGCAACTTAAGCTCTTGTTCATCATAGCCCTGTGTGTTGGGCCAACACCCAGTAGTCTCATTATAGCATACGTAAATGATACTAAAGAGGATGCACTATGTCTTATTTAATACACTTGAGAAATCGTTCAGCCCAGTGCCATCTTCTGTGCTATCATAACAATCCAGCTGAAGCCTCAGAAAGACATCACGAGCAGGTCAGCAGTCATAGAGGAATCTGCTCCCACTTGTCCTGCCAGAGAGCCTCTCTTCTGCCCTGTGACAAAGGACATCATATCTTCCCATACAACCTCTAGTAGGCTTCTCACATTTGGGTGTTTTTTTTGGAGGAACTTCCACTCTTGAATGCAACGCTTACAGCTCGTATCTTGCTGCTTTTTATCTGGCTGCTCTTTTCCACTGTTCAGAGCTTTCCTCCATCTATCTGCACGGGCTGACTGATTATCAGCCTCTTCGCTCTGTACATAATAATAACAGCTTATCTGGAGTTATCACCATGGACCACGCAAGCAGCAGAGGGCACAGAGAATAACCAGGCTGATAGACTTTCTGAGTTACAGGAACACTTCCCCCAGCTTAGTTAACCCTCTAGTAGACCTTTGCCTCCACTCACTGCCTATAAAATTTCCAGGGCTTTTTAGTTGGACTGTTTGGGCTCATGGATGGCAAAAGCACAGCACAGGATTTTCACATGCAACTAGACACATTTCTTTATGAGCTAATTTGACCTTTCTGATCTACTGTATTTTCTTTGATCATCTAAATCAAAGCCTAAGAGTATTTTATCAGCAGAGAGATGGTTTGAGTGACTGGTTATTACCTCTATGCAAATACAGTGGTACAATTTACAGCCACTGTGACAGTCTTGGATACCTTGCTAGTGCCAGTAATGAACGCAGCTGACAGGAAAAAATGTTAGCGGTGCTAGTATTTTCCACATTTAGCTCTTTCCTTGAATGTTAAATATACCTTTTTAGCATCTTTCAGTATTGCTAATTACGATGCTTTTTTTTTTCTTTTTATATTTCTTTTTTTATATATATTTGTGACCAGAAGTATTTTCCTTGTCAGATCAGAGTCAGTGTGACTCATGTTAACTATCAGTAAGCCAGTGATTAATGCAGTTCATGTCCTGCTTGGGATGCTAACTTCTTACAGCAGATTTTCCATTTCTTGTAGCAGAGATCTTACAAGTGGAGTCAGCTGCCATTTTTTTGAGCTTCATGGAATGTAATACATGCCCTTGCCCTCAGAATTTGCTTTCTAGTGGTGTCCTCATCATATGATGCCTTGCTACTTTAAAAAAAATGAAGCAAACACATAAAGTGAAAAATACCTGATCTGCTTTTTGTACTCCCATCCAGGAACTTCAAAAATATGTACTTTGGTACATTTTCCTTTTGCTGCACTTGCACAGCCACAAGTCATCAATATCAAGACCATATCCTCTTAAAACCCCTTGAATCACCACAAGATAGGTACTTCTATACTCAGGTGAGTACAGCAGGAAATCCAAATTCACAACAGCTTTCCGAGACTCATTCGTTGCAGTAAAATGTAAGTTGGCATTTGTTGGAGTGATGACATATATCAAATCATGTCATCATTGTAGACTGCAAAATCACTTGACTAATGAGTGGAACGTTAAACATGAGAGGCCAAGGGAGATGGATCATCTTTCCACTGGCATCTTCAGAACCTCCTCATGGCCTCTTGGGCTACAGACCTGAGCCCAAGGCACATTGTTCCAGAGGTCATTCCAACCATCCTTCTTTCCAGTTCAGTCAAACCTCTACAAAAGCTGTGTAAGGGCTACACAAAGGTGGACAGTCCCCACTAGAGCTAAATACTTTCTCTGAAAAGCTCACCAACTTCGTACCGTTTTCACCCTGGGCTCCTGCTTTAGGCAGCAACACTACCTGACATGCTTTGAAGGTCACTTCAACATCCTTCATTCCACTGAACTGAGGAAAGATCTTTGCAGCCACTGGATTTCTCGAAAGAGGTCAAACACATCATCAGACTTTAATTTTGTATCTCTTCCTTGGACTCTCTCAAGAATTTCCTTTCTACTTCCCTTGTTCTGATCAAAACACTTGATGTACCTCAAGATACCAGTTCAAAATGAAATCCATAGGGAGCCCTTGAAACTCCTAAAATACTTTTCATCTAATGCTGGGAAGCAATGGCACATTTCTTGGTCTAGGTGGAATATAAGTCCATTTGTATTCCCAGTTTCTGAGCATCTTAAGTTGATCTCTCAGCATAAGCTTCACCTTGATCAAACACAGCAAAGCCAGCCAAATTTCCACTGAGTTACACCAGATTCTGGGTAGCAAGTGTTTTTCTCTCTAGTTTTACAGCTGAATTCCCTGTTATAGAGCCTCAGTTCCTATCCCTCACAATAGGGGTCACAGTAGCATTTCTCAGATTCTGTAATCTCTCATTATAGATAGTCACCTTCATATGAAAGGGTCTAAACAGTGATGTTGTATCAGTATTTCTGCCAAACATGGAAGATATCTGTTGATCCTGAAACCCGAAATACTCTATTTGAAACCCAAATGCTCTTTTGGTTGCATTTTACAGACCCTTTCCTGGCACATCAGAGATCAAGCAGGGTATTCTAGATGAGACAAAACCAGACTTACGCTGCAAATAGGCTTTTAGCTGGACATACCCATTAAATGCCCTTGAATAACATGAAACTCTGATGCTTCTACTCCAGCTCAAATAATACGACATAGTCCTGTATGTGTTGCACTTCCTATCTGGGTCACATGGCCCAAAGGGACTCTAATAACCTTTAACTGTCCTTGGGCTTAAAGATTTATCCCTCTTTGTGGGTGTGCAAATTTAACTGCTCAAAGTTGAAGCTGGTTTTGACCTCATGTCATTTTGCAAACAAGCGGATGGATCAAGATGGTCTCCATCTCTGGATCTAACTTGGAGGTCAGTCCTGCTTTGAGGAAGGGGCTGTTTCCTTTGACCTAAATTAATCTATGGTTTTTGTCTTAAATCTGAAAGAACTGTTGTCACCTTTAACCAATCGCTAATTATAGCTTATGCTTTTAGCTATGGCAAGGATCAAGAAATCTGACTCTTTGAAAAAAAGGTTTCCCTATTCATTGCCTGCACCTTGAGATTTGTCCCCTGTTCCATAAACTTGTGTATGGACACAGCTACATCAGCAACTAGCACTGTATTCAGTAACTTTACATCAGATCTTCTCAAGGTCTGAACCAACGAGATAGGAAAGGTGATCTGGGGCTGCAGGAGCCAAATCATCTAATACTGTCAAATGCATGAGTCAAGTCTAGCCCATGAGATGTCTCTGTTCATTTTTTCTTTGTGGAAGAAGAAAGGGCAAGGCGCACTTAAACTTTCCCAACAACTGCCTGCTTTTAAACAGCACAACACAATGAATTCAACCTACCATTGGAGCTGTCTGAAAAGGAGGGCTGAGGTTCGAGCCCCTGCCGTGGTGAGCACACATACAGCCAAGCCATTGCAGACACCCATCTCAGGCATCTAACCAAGTAATACAGTCAAAGCGTATATAGAAACTGCAGAATCCTCTCTTATCTCATGTTTGTATTTTTTAAAAAATAACAGCAATAGCACTCAGTAAATCCTCAAAATCTACCATAAAGTAGAAGGTGGTACTGTATTTTCCCTCCAAATATCTTGAAGTTTCGCTGAATTTGTCAAGTTAATTAGAGCTCCTGCAATCTCAATCCCTTTCACAATCCAGGTTTACACCAACATTTGACACTGCCATAGCCAAGACTCTCTTTGACCTTGTTCTGCAATTTGTTCAACAATCCTGACTCTATGGGGAACAGCAGGAACCTCAGCAGCCAAATACATTGATTTGAAGTTACAGCTTCTGATATGTTTCCATAACATCTCTTTGATGGATAGTTGCCTGTACAGTTGCCTGAGACACCAGGGTAACATCATTGTGAAATCTGTAACATCATTGTGAAATTGTGGCTGCCATCCGATTACTTACCATTACTGAGAACTTACTATTATTACTGGGTTTGACAATTCGGGATGGCAGTGGGCTATTTATGCTCAAGAAAGGAGCATTTTGGTCATCTGCTGGTTCAGTGCAGCCTGCTCTCACACCAAGGATGCCATCCCACCAGAGTTTCAATGGCTGTGTCCCACCCCCCTTGTCCTGCTGTCATCTAATCACCCCAAGAACCAGCCTGGGGAGCCAAAACGCTCAAAACTGACTACCTGCACCAGTGGTTCAATTTTGGCTGGCCTTCCTTCAGGCAGGGATGAGTGCAGCGGAAAGGAGGAGGCAGGCACACCGGCGCAGGGTGGCAGCACCCATACTGATCGGATCATCCCGCGCCAGTGCAGAGCTGCGTCCTGGGCGTCCCCTTTCAGATGAAGCACACAGCATGAGGACTGCAGCTTCACTGTAGCACTTGACCAGCCACTTCATAGAGATTGTCTCTTATAAGGTAGCAGAAAATTCTCTTAATATCTGGCGCTAAGGTGTCTTGTTTCTCTGTTGTTGGCTGCAGCTGTTTTGCAGGGGTTTAACAGCACTACTCTCCTGATGCCATAAAATCAATTATCTCGGTGAAACCTTTCCCATTTATTGCAGTCTCTCTGGAAGAGTGTTTAGGAAAAAAAAAATGCCCAGGAAGAAAAGCACTTTCTGAAAAGACAGAGCAGAAGACAGTACAGTGAGTCTGGGACAAGCACAGCAGCTTTCCCTGTCTCACTAAGTGGGCAGGGTTTCCCCCTCTCCACAGCATGCCCCCAGCCGCCCTGCAGAGAACAGCCCTCCAGCGTTAGCCTCGGGACGGAGGAAATCTCCATTTGCCCTTTGGTACTGCATTTCTCCTGCCCTTTGGTCAGCTCTCCTTTGGCCCAGAATTGCTCTGTTTTGCAGAGTGCAGCTGCTGACCTACCAGACAGGGACCACCATGAGCACATCCCTGAACAGCCCAGGCTGGAAAAGCACCTCCCAGACAACCTCCCACACAACCCTCACAGTTAAGCCTTGCTACTAGGTTAAAATACCTTGGCATGAACAAACACAGCAGTACTGACAGACTTTGACAGCACACATCTGGGTCCTTTCAACAGCATTGGAGCAAGCAGCGTACATGTGTGTGAGCGATTCCCTCCCCGCAGCCTCCTACTGAGTTACTCTGTCCAGGTACCCGAAGCAGACACGGTGCACATTCTCAGATGCATGAAATGGCTCTCTGAGCTCCTCTTTGCTCGCTTTACAGGCTCCGAACTGCACCCTGCCCCATTTCTTCTCATCATACACAGATTCAGTGAAGCCACATCACACTGAACCCCCCAGCATTGCTGAGCCCCACTGACTGTGGCTGCTCTCACACTTCTGTTTAATTTGTGCCTGTTTTTTCTCTCCTGTAGGCCTGCAGCTGCAAGTATTATGAGTCAGACGAGGGACGTTCACCAGTCATTTTGCCTGGGATTGAGGTTATCTCTTCTCCCTGAATCGAGGTTGTCCTCCTCGCAGAGACCGGCTCGTCACTTGTTCACAGCCCCATGGCTTCCCTGCTTCAGAGCAGGGCTGCAACATCCTTTCACCTTCAAAAAGGCTTCATTCTCAACCTGATGCTTTACTAAACCAAGTTTTATTTACTCCCTACAGATAAATCCATCAGGTCAGCTGGAGAGGTGGCACGGAGAGCTGCCTCCCCGTGCATCCAGCCCCTGACACCGCCCCACGCGGCATGGCTGCAAGTGGAGCAGCACAAAAGCACCGAAGATGAAGGGTCTCCAGCACATACATTTCCCATGGGGATTATCAAGAGGACACGTGACTGATGGAAAATACTGAGCATGAGCGTACGGTAACTATCCTGCCACGGCACAACCCTTCCCACGGATACTTCACGGGATTTTTGCTTTGCGTGCTCTTTCCTCGCATTGCCTGCTGCCTTATCTCCCTTTACAGGCTGCCATCGCCTGCTGTTTGTCTTTCCCTGCATCCAGGAGGCGATAAGCAGATGCCTGTGTTTCTATAATGACCCTCAGACTATCTTTTATTGCCCTTCTGACTGCTGTTAAAAACAAAAAGAAAAAACAGGATTGCTGAATGAGAGTTGCTTTGACATTTCAAATATGTTGATACTGAATGACGGAATAAAAGATTCTAAACCAGGATTTGCTTCTGAATATTTTTCTTGTTTTGTTTTGTTTTGTTTTTTTTTTAATTGGAAAAAAGAGAAATAAAAGTCTAAATACTAAGTGTCAACAGCAGAAGTAAAAAAAGAAATAAAATCTGCTTATCTCATGCTTTTTGGACAGCAGCAGAAATGGCTTCTGTCGTGTTTTCAAGGATGATGCTGAATTTTATTGATTTATTTTAACACTATGCAGGTCTGTCTAGTTGACCCAACGCTGCTCTAGCTGGACAGAAATCCTAAAATTAGTCGCACCATTGTCATTTGGACAGCTTGGGAATATGAAGACAGGAGGCAAGGGAAGTGATTACCCTTTAATTTAATTGTTTTTGATACAATTTTCTACCTTTAAAAGCAAACCCACCATTCCTTCAGCAGCAGCACAGGCCAGGTTGGTTACACCAGGGCTGCCCTGTGCAGGCAGGTGCGCGGGGGCATCACCCTGGACAGTGGGACGGTCCATCCAACCCAAATAGCAACTCCAGGGTGGCCCCTTGGGTCTGGGGCCCAGGAGATGGGGTCTGAACAAAGGCGAGGACATTGCACTGCCCCAGCCAGGCAGAGCAGGCAGGGACCGGTCACAACCTGTGTGTGGATCTATGGCAACTAGCCATGTTGCATTTAACACCTCTTTTAAAGGCAAACAAATCACTAGACCCCTCTTGGAAAGGGGCAGTAGCTGTTACAGAAGCTCCTGTCACCCTCTTCTAAATTATGGGAACCATGGAAACGAAAGCAGCCACAGCTGCTGGTGGTACAGCCCAGTGACTTTAGCCAAAAGCCTGATGTCCACAAGCAAGGCGTTTATTATTGCACCTCATAAAACAAGAGAGAACCATGAAAATGAACAAGGCTTAATACTTTTGACTTTCCAAGTATGTAGTACGCACTTTCTGCAAGAGGGCAAGCACACAACTGATTTTATCTCAAGCCTGTTAATACGCATTTTGCAGAGACAGACCCCACAGACACAGAGGCTGGGGCTTTCAGACCTGGCCAGGGTGTATAAACAGCTGCAGCTACAGCATTCGGCACCTCCGCTCACGCTCCATTGCCCCAGACCTGCAAGCATGTTTACAACCATGCGTGAAAAATGGTTCCCCAAACAAAAGAAATCTAAAAGCAAATTTTGTTTTTATGCTGCCTGACCTTGAACAGGCACTGTGGCAGAGGAGGTGGGGAGCTGCCACAGCCTGGCAACAGCACCAATTAACCCTTTGGGGGCACAGAGGCTTGACAGCCAGGACAACGTGATTAAGATCTACCCCACTTTTCATGAAGAGCCAAGCCGCCAAACAGGTCCCAGCCTAGCAGCAAGGAGACATTACACTGAGCTGCATGTTATAACATTCTAAAAAATACGAAGCACTGCTGCTTCTTATTCAAATGAGACAGGTTTTCAATACACAGTATTATTTGTGCACAAAATATACTGTAAACCAACTGTTTTCTATTTTTCAGTCACGCGATAATCTCTGGATCGGACTGGTCTCTGCACAGCCACACTGTCACCAGCAACATTATTTATATATAAACCCCCAGCCTTCCTCTGCAGCCAGATTTTCCAGGTAGGTAATTGTTGTTCCCGTTGAAGCAGAACTGGCTCGCTTTCAATGACATGCGTCTGCACTGCTATTATAGAGCAGCCTGCCTCAGTTAAGATTTTCCAGCACAAATATTAGGAAGAAACAAATAAATGATCCTATTATTTTTCATTTTTCGCCTCATATTTAGAATTCCACCTAATTTAATTTCAGATTTTCCAGTTACAGGAGGGACCCCACACAAGCCCCCTTTTTCCCAGAAACAAAATGAAACAAATGAGATAGTCTTTTCCTGCCAATTAAAACACTCTCCCCCCAGCTATCACCCATCTAATGTTGCAGCATTCCCAGTCTCCATCTGAGAAGTGCGTTCATTAGAGCGTTTGCAACTCCCGATCACTGATAGATGCGATCTTATTAATTAACACATTCAAGTGAAACTGCCTTCTTCCCCCCATCTTTCAGCGGCCTGAATTCAGCAATGCTGACAGCCCTACGCTGCCTTGCTGCTGGCACTGAGGATGCACCCACAGTTCGGAGGTAGATGCTTCCCCTCCGGCATCTTTCATCCCTTCATAAACAGGCGAGGACCGCAGCTTTTAGCAACGACCTACAGCAAAGAGATTGCAAGCACGGTGGGTACAGCGAGGATAAAACAAGCCGTGTTCTCAACAGAAAAAAAGGATGTAAGTGGGATGCATTTACTTACATGAAGATTCAGTGCCAAACATGGCTGGCCCCAGATGCTGCTATTTTAAAAAGGAAAGAAGAAAAAAGAGTGGGAGACAGAGGGAATGTATGAGAGTAGGGATGAGTGCTACACAGCAGGGGTCATGAAGCCAGACAATGCAGTCCAGGCTATCCGAGCTGCCAGATTCTCTCCTCTCCCTCCTCTGCTCCACACCGCAGACAGCTTTTCCCTGCAACCGCAGCAAAGGTCCTTCTTCAGGAAGCAAAAAGCCGGAGCTTCTGTTTTAAATCCAAGAGATAAGAGCAGGCCAGCGTCCCTCCCGTGGTACCGGCAGGCAGAAATAGGTAGCGGACACCAGATACTGCAATCCCCAGCCCTGCGCCCCGTCAGACAATAGCAGAGCTTGTGCATACACGGGATGACGTCAGGACACTGCAAAGACTGACTGCTGCTAACCCAGAGGCTCGGAGGGGGCTTGAACGGAGCACAGCGATTCAAATGGGAATTCCTTTGTCACAAAAAGCACAAGACAAAGAACCAGACATATATTTGCCTTCATAATGACAAAGCCTCCACCCGGGGCTGTAACGCTAGTAGGAAAATATCTGCCCTGAATTAACGCTCCTCAGTTGCACGAGATGCAAAGTGTTTCTGTGCAAAGAGAATATATTTCAGGGACAAATGTCCTCGTAAATGCCACTTACGGCATTTGCAATAAAGCATAACCATGAATTTCTATCACTAACTGTCTTCACTATTTTTCCTTTGAAGAAAAATTAAAATCCTGGGCAAATCTACCCTTCAGACCTAATTTTCATGTCAAAGCGCTAGTCAACTGTCTCATTTACTTAAATCTATTGTCAGAATACACAGTAGCAATGCTCTAACCATAAGTCACACATAAAAATATAAAGAAAAACCCCAAACCACATTGATCTCAGTGATAAAAAGGCATCCTAGCAACTAAATAAATATTTTTCTTATTTCTTCTTTATTCTTCTAAAACACCTAGATCTAGTGTTTCTCAGCCTCTCAGAGCACATTTTTGAGTGCATTGAGTTTATTTTTTTCTGACACTCAGTAATTTAAAAATGTTCAAATGTAGAAACAAAGTCCTAAGCCTGGTTCCTTCTGATCCTCCTGCAGACAAAAGGAATTTGCCCGGCTTGTGCTGTTGAGAGCAGCCAAGCAGTAAGCTGATGGTCAGAAGCTACCAGACACTGGGGGTCATCCATGGGAATGGCTGTCCAGAGGGGGCAAAACCAAAAACATCTTTGATAAGTCTCACTGAACAAGTATATGCCGCTCTGAAGATGGCAAAGACTGAAGAGCATTGCTGGTGGATGAGGAGAAAGGAGATAGAGGCAAGTCAATTAAATGAAGCACTAAACAACCACCCCCCATTTCTGAGCTCTCGTGGGTTAACCCTTCCCAAACGCTTCTGCTGCTGTGTGCTAAGGGGTCTGTGCTGTTTGCAGAACAGGCAATGCCACCGTGAGCAGCAGGCTGGAAAAACAAGTAGCCCTGAAGGGTGGCAGGACCTGCCACCAGAGGATCTCAATGTGCTTGAATCCCTAAGGAATCAAGGAGGTGTTGGCTGGAGCCACCACTGCCCTAAGAGCAGACTAGAAAGCTGTAGGGGTCAGAGCCACAGCCATCCACTGCCACGCCAACCCCTCTGCTTGTGGGGAGGGAGAATGCAGTCCCAAGCTCATCAGTGTGCGTGCCCACCAACATCCATATGGACCCTCATCAACACTGGCCCACAGGTGCTGTGAGGAAAGAGATAAGAGGCTTTACAGAGCCCAACCTCCTTGTCCTCCCTGTCCTGGTGCAGAGGGTGGGGGGCACTTGCAAAGCACCAAGCTCCTCTCCTGGTAACCTCTGCTGGCACAAAATGCTCTTCAACTGTTTCCCTGCTTTCCAACCCACACATCGAACAGCCTCTTTGTGTTCTGCACACACCATGAGAATACTTAGGACCAGCAGGCTTTAGGGAGCATTTAACTGTATTTCATCTCTGGAAATACGCCATGGGAGAGGCCGTGCCCTGGGGTGAGACATCTCACAACACATTCTCTAACAGGCAATTTTTATTCTCTCCATTGGCAGGCAGGACACGGGTGCATGGTGACTCAAATCAACCCTTAGGCAATAACTAACCAGATGTCCTCAAGTCTGTACTTAGACATCTGAATTAATGGCCTGGATGTTCAATTGTAATGAATATTTGCAGTCATGTGTATGGATACTCAGCACCAGGAAGACATGTTCAAATTGGTTTTGACCATAACGCTATAATGACAGTGGCACAAACCCTCTGACAAGGACCATAGTTCTGCTGTTCCCAGAACTGAAGTAGCTATTTTGACTGTTTAGAGTAACACCTCGTTCAGTCATAATAGTATGACAAGAAGCTGCGGTGCTGGGAGCAAGACAAAGTGTTCTGGCTTGGCTTTCCAGCGACCAAGGCAAGTTCACAAAGGAAACATGTCTATTATGTACCAGTAAGTCTCCCAGCATCTTTAAACACAGACCTCTGAAACAAAAACCCCAGTGTTCATGTGCAATGGCTGAAGAACACATTTTGCTCTGATAAGCAGATCCGAACTTCCCACAGCACTGTTTCCAAGGAAGATGCAAAACCTCAGGGCTTTCCAATGACATCCTTGAAGGTGTCACAGAGCCCAGGCCATCTGCCAAGTTCCCATTGCACTGACGCACATACGCAGTCAAAAAGCCTAAACAACTCATGCAGTATCTGTGGAAGGATTTCATAATAATCTATTTCATTAGCGTTACACTTGCCAGGTCAATGCTTTTGCCTTGTGGGGAAGGTGACTCTTGACAAGCCACTGAAAGACTCTCTGAAATTCTTTCAAGTCTACCTAAAACACTTCATAAAATGACTTAGAGAGAGTGTTAAAATATGTTTCTGATTTACTGCTCTTGTAAGACCATAACCTTTTAGTTAGGCTAGCTAGCTAGCAGAACTAAGGAATTTCTGTTTCCTACCCTGAGTTTTTATGTTGGTTTATTCCGCAAAGAAGGGTTAACAAATTTAATCTCTTCCTATGAGAAAGTTTCTCTCTCTTATATGGTGGTGAAGACAATGTAAATTAGTGCACAGAGAACGTCAAATGAAATCTCCTGCAAGAGTCAGCATTGCTGTGATTTGCTTACAATGGGCACGAGACATTGTCCAAGCATTAGATTCATTTACAATGTAACTTCCATACATTTCTCCACAAGCCAGAATGAAATACTTAAAGAAGCAAATATATTCGCTATTTAAAGCTATTTGCTATAGAGTCACATTTTTCAGAAAAAGGGATGTGTGTCTAAAGCCTAAAGCATAGGTTTGAGTTTTAATAAAGAAGTTGGATAATGAAATGTTAAACTTTTATGCTTTTTATGCTTTTGAGTAATTTCTCTGAAAAAAAACAGTCCGAGTAGGATATTGCAAGTGACCAACAGAGGTAGATTTGTCCATGTCCCTTATGCTGATCCACTAAACTAGAAATCTTTATTCTCTCTTGTCAAGAGAGAAACATTTCCTTTTGAGCTTGACCTCCTTTTTCACAGGAGAAGCTCTGCGAATGGGAAAAGAATCCATACCATCTGGGAGGTTCTCCTGTCCTACTGCCATGAGCAGCTCCCCTCAATGGGGGAGGTCTCACCTGTCTCCCCCTGGAGAAGGGGAACAGGTCCCCTCCACAGCAAAAGTAGAAGATAATCTTCGTTGTCCTGAAAGATGGGTAAGGATTTTTACTATTAATAAGTTTATTAAACTTCACTTTCAAAGTGTCCTACAGGCACTGAGAGTTTTTCAAGGCATTAAAAATTGTAATGCATTTAAGGTGCTACTGGAAATCTCCAAGTGACTGTATAGTTAATCCACAATATTCAGCAACCCCAAAAAGGAATTTATTTTGCCTCTAGAACTGCTAGCTCCATCCTAAAAACCCAGCAAGACCCCCAGTGACCCACACTGTGACAACCTCCACCTTCTGTAGTTTTTGTTGGCTCTACCCACAGCTGCCACGCCAATCATCAATTGACATGACATCAATAAAAAGCTAATCTTCCAGGCTCTGGAGAAAAAATGAGCCAAATAGCAGCATATATCACCAAGCTATAGCTCCTTGGCTTTACATTTTCTCTAGCCTTGTTGTGCTCAACTTCACTTTAAGAAATGTTTCTGGTGAACATCACAGTTACACCACAGAGAACCTACAGTGATGATACAACTTCAGCTTCTCATCTCAGAGGATCGTGTAAATTAAGGTACAAACAAACCGAATGGCTTGTGCTGATGCTACAACACACAGTCCCATATTGCATTTCTGCAACCCCATTTCATGCGGAATTTCTTTTTCTGCAGCATTTTTAGGCAATTAATGCCTAGAACAATGAATTTTTTTTGAGTAAATATAGGTACGCACAGATATAAACAAATGACAAGGGAGACTGAAGAACAAGTACTTAATTTTGCTACCAAAAATCTTTTTATGTCTGTGCTGGTCCTCATCCGAGAGATGAAACTGAAAAGGCAGATATTGCTTTTTTAAAAAGAGATACAGCGAACCATAACAGCAAATCATTACATTACTGCAATGTCTTTCAACTTCAGTTTTAACAAAGATCTTAGCTTCAGCCCTGCTCTGCAGATGATTACTGCAAACCATTCAACACAGGCAGAGAAAGGCAGCTCCGAGGGGATATTCAGCAATTAGCAGAGGAAATTATGTGTGTTCTGCCTCTCCCAGACCACCCCTCTGGGACACATCTAATGGCCATGAAGCTCCAGCAGCTATGAAATGGTAGAGTATTACACACAGAAAGCTGTGTGTAAAGAATATTGCATACAAGAAAGAAAATAAGAAAGGATTAGCCCAGCTTAAGCACTTAATTCTAGGGTAAGGTGGAGATTTTGGATCCCGAGCAGGTGTCTCACCCTCTTCAGAGGGCTGAGTGTTTGCTCCTCAGTAACCTAATCATCTTGAGCAAACCCCAAATCTTTGGTTCCTGTCTTCTCATAGGAACCGGGAACTTCTATAGGCAACAGAGCCTTGAGATACTAAGCAACGCAGTATCTACTTCTCCTATGGTAGTAGCCCCTGGACTGTACTCAAGTACCTGGGGTCTAGTAACAGAAAGCAACGGAACACTAAAATATTTCCATTCTCTAAAACAGACAATACAGAATAAATCATCCATTTTCAACAACCTCTTCCCTTCCAATATTCAGTGTGAGACTGGAAAATAAGGCAATATTATTTTATGAGTGGCAGAGTAGAGCTCACCTTCTGGATCATACTGTCAACAGATTAGGATGATGATTCACCTCTGTTTTTATCTTGGTTTTGGTGGTTTGGTTTTCAGTTTGGTTGGTTTCATTTTAAACATAAAACTGTTTATCCACCAATATCTAAGACAGTTACCAATACACTGTGACAATCTACTCACTGTGTGCAAGTGACATATCAAATCCAAATTGTGTCATTTTTTCAATAACATCAAGCCCCAGGGCCCAACAGAACATGTGTAATGGCTTCATTAAATTCTGAGAGCCCTTCTTGTCCCAAACACATGCAATTGGGGGGCCACTACAGTGTTTGAAAAATGTCCCAGCAGAACACACTACATTTTGATATGATCCAAGGAGAACTTTAAAAACAAAGGAAGCAACCGATTGTCACTGAAGTAAATTACATACATTCAAATAATCATCTATTTAAATACATTTTTAAAAGAATAAAATATTAGAAGAAGAAAAAATGGTGGGTCTTCTCTGCTGTGAGGGAAATATCTGTTGGTTTGGGTTTTTTTTTAATCCTAACACCACAGTCATTTCCAAGGATCTATGCCACAGGACTGCACATAAAGTACACATGAAAGCCTCAAATGTTAGAGTGAACAGAGGTGGGTAACAAATTAAAAAACAGATTATAAACAATTGTCATTTTTTATGCAACACTGAAGGACCACAGATTAGGATTAAGGCCAACTCATAATAAACTGCATGCAAACTGGCATCAGAGGGAACATGTGTGCCCCAGAAAAAACACAAATATCCAATTTATGTGCATAAAAAGTAAGTCAAAGAGATTTTGCGAACACTGCATTACGATCCACATTAATATTGTCTGATGTAATGCCAAAATTTCATGGTTAGGAGTAAGTTTGATTGTTGAGAGGAAGATCAAATTTAAATTACTTCTCAGTCTGAGTAAACACAGCAAGAATGTTAAATCTGACATTATAAATAGCAATTATTTCATCGCACATACAGGAAAAAATAAGAACGACTTCCAAGCCTATGAGGGAATACTGACAACACAGTGTAAGAAGGTATCTATAGAATTTAGCCATTCACATGAATGTGCTCTGTGTGTCCCTGCTCAGTAACTCTGGAACCCGTCACCCATTTCAACCCAACTTAGCGAAGGGATAGAAGAAACAAAGTTATCCCGTGTGCTGTGTGACAGCAAGGAGTTAGATGTGGAAGAAGATAACTTTGAAGGTCCCTGCTGGATGAGCAAGTGCTGTGTAGAGCACGTTCCCTACCAGACATAAAGAATCCATAACATAACCGTGGGAAAAAACATCAAACAAAAGTTTTGTTTTTATTTTCCTATGCGGACACTCATGTGCATAACAATGGATGAGCTAACATTGCCGCTGTAAATATAATACAGTTGTGGAGTTGGTGGGGAAACCAAGTCCACTGGAAACTGTTTCACTAGTCCCATCGGACAAAACTTCAGTCATTTAAGGATTTGAGTTTTCCCAAGATGCAGCATTTCAGTGATGTCCCAGCTTCTCTTTCCATGGGTTCCAACCAGCTTCCATGTAGCGCCAGCCCAGTGGACTAGAGATGTAAAATTTATCTCAGAAAAACAAAACAAAACAAAACACCACAGCAAAAATTAGTAAATGTTTGGATAACTTGATTATCACCTTTTATTGAGAAAGAAGAGCTTCTAAGAGTCGATAAAACAATCCAAGCCATAGGCTCTCCTGAACCTGCAGCATGATCGGTTCTACATTGCTACAGCATAGACATCCATCAACGAGGCTCACGCTGCAGGCTCCAGGCAGCAAGTCTGGATGCAGCACTCTTGTTTGCGGAACGCTCAACACCAGAGAGTAAAACCACTTATGGAAATGCAGTGTTCTCCAAATGAATAATTAAAAAAAAAAAAAAGGCTCATCTGGATAAGGGACAGCCTGAGGAACAAACGTAGAGTGAAGAGGAAGCACCCACCACACTACTTAAGCACTATCTCACTGGGGTTTAGGAGAAGTAGGCTCTTAAACTTGACAGACACCTTGGAAATGCTCTCCCACACAAAGCACTAGAGAAAACTTCAGGCATTTAGTCATAGTAATAGAAGGCTTACCTATGCGGTTAGAAGAAAATAACACTGGAAAGTCTAGTGGCATCTGCCATCCTCATGGCAGATTGAACTGCACCAACATCCTTCCCACCAGAAACAGCACTGTGCCACTTCTCTGGCTTCGATGCCATGAAAGATCCAAGGGCTTGTGTCCAGTACTGGGTGGCACACAGAATTCACCAGCTTCATCAGCCCAGGCAGGAAGGTCATGCTGAGTACAGTGTTTAGAGATAGGAAAAGAAGATAAAATCAACAGGTCTCACTTCTCCAAAGAGCAAATCTCCCCTGACATCAGAGACATTCCTCCTCCTGACAAATTTAAGCATGGAGACACATTCCTTTCTTCAAGTTGAAGGGTTTTGGGCCCTTTTGACACACCTGATTTTTTACTTAACACCACCTAATCAGTTGTCAAACCAGACTGAAGAGCTTCAGCTTGTAGTGGAGGAGATGCACAGAGCTCTGCTCAGCCCACAGGGTAAGCAGATCAGCTCCAAGCATTCCTCCTTGATGCTTCACAAAACCCTTCAGATGCCTACAGGCTCTGCTTAGCTGTATTTGTTGTCAGCGTTATTTACCACTTTAGCCCCTGGCCCTGTTTACACTACAGGCAAGTAGTGTTTGACACCACTTAGCCTTCATGGAAGATGGTTTGGTGACTGGCCAAAACACAACCTCAAGCACAAGGGGAGACTGGCCTCCTGTGTTCGGTTGATTAAGGCTGGCTCTGCACCACTGCGGCCATCCCACAGCACCCCTGCAGGCACCCCGAAGGCAGAGACTTGCTGGTCCTTTAAACTTCAGCCAAACAGCATGAGAAATACATCTTGTGAAAGCAGTTTCATCTTTTTTTAATTAAAATTCTCAAGGAAATGTATTCTGGAATAAATGACACAGACTGCTGTGCCTTTCTTCAGGTCACACCAAATGTCACTGGAAACAGTGCACTGGGTGGACACCGTTCAGTGTGGCATCTTCCCTGACCTCAGCCCTCACATCTCTTTATAAACTGGTAAAACCAGACACTCAGGCTCCATTACTTGTTGCTAATTGTTGTGTTTGACTGAAATTGGTACAACAAGTTACACGTAGTGAAAAGCAAAGGGTTAAGTACTTTAATAAGAAAAGGGTATCAAATGTCCATCTATGAACATACAGCCTCCCCTGGCATGCAGAGTCAGGTCACAGGAAAAGCCCCCAGTGGAAAGTCCCACTATGTCTTAATCATATGCTGAATGTGCTGCTTATTACAAATATCCTTCTTGTCTCTGTGCAGAGAGAGTTAAAACTCTTCTGGAACATTGCTTTCATTGTACACAATAATTGCTTCTTACCAGAGTAATTATTATTACAGAATATATTCCACAAAAAATAGTTTACTCGATTCAACTTCAGCCCTGCATTACAGATGCAAATAAAAGCAATACATACATGAATTTGTATTTCATCAGCAAACTATTAATACACCTTCACCGACTTCCCATTTTCATTTACTAGCTTGAATTAACATCAATTTAAACGCAGTTAGCTAGATAACAGTCTCTTAAAGAAATGCCAATAACCATCTTTTGCTCTTAAATAACGTAAAATATTTTTAAAACAACACTTGTTGTAATGTGCCCCACGTGTCCTTTGATAAGGGTCCGGCACTGACACAGGCAGCAGACAGACACACGCCTTCGCTCACTGGAGAAGCCGGCAGGGAGCTGGAATATTGCTCTGGCCATCGCCACCATCACAGTCCGGCTCTGCCGCAAGGTGCAGCAGACTGACGTGCACGAAGATACAGAGCCAGATGTCTCCAGGGCAGGAGCCTTCTGAAGGGGTAATTTCCTGGTTAGCAAGCTGCAGTTAAGGCATTTATTTTATTTAAAATCTGTCTTCACAATTGCTCTTGTTTTCTGTTGTTATTAATATTGCCTATTTAAAACAGTGCTTTACTAGTTTGTAACAGACAAGGACTACTATGTCTCCAGCAGTAAACACAAAGCACAACCAGATCAAATAAAAACCTACGGTACCAGGTGATGGACAGAGCGGATGGACGGCCCTCTTGCCAAAAAGTCATGACAAAGTGCTAAATCACCCTCAGAGGATGGCTAAAATCCTCATGGGACAGCAGTGGACAGCTGTGCTTCAAGGACCAGGCTCTGCTGAAAAGCCAGAGCCGTCAAAACAGGCTGCAGAGAAGTGACAGTCAGGAGAGTGGGTTGAGAGAGGTTCTCCTTCCCCTCTACTCTGCCCTGGTGAGATGGCATCTGGAATATTGTGTCCCGTTCTGGGCCCCTCAATTCCAGAAGGACAGGGAACTGCTGGAGGGTCCAGCGTAGGGCAACCAAGATGATTAAGGGAGTGGAACATCTCCCTTATGAGGAAAGGCTGAGGGAGCTGGGTCTCTTTAGCTTGGAGAAGAGGAGACTGAGGGGTAAGCTCATTAATGTTTATAAATATGTAAAGGGTGAGTGTCACGAGGATGGAGCCAGGCTCTTCTCGGTGACAACCAATGATAGGACAAGGGGCAATAGATACAAACTGGAACACAGGAGGTTCCACTTACATATGAGAAGAAACTTCTTCACAGTGAGGGTGACAGAACAGTGGAACAGGCTGCCCAGGGAGGTTGTGAAGTCTCCTACTCTGGAGGCATTCAAAACCTGCCTGCACACATTCCTGTGTAACCTCATCTAGGTGTCTAGGTGTTCCTGCTCCAGCAGAGGGATTGGACTAGATGAACTTTCGAGGTACCTTCCAATCACATTCTGTGATTCTATGAGAGACTGAGGTGCAAGCACAAGAGAAGATGAATGGCAGGAGATGGGAGAAAGTTTACAGAGTAATACGGCAGGGAGCGTCATCCATCCCTCTCTGTGTGGTCACGGCTGCATGAGCCACATCCTGTGACCGAAAAGACCATCAACAATAAACCTCCTCCAAACACGCACGGCTGTCAGGGGATTTTCCCACAGTAAGGACGACATTCATCACTCCGTGCCAGGAACAATATTGCTTTGTAATGTCCCCAGGATTCCAGCAGACGGAAGAAAAAACATCCAACCTCAGCCATGAGCAAACTCTGAGAAGCAGCTGAAGCAATGAGGAGCAATGCTCTTCTGGCTGCACTACGGTGTGGCAGGTATTTCATGTGTCGACCACATGGCCAAGCACAGTGACATGAACTCAAGTGAAGAACGGAGACCAGGTCCTAATTAACCTTAAAAGGCTGATGAACAAGCAACCAAGCTTGACCATACCTGTGGATTCAAGGGAAAACTGAAAAAGGCTAGAAACCTCCCAGCATTAGATAAAAGCAAGTGTCTGAACTTTATGGATGTTGTTGTGGTTTAACCCTAGCTCACAACCAGGACCATGCAGCTGCTTGCTCAGTCCTCTCCCTGCCCCCAGGTGGGATGGAGGAGAGAAATGGAAACAGAAGAAAAACCTCATAAGAACAGTTGAATAGGACAGCAAAGTAATAATAATAATAATAATAATAGAATATACAAAACAAGTGATCCACAACACAACTGCTCACCTCCCATGGCATTGATAACCCATTCATTCCCGAGCAGCGACCAGTTCCAGTTCATATACTGACCATGACATCATATGGTAAGGAATACTCCTTTGGTCAGTTTGGGTAAACTGTCCTGGCTTTGCTCTGTCTGAGCTTCTGCACCTGGCAGAGCATGGGATGCTGGAAAAATCCTTGACTACCCACAACCACTAGTGTATTATCAACATTCTTCTCATGCTAAATCCAAAACACAGCTACTAGAAAATAAAATTAACTCCATCCCAGCCGAAACCAGGGCAGATGTATATGACCAAAAGAAGAGGGGGATTTAAAAAAAAAAAAAAAAAAAAGAAGGAAAGAGAAACACCGAAGAACTTGAAGTGCTTTCTCTAACAGAACAATCTCAGAGATCTGTCAGTGAGAAGAGAACATGTTGATGGCCATGGAGACAACACTGCAGGCTTCACTGTTGAAAAAAACCCTAGTATTTCCAATGATTTTTTCAGGGCTCTTTTCTTAAGTTTCCTTAACATGTGGCAAAGCTCTCTTAAGAGAGCTTTTCTTCTTATCTATAACAGTCACTGTTATTTTTCTTCCCACACATTTTTCAAGTAGTCTTTCTCGGCATTCATATGAGAACTGGATTTCACAGCTGCTCTGTTTGTCTTTTAGTCCAGGACCACTCTATGCTTTCTCACAATCCTTACAGCAGGAGAGCTGTAGCCTACACGGAGAGGAAAGCGTAAATTATGCTATGACAGGTTTATAAGACTAATTCTAATAAATATCTCTCAGTAGCCTCCTATTCACTGTCTCCCTGGAAGAGCATGGAGAGGTTTTTCTGCTGGCAGCATTTTCAGCTGTATCAACATATCTCATGGAAGTGCACAAATTCCAAGAACACTTTGTCAGGGAAGCCCAGATCGGCTTGCAGGCCAGGAGGAAGGAGCAGGACCTCTCAGAGCCCCCTGGTCAGAACACTGGCCTGGGGTAGGACATACCAGACTTGTCCTTATTTGATGAGCAGATGCATCCAGTCTACTATTTTTCACCTCAGGTAACTGTGAGTCAGGCTTTAGCGAAAGCTTCTTCCCCCACAAGACCCTAATCTGGCCAATTCAACTGGCTCGGGGCCAGGCAAGGTAGAGATGTAAAGTGAGGTGCCGATGTCCTGAAATGCAGCCACCAGCACCCACAGCCCACCCAGCCTGAACCACAGGTGTCTCCTGTTTTCTGGCATAATTTACTGATGATTTGTTCAGGTGTGTAGGAGTCCAAAACACCACTGAAAGCTCACTTCATTGTAGTAGGACCTTCATACCCATCTTAGTTTCACCCTGTGTACTGCCACAGGATTTTTATTGAGGAAAAGAAAACCAACCAAACAAACAACAAACAAAAAGCCACAAACAAACCCCACAACTATGGCAAGTTAAATGTTCTCAAAATCACTACACCATGTGCTCTGCATGTGGTATATCTATTTTTCTGCCATTCAGACTTTCATGGTTGTTTATTGTCCTGTTCCTATCATTTAAAAAAAACATTTCATGCCTTACTTACATGTATTTATTTAAATATTGGTTCAGCTGTCTCATTGAAACTCTTAGAAACCCAAGTTTCTTTTTTCAAAAGTTAATTAGGAATATCTTTATTCAAGTACCATTGGCTTTCATAAAAAGACACGTCACTTTTGAAAGTAGGATTTAGATGTGTGATGATGTGGAAGAAACTGAGAACAACTTCCTTCTGGAGACATTAGCCAGTCCAGTAACTCACCTGTACCACTGACACATACCCACATCATTTGTTACCAAAGTTCTTACCCCTGATATTCAAGTGAATGCTGCACAAGCCAGAGAGGACTGTGTGTTCACACCAGTTTAAATCATAGAAACTATGAAGGTCTAAGATTAAAACCAGAGGTTGAAGGATGATGTCTGAAAGCTAGAAGCACTTAGTACTAAAGCATCTTCTGCAACACTTGCAGAAGGGTTTCTTCCTATGTCACACTTAACACGAAACATATCAAATTATGGGCTTCTGCCCTCAGACTAACTCAATTCTCTGTATCACAGCCTCAGTACACAAAATAGCTAAGACTCAAAAGAGCAACATTTTTTACAAGTTAAAAGAAAAGTAGAATTAGTGTGGTGATAGAGTTCTTTCCACCTTAATCTATCGACTCGCCATTTCTAATTATATATAGAGAGTTGCACTGACTTTCAGAAATATTGAGCAAATCTTTTAAGATTTTTCCCAACGCAAGATGTGCTGCTGGACCGTTCCTTTGGCTCTCCATGAAATGCCTTTTACTGAACCCCTCTGCACATTTTCTTTTCAGCCCAAGCACAAAGTATCTGACCCCACCTCCCACGTTTTGTTGTGAAACTGGAACATACCCAACATTTTTTCCTCAGTAGACAATTTATTTTTAAATCCGTGGCTAAGAATGCAGCATAATATATTTTATAACAAATTTTGTTAGTCATCATTTCCATAATATTTAAACCCCTTCACAGGAAACATGATTCAGAACAGCAACAGAATAGAAAACAATGGTTTTCTATTAGGAAGTGTCCACGGTTCTTCATTTCCAATCTCAGCAATAATAAAAAACTGCAGCAATAAAAACTTGTATAAAGACTGACTCTTTGCAATAGCACTAACTGACAGCTGGAGATCCATCTGAAAGGTACAGAGTATTTCAGTAGCACATAGTCAGCTACTGAAACAAAAGTTTAAGTTACATCATCCATGGTAGGAGCATGGCAGACCTTCTAGGTCTTCAAATAAGTAAAATTTAATATTTAATAGAAGATAACATAAGTCTAAAACTAGATCGCCTTCCTTGAACAAATTCTCATTGATCCCAAGTGGCCTGTTCTCCTAAGGAAGGCTTTCTATCACAGATGAGGAGAGAGAATGTCTCCTGTACCATAATTCCTGGTTACTTCTTAAAAGCACGTCATACATGCACAGAAAGTGTGGTTAAAAGTCTGGTACTAATAACAAATTAGTTAATTCCTCCTTCTTTTTCCCCATAACATTGACAAAAAAAGATGTGTTTTGTGCCAGTGATGAGGAAGGGTTGATGTCAGGTCTGAACTGTCAGGTTCAAATTTTAAGATTTTTAAATTAAGCTTTCATAAAAGCGGAGGCCATGGAGCTACCCTCTGAATCTGGGCAGGCAATTTCAGTCACAACCAGGAATTATTCCTTGATTCCCTGCTTACTGCATTACAATTTGGTACAAAAATGCTTTGCCATTAACGTAAAAGCAGGTGACTCCACTGCATTCAGAGGTCTAGTGGGTAACAAGATACTGTATTAACTAAATGTATCTTACTGCCTGCAGCTAGGGGAAATACAAAAAGGAAATACTACTGCAAATAAATTCCATTAAATTGCTACATTTCTTCTTTCCTTTAGCTGAATTATTACTTTGGCTTTGCTCACTGTCATTATTTTTTAAGTTTTTTCTACTAAAACAAGTATAAATAGGCTGTATGTGAAATAATAGAAGTTACACTCCTTTTTTCATACAAAATTATTCAAAACCACACACAACTTGGGTTCAAACCACAAATTTATGACCAAACATGCAAACCTGCTTTCATTTGTGTTACCATGAACTTTTACCTACAGAAGCCAGTGAGAAATCAGGTATTGACACAACTGTGCGCAGCTCAGAAAAAAAACAAACAGTAACAGGATAATGTCACCCTGGAATTAAATAAGTTGTGTAAAAAAACAGGTGGTAATCAAGACATGCAATGGTCTGATCTCTATTAAGTGTTTTCTCTCAACTCCATTAAAAGGTTAAAGACAGTTATGAATATATCGTTGTATAAAACTGGCTTAACAGAAGCAGCACCCGAAGAATCACGGAGCATGCCTGATGTTTGAAAGCTATAGCATTTGCTGCCTTGTGACTACCATGGTTTGCAAAGTGGAAAAAAACAGGATTTCTCTTAGAGAATACCCTGCATCCTGACAGAAAACAGTATCCATGCCTTCATCTAGACCTTACACATCCACAGACCAGGCTCTGTTGGAATGCCTGCTGTAGGACTCTGAGGAGGAGAGGACATTCATCTCCATGGCCTTGGAGCTCCCAAAGACACCCACTTTCCACGGCAGTATTAATGGCACATTAAATAAGAAAAACAATTGCACCTCCAGTTATTTTAGTAATTAGATTCCTTCAGAAAACCAATTTGTCATCACTAATGAATAGGATTTCACCTCATATTCCTGGCAGAGCCCAATGGGCTCAGACCCAGGGCTCATGGAGCCCCAGGTGTTTAAGGCAGACATCCCAGAGAAGGGATATGGATGAGCCACTGCCATACTTAGATGGGACAATCTATCCAAAGAAACTAGCTAAACAAAACAAGGTTACTAGTCATAAATGTCTTACCTTGAAAAACAACATAAATCCAACATACCCTACCAGTTGGACCTTATCCCATTCGAAAGCTCTGGGTTTACCCAAAATCCCCAAAACCCACAAGTCCTTCTGATTTCTGTCTGTTAAAGGCCTTTATTCCTATGGGATCTCATTTTTTCAAAGGCATTCTCTTGCTATCTGTTCAGTTCACAGAGCAGAAATCCATCGCGGCTCACAAGCGTGGTTGGTTTCTGCCTAACTACACATGGAGACTTTATAAAGTCGAGGCCTTGCTGGCAGAAAACAAGTGCCACAGTTGCATGGAAAAGCTGTTGAGTCGAGGCCATACTTTGCCGTGCCAGAAAAGCTCCTCTGGCTCTGACTGCCCATGAAGTATCACATCTGTGCTGAGACAGAAATGCTGTGAACCAGAACGTAAGTTGCAACTACCAATGGTTTTCATACACTAGAATGGAATTCATAACTTTACACAGGGATTTTTCACACATGGTTACAAACATGTCTAAAGGCTCCCGAGCTTCTCACTTACTAGTAAATAAAGAAAAAAGTAAGAGTGATTCCTTACGTTTCTGTTTCTGGTTAACACTAAAGATGAAAAACTGTTAACAAACTGACAGCAGAAGGAAGACAAATATCTGGTAAAAATCTGTAGAGCCTTATTTCAGCATGGAGCCCTGATTTAAGACAGAGAAGCAGGATTTTTCAAACACACCTACTGTCTGGAAATTCCTTCCAAGATTATGGGCTCTTCTAAGTCCATAAAAGAAGTAGCAAGCAGTGCATAAAAGGTCTTTAATCTTGGCTTTAGGGAGAATTAGTAATGCTAAAATTAATCAAATGTCTACGTCATACAAATTAAACAGTCAAAACCACAACACGCAGTCAGGATCTTGTTATGGGTGAAACATTCATGTACATGATAACATCAAACTTTTAAAATTGTCAACTACCTATAATTTCCCAACGCTGTGAAGCATTTGGGCACCTTGTTGTAAAGATTTTCCAAAAAGGCCAATTTCAGAATCATAGAACCATAGAATGGTTTGGGTTGGAAGGGACCTTTAAACATCATCTACTTCAACCCCTCTGCCATGGGCATGGTCTCCTTTCACTAGAATGGGTTGCTCAAAACCCTGTCCAACCTGACCTTGAACACCTGCAATGATGGGACATTAACAGCTTCTTGGGCGACCTGTTCCAGAGTCTCACCAGGCTCATCATAAAAAATGTCTTCCTTACATCCAATCTAAACCTGTCTTCCTTCAATTTAAAACTGCTGCCCCTTGTCATGTCACTCCAGGCTTTGGTAAAATGTTTCTGTTTTTCTTAGAAGTCCCCTTTATATATTGAGAGGCCACAATAAGTTCTCCCCACAGGCTTCTCCAGGCTGAACAACCCCAACCCTCTCAGCCTTTCTTCCTAGGAGAGGTGTTCCAGCCCCAGGATGAGAGAGTATGAGGGACACCCCAACACACACATTGTGTTTAATGGTCAGACACTGGAAGGAGATTAATTTTCATCTCCCAGGTGTAAGACTCATGGAACGTGCACAGAGACACAGATGCCGTGTGGTACACAGAGGAGAGCAAACAGTGAGTCTCCTGAAGGGCACAGATATGGCCCAGAGCATCAAACCACCAGTATTCTCACGTGCAGCAATATTAGTAACTTCATCTGAATGACCTTCCTGCCTGTCACATGCTATCTATCTCCTCAATTCATAAATCTTGACAAAACTATGTAAAAAGAAGGATGATTTTCAAGCAGTGTAAATAAACTGGACAGCACATTTAGTCCATAGAAGTAAATGGATCCAGGACAGCTACAGAGGCAGTAACCAGATTTGTTTGTTTGTTTTTTACCTGGCAAGCTCTCCTTCAGCTCAACTAACCACCTTGCTACTATAAACTTTGCAGGTTTTTCCTTGCAATTTGGACAAGGAAGACACTTAATTCTTCAGACTTTGCTTTCAATGACTTTAAATTGGCTTTGCAACAACGCATGCTTATTCTCAAGTGTCTGCCAGCTTGGCCTTACTCTCTTAGTGACAATGACACTGAGATACGTGTTTCATTCACACCAGAGGACATGTAACACTTACGCACACCCAACTTTCAGTTCTTCCCAGGTTGTCCCAGAAGCATCAGATGGAAGGGTTTGCCCAAGGCTGCGACCACCTACAGAGCTCCAGAGCAACCTCTGAAGCATGACAAACTAAATCTGACAGCATTTTTAGTAAATAATGTTTTCCATTAGCTACAAGAGCTATAAAATTAAAGCTTCTGGTCAGTCAAAGCCCTTCTGTTTCCATTTACGGTTAAGAATGCAAAAACTTGACCGTAATTTCTTTCCCAAACTCTCCTCAGCCTGTTCCAATTTTGAGACAGAACTCAGTCTAGTCAAAAATATTTTTAAACAATGTGGTTTATTTATAATTGGAAAAGTGATCTCAGTAATCATCAAAATTACTAGAAGTTACTAAATTTAAAACACAATGACTGCATTTTTTTCTTTCCTCATACAGACCAACAGATTGAGCAGAAAATCTGAGCGCTGCTGTACGCGGCTCAACAGAATCCCCTCCCTCCCTGCACAGCTGCAGCCAGAGCCAGAAAAAAGTAAATCTCAAGTCAGGCAACAAATGTCACGTTAGGAATGGCAAATAATATTAAATAAATAATCTCTTATATGAGTTTTAGTTCACCTGTACTTTATGAGTATTACTACCTTATCCAAAAAAGATCACTGTAGAGGGAGATGTAGCAGTGGAAATAAAAATTGTAAGATTAAAAAAATCTGTGTTGTTTAGGTCACATAAGAGTTAAAGGAGAAGGGATACTCTAAGTGCGTGTAGAATAAAGAAGTACAATTGAAAAAAAGGAGCTGTTCAATAAAGGACAAATTGAGAACTGTACAAGAAAACAGGCTTTCACTAAACACATTATTTACTTGCAGTAGTCACTACAAAAAGACAATACTGAAATTGAGAACCAGCAAACCTCAAAACTGGGATTACAATAAGACTATTCAGAAGAGCAGCAAAAAGACTTGCATGTGAAGTTAAATTACAGATGAAGAAGGAGAGGCAGATTATGATTGGCACCTGCTCAAGAAGAGTTCTTTCACGTTATTGGGTGCATCTAGTATTACCTATTCTCAGGAAAAAACATACACCTCCCCCCAAAATAACCAACCTCCAAACTCCCCCAAAACAATACTAGAAATGCCCTGAGTGACTCCACCACAGCGGTTCCAAGGTTCTGCACGGTTTCTGGAGCACAGCCTATTAGCACACACAAAAACCCCATGCTGCTTGAAAATACCAAGAACACATTAAAAGCTCTGCTCTACGGATAACAGGCAACTGATGATTTCCAGACTAACCTGAAGAAGCTTTCAACATACATTATATTAAGTTTAAACAGGAGATTGTCTTTTCTTTTCAAGTTAGCACTGTAATCTGTCACGATAACTATGTGATGCTCTGCAAAAGCAGGACCAAGGCTGTGGTCTGATGGGTATTTCTGGCTGCAGGTCAGGCGTTAAGTGATTTGTCCCTGCGAACGGCTATCATCACTGCTCTCCCCACCTGGGGTAATATCCACAGGTCTCCTGGCCTAACAGGACAGCAGGAAAACCACGTGTCAGCCCTGCCCAAGGAATGGAGGTCACAACCAGAACCACGCAAAACCACTGTATGGAAAAAGTGTTTGAGCTAACTCAGATCACTTCATGTTGCCACATCTGCCCAGAAGTATACCTGGTTTTGCAGCACAAGTCAGGTGAGAAACAGCAATGAGGCATTTCGCACAGGAGGCTTCAAGGGCTTCGGGCTTTCACGCTGAATGAAATCTGTGATTCAGTTGATTTTTATTCTCTGTACTCCCAGGTCACGTCTACACAGCCAGTGATTCATTTGCCTTTGGAGTAAAAATGTCAAGATTTTGCCTCCACTAAGATTTTACAGCAGTATGGCAAAAGAGTGTTAACTATATCGCACAAGGGAGAGAGAAAAATCACTGTTTTGGTAACGAAGACACTGCTTCTCAGTAGCCTCTGGATGCCAACCTCCTGCTTATTAAGCATTATTTCCCACTCTCCCATACAACACACTGAACTCATATGTCTCATCACTGGAAATGAACTTTCAGGACAATTAAACTCCATGCTTCCTGCCAATTTGTTTTCAATCAAAAGACCTTCCCCAGGAAAGCAGACAGCCTAGTTCCAAACATGAGTAGAAGAAATTAAAATATATGCCAGCAAAAATACAATACCTTTTACATTATCTGCAATGGCTCCTTGAGGGTTTCAAAAAGGATGCAAGCATGGAAAGGAAGCTCTATGTTCTCACTCTCACCACAGAGCTAGATGTTAAAAGCTCTTCACCTAAATTAATTTTCTAAATTGTAAAAAGCAAGTGACACATGGATTTTGAATACTTTCTGTATCATTTTCTATGCTCCTCCATGCGCCACACAATTTGGGAAGGGGCCATGCTGACATGGCTGAAGCAAGAGGAAAGTAAATTCAAACAGAAATGGAAGGAGAGTGTGACAGAAAGTTATCACTCATTTCAGATCTGGAGAGCAAATGAGAACTTGATACTCAAATGATACTGGATAACACTTGGGAAGTGTATCAGTTCATCAGGCATTATTTGACTTTTCCTTTACATATGAACAATTGTTTTTCATGCAAAATATGCGGTAAGCCCCACTAATATTTCACGTTCATTTATATGTTCTCAGCTTCAGATGTTGCACAATGGGACAAATTTAGCTGTTAAAAATACTTCCATAGGAAGCTATTTAACATGGAAATTTCTTTTAATTCTTCTGACCTTGCCATTGGTTTTTGGCATTAGAAGTGTGATAAGCTAAGAAAGGGCTGAGGGTTTGTCTACCAAGGCATGTATTTTGCAAAAGTCACTGTCTTTCCAGTTAAAATCAAGACAATTAAATTAAACAGTATTCCCTGAAAATAAAACAAACAGTTTCAGAACAAATATGAGACCTTAGTACTTATTTTAAAAATGTTCTTTAAGCTCCAATGATTGTTTGCTGCTACCCTTATCTGCAGTCATGCTGAGTAAAGCTATAGCTAAATGGAAAGTTAAATGTATTCACAAGGTGCTAATGTCTACATCTTATTATTTGCGGTCTCTCAGAGAAAGCAAAAGTAACTACAAATAGCGCTATACCAGAAACTGGTTTCTTGACCAACAATGTTGCTTCAGCATGCAATGAACTGATTCATTCTAAAGTGGTCACAGTTGTTGACGACAAGAGGCTTTGTATTTGAATATATAGGTTAACGATGGAGGGATATCAGTTGCCCACCCAGCCGCTCTCTAACTCCCCTCCTCAGCAGGACAGGGTGGGCAGAAAACAAGATGGAAAAAAACCTCATGCGTCAAGATAAACGGTATTTAATAAAGCAAATAAAGCAAAACAAAGATCACATGCAGAAGCAAATTAAATTATTTATTGCTCCAGAAGTCAAACATCATCATAATAATCTTAGCTTTTATTGCTGAGCAGACGTCATATGGTATGGAATATCCTTTTGGCCAGTTCATGTCAGCTGTCCAGGCTGTGTACACTCCCAAGATCTTGCCCACTCCCAGCCTGTTGGTGAGGGGACAATGCTGGAGAAACAGCCTTGATGCTGTTGTGGCACTGATCAGCAGTAGCCAAGACATTGGTGTGTTGTCAACACCTTAACAGCTACCCATGCAAAGCACAGCACTATGAGGGCTGCTATGGGGAACATTAACTCTGTCTCAGCCAGACTCAATGCACATGCTATTTTACACCATGTTAAATGCAAGAGATGGCAAAGATGAAATATATATTATGCAAAGAGATGTAGGAGACGATGCACTGAAAGAAAACACCACCTATCACTATGCCCTTGACATTCAATGTGAGTTGCTGGTAGCCATACAAATTTGTTTTCTTGAATTCTCTCTTTGAAATCTCCATAAATATCGTAGTTAAGCTGCTGCCTTGGTAGACACAAATACTTTTGTTCCATTTGTGAATATCTGTCATAAAAACACACCACAGTTGCTCTTACTAAAACACTTTACGGACAAAAAAATTTAAGTATTTAAATTGCCTCTACCTAGTATGTTTCATTATAAGTCTCTTTAGTTGAGACAGTTCTTCACTTAAAACAAGCCACACACACAAATCAATTTAATAACCACAAAGCAGTTGGGGACGTAGCATTACAAAACACTGAGACCTGCTCAGCACTGTAAAACCTATTCTAAACCATACCTGCAATGCTATTTTTGATCTTTTACCACTTAGATTTATCTTTGTTCTGTCTGGATAGGTCACATATAGGTGAGAGCTGGTATTTAATCCACAGCCATATGAAGACTAGTTACCTGAGTCCCAGTCTAGTTGAAACTCCCCAAATAAGCTCATGGATAAAATCCCAATGAAGCGGACATGCAATATTCCAGAGGCCTCTGATGTTGAAGAGTCTGAGCAGCTGCAAACACCTACATACTTGTATCTTTAAATGATGCTGTTGTGCATAAACAAAGTATCAATGGCAGTCCAGAGAAAGAACATAAAGCAGCTGGAGAACAAACTGAATTAACAGAAGCAGAGATTGCTTGATTTGATTTATAGAAGAACAATGACCTATAAAATTCTATATAATGCTATATAATTCTTTTAGCAAGGCAGACATAAGCATTAAAAGAAAGCAATGACTTCTTTCCTGACAAATACCTGATAAAAATGCTAAAATGCTAAAAATTAGAAATATACATCTTCTTCTTCTTCTATGAAGATGACGCTGAATCAAAAGGGGCATTTTTTAAGACTTGCATCAGTGTCCATAGTTACCGGGCAGAATTAAAAAATGAACCACCACCTTTAATTTGCTTGTGCATATACAAAACCACCAACAAAAAATATGTCTGCATGTATACACAAATGCCCAGACAGATGACGCATGAGATCTATCTAATAACAACCAGAGAAGAAACGAACATTCAGGAAATTAAGCTGATTTTGATGTTTGTACAGAATCAGTCAGAGCCAGGCACACATCGGACTGTGCCTATACTGGGTTCCAGAAGAAAGCACCCAAGTCGTGGTCCAGGGAAGGGCTGTACGTGCAGAGATGCTCTGCACCAACCTTCAAAGATGTCCTTCTGCTGCGGGTGATGCTGTGCCGGCAGCTCTGGCCGCGGCCTGCTCACCTCCCACTGCCCAGCCTGCACTCGGTGTTTGAGGGGCACCTCCTCAATCCCCTTAGGCTGCCACCCAATGTTTCAGAGTTAACTAACATGAGATTTCCAGTGCCTGAAAAATTACTTTAAGTCTCTAAAAGCGCTTTGTGACCTTAACAGTTGAGGCAGTGGGCTGAGCAAAGGCAGGCAGGCCAGTAGCAACCTTCTCAGCACTTCAGTGTAAATTGTCCTCACTGTCTTAAAGTCTCTAGAGTGCAAAAGCATTGGGACACAGAGGTAGCCCCCATCCTGACTGTTTCAAACTCGCAGTCTAGCTTATTTTGCAGTAATCACTTCAGGAAGACAAATATGAGAAGTCTTAAGTCAACGATCAGCCTTCTGGTCCTGCATTTGCCACTTTTTGTCCTACTTAGGAGAGGCTGGCTTTACTGCAATCACTGTTCTTCCTTCAGTTTACCACAGCCCAGGACCTGGTTCTCATGAACGTCATATTTTGTCTGACCTTGTAAAAACAATATACAGGACCACTTCACAGGCAGACTTCTGAATGTCAAGGGTGGGACTTGACTTTGCCTTACCTGAGCTGGAGAATGGCCTTACAACTACACTTCTTACCTATTATGTGCCACTGTTAAACTTAACTCTACCCCTCTATGGATAATTTGATGCAGCAGAATGCCATCTAAGGATCTCTGCTTGCGCATGAAGGGGATCCATCACATTCACAGCTTTGCTGCATGGGGCTGTGTCTGTGTGTGCATGTATCCACTAATTGAAACTGTTGATGACCCTTCATTAGGTGTCTGATACACAAACAGACCTATGTTTTTTTCAGACCATGGTTCCCACAGGCCAGAGCCACCTCTCCTCGTCCCTGAATGTCTCCTGCATCTTTAACAGGATGCCCTCTAGTGCATAAGCTGTACATGGACTTTTCCACTTCTGCCCACATTACTGTGGATCATCACATGTAAAATGTGTTTAAGGCAGTGCAGGCAAGGCACGCTGCAGGGCCCAGCTGATGCACTAAGGAAAGGAATAGAAGCGAACTGGCAAACATGAGGGGAAAAAATACCTACAAACCAATGGTGTAGAACAAAAGTCTATTCTTACTGTTCCCACCCAAATAGCAACCACTAGGAAATGGAGGTGATTCAAAAGCAAGTGCATTGGCTCCTAGTTAGTTTTCTGCATGATAAACATCCACTGAATCGAAAGTACAATTTTATCCCCTTCGTAAGCAAATTCAATGAATGCTTTCTATCAAACTTAAACTACAACATGCCAAATGGTAAAGTTAATGATCTCTGTAAAAAAAAAATAAATAAAAAAATTAAAAAAATAAAAATTGCAGCTTATTCTGTTCACTATAAGTTAAGAACAGAATTAAAACTTCTGATTGTTCCTATCTACTGCCACACTGTGTTGCAATTCCCTGACCAGAGTGACCCATGTTTCAATAACAATGTTGAGGACCCAAGTCAGCCAACGTTCATTTTGCTGAATTACGGCATTCAGGGAAAGCAAACACACCGTAACACAATTTGTTTGAACTGGCATGTATTTTTTGTTTATTATTATCTTATGATGTTCTCACATCTCTCATTAATATTAACTTTTATACCAAACTGACAGTGGAACTTCCTGCAAAAGCAACGGCTACCACACACAGTACAGAATTACACTAGTGTACTAGTAAAAGGATATTGTGCCATTATAGATGCACATAATATATTGTACTTCAGATATTTAATGATTTTCTTACAGTTAGTAAAGCACTCTCTGCTTTATGACTATGCTTATTGTAAGGAGTATAATAATAAGTACATGTTAATAAGTAAACTAATGGCAAGCTAAAGCAACTAGGTGATGAAATACGATGGGTGCTTCTGAAAACACTGCCCTGCAGATATAATTCCAGTCTGCATGTTTAAAATACACACCCCAAACAAATTAACACTATGAACAGGAACAGAGAAGATACTTTTAATACCAATTTTTTTTTTACCTTGAAGACCAAAGGCAGATAAAAATCTAAGCAGAGAGGTGGAAAGGAAGAGGACAAAGCGCACAGGCTCAGGCACAGCTGGTGAGGGCAAAGCTATACAGCACAGCTGCTGTATACAAACAAAAATACATCCAGAGACCTGCAGAGCTCATCCCTCACAAGGCGCATCGCTACCTACTCTGGCAATGCAATGAATTTCTGATCCTTATGCAAGAAGGTTTCTGAAGGGCTAAACCCAGGACTGCCGCTGTCACAGCCAGCAATGCCTGTTCTGTGGGGCTCAGCAAGGGGACGTCACCCCCCTTGGACACCATCAGCCACTTCGCAACTAAAACAAAGGCATTTGAGAGAAAAGGCTTCATAAAATTTCGTTCTTGTCCCTTAAATACTTCTCTGTCATATTATATTAGAAAAGGAAAAAAACCCACAAAATTAAACAAGAGAGGGTTTGGTTGGCAGGTCTTTCTTTATTCATTTACTGTTATTTATTTTTGTGCCTGTGTAGAAGGGCCACGTGCATGCGTGTCAGAAAGAGGACGACTGCACTTTACAGAGCGCTGTGTGTGTAAGGGAGCTCAATGGCCAGAGAAGCTGTCTGTGAGTTCGCCCTGAGCCCAGTTATTTAGGTTGGTTGTTCATAAGAAGACAGTCTCCAGTGTTCACCCTGGGCTAAACCAGCCAACCCCTCTGCAGTTCTATGGGCCCACTGCAAAAATGCAAAGGGGTCACCACGTGGATGGGCAAATCTGAGATCCCACCACCCTGGGTGATCTCCAGTGCAGCAGCTGCTCCCCCCCCGATAAACCAAGCTGGGTCAGCATTTACAGCTCCTGAGCCATCCTACAACAGCCAGCTGGTGACCTCACCTAGGCGTTCCTGCTCCAGCAGGGGGATTGGACTAGATGATCTTTTGAGGTCCCTTCCAATCCCAAACATACTGTGATACTGTGATACTGAAATCCATTTGCGCCAACAAACAAAATGGCCCCAAACGGCCCTGCAGTAAAGTGGAGAGTACAGAGGTGTACAAACCCAGGTATTTCTGCCATCCAGTGAGAAGAACTCCGCTGTATCTAGGGAAGAACAGATTTGTAATGAATATACTGTAAGATAAGTATTTCAAGCCTGTATTACTATCTCACCTAAAGAAAGTAGCAAATGACACTGACTGGTTCTGCACATCACTGACGCTGCATCCCAACTGACATTTGTGGACTGTGTGTTTATAAACCTAGACCCTCAAACACAAAGAGGACAGTGATATATAATTATTCAGAAACCTAAATAAAACTAGTTGCCTATAAGGATGTTATTCCAGAACCAGTCACTGCAAGCTTGAATGTGGCCTGCAGAGAGATTGGGAATTTTAGATCTACATGAGTTTTGGAAGACAGTAGAACAGTATTGGAAGCACCTAAAATTTTCAGCTGAATGATTTACTAATTACTGGGTTTGGCTGATGTTGTGTAAAATTTGTCATATTGTCAGAAAACTTGCAATAACTTGTAAAAGTGAAAATTCATCTTGCAACTTCAAGAACTTAAAAAATTGTGTGGGAAGATAACTGATCAAAACTCTTTAAACATAAAAGCACCTGAGAAACTTCACAGTTTAGCTTCAGACAAGTCGGCTTTTTTTTAACACCTAATGCTCACTAAAAATCCTTATTTAACGCTGTCCAACCTGCACTGCTATCAGTTCTCAGTTTCTTGATACCTCTGATGTTCCAAACACAGGAAGGCAGCAAATGTGCAGACTTATTTCAAATTGCTGGGGGCTGTCTGGGAGTCATTCATGCTAAATACCTTCTTCTGCAGGGAACTACTGCCAAAAAACCCTCAGGGAAACATAGTGGTTTAATCACAGTGAGTAGAAGCTTTGCCCACTGCTTCAAGGAGGCCAGAATTGAAACACAGACTTTCTCAAAATTATCATGGAAAGTTAAATTCCATTTCTACCTCACAGACTCCAATCTATCAGCCAAGGCTTTAAAATAAAGCAACATCAGCCCTATACATGTAACACCCACAAGATCTGGGATGTTCAAAGATTCCTTTCTGCTTCAGTAAGGACAAAGGGCACAGAAATAAAATTGTATCTGCTAAGCGTCAGACTGAGATATACCCGAAGAGTTGTATAAAAACACTTATCAAAGTAAACCCAGCAAACTAGAAAGATTACTCCAACAAAATAAATAATGAGACAGCAAGGTAAGAAATAGGATTCAGTAGTCCCCAAAACAAAGTGGATACTTACTTCACTTTTGAATAGGAACAAAATTGTTGAATGCGGAGGAAAAAAATAATAAAAGTGCAAGAAAAGGGATATTGTGACAGGAGAAACAGAGACATAATTCAAAGAGCTTAACACATTCAAGACATGGCTGAGTGTGAGATGAAGGGAATATATATCAATCATCTTACTGAAAGAAGTGGCATTTGAAAAATGAAGCCCAGCATTAAGACAGTTTTAATAAATTGAAACTCAACACACTATGCCAGAATACCTCATATTTCTATATTTAATATGCAGAGCCAAGCTACTGCAATACTGGCAAAGCAGTACAGTGTGAAACTTCAGAATTTTAAAGATAATAATAAATTAGGGAACAAAGGTAAATGAAAAGTTGGATAAAACACAAAATAAATAAATCATGCCAGACCAGCTAGATGTGTCACTTTATTAAAAATAGCTAGTTTTCAAGCCAAGAAAAATTGGTAGCTCAAAAGTGTCTGGATTTCAGTAAAGTATTTGAGAGTGCCACAGGAAGGCAGTGACAACAGGAGACGTGGGGAGGAGGGAGCAAGTGGCAGAGACGGAGAAACCCGCAGCCTGCCTGGGAGCACTGGGCATGAGGAGAGCCCATGGAGCTGTCAACTGAACCTTACGGAACATCCACATTACTAAAGCCAGAGGGTGCAGAAGGCTTGTATGAGCTGCCAGAAAAACTGGATCAAAGTTAACGGTGCAAAGGGCAAGGGACCAGGACGGGTTTCTGCTCGCAGCTGGTCGGCTGGCGTGACAGGTCTACATCTAGTATATGACCACATACTGCTACAATCCACCAAGGAGATATCGACACAAAAAAGGTAATTTTAACCATATGATTACACAGCAAAGTATTCCCAGTGGAAAGTGAGAAAGATTAATTACACTATATAAGGCAGCTAATGAAGCTTTACCTTGGCGTATGACATACAATGTTGGTTACCCAATTATGAAATGGATGAAAAAATGAAAGAGTAGAGAATTACAAGTATGATCAAGGACACACAGTCATTTTAGGAGAGCAAGCTGGGACAGCCTGACTCAACCTCACAATGGGAGGATGTGAAAGGAAAATCCCATGTAAGTGCATTGGGAACCAGCCCTCATGGCAGCAGTACAGTTTCTGAAGGTAAAGGAGGGAGCTGTCATGAGGGCAAATGCATGCAAACCAGCCATGAATACCAATGGGCTAGAGCAAGACCAGGGTTTTTAACCATCAAAGCTGTCAAGTTTCAGAAATATCTTTCAGTGCAGTGGTTTATGGGAAAATAACGTAAAGTATGACTGAGGACTGGAGTCAGGGACACAGAGAGCCCTGTCCACCTCTGCAGTCCCACACAGCACAGCCCCTACCTACTCCGCACAGGAGGCCAGGGAGTCAGGCTAGGACACCAAGGGTGAAAATCCTGGCTCCTGTAGAGCCACTGATGAAACACCCTTGCCTGTAACAGAGGCCAAATCCTCACTCGTCAGGTCTAGGCAAATCCCCCAGTCTAGTTATCTTCAGAAGTACTGGAGCTAATAAGAACTCCTCATGTCTTGTGTTCCACTGAAGACTACACACACAAGTTTAGGAGCTACTGATAACACAGCTGTTTAGAACCATAGACTCTCAGCAAGGATTTCTGGAGCGAAAACCAAGTTATGAGTATGTGGGACGATATTTACTGCTAAAGAAATTCTCCTGTGCTTGTATTGTTCCTCCTTTGTCCTAACCCAAAGTGCTGGGCAGACTGATAGGGACCAGAAGGCACTTCTACACCATTCAATGCTGCATGGCAAAGGAGTCTCCCCTCAGCAGGCAAATAAATCCTTTCTTCACTGAAAGGGTTGTCAGGCACTGGAACAGGCTGCCCAGGGAAAGTGGTTGAGTCACCATTGCTGGAGATGCTTGAAACAGGCGTAGATGTGGAGTTTAGGGACACGGTTTAAAGGTGGACTTGACAAGTGCTACATTAACACTTGGACTCAGTGACCTGAAAGGCCTTTTCCAACCAAAATGATTCGGTGATTCTATTATAAAGTCAAGCTCTGTCATGGAGACATGGCTCCTAGAAGTGGTAGGTCTGCATCAGTGCAGCCCTGCATGAGACCTCCTCAGCTCCTTCTTGCAGCAGGGAGGGCTCAGCAGCTCACCTGGAACATCCTGCCGCTGTGTGCCAAGTCGGTTTCTGCTTGAGAAGCCGCTTGAGTCGCACTTGGGGACTCTCTGCCCCCTTGTCCCCTGTGCAGGGTGCGCCAGGCCAGCTGCATGCCCTCTCTGAATGCGGTCTGTTCTAACCTTCTCCCCCCAAACCAAGGAAATGACTAGTCTGGGACTCTAATCTGAGATTTGTGTAAAACATACCAGCTGGGTATGCTGCTATCAAGTTCACTTCAGAATTAAAAATAGCAAGAGAAATTTCACATGGATGGTTAAGTGCATTAGTAGATCATATAACCTTGCTCCAGACCAAGCCATGCTGTAAACAATTCTGAGGTCTCAGCATAAAACATACAGGCAGTGCCACCAAAACATTTAGTTACATGAAGATCAATGTCTATACCACTCTCAGGTTACAAGCACATTTTCTTGAGAAATGAATGGTAGCTTTACAAAATAAAACTACAACAATGCTAACATTTCTTGTGCTTTAAATCTGATCTCTGAGTATCTTGCTGCTGAGCACAAGACCTAACATATCAACCTAACAGGCCTGACATTTAATAAGCCAATTTTATTTCTAGAAAGTGAGCTGGAAACTAAATCTCATGGCTGCACCTGGCACACTGTGCAGAAAAAGGAATCTTACGATGGCTGCATTTCATTTTTGCCCTATAGTTTTCATCCTTCTAATTGGTATATTTAAGTGCACTTAATCACTTAAGCATTGAATTTACCACAGTGACAGATCTCCAGTTTAGACTCTGCAATAATAAATCTTTGTCTTCTCACAGCAGCTGGCGAGTTTTGATTTGGACTTTAAATTTAGGTCTTTTCCTTGGGTTTAACAGTAACAAATTGTTTGTTCTGTCTGCTGAAAGCATGACATTAACTCTTGTCTTTAAACGCATTATCGTTGCTTAGCTGAGTGTTCTCGGTGTTAAAACTGGTCACCCTTCTGCAGTGCCCAACTAAGAAACACACAAAAAAATCCAATTATCCTGTGCTGGGAGTTTACAAAGCAACTTTCACTCATTAGCATTTACACAGCTTCGGTCGTCCACATGACACTTCACAGACACGAGGACTGGAGTTTATAATACAATCTTTCAGTATATGCCGCCAGTGCCACAAAGAGCTAATTTAGAAACAGCTGGAAGGGGCCTTCAGACACCCCCTTTAACAGCCAGCAGAGAAGGAGCATCCCGCAAGCACCTCACAGTCTGGACACAGGACAAAGTCAGGTTCCATCTTAAATTCTTTGACAAGTGCCCTGAATACGTTCCTGAAGTAGCTCCAGTACAAAAGGTAAACCTTAGATGCGAAACATCAAATTACAAGAGGTAAAACTGCCTTGGGATGGAAGAAACTGGGGACTCTATCCCCAGTTTTGCTAGAGGCTTCCTGCAGTACATTTGTAAACTATTTATGTCCTAGTCACTGAAATTTCATGCCTATTAGTTACCTTTGCAGTAAATCCCTGGACCTATGTTTGCAGAACAAGTCGTACCATTAAAGATTTGCAGGATCAGGGTCTTGTCTCCCTCTGCCTTGCTTCTCCCTGTACAGTTTAACGTAAGTATCAGCTGTATTCAACATACCAACAGATGTCAGAGTATGGGCTTATTTTGTTAAATATAAAATATCTTCCTAAACAACTAGCCTTGTTATTAAATAGCTGAATCCTGACTTGTGGCTGCTGCACAGAAAATACTGTCTTCATCGTTTTCTGATGATCATGTTCATTTCTGTAGATTTAAGTCCAGGAGAACTGCTCAATCATCGAATGTAAGTCACCACCTGGGTGGTTTTATTTGCTTTAGCACTTGCCAACAAGACAAATAACTCTCCCATAAGCACTGAGCTTGCCCGCTGACCGCAGTGCACATGGAGAGCCTGGGCTCGGTGTGGACGGCGGTCTGGCACGCTCAGAGACGTCCTGGCACGTCCGGGGACTGTCAGAGCCCCGTGCTTGCACAAGGTGCCTGCACACCGTCAGCAATCGCTCCCAGATGGGTGTTGGTTCTTTTTAATCTCAATGTGATTGTGTTTTTACTAGTCAGCTCTCCTATTTATCACAGGCCCTCAGATTCCACTGCCATTCCCCCTCTATGGAGTTTGGCAATCGTCATTACACTGACGGTCTTAATATCCACGATAGCCACAGCTGCAAAGCCACAGCATTGCTTGCCATGGCAGTCGAGTCCAAACACACACATCTTCAAAAATCTCCTTTAAAAACATACTTTGCATGTGAATTCCTCTGGATCCAGCTTGCAGCCACGTGTTTCTGCAAGATTTGTCTCCCTTGTATTAAAGGTTACTTTAGTACCTTCCCACTACATAGTTGACCCCCAATGCTGCCAAGTGTAACACATGTATTTTAACTCCAGATATTTAGGAAATGCACTATATGTTTGTCAACTAGATTAAAGCTCTCAGTCCTCCTCAGCCACCCTCAAGTTGCTTCTGTAGCTTCTCAGTGATTTGGTAAACACTTTGAGCTTCCTCACACTAGCAATGTGCTTTCGCTGGACTCTGCCTGGTTCCTCTCAGAGATGCTGCAGTTTTCAGAATCCATTTTAAAACACAGCATACCATTCCCCTAAAAATCCCTGGTTTATGCAACATCATCTTCCTAAATCATGCTAGGTGCTCTCAAGGCAGGCATCACATCCTTCTGGTTTTCATTTAATGTAGAGCTTTGGCACAGAATTATGTATTTCTCTTTTCAGCCCTTTAGGCACTGACAGCACTTCTTGCATCTTTCACAAATGCAGATTTCTGACCTAGAAATTTGATTTGTTTACAAAACAACCACACAAAAACTTACCTATTCTAATTTTTTCCTTTAATTTAGAATCATAGTATTCTTGCAGCTGCTCAGACAATTGGGACCTACGACCTCTGTGGACAATGAGGTTTATGTTCTTCTGGGCTAAATTTATCCAGGCACTCGGTGGATGCTTTGGGAAAATCCCACTATATATATGCAGTTTTAAGAGCACTTCTGAAGATTTTCATGAGCACATGGAGGACATGAGACTGCAGTTAGAAACTGGCAGTACAACTCCATGGTTGCATATCAGCCAGTGCTACAGTAAGCTCACTCAAGATGTTACCAAATATTATTTCGAAGGCTCTCACACAATTCCCCTCAAATACTGGCTGCAAGTCATCTAGAGCTTCAATAGTGTTAAAGTCAATTTCTTGAAGAAGTGTTTTCTGAAATGCTTGCATTTGCTACAAACTTCACTCAGTTTCCTGCATCTGAAACTGACTGAAAACCTAAGCTCATTCAAAAACTCAAACTCATGAAGAAATGCCAAAATTCACAGAAAACAAGTATGCTGTATCCATCAGGAATTGATCTAACAAGTTTTCTTAGGGCTTCTCCACCCACAAGAATCCCAAGTTTCACCTATGCAGACTTTTGTCAAAAATAACACGACTTCCATGCTCGTCATATTCTTTTCCATAAAAATTAAAGGGTGAGTTTCCACGTGTAACGTGCTGAAAATACACGTGCTTAAAATGGTTAAAATGTGTTTTATAATAACCTCTTGAACATTAGCCTACGTTCAGGTAATAACTGATTTTTTGCAAACCCCAAAAAGGCAGATCAAAGAAACCTCTAACATCCAAACCCTGTCTGGAGGCTCAGCAGCCACTACAAATGCTTCACAGTGCTGTAACCAGTACAACTGAAGATGGAGGTTAACAGTAAACAGAACACTGTTTACTTTAATTCCATTAGGACTGCAGAAAAATAAGATCAGCAGAAAGGGACATTCTGAGAAATGCAAAAAAATTAAAAGACAAGTGATTCGGAGTCAATGAGCAAACTATCTATACTTATATATATTACTGATATGGTTTATTCGGTGAAATCCAAATGCAGAATTAATGCCCGCCTTGCCAGAAGCAGTCATGCAATTTAAATTTTACTTTCAATAGTCTAGTTCATACAGAAAAAAAACCCCTCAACACTGCACTTGCAGGGAGTTACAAGTTTCTCCATCTCCTTTTGGTGGCATAGAAATTTTGCTTTGGATTTTCCATGGTCACACCACCACACTCACTTCTGTAGTTCACACAGCAGATGCTTACAGGGAAACCCATCACAATGATGGCAGATGACTCTGAAAAAAGGCCAAGCAACTACCAGCAAGTCCACAAACGCAAAAATAACTCTCCTTCAGCTCTTCTCAAAGCAAGGAAGCTGATCACTTGTTTTTAACCCATTTCAAATTCCCTGGCCTTCATCAGGTTAATGTTTTCCAACCCTCATGATTACCTTCCCAGGCTTAAATTTATGAAGGGGAATAACACCTCCTGACCACGCTGTCAAGACGCTATCACAGCAAACACACCACGACACACACGATGGAGACCGAGCACACAGTGCAGGCATCCGCAGCCCCAGCCCCAGTGTCCGCAGCCAACAAAAAACCTTCAGCCCTAAGGGTGGTTTAGCACCGTAGGTCTGTGCACACGCAGCTCCACATGGCCAAATATCAGCAGCAGGAAAAAAAGCGATCATTAGTTAAATTTTAATAACAGGCGACTGTTTGCTGCTGCTACTTGAATTTGAGACCATGGGAATGAAAAGATACTTATTGTACTGCTGTTGATCAATATATCTGCAAGGTCAGGAAGCCAAGGAATGGAAGATCAGAAAGACAAAATGGGCTTCATTGACAGCAACCACAACGCTAAGACAGCACAGCCTAAAGCTGAGAGCCATGCTCCACCTCTTCACCTCCCACAGTATTTCTGTTTGTAGCATCACACCCAGCTTTCTTGCATGGTTAAATACTGGATAGTTTTCATAAAATGAGGGTTCAATGAGACAGGAGAAGTCTGAGTGCTTCATTTACCGTAGCCTGTGCAATGAACACATCAGTGAATGCATCTGAGGTGGACAAGATCACCATAGCTTCTGGCTGCCTAAAAGTCTCTCTGTTTTGCGTCTTCAGGAGGACTTTTGGGTGAAGAGAAAATGTTGTTATCCTAATTTTACAGGGAACAAAAGAGACAATTTGAACATGTCTGCTCTGTCCTCCTGTCCGTGCACGCACAGACCCTGACCGTGAGTCAGTAATCCGGCACTGGCCAGTGCTGCAGGTGCTGTTGCACATCAGCCCCTTTTCTCCTCTCCAGATGGCTGGCACCGTGCACAGTGTTTCCAGTGCTGGGCTCTAAGAGAAGCCTATTACATGGTCACAAATCCCACATTAATTAAAACTCTAGGCAATTATTTCAGTAGGAACACCAGAATAATAATTAAAGAATCATAATGAAGAAACACACTGTGTTCCCCAGAACACAACTTTGTCACAGCCACCAGCTCCTCACCAAGGTGACGTAGTCTTGCTCTATCAGCTGTGGTTCTCCTGGGCTCACTGACCTCGGGGCAGGACACAGTTACTCACTGTCACGCTGCAGGCTTCTAACCCTCCCTTCTCTAGATGTTCAGCTGGTAAGAGTATGGGGCGATGCTCCAGTGCAGCTGAAATGGGGTGTCCCACAGATGGCCAGTAATACTCGGCAGACACTGACAGAGCTGGATTCAACCCAGAGCTCATACTCAGATATTTTTTATCCACGCTTTTAGGAAATCAGGTTTTCTGATTTCTCTACCCTCAGCAACCCAAAGGTTTCCTCCTTTCTGCCTCATCACAAGCCAGTTGCACTTAACGCTCTGGTTACTAAATCCTTCTGTTTTGCTTTGAAAGGATAAATACGATAATCAGAAACTGTTTAACTTCTGAGACTTTCTCCTTCTTAGGATATGACTAGAAAGCCAAACTGTTAAGTCAGGAAAAACAAGCAGGGTTTCACATTTTTAGAAGAGGTGTGTCTTAGTTCAGATTAATGTGGCATTCGGAAATTGTGCAAGTGCCAACTTGGGAGGAAAATACAGCATGTTATATAAAATAATAATGTTTATGTTAATTATTTTGGAATAAGATTATAACATCCGCTTCCTCAGCTACTTATTCTGCATTTACTATTTCAGCCTGGCATATTAAGTCTCCTCTCTTGCTTCCTGGCTAATGGTATGGTACAGTTATAATAGTTCAAACAGTCTTATTCATAAAGGTTTTTATGATTTGATTTGTGCATCAAGCTTCAATAAAATGCAAAAAAAACCCCCATGAAACACCACAAGAAGATTTAACATGAATATTTTAATATGACAGACTAGATTTCTCTTTGATTATATCACAGTAATCTACTCTGCTGAGGATATGGAAATTATGCTACTCCAAACTGCAAGGACTTTCAAGCCTGGAAGCTCAATGAAACATGCAGAATGACTGACTGCAGCTACCCAATGTGGGGGGCATGCACATCTGTACAACATCAAAAGAAGGGGAAAATAAGGCTGCACATTTCATCTTTATAAAACTTACAGCTAGAAGTGACCATTGGACTATTTGGTGAAACCATCCATAATTACCCTGACCGCTACCGTTGCACAGCCTGCTGCCCAAGTCCTTGCTGGAAACCGATTTAAGGCTGTATGAACACTAGTGACTCAGATGCGGCCATCTGATCTGAAGACTTTCAGACATGGGAAACCCACAGGTTCCTTTAGTAGCTAATCCACGGTTCATTAAAAATTAACGCCTGATTATGACTAAATTGAGTTTCCCCTCTGCTTCCATTTATCAATTCTTATTAATCTTTTCATGACTAAAAGGCCACTTATTTCTCCTCCACGACAATACCTCTTCACTTTAACTCAGTCACTTCCCAAGCAAAATCTCTGATGCTTCTCTCCAGCCCTTAAATGATTTTTCCACTACGTTCTCCAGCTTTTGAACTTCATTCTAGAAACACTGACATCAGGCACAGAAAACCAAAATCACACAGCAGCACGAAGCCCCAGTCCCTCTGGTAGGCACTCTCCCATATGTGCCACACTAGTCCCTCGTATCACAGCAGCCCACTGAGGGCTCCTGGTAAGATGTTTGATCTAAACATCTGAAACCTTTCAAAATCACTATTTTGTGAGGTGCAAATCATACCTGCGGAACTGCGTTTTTCTGACCAGCTGCTTAAGTTTGGGTCTGGTGGTACTGACAACCAGTTTGTTTGACCTCAGCTTACCAACAGATCCAGCTTATTCTGTGAAAACGCCCAGTCATTGTTTTTAATCACCTTATTATTTATTTACGTCATGCAGACGTTTTAGCAGGAACATTTATACTTGTATTTTCACATCACTGAGGTCCATTTGATTAGTATCACATCTGAGGCCAGTTGCTGTGGTACTTCATGAGCAACCTTAACCCACTGACAGGATCCCATTGTGATCAATTGGGGAAAAAAAAATCCACAATAAAATCAGATCATTTTTAATCCATTCACAAAAACTTTGAAAAACAAGACAAAAAACCATCAAGCTATTGACAGTGCTGATTTTTTAATAAACCCCACTTAGGAACAGAGGATGGATGCATAACAGCCATATTGTGCCTGTTGTTCTTCCCTGGTAACTCATTTTCATCATGCACTTTGGGACTTACTAGTAATTTCTTCGGGCTTTTTAACCCCCTCAATGCTTTAAAACACACAGGTGTGAAAATCTCTTGGATTTGCAGATTTCATACTGTCATTTCACTTGCATTTTGGGACACTTCAATGAAAACCAAGATGACTCAGCTGAAGGTGGCTGGAGTAACATTTCAAATGAGAAAATGCATCGAGAATTAGTTTGTTCAAACTCAGGAAAAAAATAAGAAGGGTTTGATTAAGTGAAAAATGGACATCTGCGACTTTGTTCCAATAGTGAAAATGATCATAAAAAGCATCCTGACATTGTTGCTTGACAACCACGGCCTGCAACGTTTACCTGGGACTTACGTTTACATAAATTATTAAGAATCAAGTAATGAGAATTACATCCTGTTCCAACCAGTGTGCAGCAAAGTCAGAACAAACAGGATAGTGGTTCAAGGACATATTGAAAAATTTTGACCAAATTGTATTTAAAAGCTGGTTTTAATTGTGTTTACTGTCTACGCTTAAAATGAAAATTGCAGTATGCTGAATATTTTTTTTTTTTTTAATTGTAATTATTCCTCGTTGATGCTGGATTTGCCAAAAGCTTATCAAATAAGAACAGGCTGGAAAGACGGGTAAAGAGTGCTCAGATAACATCTGGCTTCCCAGCAAGAGGGATGCCACATGGGTTACATCTCGTCTGCCCCCAAAACAAATTGCCTTCTCCAGTGCAGGAGGGGGGAAGGAAATTAAATTATCACAGTAGATAGGAAGGAAAAATAAGCCATTTCAAGATAAAGACATACCTGCCTTATTCAGGCTGGCTGACACTACGTAAGTTAAAGATTCAATACAGTAGCGGCCATACTGCCTCTGTGAGTCTTAACAGTCAAAGTCCATTGCAACAGTGTTAATCTTCTGGCACACTTGCAGGCATATTATTTATTATCATCCAGAAGAATAAGCTGACATCATTTTTTAACTAGAAACAAAAGTTTTAATTCTGTTAAAAAATGCTTAAGTAGAATATAAATGTTACGGGGAAATATGTTAATTCCATGACATATACTACCCAAATCCACACATATTCCCCATAATAACCAGCTCTTTTTTATGCTTCAAAGCAACCAAGAATTTTCCACAAATATAATTTTCCTTTGGAATTCCTCATATGCCACCTGTTCCTAAGAAAGCTCCCAGAAAGAATGAACCGCCCCGTAACTGAAGATGGGTTTGCATTTACATATTTACTCAGTCCACATCAAAGATAAGCCTGTTATGGAAACAAACTGAGACCAAGGGACTACGAGATGTAAATTACTTTTGGTTGCTCCTGACTTAGGCTTGTGAATTGAACAGCTGCATTTTTTTTTTTGCTCAAGCCCCTACAATTCCCTGTTAGTCTCAAAAGTACAGAATAAGCATGACATAGTGGGGGGAAAAATACAGTTTTGCTCATCATTTACGCTGCAAAACCATTATAAACAGCTTAAGCCACTACTTGAAAACCAGACATACTTTTTTTTTCCTCAAAGAGCCTGCTAGCCAAAAATCAATATGTTTACTCCTTTAGGAGAAGTCCAGTGTGGAATACAACTCCAGCAAGCTTCATCTAGGGCAAAGCCACAGTTTGCATTATACCCCTGAAGTCATCTTGACTTCTTTACCTCTACTCAGAGCACAAGGGAGGAGCCAGAGCAGCCCCTCCAGTGCCCCTCACACCCGGGAGCAGCGGGAGGTCGGCTGGCACAAGGACCAAGCAGCATCCCTCCGCTGGCTCACTCGGCCGGCAAAGCCAGCAGAGAGTGCCACACCACCGGGACATGGTCTCTCTGCCCACCACAAAGCACCTTCTGGGTGACGCTGGCATTTCCACAGCCCGTTCCTGCCACAGCACAGCTACTTTAAGGCTCCCACCTCCAGGAGGAAACTCAGCTGAGCTCTCCGCGTACCTTCAAGCCTTCCCTGAGCTAACTACACCAAGTCAAGACTCAACCACAAGCTAACACTTACTCAACCCAGCCCTGACAAAATCCCACTGGTACCAGCACGCAACGTGCTGCGGAGAAAACGCAGAAGCCCGGGGGACCCCGGGAACCCACCACCACCCCGGGAAACCCCTTCGGGGAAGGGGAGAACCACCCTACTGCCCCGACCCCCCGGCCCTTAACGGGACGGAACACTCGAGCCTTCCCGTGGGTTTTCTCCCCCGCGGGCAGCCCGACCTCCCCTTCCCCCGGGGGTGAAAGGACCGCGGGGATGATCGCACCGTACCTGTGGTTAAATTGTCATTGATTTTCAGGGGTACCCTTAAGATGTAGACCAGGAAGAGCATGATGAAGAACCAGAGCGTCCAGAGATAAGTCCAGGACCAGACGATGCAAGATTTCAGCTGTTCCAAAAAGCCCGTCCCAGCTTCAGCCATGTTTTTTGGGGAAAGAAAAAAAAAATTAAAAAAAAAAGAAAAAATCGACCCAACCGCTGCTCTCTGCTGCCACAACCTCTCAGCGTGTGTTTGTGGGATGATTCACGCCTCCCGAGGCGGCTCCCCCCTCCCGGAGCACCGCCCGCCCGCTAAAATGGACACCCCCGGCCTCCCCCCGCAGCTCCGGCTGGGCGGGTGGGTTTTTAGGCAAAGCCACGTCCCTTCGCAACTCTCTCCCTCCTCCTCCTGCCTTCCAGGGGCGGGCAGGCCAGAGCGGAGCGCAGAAAACTCGTCCCGAGGTCCCCAAGCCGGCGGCGCGGGGGACACGGACACGGACACGGACACGGACACGGACACACACGCCGCGGTGCTGCGGCCCCGGCCGGGCTGGGCCCCCCGCCCCGGCGGCTGCGTGATGACACGCGGGGAAACAGCGAGAGGCTGCGGGGAAGGGGGAATTGAAAGGAAAAGAAGAAGAAAAATTAAAGAAAAACACCGAGGCCGTGCAACTTTATTTTTTATTTCTTTTCTTTTTCTTTTTTCCCCCCACGTCTTTATTATTTTAAACAAAAATTTCAGGCGGTATTTTCACAATGCAACAGGACTTTAAGCCTAAAGAGACAGTTTACTTGCCTAAGCATCTTGCAAGGCTAATATAGCATAAAACTACAGTTTTGCTTGTCTGTATTTGTGTGTACACAGCCAGCAGTCCTGAACTGTAAAACTCCCCCCACCTTGGAAAATACTATATAGCACAAGAAGCAAGGGCGTATTATTAAAATAGTGTTGGTAACATGCAATCACCAAGTCACAAAATTGTACTGTTGTGAAATGTATTTTTCCTCTTCCATGACTCGATAAGGTGTTTAGTCTTGTCAACAGAAGGTGAAAAAAACAGAGGCCATTAAACAGAACTGATCCCTACTTTTATTTTGATGTCACACAGATGACAAACATTTAAGTAAGCATGCAGTGTACATTGCAATTTGTTTGGATCTTTCTCACGTGTTTCCATAATCAGGATCCAGTAGGATAATACTTTACAGCATTTTAAGGAACAGGTGGTATTTCTTAAGCAGTACCAAAAGAACAAAAAATCCTGGAGATTTGTTTTCCAACTGGTAGTAGCCACTGTGGCCTGGGACTCACTAGTCTGACAATGAAAAAGTCACCATGGAGAAAAACATAGTAGCTTTTCCAGAAAGTCTACAATATCTAAACACATTAAACCAAAATAAATCTGTAGTTACACAAATCGATACCGTCTCACATAGTAGCAAAAGCACCAAGATTCACAATTTTTTTCTTCCAGAATGTGCTATGGGACTTGAAGCTGGATGGAGAAACTTGAAGCTGTGTCTTGTGCAACCTAAGGACCGCAGTCCCTATATTGGAATATTGGTGCAAGAATGACAGAAGTTTTTTCCTGCTAATGTACCACAAAACTTCTAAAAATATAATATACAGATGGCCTTTAGCTACAAAAAGGTCATTTATAGTTTAAATACATACCAAAGAAAACCACATTTCAAATATTTTAGCTTCCCCTTCCAGTTACAAACATGGAAGTCACATCTGAAAAAGTCAACATTATTACATCTTGCACTTATTTATAAATCAAAATATTAATCTCACATACTCTTATGTATTAGTAAAAAAAAAAAAAGGAAATTTTGTCACTTTTATAATTTTTTCTCTACATATTTTAATTTTCAGAATATAATTGCTTATATTATAAAACTGTGATCATTTCAGGTATGAAAGACAATGGTGGTTTATGGGGCTTTTTAAAAATGTATTTTTATAAAATCTTTTCATTCTGTTACGGTGTCATTTATTGAGAGACTGGAGTGAACTGTGTTGATTTCTTCAGCTGTACTTTCTTTATATCCCCTGTATTACTAGAAGATCAAAATGCTGTGAACGGCACCTACTTAAAGCACATTATTAATGTTTTACCTTTCTTCCTCTAAGCACCGCTGTTTCTTCTTCCCTTGGAATTACAGCAGTTTTTCATATTTTGCCATAATTTGATGCATTTTACAGTCAGCATAAAGTATTTAAAAAACAAGTTGCCAAGGGAGTCCAGCTCTTCAGGCTCCCAGCAGCACATTCCAATGGATTTCTACTTGGTGCTACACACAAAAGGTGATGATGATGATGATGATGATGATAATGAAAGAAAAAACATGTGTCCAAACCAAAATGTTTGCATGAGGTGAAGAGCAGTTACCCCTTAGGACAACTTGACTCATGACTGGCTTGATGCACTCACACAACAAATTACATTTCTGTTGTCCCTATTAAATACTAAAGCTGACATTAAATACAAGTTCACGGTTCAGGCTCTGTTTAACACAAATTATCTCTCCTTCCAATTCTGCTAGGAAGGGGTGCCAAGTATTAACACAAAGCCTGAAAACATGCATTTCACAAGTCGAAAAAGCAAACTGTTCAGTACAGAGGCTTGTTTTTATTAAGTTTCATCTGGCTCCAGGCACTCATTTGCTAAATCAAGACATAACAGAACACAGCTGAAGTGGTCATTGGACAAAAATCATTTTGAAAAGAGACTTTTTACCTTTCTACTAAGGTTTTAAACTCTGTTCTTGTGCTCATTTAAGTGCTTTCTCACACGACCCCTCAGGTACCCCAGTTCCTACCTCCAAATAATACCTATAAATGTGAATGCTACTAATTTCTTTCCCATAAGCTGAGTTCAGGGTTCCTAGTTTCTCATACGACTGTTGATGACTTTGCTAAATGAAATCAGGAAGTAGAAGTGATGACAGTTACTAAACATGAGGTCTCTTTTCCAGAAGAGAGAAACATTCTTGAACTTGGGTCCTGGCATGTAAGAAGGAAAAGGTGGGACCACAATGCAGCAAAAAATTTAGTCTGAAAATTCTGCCCACCCAATCTTTTTATGGGTCGAGATCCAAAGTACTGAGGTTTTTAAAAGGTTTTAAAAAATATTTTTTTTATTTATTTATTTATAATAAACCTTAAAATATCTTCTATCTGAACATTTCAAGATCAATAAGTTTGTCTAGGCCCATAATGTACAATCCCCTTGGGGTCCAGCTATAATCCAAGATTGCAGCAGCTTTATTGGCAGCCAAGAGATGGGCAGGCACAATCGTCCAGGCATTCAGAAAGGGCACAAACAAGACCCACATGGGCTCCAGACATCTGCCAGTGCTGGGAAACGTGGTCAGCTTGGTTCAGAGGAGCCAGGCATCCCCCTGGCCTTCAGCTGATGCCTGGTTAGCAACTGAATCCAGCTAAGCAGTGTGATGCCCAACACCTTTTAAACTAGACAAATATTAACCAACAATATGGATACCTATGCATGCATGCATATATCTACACATGTATCAATACACACATAAATACATATGCTTATAGTGCACCTGTTAAACTTACTGGATACATATTAAACAATATCAGGGATGAACTGGAGATGGCAGTCTAAACTGAAGTCAGTGATGGCGAGAAACAACGTGCCAATGCGGGTGAAAGCACTGGAGGAGAGTTCATGGGATGCCATGTGCAGCGCTTTTCAGACATACCCAAATCTGAATAAAATGGCTTAAACACATATGAAAAATCTGTTTTCAGCTAAAGCACATGGTCCCTAGTCACAGTCCAGAGAACTGAAAATATGCTAATAAAGACTGAAATAAAAGGTCATGCTTAATTTACGATTTAATAAATTTTTATTGAAACAAAAATATTTCCAAAGTATGCAACTGCAGACTTCTGAACAGTGTGCCCAGGCTGAAGTTTCTGTTCCCCATCTTAAAAGTGAGATGTTATCGTATTACAAGAATATTCTTCTGCTTAAACGAAGACAGTAATACTTAAAAATATACCACTATTACTAATGAGGAAAAGTCAAATAAGCATTCACATGCCTCGGGCACTACTTGTCAAAAACCTTAAAAAAAATCTTCTTCCTTATTACTTCCAAAGCAGTAGGGAGGTGGGAACATGGGGATGAAGCTCTGCCTGTTTGATCGGTTCAGAAGTCAGCAGAGCTCAGTTTGAGGGAGCTGAATATTCAGATACCCAGATCTCTGCTTAAACCAAAGGAGGATGGAGAAAACGCCAATAAGTCAAACTCGCCCAAACGCACCGGGCTGTCCGTGACTCTGCCAGAAAACAAGGTGATGTAGAATGTGTCTGGGCAGCTGTAGGGGAGGAAGGAAAGACTGCCTGAAAGTAGCTTTAAGATCTTTACTGACAAGAAAATCAACCAACGAGCTTCCTTAATTGTAAGACAAGTTGCAAAGAACGAGTTAGAACTGGCTCAGTGAAGAATCAGACGTGAACGCAAAGACAGGGCACAGAAAGGTGTTACTGAATAGTTGGTGCCACTCAGAGCAGTGTTTCAGTATTTCCAGGGAGTGGTTGGAATAAACCTTAATCAGGAAAAAAATCAACCAAAAAATAAAACAAAACAAAACACAAAATAGCAAAACAAAACCCTAACAGCAAAATCAAACAAACAAAATCCAACCAAAACCCCCACAGCACCCCAGCAAAACAAAACAAAAACCACCCAAACCCAAACCTGCTTTCATCTTTTGCTTTTTTTTTGCATTACAAATGACTTTTCTCCCTAAAAATGAGATGGGAATTCATTCCACCTTGACCATCACCACACTTGAGCATCAGTGCAAGACAGAGTGGCCCATCCCAAACACACACATTTGCTAAAGCACTTTTTTTGTTTGGTTGGTTTGTTTTGCTTGTTTATTTAATCCAGGGAAAAAATGCCCAGTGGTCCTTACATATTTTTACAAAGTAGGTGGATGCACGCATTCACTGAGACATTTTATTAAGATCTTTTATAAAAATCAGGTGGTGGACCAAGACACGTCAGTGTTTGTACAAGATGGTATGTGCTTAGGATTCATGAAGGAATCAGGCGAGCTGTGAGCTTGGCCCCTGGTCAGAAAGAGCTCTCAGCAAGTCAGAGTCTGGCATCTGCATCCACACACGTTCTGTATGTCACGGGAGGCAAACAAGGCTGTGAGAAAATGGGGAGGCAGAGACAGATGGCAAAAAGCCCGGAGGGAACCCGTGCTGGTTTCTCTGTCCCCTGTTCAGGTCGAGGAGAAGGACAAGAGCTCAGCTCCCCACATCCATGCCTTGGACTGAAGCCAAGCAATAAATCTGCCTTTTTTTTTTTTTTAAAGGAGATGCATTTGTGGGTGCAGGAGGTGGAGAAGACACAGATGTTTTTCGCTGTTCCGTATCTTGTCCATTTTTTCTTAAGAAAAATGATGTTGAGAATGATATTTAATTTGCTGGACATTGATACTGTATTTAATAAACAAAGCTTTTTAAGAGAGGAAAAGGTCTCAATTTCTCTCCTCTGAAACCTACAATTAGCGGTGCATAGTTTATTTTTCCCCTATCATTTGTCAACACAGCGCCTTTACCAGCTACATATTGGTAGAAACATAGGAATCCACTGGCAATTATAGTTAATCTCCAGAAATTCAGATGGATGAAATCGAGCAGTCACAGTGCTGAGTCATGTACAGATAATTATTGCTGCTTGATGCTGGCAGCTATTGTGGAGGAGAACAGCTCTGGCTGGCGGCAGACGTGGATGGGGCAAGCAGCACATCCTCTGCCATGGAAGCAGGTCGCATCCAAATAGCACACCATTTCTTTATATCACAGCTAGATTTGGCTCAAAATCTTGTTAAACCTTCACAAAATCAAGTACCAAAATATCCTTTTGCCTTGCCTCATGCAATTCTTTCCTCCTTGGCCGGCTCATCTCACCCCTTCAGATCCATCCAGTGCATCACTAGTGAGAAAACCTCTCTCTGCAGAACATGGAGCCCCCATCTTCTTTTCCCCACCACAGGTGAAGGTCTCCATGAGCTCTTGTCTTTAAATTCAGACAACAGAACAATTATGTGTCTTACATGTTAGGTTCTTCATACCCTGCTTTCTTCCCTCCTTTGCTCTTCGGTCTGTTTCGCTTGATCTACATTCTTGCTGGTTCATGGCGTTCTCTTTTGTGTACCCAGCAGCTGTTCTTCACATCCAAATTAGTTTCTCGTGGCATCCTTTCATCCAGTCCATCCTGCCTCCTCTTTTAGTAATGATACAATCACTATCCCAAATTACATTTACCTCACTATATTTAGATTACAATATTGTGGAAAAAAGGATAAACATATTTTGATGATATGTAGTGAGGAAATGTACAAAATAATCTCTGCGTGAACAGAACGCTTTGTTGATAACCCTGGTGTAGTCTGTTAAGGAGAAAGAGAGTTCTGGAAAGGAAGAGACCTGATGGCCATTTCTTGAGTAAAAGCAGCCTGGCTGCAAAAGTGACATTTCAGAGTTAGCCTGGCCTAAGGCTTAAGATAATGCATTCTTCAAATGCTTATGAAGCAGCAGAATGACCTCACAGGCAGTGTTTCTCCCTTCTAAGGAGGCTGGGGAATGCAGCCCTTGCCTATAAACCACTTCTTGTTTGTTTAGCTAGAGCTGACAGACCCTGCAGCCTGTCTCAGGCCCTGTGTGGGAAGGTGATGGGTGCAGGAAAGAAGCAATGAAGCTGATACAGACACCTGAGTTGCCCAACATCCAAAATCAAAATTCCATATTAAGTGTTGGTGTCAACTTCATACCTCACGTTGAAGTGGGATGCTCATATTTCTTACCTGAATCATGTTTCAAGACGAAATTTCATTGATTTTACAGTAGGCCTTCCTTCCCCTCTTAATCTGAATAGTTTGCATCTCTTTTCTTCCACATTATTCAAATAGATTGTGTGCTTTTTAGCCAAACTCAGATCTAGGTGAATTCTACATTATAGACATGCTTTTATAGAACATTTTTGTATTTCAGCCTCCTTCTGATTGTGAAGAGCACAGAAGAGTAAAGTCCCACCTGGTCTGGAAAGATTCTCTTCTCATGCCTGCAAGTGTTGGTAAGTCCAAACCAAAATGAGTTTCCTTATCATAAATTACTGCTAGTTTATATATTATTTATTATCTTTTATCATACAGCTCTGAATTTACTGCACAGCCAAGTGTACTTGGACAGTTATACACGTAGGGGTGAGGTGGGTGCCGGCAGCCCCAGGAAACACTGTATTTCTCACATACCCCACCAGCTTGTTAAGGACAAGGTTTGTTTGTACTGAAGTGCCAGTTGATACTTGCAGGCCCATTATTCAGCACATATCCCTGGTCCCCTTTAGTACCTGTTATTGAAATCCTGCTATGGATACAGTATTGTTCATTCCCTGATGGCTTCTTTCATGATGCTTGCCATTATAGCACCAAGTACTTCACAGACTCCATATGGACTATTTCCGTAATCTCTTTTGCAAACAGAAAGCTGTGATAGAGAAGGAATAACACTAAATATAGTCACTATATATAATATAGTCAGAACCAGAGGGAATGGCAGCAGAACCCAAGGGAATGTCAGGAAGATGTGCCAGGGAGGTTTAGGCTGGACATTAGGAAAAGATTCTTCACGCAGAGGGTGGTGGAGCACTGGAACAGGCTCCCCAGGGAGGTGTCACAGCCCCAAGCCTGACAGTGTTCAAGAAGAGACTGGACAATGCCCTCAGACACATGGTTTGAACTGTGGGGTTGTCATATACAGAGACAGGAGTTGGACTCGATGATGTTTGTGGGTCCGCTCGAGCTCTGGACATTCTATGATTCTATAATACAGGATCGTGGGCATTGCAGAACACTCATGACATCATACTTGTTGAACTCCAGCCTGACATCAGTTTGAAACAGCAAGTACTTCCGCAAATCTGAGCTTCTCTGGGCTTGCACGCCCCAAGGTGAGAAACATGAGCAGACCCATAGCAAAGGAGGATTGTAAGGAGCATTATATGGAAACAAAATTCTCCTAAATCCCAAGAGCGACTGCTGCGTGGGGAGCAGGGTGGTGGCTCCGCAGCTGTAGGGTGAGCAGAGTGCTGCAGCGGCCGGGAGAAGGCACCAAGGTCAGGGCGGCAGGCTCAGCCCTGGCACTGAAATGCTCTGCAATGGCTCTGAAGACACAAATGGAGCCACAGCAGTTCTTATACCAGCGTTTTACACAGACACAGACTGGTGAGAGTATTTCTCAGTATTTGTGGGAAGCTCGTTCTCTTGGACTCGTTCTCCCCGTGAGTTCTCCCACCGCAGGTGGGAAAGGGTCACAGAGGTGAGCAGGCCAGTATCAGGGGTGTCTTGTGCACTTGGTGGGAGCGATGCACACGGGTAGTAGTTATCCAAGTGGCTTTCAATTCCTTCCCTTAACATACCCTGCCCTTTCCACACCTTGTCCCTTAGAAACAGGACTAGTTTTAATTCCTGCTTCTGCTATTTCACCTTTTTTTGGAGAGGAAGAGAAGACTTTCTTCTGCTTCTCCCTTTGCTTTTACTAGAGATACTTGTACATTTTCTTGCCCCTCTCCTACCAGAAAACCAGCTGCCAGGCCTTTTTCATCTCGATACACAGACTGTTCCCGAAGTCCCTAGTTTTTCTATTTTGCACTTTTATCTTCTGTGCAGAGATTTTAAATCCTTAGGAACCCCCCTCCTCCAGGCTATCCCAAGTTTGCTCTGGCTAATGGACCTTCCCCTCTGCTGCTCCAACAGGAGTTCTTCTGTTCCACCTCAGTTCCAGACAAAAGCCCATCTGATGAATCCCCTTTTACATTTGACTCCAGTGTTGGTGCACTCCACTTTCTGTTAGACATAATCAGCGCAGCTCATGAGGCCAGTTTGTCTTCCCCCTGCTAACAGAATCAGTTGCTCTGCACAGCAGCAGGGAAGAGAGACGAGATGAAAACCCTGTTGAGTACATGCAGGGAGTTTCACTCACACACTGCTGTTCTTTCCCCTCAGCATTTCCTAACCTTGCTGGCAGGCACAAATAGCCACATGGAAGGATTTTTGCCTTACAATTTCATCAGTAGACTACAAGGGTGTAGGAATGGTTGCTGCTCCCATGTTTTCATCTTCTGTGGTGATCTCCACCACCAAAGACAACCACATGATTGTAGTAAACCCATCATCTGCGGTGAAAAATCCACTGTTACTTTGTTGGGAAATTTGATTTTTCCTAGACCAACAATCCTTGATCATGGATTGCCAAGCTGCATCTGCCACTGCCCTGTTTCTCAACCTTGTCATCATCTGTGTTTGACACCAGGCACTGGGTTAACAAACTGTGTCAGCAGCTACAATTCAGGTAGCAACTTTACTATGTCTGAAAGGATCTAATCAGGAGGGAGAAGTATCAGGTAGTTGCATTTATTCTTTGGGAAATTACGTGCTGGCACTTTCTGCGTTCTTCGCTTACATTCAGGTAGAGTAACTCTGGTCACACCAACTTCTGGCAGGACTGCAAGTATCCAGCTGAAATAGCTAAGGAGAGGTAGACAAGTTCTTAAATGGAAGATGACGGCTCACTAAGCTTAGTAACGAACTGGACAGGACACCTACTCGTTACTGACTTGAACAGATTCTTGTGCACCCAGAGAATCGGTTACGTAGCAACTTCTGTCTTTGCCTTGCAGCAAAGGAACAGGAGCAGCACTTCAATTCTTCATGAGCATATGGCTTTTACTTTCTGAGCAGCATCTCTCAGGTCTAGTTGTCTGCAATTGAGCTGGCTCCTGGCATCTGTGACAGCTAAAGGGCTTTATGTACTCAGTACACGCCTACAGGAACTTTAAATGGGCTCCTGAATGACACAGGCTTTTCTGATACTCTGTGAGAAGTTCTGGCTCGCTTGGTGGAGGATACTACCTGTCGCTATCCTTACACACAGAACTGCTGGGACATATGGAAAACGCTTGCATGGATGTTATACCAGCTATACTAGAGAAAGAGAGGTGAGATGCACTTCAGTGCGTCTGAAAACAGAGCAAGTTATCATCCTGGACCCCTAGCTTAGGCTGCTTTGTCAACTCTGACTGAGCATTGATGCTTTTTCTTTTCCTCCACATAAAAAAAAAGGTAGGAAAAAAAGTATATTATGTAATGCCTAGCTCTGAAGGGGGTGGCACATTGCAGCTCCTCTGTTTTGACCAATACCAACGCCTACAAGATACTGCTAAACAAAGTACCTGCTGTTGGCACAAATATCCCAGATAACAAGGTTGCAGTTCGTCACCCTGGACAAGTTCACAGCAGCCTGTGACTCTTCTTTCCAGGATGCTCTTAGATCAGAATCCATTTGCTTGGCTGGTTCACAGCATTATGATACAGAACTGTCTCATTTTTGTACACTCCCACTGCCTGCTTTGTCAGTAGAGAAGCATAATATCAGGCACACATACCTAGAAATAGCTGGTTGTGTTGTTTTCGGTTTTTTGTTTAGTTTTTGTGCTTTTTTCCCCCATCCTTAATTTAGCATGGGCTTTAAAATTATAACAGAAGTCTTCTAATTGCTGATGAAGTCAACGCTAGAGAATATGATAGCATTCAGGGCCAGATTCTAGCAAAAGCAAATCCAAATACTATGTTAACATCATGAGAGCCTACAATATCATGAGGACCAAAATGAACAATATGCAGAAAAAAACAAGCTTCTCAAAATGAACAGGAAAAAAGGTAGGATGTAGAGAAGTGACTTAAAGTATTGGATCTCATGTAGAAATTAGAGTTGCTGGATTCCATCTTCAGCCTAAAAGCTACAGAGTCTGGAGATGCTCTTCAAATACATAAAACCTGTTGCAGTGTGAAAATGTGAACAAGCTGTTCTGTATGCCTGCAGCTAAAAGAGGTTAAGAAGCAGCAATGAAAATTTAACATCGCCTAATGTCTACCATAATACTAATACTACCAAAGCCCTATAAGAACTTGGAGAGAAAGGACAATCTTTATCATTATTCAGAGCAGACAAGTCTCTGTTCTGCCACATATGGTTGAGATGCAGCTGATCCTGCCACACCGTGGAATAAAAAGATGAGCTTTTGCTTTCCATTCAAGGATTTCAAGATTTCTGACACCACTATTGTTCATAAATCTTCCACTTGAATATCTGAACTTTGAAGTCTTTAACCACAACCATTTTTTTTGTCCAGTCATATTGTCATATTTTTGCTACCTCATGTTCCTATTTTTACAATGAAGTGAAAGACTTGCAAAGCTCATGACTTTTAAAGCATCTGAAAGCTGGCTTAACGCTGCAGCACCATGTAAAAGGAAAGAAAGGAGCAGATTTTTCTTCCTGCTATTTAGTTTAAAACTGCTAATGGCTCTTGAAAACTCCGATTTCTATTCCAGTTGCTTGTGCAGCTAAAAGCAAAGTTGAAAATGTTCTGTGGGGGTTAGGCCAGGGTTTGCTGGGCAGCACAACTGCAGCAGCACCTGGACTGTGCTGTGCCAGGGGCAAGGCCGGGCTCAGGCACAGCCCATGTGCCCAGGCAGGCGGCAGCAGAGGCCAGAGCCCACAGGCAGGGGGACCGAAGGCTTCTGCTTGTGAGTGCTCTACCCGGAAAGTCAAAATAGATCAGAGCCTTGTAGCTCTTATCTTACTGACGGATGTTGTAACTGGAGGTACCGCCTTACTTGGGAAAAGGCAGCATGATGGCATCCCAAATCACAGGACTAATATTTGGGCCTCCTGCTGGCATTTTCACCACACAGCAAGAATTTGAACACTTCTTCCTTTGGGCACCTAACTTTTGGTACCCAGCTTCTGCAGCAGATGCCCTGTCTGAGACAACACTCTCCACCATCCCCTACCCAAGACAGCCAGCACCCTGGGCTGGGAGGCAGCTCAAGCAGGTAGAAGGGAAACATTTTAAATCCACTACAGCCCAAGATAATGAAAGACAAGTATTTTTTCTGCACTTGAGAGCTTGTGGCTGTGATTTTTTTCAGTTAGGTTCATAAACACTTCATTTGCTAAAAAGGACACAGCCTAGCTTTCCTTTGCACACTTATTTGCTTCATGGATATCAAGTCCCTTCTTTACCCCATGGGACCAAAAACTCTCTTCTCCATGCCTCAGGGGAGCAGCAAAGGTTCCAGATGTACCACCAGAGGTGACTTTTGCCTTGGCAGGCCGTTGCACTGTAACTGGCAACCCCTCTGAGCACACCTGTTAAGAAGGGGATCATGAGCATGCTTTTCTGAACCCCTCTTCACAACATTACTTGTCTTGCATTCATAGCGGTCGTGCTAAAGCTGTAGCTCAGCCTGTGTTATCATTCCTAAGTAATTTCTGAAATAATCTTGACGGGTAACTCAAACTTTGAGGTGCACACTGGGAAACTACTTAAAGTAAGTACTCTCAATTCTTTCACTGATGCCTACAGTAGCTGCACTCGGTATACACTCAATATTGAAAGATATTAAGCATATTTAAATACAGAACAGAAATGAGTATTTACTACAAGTCATTGTTAGCATGTGGTGGTGTGCTCCCAAACCCACCAATCAGGTACTACTTTAGCAGCCACATTTACAACCCCATAAGCTGGAAGTTCTTTCAGATCTGAAGTTATTTCAAACTACAGCTAGTCAGGCAAAAGTCCCTACACGCTCAAAAGGAAAAAAACCTAACCTATTCCCCTGTACAACTTCATTGATTTGCAAGGGAAGATGCACAGAGAAATCTAAATGTGTTTACTGAATATATCCTTTAAGGCAACTACTACTGCTCTTATCCTCTCCTGTGCTGAGCAATACCAGTTACAGGTAACCCAATCACAGAAGCAAAGGAAAATATTGCCTACAAAGTATTCACTTTCACAAAAGGAATAAAGTACATGTTCACAGTTCTTTTCCTTTAGCTGTGGAAAAAAAGATTACTTTTTCTTGTTGTTTAAATCTGATCCAAATTTTCTCCTTTCCATCAAAAGAAACAGTTCAGATGTATTACACAGTTGACACGATCACACAAAAATTGACACTTCAAGTTTATCAACAAACTAAGTTTAATCTAAACCTAGTTTACAGTTGCATCAGAGGAAGAACAGTTTCGGTCTTTCCCATAAACAAATGCAGCAGAAGCTACATCTGTGTCGGCAAGTAATTCAGTATGATAGGAGTGCATCTATAGAATCAAACAGCTGATGTTTGACCTCTACACCTCCAGTATATACAGTCTGGAGGTAGCAAGGCCATGCCCAATCTGATCCCCCAGACATGCTCAACACATGGGTGTTTCAAGCTGCCTGAAGGAAACCGCTGCTACAGACCCAGGTCACCATTAGGAGTGGGCAGGCACCTGGTGCACACCCAGAACCCAGTCCCCAGTTCTCCAGAACTGAATTCAGGAGCACAAATCTGCTTTTGTCAGCCAAACTGGGATGTGGCAAGTGGGGATGAGAAGCATTTACTCCCAAACTGCACAAAACTACATCACTGGTGTAGATGCGGCTGGAGTCATCCCCTAAAGAGAACACATCTAGAAGGATGTTCAGTCTCACACAACACTTTTAACCCTGGGCTGAGTGTCCATTCAGCAGTGAAGGATGCTGCAGTGCTCCCAGCGGGACCAGCCGGCAGAACTGCTTTCAATGTGTAAAGCATAAGAAGCAGCAGTGATGTAACCAAAATTACAATGATTTTAAAGTTTAATTCTACCTGCAGTATTCAATTAAGACAGACATACAAAAAAGAGGCAGCTAAGGAGAACCTGAAATCAGAGCTGTCACTCCTGTTGCAGATGTTCAGGAAGAATAATCGCTTACTTGCATAAGTTAAAAATTCCTTCATATAAAGGGGCACTAAGCTGCATAAGATGTAATACACTTCATAAACACAACCATTTTACAAGTCCATATTACAAGCCATAATGTCTAATACATCAACATTTCACAATACAAAGCTTGTCTTTATATTTAAAAATAGAGTATAAACAAATAGTAATTCACATTAAGACAATTGCCACAGCAGAATTTCTCAGAGAAAGTGCTTTACCTACACAAAATACCCTAAAGCCTACCAAGCAAGTTCTAAAGTTCTCCAACTTAAAAGGGGTAGAAACAAAAAAGTGCAAGTGACATCCAAAATTCTGAGAGAAATCAAGAACTCCAGGTGTGCCATGTGCCGCAGCTGAAACTCAGGTCAGCTTCATCTGGGGAGCTGTTACCCCTAAATAGGATACAGCATACTAGTTCGAAAAAGTAACAGAATAGCTGATTTACTTATAAATTGCTTTATTGAAGCTATAACTTAATTCGATGTTCAAGGTGTAAAGTTATCCCACAGAATGAAAATTAACACAACAGGAAAAAATAAAAGTAATACAAATCTCGTTATGTTCACCTACTGGTAGAACTGAACCTGTAGGATGCTATTCTTTGAAGATAAGGAATTAAGACTATCACAGGACTGAATAAGCAGAAACACAGTAATAGAGTACTTCACAGTAAAATACCTCTTTATTATGAATATATTTAAAACTAGCTTTTTATTTCAGGTAAGAAAAATAGCATTCTGACTTTTAGCCAGTGCTGATTCCGGTCATACACGATATTCTAACAGCTAGAAAAGCTATTTGCACTGTTGTTGCCCATTAACAGTTCTCCTAACTGTCCATTCACTGTCTTTTATTTTTAGCTTGTTCTTAAATATGTTGAAAGAAATTTTTCAAACAAGGTTTGTATTTAGATCTTAGTTAAGACTGACATGGTCTCAGCATCTGTTATTAGCTCACATCCAGCTATTATATAAGCCTTCTTTTAAAGAACAATGTGGTTCAATAGCTGATCTACAAAGATGAAGAGGGAACTCTCCCGGAAGACTGCGGTAGATCAAATCCTACTCTTCTACTATACAGTTTAGTACTGTAAAGTAGCAGCAATTTAAGAAATACAGTTAATTCTATACCCCTTTCTAAGAGCACTGAAGCACAGAACGCAGGGGTACTGCTATTACAACTCAAGTAGTAAACTGCTTTATCTGTACATTTTTATACTCCGTACAAGCCTAAGCTCTTTCTCTTGCTATGCTGTAACTTAACAGTTCAAAGTAATTAATTGGATCAGGCTGTAAACAAAGATATAAAGCCTTTGTGTTAGCTTTACTGGTTTACTTTTCCATCATGAGCACATTATTAGGCAGTATATTTTAAAACAGGTTTTCATCTGATTCAAAATGACATCAATGCATTTCACAGAAATGTTATACAGCATTTGTAATGAAGTTTGTGTTTTTAGATACCTGGTGTCTATTTTCAGTACAAGATACATCAGATAGGGCAAGTATTCTCCAGACAAATGTGCTATTTTTGGTCTTGTCATTTCTTCCATCCTCTGTAGCCAAAACGAAGCTGAAAGATACCTGTTTTAAGTAGACTTCCATATGTAGCTGTTTCTTAAATGCAGATGGAAACAATGGATGATTATATTACAACAATCTGCAAATATACTGAGAATAGCCAGCAGGCCACCAGTTTGTGGCTGTTTTAAGCAGTATTTTAAAAATATAGAGAAACATTGAAACCAGGCTATATCAGAAAGCAATCTGATACTCAAATAAATAGAAAATTTGCATTTTAATGTCACATTGAATTTTAGTACATTTCAATCCAAGAAAAAAAATAAACTGACAGACATAGTAATGAGTACAGGATTATATATATTACAATATGCCTTGTTATAATACATTTGAAGCTTGATGATAAAAAAACCAAAAAACCTCAAGGGCAAATTGAGTTTGAGCTCATTTCAGTAATTTTCAGGAACAAAGCATTAAATGCATTTCTGAATAAGTACTTTTATTTAATTTCAAAATGTTAAAACAGGGTTAGACCTTGGCCTCTTCTTTTTTAAAAAATTAGTTACCATGGAGCTAGCTAATAAGTGTTCTTAAAGGTTTAAATGATATAGAAAATGCTTTTCCCAGCTTTACACACAATGAAAGGATAGATGATTTCAAAAGAGCACCTATGGCTAACTCCATGTTGACCTTGACCTAGAAATGCACATTACTGATCTCTACAAAGAATCCAGCAAATTTTGGAAGTTGTCCATTTCACATGAAAGCAAGAGAAAGGGTCATCATATGCAAAAATATTTTTCAAACTGTTCTTGACGTGTAATTGAAAACTAAAGGCATGGTCTCTTCATTATAAAAAAATAAAGGTACAACAGAAATTCTAAAGGAAGATAATCAGCTATACTGAAGTTGCAACCCTCTGAAAAGGAAGAAGAAGGAAAAAAGTCATTTAGCTAAGCTTTGTGCTCTAACCAAACTACTTACAGTGATTTCAATGGCAAAAGCCCATGCTGACTGGGTGATTTGACAGTTCCAAATACTTTTTGTAATAATTTTTATTTGTATACACGGACACTAAAATGATCCAGTCATGCAATGTTCACTTTAAGCATTCTGCATCTCTTTTCCAATCTTATAGCTAAGGATCTTGTTCCAGTCAATCTTGGTGCGGGTAACTGGCAACTGTCGACGCAAGGCTTTGAAAGTAGTGTCCGACATAGTCTGATAATTCTCACTGATAGCAGTCTGTTAAACAAAGTCATACAAAACAAACACATATGAAGAACAGAACTAGAATGTCATCCAAGAAGTTCAACGACTGAGTAGTCTGTTACCCCTTAAACAGGCTAAATTAAACCACACTAAATTAAAATAATATTTTATGAAGGAAAGCTGATAGGTCTTGATTGAAACTACATGAAGAAAATTAGTGAGACAGATGCAATAAATCTGGCTGTAGCCGAGGTGTTTCAGCAAACCACAGCGTGGTTCAGCAGCAGCATGGATAAGATGCTGATCAGAGTTAGCTTATACATCATATATCATTAATTTCAGACACCAAAGTCTTCCACAACATTATATAAACTCAAATATAATGCATATAACATATACATAGTAAATTTTTATTAAAGATCATTTTTCAAAAAACAGAACACAGTGTCTGAAATTTACCTGAAGTTCAAGACATAAATGAACATGAATCTACTTCTACAGAGGATATAAAACAGTTATCCTTTCCTAACTTTAAATGACTAATTGAAACAGATAATGCTTGTAGTCATATTCAGCAAAGCTGTCTAACAGAGTAGCTTCTGAACAGAATCTGTACAAAAAGTCCACTTAGGGAATGCACTAATACTGAAAGAGATCAGAATTGATGATATTTGATCACTAGAGACTTTTCTGCTCTCAAAAAATGACTTGTAATAGAATGTTAAATAGGTGAGTGCAATCACCAGAAGGTAAGGAAAAGAAGGATACATTTAATAGGTTAATAGCAGCACATAATGTATTTATATTTATATGGAAGTGCATTATCTTAATATCACAAGCTCACTAATTATAGAATACTAGCTTTGGTTAAGAATATGTTAATGTTACACATGTAGGATATAGTGCTTGTTTCCAACATACCTGATATTCATTTTCTGCAGCCTCTACAATTTTTACAAATTCCTTCGCTGTCTGGGCTTCATTCTAGGGAAAGAGAATTTGAATTAGGTCTGACTGACACAGAGTATGATTCTAAGACCAGTTGGGCTATGTTTTTTCCTATAATTACAGGAGACGTCAGGTAGACTCCACGAGAACACATGACCCTTTTGCAGCTAAACCAAACCTGAACAAAACATACATTCAAAAGGCATATGACACTTTATTATTATATTAAAATGAAAAACAGTCCAGCTGCAACAAGCATAAAGATTACCATGGAGCTCATTAAAATATTCTGATTTAAAATTCTATGGTATGATAAAAATACATATGGAACAGAACAGCATTTGGAAATATGACAATGCACACACACAAGTCTCTAAAACCATGTGGAATACAGATGTTATCAACATTAAATTTCCAGTACAAATTCAGGAAAACTTAAAGAACAGCAGCTAACCGAGAAGCATGCAAAATACAACCAAAACACCAAAACAAATTTGTTCACCTCTAAACATTCTGAATCTGAAGACTAAGTTGAGCCAAACACTAGACTTTACATATCTGATCGTCTAAAAACATCCCCAAATACATCTTGCAAAAATGAAGGTGCAATGTACCACAATGCCCAAATTTCCTCATGACTGATGAACAGTTTCTTGGCTATGGGCCTCAACCTTAAATATGTGTGTGTTTTAAAAATAAAAAATGACCTGTCAGTCAATCTGGAAACAAGTTAGCTGAAGTGCTTCCAAGAAGTCTCAAGAAGGAAGTGAGGGCTCATGAATTTTGAAACTCCCAACGTGGTGCTAGAGACATTCCTAAGGGTGCTTTTGCTGAAGCTGTTGAAAGATAAGAGTGTTCTTGCCCCACATGATCCCTCAGAGACTGGGAGAAAGCTACTGCAGCTTCAACTACAACTGGTCCAAAGTTTCCGTGAAGCTACAGCGACCAGCTGTGGAAGATGAGAGATGAAGGAGGAGGCAGAGACCAAGTAGAACAAATGAAAAGGTTCTGACTTTTCAGTGAACTGAAGCAATGATTTCAAGGGCTCTGCTAGTGAAAGAAAGAATTCAGAGGTGCGAGGTCTTATTTGTCTCAGAGAGAAATTAGGGATAGGAATGTAACATTCAGCAAAATTATTCATAGCTCTGGCAACAAGAGGACTCTTCAGTCATTTATTTCAGTTATGCTCATGGATAGTATAAAATTATTTCTCTGCCAAACAACGAAGAGGGATCATTGTGGCTCCTTTTACTCTACCTACTGTTCCTTCTGCATGAACTAAGAACCTGTACAGCCTCTGCCCTCTATGAAGCTCAAAACCAAGGCTAAAAATTGGTAACCAGCAACATACTTGCTTTTTACTAGTAGGAAAGTAATGTAAAAGATCTTTTTCTACTCATTAGTCTTCTGCTGCTTTACCAAATCGCAGAACAGCATTAAGTTTTTTCCCCAATAGAAAGTGAAGCAAAAGCTACTGAAAGGAGCATTTCTTCCACATAATCTTCCCTGAAGCAACTCTTAGTTGAGTGAAAGACTAAACAGATCCCTTTGCTTAGGGGGTCAAAAGTAATTTTATATCTACAGCTCCAGAAGCCTTATCAGTTGGCAACACTCCCTCCCCCATTCTTTATGGTGCTACTGTAACTCCAAAGCCAACAAGTATTGCTCTATATGAACACACAATGTTCTTCATTGATGAACTGAGCTTCTGCACCAAATTGGTCACTTCTAGTCATTATCATTAAAATACTTCTATTGTTCACTTTTACAATTTCCCTTTGCTAGTTTAACCATGCTGACTTAAGTTTTATTAAAGAATGCTCCAACAGAACATCTTACTGTTTAGGCAAGAGAAGCATTATTTCGAAAGTAGTAGTTGTTAATGTTTCAACATTACCAAATCTTACATCTGAAACTATTTCCAAACAATTTTTATTTCTACTACCTCCTCCTTATTACTATAATGATCAATTTGGAAAGAAATAGAAAAAAAAATTATGCTTTATGTTTAGTGCCTTATGCTTCACAAGCTGAAGCATCTCTGAAAGGGCTTTTTGTAGAGAAAAGCAAGAGACTGACAGCACCAGTTACAGACAGAGAGGAAGTGAAGACAGAATTCTCACTACTGCTTCTCAACTGGTAGCACTTGTTTACTATTTTTAGCATACTGGTCTTCTAGTGAGCAAAGGAGGCAACCTCCTAGAGCTTGTATTTCTTAAGTGGGTTATTATGATTCAAACCTCCTTCCTATTAAAAAATTAATTGTCTAGGTCACTCTGCAGACCAAAGTTTAAATAGAACAGAAGGGTAGAAAGACTGACAGCAATCTAATTAAAGCTTCACATTCAAAGTTAACTTAGCTTATACGTGCCACCTGGAAACACCCATTTTTTTTCTTTAAAGTCAGTAACTACATGATAGGTAGAAGTAAATAAATGTTACATAAAAAAACATACGTTAGAACATTAATTCCCATTCAGGCAGAAGAGCAAACTAGCCTCCAAGCTTCTGAGTTTTTTTTTAAGTTTGCTTCTCTTTTTAGATTAAAAAGTTACTTCAATATACACACTAAGGTCTTTAAAGTTCACTTACAGACACTGTTAGAGAATCTTGTATGTCTTTATGGCTCACCAGCTGAACATTACCATCTTCATAATAGTGAACCTACAAAAAATTAAACAAAGAATATCATATTAAATGTTACAGACCAACAACATACAGGAAAATCAAAGTATTGTAGTATTTATCATAATAACAAACCTTTATAAATCAAACAAGAATACACATAAAATGTTACAGAAGAACAAAAAAAATAGAAAATCCGAAATGTTGAAGAATTTAAATAATTTTGAGGGGCAATAGTAAAGAAGCTGCTCTGGAGACATTTTTGTGTTGATGTGCCTTAAACAGTATTTCATGCAAAGAAGTTTAGGTTTTGATTGACATCATGAAGATGACGAGGACATACTATGTATGTGACCTTACTAGAAACTCTTGAAATGGTGAACATACATTTAAAACGAGAATAGTTTTGGCAAGGCTTCAGGATACTGGGAGCTTGCCTTTCTGCTTTACCCAAGCTGCTTTCTAGGGCGAGTGCACCATTAAGCTTCCCTTCCTCGATCTGCCTAGTTTTGGTATTTTCTGCTATTAGATATGGCTCATAACAAAAGCTGGTATTTATCTAGACAAAGGAGCTATTTGGGATAAAGTTTGCCAAGGTGAGATAGCAAAGCAGAATTAAATATAGTTACTCTTAAAATGTTGTATCTATAGAACAGCTTCCTTGGTTATTTTGCAGGAGGAAGAGACCAGTAAAACTCTACCGAAGCCAACCTCAGTAGTTACAAATTAAGTTGAGATGGATCTGAAGACATTTATGTCCTAATGCAACTGTTGGAAAACTTAAAAAATAGGAAGCATATATAAACTTACATGTACTCATTCATAATAACTGATACAGAAGAGTTAGGCAGCTCATTGACATTCAAACAGGTATCTAAAGACCTTTTACAATTTTGATAAACAGTAAATGTAGCTGATGTTACAATGAATTGAAGCATTTGTGTTTCACCTTATAAAGCAAGACAGCATTTTAATTTGGAGATTAAGGCACAATACTACAATTTCACACACATTATGATCATGAGGTGTGCAAGAGACCTTCAGTTTTATAAGCAATAGAGAGAAAGTGTCACAGAGTAAGACAGCTATACCTAAGCAAAGGAATAGTTTCCTATATAAGAAAAACATTATTTCCTATGGTTCAGGTAGATTATTTTCCTTATTGTCAAATACTCGTTTTTCAACAAAAAGTATCATCCTAACTGTAAAATAAGCTGCTTTTCAAATCAGACGTTGCTGGGTGAGACTTCTGTCAGCCGTTTTCAATCCAGTTCCTGAAAGATGAGAAGTGCTGACTCTGTGCAAAATTCTGAGCTCTCCCAACAAAACAGCAGAACCCAGAGAAGTATAAATCTCCCCCCTTCTCCATCACAATCCACTGCCCAAACCTCCCAAGCTCCGAAGTCAATGTCAGCACAAACATCTGTTGCACTGAGTCACATTCTTGGCAAACACTCAGGCCTAAAAACTTAACGGGAATGAAGAGTCAAATCTAATTCTGTGATGTGTTATATCTGATACAAAATAGGATAAGTAACTGTTCTGTACTATACCTCACTGCTGACATCCTTCTAGAATGCTAGGGCTGGGTTCAGAAGACTACAAGAAGGATGATGTTTATGAACAGAACCTCTTGGAAAGGTTAACTAAGGAGGGATGAGAGTAACAAATTATCTAAGAGATAAAATTAGTAACCAGTACCCTTATCAGTTGTCCATACACAGTTGGAAAATGTCAAACATCACAGAGACTTAGTTGTAGTAAAAGTCTGCTGTTGCAGTTTCCCCTTTTCATATAATTAAAAGAAAATTAAACAATGGAAGATATTAAGACAGTTAAGAAACTCCTATATTAGAATTTATTAATAGAATTTTTAAAAAAGGAAGAAATCGTGCAAGTTAACTTAAAAATACTGAAAACACCTGAAGACAGCAGGTGATGCTGGAATTCTCTCCAGCATATTCATAAAAGGTCTTATCAGATACAGGGCAATGGCCATATCGCTGTCATAAGGATTCTGCAAATAACACTGAAATTTCAGCACTCTGAAATTTCACTAATGTTGTAATGAGTTCATATCCTAGAAAATGATTTTGCTCCTTAAAAAAAAAAATAAAGTAGCTATTTTTGTTTTTTGGAGGAGCGTAGGGGAAACACTCCCACCTACGTTGTTTCAAATCTTTTAGAAATTGTGTACAATTTCTTCAGAGTTCAAAATTCCTTGGTGAAACAAGTAGTTCATATCCAAGCAAAAAAAAGGGAAACTTCTCATCACTCCCCAAAACACAGAATTTAATTAATGTAAATAATGTCTTGATTATTTATGCAAAATAGTAATAAATACAAAATCAGCCAGTGCCCAACTTGAGATGCCAATTAAAACCTCACTAAATTCCCTTTCAGACTATTTTCTAGGCTACTGAGCTAACCTTTCCCAGAATTAGGTAGACATCTGCCTCCTTGTTTTGGACAATCTCTTAAGATATTTAACAAAAAGTGCATGCTGCAGAGAAAATGCCTGTTTTGCTGCAAGCTAAATTTAAGTGATAGTTTACTTAGATTCTCCCTAACTCTTGAGAAGCTCAGAAGTTATTTAGGGTGCTTACCACAACCATCTTGATCTGACAACATAACAATGGTTGTCTACATTTTGAGTATCATTCCAGTTGTTATAGAATTGCCCCAGAATGGGAAATCAGATTCAGGCCCCCTGCTTGAGGGGTGGGATCTAAACATAGCTCCCACATCCTAAAACAACCCAAGCCTTAGGCTATGGCTAAAAAAACCATTCCATTGCATCTTCCTTCTGAAGTCAATGAGTAATAAGGAAGTGCAGAACCCATGGGGCACAAAAAGAACAGGAAAAGGGAACTTAACTCTATGTCTTGTAAAAAAAAAAAACAAACAAAAACACCAACAACCAAAACCGCCACGATATACTACACTGAAAGCCAGACTGCACTAAGATTGTAGTCCCTGATCCCAGCGTTAGTTTAATAAACTCCTGCAAAATATGTGTACACATTCCAGGGAACCAGTCCAGGAAGTCAAGTTCCCCTGCCTACCACATGACAGTCAGATTTTCTTTGGTCTCAAGATTTCTGCGTTCCTGCTTGGACAGTATCTCCTTTCTGAATACCCTAAACCCAACAGGATGGACAAATTCTGAATGAAGTAGACCTGGATTCAAAAGCTACAGATAGTGGAATGACTGAAACCAAAGATTCTCATCTGTCTGAACAATAGGGTGAGTAACATGAAAAAAACCCCTGTTATTATAATTTTTAAAAAAAGTTCTACTTCAGAAAGGGTCTACCCTCAGGAAAGGCTTGTGCCACTCCAAATTCAGGAAACCAAACAGGCTGAATATACCTGGAGTCTTCTGAATCATTACACTGAACACGTTTTGTGTTTGTAAGGATTAGGTAAATATGCAATTAAGTAGCTAACACTCAACTGAATGAGCATCTCTGCTTCGCTTATTGGGTCCCTAAATTCTCTTACAATATTTAACACACTGGCCTGAGTCTCCCTTGATGATAACTGGAGACTTTACTGATTAGGACACAGTCTGAGATAAGCATACCTGAATTTTCAAGATGCCAGCCACTTGAGTGGTTGAAGGAGTGATTGTAAACTTCCATTCTGACCTCCAACGGCCATTCCTTAAAAAAAAAGAAATAGAAATCACATGTCACCTCACTAGTTAAGGAAAAAACAAAACATACAACTGGTAGTCAAAGGAAAACAGAGAATGAAATATGCTGTGCTACTACACATGCACAGAATCTTTTCCTAAAGATTCAGCCCTGTAATCAGTCAAGAAGAGAACAGTTTTCCAAAATATTTACCTGCAGTTTTGGATGTGGACCAAGGAGATTTATTAGTAAGGACCTTTTAACAACAGGACTTCTGAAAATACCTAAAGCCTCCAATGTTCTTTCCCTCCTTCATTGTTAATTAGGCATATATAGTCAATATATTGTTTCTGGGACCTGGATGACTTGCTGGATCAGCTGAAGTCACACTTCACATCAGGCTATGAAAAACTTGAGTGGAAGGAACATTAAAGCAGCAAGACTTTCCGCTATGCTGAACCATAACTAGGCCTTTCAGCTCTTCTAGCATTTCTGTTCCAGGACAATTATTTCCTTCCACAACTCAATATCCTTGCCAAATTGCCTAAAGGGAGTTTCAAACATCTGGAAAACAGTATGGGGAGATTGCAGTTTCACCTGATTTCTTTCCTGTAGACTAGACATTTTTTATTTAGTTATGAAGTTAGTGGATTAGAAGGTTAGTACATTAGAGCTATATTAAGAATGCATTGTGTCTGTCTCCTGATTTCTCCTCTGCGCTTCAAGAAAGAAATAAAGTTGATACTATGAGTTCCAATCCTACAAATGCTAGGTGTAGATTCCAGTGCATTCAACAATGGGAAAGACAAAGATTAACAGCTGCTAATGGATCTATATTGACACATCCTAGATGCTAACAACATTAACTCAATTATAACAATATCCAAATTATAGATTACCATTGAAAATTCAGACTAAGGCAACTGAGAAGTTTGTCAGCATCTTTAAGGAAACTGAAAGAGTCACCCAACTCAATGACACTAATATTACTGGCAGCCTTAAGACTGACCCATTAGTTATACAAAAGCTTATCACAGAATCACAGAATGTTAGGGATTTGAAGGGACAGGTAGCCACGTATAGGGGATAAATAAATAAATAGGCAGCTTATTGGGGTTCATTTCATCTAAGATCACCTTTATTTACCTCTCCCAAAAATCAATGATCCAGGTCCTACATGCAAACTAGGAGGAGCTATTTCTATTCTGTCAGTCACAAAGGAAGCAGCACAAGCAGGGAACAGAGGCACATGTAATGGTGCAGTGTGATACACTGGGAGAGTCATAAGGAATCTTACAATGATCCCAAAGCTCTGCAAAGGAGACGCAGATGTGCAGTCTGCCATTTTACTTACCACAAAGGAACAGATTTCTACCTAGTTTTGGCAGAAAAACTTGGGGTGGGTGGAAGGAGAAAATGTCACATGCACCATGTGCCTGCATCTCCTTCCCTGAACTAAGGATTATCAATGTAATGGCGCCAGTGCAATTAGTCAGTTTGCTGTATTTTACTGAATTTGTATCCATAAAGAAACTTACCAAAAATTTTTTGCTTGGAACTGATGGCTCTCTATGCATGCAATAATAGTCTGCTGTCCATCAATTGTTTTACCATACACCTTAATTAGAAATGAAAATAATAATTAAAAAAAGATAAAACTAAAACAACACATAAAAAAACAGAGTTGAAGTTTCAGTATCTGTCTTGCTTAAACTGCTTAGCGATATCTAGTTCTACTTTCATTACATAAACAGTAAAATTAGATTTTATAGCCATTATGGTTCATACATAATATTCAGTACATGAAACATAAAAGTGTATATTACAATGTAGAAAAATTTAAGATTAGAAAAATCTGAAGGTCAAGCATCTTAACTGAAATTTTGTATACTGCAAACTCATTTTTCTGCAACTACATGAACTCTTAAGTCTATTGCAGTGACTGCTGTGACAATATTACCATCTGGGTTTCAGATACCAATTATTCTACAACTAAATGATGATTTAAGCCATTACATATTAGTGAAAAGGTGATTAAAAGGGTGGTTTCAGTCCTCTGTTCTGCTTTATCTCCTAAAATCAAATACTACTACAACTGACCTCAATGAACACACAGTCTGTTTTCCTTCACAGAAGCTGGAACTCATCTGACTGTCTGGGAATCCAATTCAACTTGTTAACTTAGTAACCAAGTTTTTTGTTTGTTTTTGTTTGGTTATACTTTTTGCTAATTATTTTTTTCCAATCAGGTTAATACCAAGCACAGGACAGCTATATTAGATCAGCTTGCTGAACTTTAAATAGTTACAAGGCTCCTAACAGCAAACGAGTGTTATTTTGGTCCAGATTCAGAGGTTTTATTTTAAAAAACCATCAGAACATACTGACTCTGGTGGTAAGAACATATTACTTTGTATATAGGAGATATGATGGAGAGAAAACTGTTTTACTGACAGTTTTGTAAATGAATCAAACCAAGACAGACATTTGTATCTTATGATTTTAAGTAACCAGTCAGGTAGCCAGGATCAACCTGCAGTACTCTACAGAAGGTCTTAATACTAAAGGAACTTAAATAAAAATTCTTCAGAACTAAGAGTTAAGTCTGTATTTTGACCTGCAGTAACCACTCACTAGTAATCCAATAGCTGCCATATTAAACTTCTGAAGCTTTCTTCATTTCCCTATATGAACCCTTGACAGGACTAAATTCTTTACAGCTGAAACTGCCCATCTTCCTGGCTTACAATTTTTTTTAGTGATACAGTGGTTATCTAACTTAGTACTTACTGTGCAGACACCATTTGGGTAGTGCTCTTTCACATAGGCTTTCATTGCTGTTTCAACTGAATTTCTCCAGGATTCTATGGCATTTTCAACTTCATGGGGTCTAGGATCAGTAGCCTCCTTTCTTAAGTGATCAAATTTAAAAGAAATCTTGTTCTTGGGATCCAAAAATTTCCCATTACCCATATCACCATGTTCTGTTATCAAAACCTGTATTATAAAATCTTAGTTAACAACATTTGCTATTGAATAAAGAGAACAAAAACAACATGTCAAATCTAATTATATCCCACATTTAACTGGAACTTACTTATATCCAAAGAATTGCATTTTAAACAGAATATGCATATAGCAAGAGAGGACAAGACTAACATGACACACCAACTCAGAAAAAAATCCTGAATCTTACTCTCATACTTATTCTCATACTTCGATGAACAAGGTGATATAGAAATTCATGTCTTCTAGTACTGAAGATGGAGCATTTTGTTTCTACAGCTCCAAATCAAGTCTGACTTAATTCAGGGCAACAACACAGAATGAAATTTCAAGTTCTTTAGATGCCCAAATGACTAACTTTTGGAACTGGTACTACTGGAAGGCCATGATCTCTATATCTAGCAGGGAAGATACATTTTGTTTTCTTGCCAAAATGTCTTCCAATACCAGAACACCTTTAACAGTTCAAGGAATATTGCAAGTATTTCATTGTATTCATACCTGTTCATCGTAACCATCAATTTTTACCGGAGTAAACTGGTCCAAGTTGTACTGTGCAAATGCACTGCAAGAGAAAAGAAACAAAACCACCACTAAAAGCCTGCATTAAGTACAGTTTTTTTCCTTAGTAGCTGTAAGATTTAAATAATAGCTAATAATCTGGGCAATGATGCATCAAAAATTATATCAGTGCTTTATTATCTAGCAGGCTCAAATCCTTGGAATCACCTTGTTTAGATTCCAACCACCACTATACAATGATTTAAGTTCAAAAGTAACCTGTTATAAACAATCACATAAGCTTTACAGTCACCCATAGAAACTGAAGGAGCAGATAAAGTTTAAATTCCACAGGGATCCAACCTACTAAGCCAGACATCTCCATTCTTACAGATGAAACTAATTTTGGCATAAAATACAGTAGATGTAATGGTTTGTTATAAAAGTGGGGTCCAAGGAAGCAGTATCTTACAGATGTTCAGTGCCTGTAACATCTACCAAGAAACAGAAAATGAAATCCAAAGAGGTGGAGACTAGTTCTAAAATCCAGCTCACCCATTTCCAAAACAGTTGCTCTGATCTTTAGGATACAATAGAGATCTCTCCTCTGCCAAGAATTTAATCTTGATCAAAGAAGCACATAACACATAATAGGGTTTTACTTGCCAGGCACACTTCTTTTTAAATGAATCACTTTACTGACAGTGAAAGTCTTACTGAAAAACATCTTGGTTTTATGCAACTGAATATGTGGCATCTGGTACTTACTGGGCTGCTCCTTCCCTGAGAAGATTGTCATTATTAAGCAACAATCGAACATCTGAAAGGAGATTTACAACATAAAAGTACCATTAACTCAGAAATGTGTTTCAGTTACAGAATAAATGTCAACAGACTCTACAAAACCAAAACCCAAACCACCCGATACCTGTACAGATTACTAGGTAGGAAAGTTATTGCTTCACATTTCATAACTTTGACTGAACAAAATGAGAAGAGTAGTATGGAAAGGGATCCCTTTCAGCACAATCTGGTAAGCAGATAAAAGCCATATTCTACAGCCTGTGTGACAGCTGCAGAAAACCGTAAAACTAGATTTTAGAGAGGTTCTGAATGAGAACAGCACAGGATTCAAATGAGTTCACTTTTAAGATGTAAAATATAAAATCCATCACACTATATTGATGGTAGTGGTTACTGTATTTTGACAACATTAATATGGTATGTCCTGTACTAATTTTTTTAAGACTTACTATTTTTGCTCTTGTTCCTCAATGACACTTAGTAGTCAGAGCACAATATATCACAATACTGTTTCTTCTACCATCATACACGAAACATATGAATAAAGTAAATATGCTCCTCAGAATGAATTAATATTTACTACACAGTAAATTGTTGTTTATGTTAATAATTGACCTAGTGGGCACTATTTTATTAACAATTTAATGGACTGATCATTAGTTTCACTATAACATTTTACACTCTTCTAAAGATTCCCAAGATATCATGCAAGTGAAAAAACCCACAACAATGGAATATGTTTGAAGTGCTTTTTCTTAAAAAAACCCAAACAACAAAAACCAAACCACAAAACAACAAAACAACCCAGGCCAAAAAAAAAAAAAAAAAAAAGAAAGAAACCACCACCAAAACAAAAGCACAAAAACAAACAACAAAAAACCCCCACAAAAACAAAAATCAAAACCACCACAACCCCACAAACCCCCAGCCAAATCAAACAAACAAAATCACAATTTACAGAATTGGGATTTAAAGCTTTCTTTCCCACTTTTTAAGATGTCAGCCTGAATCTCATTGAGCACTGGTCACACATTTATGATCAAATGTTTTGTTATGTGTTTTCAAACATGTTATACTCCATTACTGAGCAGGCAGTTGCAACTGTGAACTAACTCAACAATGAAGTTCATAGCAGTACTGCTATAGGAAATTGTATTAACCTTCAGGGAGCTGGGTTAATGAGCCGCTCACCAACAGTTCATTTCACAAATGCAGTACAAGCTTAGTTTAAAATAATCAGCTGGTCACAGTTTAACTGAAGAACAATGTACTTCTAAAGATATTACATTCTTGAACAAACTTAAGCTCTCTCCACCCTGACACTGACTAAAAGTTCAGTATACTAAAACCATGTCTTTACTTAAACAGCACCCAAGTTAGTTGTAAGTTCAGCTACAAAATGTAGGTGACATATATGCCCACATAACTTGATGCAAGATAAACACAACAAATTTTAAAGAAATATAACATCTTAGGTAAAGTTCAGGCAACAGGAGCTGAGAGAAGCTAACTTCAAGTTTCCTTTCAGCTAAGCAATACATTCAGTAAAACAAAGTGTGCCCAGAATTCAGAGTTAAAACATTTGGAGAAGATTAATATTCTTTTCATAACTGGCATTAAGCAATAGTTCTTCGTATATGTAAGGTTAAGTATTTGTAATGATAGTCCTTCTTAAAAAAAAAACCATTTTAATTTCGGCTCATTTCATTTCTGTTGAAAAATGTCATTGTCTATCAAAGACTAAAAAAAAAGAAAAAAGCACGTGTCTTCTAAACAAAAACCCTAGCAACTGTTAATTCATAACTGATTAAAAACAGAAAGCAAGCTCATTCTTATACCACAAAGTGGTAGTTTACCCCTTTTGCATTGAAACTCCAAGCTGTCTTGTGACTGCAAAGCTTATTATTCCAAGCTACAAAACCAGCTCTTACAGCAAGTGAGCTGCTAAAATATAAGCTACGTGAAATTCAGGAGAATAATTGACAATATAATGCTGTATATTAATGCCTTAAATGAAAGGACAGAGCGAGCAGACAGATACTCACCATTGAACACCTCATTGAATTCCCCAGGAGGAGCATGAATTATGAATTTTGCTGCTATACGCACCTTAAATACAAAAACAATTATGTGGTTGTATATACTTATATTCATTCCTATTCAAACCAGTGATGCATTGTATAGCTTTAATACTCAGACATGAAATTGTACAACTCCCATGGCTTCATATATTGGCTCACATTATTTAAACTACTGTGTCTTTGTTAAAAACACAGAATACAAAGTTCCACCTCTTCAAAGAGAATCAAGGAGATTATATAGGATGGAAGCAGACAGATAAATTGAGTGACTTGTGTTTTGTATTACTGCCAAAAAGAAAGATTAATATAACAAATAAGATCGATTCACAATCTATTTCAAGTTTGAGTCCATGGTTGTCTAGGAATCAACACAGATTCCAAGAGAACCCAAACCCATGATGAAGACACATTCCATCTTCAAAGTTTCTCCTCTAATTTTACCAGACATCCTATGGTTCTAAATTTTGCAAAAGACCCACAGCAAGACTTCCATCAACAGATTACGTAAGCTGAAAAACACTTGCTTAGACACTAAAGCATATAATTTCACCTGCATTTACCTGTAAGGCCTCCTAGTACCACAGTATCAGCAGATAAAGTTTAAAAAAACACCGAGACTTGCACCCTTAGTGCAAGTCCTTGAGCAATTGCATTCAGCTCTAACTTCTAGCAGACAAAACACAGCATCAGTCAGTACTACCTCTAAAAGTACATGCCCCTGCTCTGGCCTTCTCCCTCCTCCTGCCTGCCCCAGCACTTGTACAACTGCACAGTGAGCTAAACTAGAAAGGCTATCTATCTATATATATTTTTTTTTCCAGAGCGGTTCCCTGAACTGGTTCACTGCACAGGTGTAGACATAATGTGCTTGCAAAAGGAGCATTAATATGCTTGTTTTTTAATGTGAAACAACCTTAAAACTTTTCAACTATTCCCTAGAATGTCACTCAGCATACTCACTTACAGTCATCATTCTTTCTGCCTTAAATTGTCAGGGGCATCAATTACAAAAATAAATAAATGTTGGCTTCATAACTTAACCTGACAGAAGTTCCTATCCTCCACACTTTACAGTTATCTAACTTCAGGAGAAGTTGAAAGCTCTTGTGCATTCTTGATACAATGTTGCTGTTCCAATACAGGACACTACCTGACCCAGGGCTCCCATTTCTAACACCTTCAGTTGCGTTTCTGTGGAACAGAGACCTGGCAGATTCAGTGTCTGCACTCTGGCCTTCCTGTTTGAAATGACGGTGTTTGAGAAGCACATATTCCATTAACAAATACCTAAAAATAACCAAAGAATGCCTGATGTTTACACATTTTTATATATTTGAAACTACCAAAGAACTGAGCACACTAGAGCTCTTCAACTGAGTTGTAAATAGGTTTTACAGTCAGTGTACAGAGCCCTGGTTCTTGACAGGGCCCAAGTATCAGAGGGCTGGTCTCCAGCAGAGATGGTTTATGCTCAGAGTGCCCTGCGACTGCTCAGCTGCCTCCTTAGCAGTGACCAAACCCCCAGTGAGATCCCACCGACCAGCCCCGGCAGCTTTCTGCTCCAACAGTCAGCACACAGCCATTCTGAGCTGGCTGATGGAAATGGAAAGGCTGGCTGCTCCCAGCTTTCTAAACGGAGTACTACACTTGAGATTGCAGACAGCTTTTATCTGCTGCCTCAAATACCTAAATCAGAACTTTTCTTTACACAGAAACACAAAAAAAGTAAATTTACATTACACTGAGATAAATGCCACAAAATTTACTCTTCTCAATAGAGACACAGAGAGGCAAGAGCATCTTTTTCTATTGCAGCTTATTAAAGCACCATCCCAGCTAAGAAGCAAACATGAGTTGGATCGTCTCCTTTGACCCACAGGAACGTAAACTCATCTGCATTAGAGACATTACCCCAACCACCAACCTGCCCACTTTTCCCAAGTGAGGACATACTCCCTGCCCCTCCTGCTGAAGTCAGGAAACTCTGTACACAGCTCAGTGCTCAACCCAAAGAAATCTGAAGGACATGAAATGTAGCTAACCTAACAGTACAATTAAAGCACTCATGAAGGAGAAGGGAAAGACAGCCTCCAAGGCCCTATTACCAGGACATTTTAGCAAATGATCAAAGACTGGGATCAGACTGGAATTTAGGTCTCACACTTAAAAGCTTTCAGCCTGACTATCAGGCTGACTCCCAGCTCAAAGTTGATGGGACACCATTTCTTGGTTCCTCGACTTCAGGCCATGACCAGGACTGCAAACCCCCACCAAGGCCAGGTTAGCTTTAGGCAAACAGAGAAACAAGACTTAGAGACATTTGAGTTCTGAAACAAAAGATCCATCAGTTTGGGGCTGAACAGCAGCTAAATGAGCAAAACTATGCAAACCTTCATTGCCCAAACCGTACTCTGAATGACCATGTGCTTTAAACTGGCAATATCTGTCTGGACTAAAACTGGAATAATACCTCATTTTCACTTGTTTTGCTAATGTAAAACTGTTTTGTTCTTTTTTCTATCAGCAATAACTATTCTTATCAGTCACATTAGCTATAGTATGAGTAATACCCATTCAGACGTACTGAATAGTAACAGACCAACCTAAACATTTGGTTTTAATGAACATTTTACTAGTAAATTCAGTTCCTCCATGAGAATTTTTTCACTGCAATAATTCATCATAGATGTCACTTCCTATAGCATAGTTAAACAGAATCATGCAAATTTGAAATGAACATCTCATCAAGAACTATATAGTATGTTCATGTTTACAGAAGCAAAAAGATTAATGTGTCTCCAGAATTTCAGAGCCACTCACCTAAGACATTCTGCGTTTTGCTAACCTGCCTTTCTGAGGCCCACTTAAAACTAATCCACTTTTCTTCAGCAGTTAAACCAAATTAATTTATCTGTGGAGACAAGTATCTGAAAAAGTCATATTTTCCCAACTAAACATAAAAGAAGGCCATAGAAAAGAATTAGATCCAGTAGTCTCACTTAAGAACTGAAAAACACTTACAGCTTCTTTAGCAACACCGAGTTTTTCTAGAAATAAATGCTCTAAGACAGGTTTCTCTGTTTCTCAAAACCAGATTGATACTGAAGGATAAATGAACACACTTTCATGAGCCTCAATGAGACTAAGATCTCCCCCTTTTGGCAGTAAAAGCTACTGGCTCAGCTACCTCTTGAGGAAGCACAAGTTAAACAAGGGGATAGTCCATATAAAATGTGGTGTTTATGGGCAAATTAAAAAAGAAAATTACAATGCACATGTAGCACAAAGAACATTCCCTGTAATACAAAGCAACAGACAAAAGGCTCAACAGCAATATAGTCTAGTTGAGATAGGAAGTTATTTTTGCTGAAAACTGTCTAAGAAAACACTTCAGTTAGATGCATTACAGTTGAAACCAATGCTGGTGATTCCATACAGTGAGACTTTTACAAATGGATCAGAACTGATTTGAAGAAGTCAAAACACAAACAATATAACATTTTAGAAGTCTAAGTGACAGAATCTTTTTCACTGAAGAGAACTGCACCTTCACACACAGTACAAGAACCTTATACACGTATAAGCAACAATAAATTAGGTTACAGCTGAGTATTCCTTCAGAAAACTCAAAAGCCAAGGCAGAAAACACCTGAAGTTTCTACACTTAATACTCCAGTTACTCCCAAAATATCACCTAAAGTTTAAGACAGTGATTTACTGACACAGTTTCCAAGATTAGATTTACAGCTGCTGTTTTCAGTTAAATGTCTGCAGAGTGGCTTGCAAGAAACTAACAACTTCAGAGTTCATTAATCCAGAACATCTGATCATCAATGGTTCACAAAAAGCAGGTCTTACAAACAGCTTTTACCACAAGCCTATGTAAGGACTTGCACATGTACTACATTTAATTCCTTGAATGGACAAACCCAAGCTAAATACATTTTCATGAAATGTGACTTCATGCAGGTTTGAGCATTAATCTGGACAAATCATACAGAAGGTTGAGAGGAAATTACAAAAAAAGAAAAAAAGAAGACTTCTGAAACATTGAGATGGGAAGCATTCCCCACTGCAGGTGTTCTCTTTATCCAATTTTCACATATACACCAGTCAAAGTCATCAATTCTCACCTAAACGGAGGTCTGAATCAGGAGGTAAGAGCTGGTGAGATTTACTTTCTCAATTAAACTGAAGCCAAATCCTATTCATCACATCAGCTATAAACTTTTTGATTTTAGAAAGTGAAATATGTCATTTAAAGTAAAAATTCAGACTGAGAAGCTCAGCAAAAGATAAAAGAACAGGCTTGTAGCATGTGATAAGCATGGATATTGGGCATAATAACGCCTAATTCTTCTGATAGGGATTAAAATAATTGGTCTAGCAACAAATGCCTGTGCTCAGTTATTACAGTATTTGCAGTTTTCAGATTACACAAGCACAGAGGTAGCAACGTACAGAATGGTGTCAGTTATGCTACATCTCCCTTGTTTTCATACTTTTGCTTTTCTTTCACAATCTAATTTGTCTCAAGGCATGACACTCATCAGATACAGACAGAAATTCTACTTTTCTACATTTTCCAGAGTGAGACATTCTGAAGTTTGTTTTATTTCAAAGAAGTTACACGCAGTGACTTCAGATGCCCTCAAACCACTCTTCCGGTTCCTGGCACGTCGGAACTAACTCTGGTTGAAAAGCCCAACCTTGTGCTCTGTGGGTGCCTATATATGGTCTGGAGTGTGTGCACACAGACTGCAGGGGCTCCTGCCACATCACTGTCAGCTCAACTGAGACATGCTCATTAATTAACTAGGGTACATCTAACAATAAAAGAGGCATTAAAATGTCAGTTAGCTTTCCTCCCCTTCCCCTTTTTTCTTTTCCTCTTTTTAATTTTACAGAAATACAGCTGTATTTGCCAGGCACCCTGACAGCTCACTCCTGCAATCAACAGCCATACTGTCTGCCTGCAGGAAAAACATGCTGGTGAGCAAGATGCTATGAAACCACATACTTCGCCCTTTCTCCTTCCTATACATCATTTATTTGAAGTTCACCTGTGAACTCCTTGCAGCAGAGAGACCCACCCTTCCTCTACACTCATTAACAGGTTAAAGTTTACTGATCTGGAACAATAAAAATGAAACAGTGAAGTACATATTAAAAGCTATTTTTAGCTAAAAACTTCAAGCAAATTTGGAAGGAGGGTGTAGGGAAGTAACAGAAGACCTCCACAATACATTCCCACTCAAAGACAACTTCGTTGCTAATCACACCAAAAAGCAAAAGGTTCCAGCAGCTACTTTTAATAGCTATTATATTAATAGAAAGAGTTAGAGAAGGACCAAGGTGTGTTCCTCCTGTAATGTATCAGAAGTGGTTCCAAAGAATGTTTATCAACATGGTGATAGGTGCTTTATATATATGAACATACATACATACAGATATATATATATATTGTATATAATGCATTTATATTCTGGATTCCTGAGAGCATCCTTGCTTCCTCAGAAAACAACATAAATGTCCCACACATGAACCCCTATGTTGGGCAAAAAAGTAAGTGAGATGTCACATTTGGGAAAAGAGAGCTCTTTGGTTCTGCTCTAGGAACAGTCAAGAGTCCAAAGAGCCCCATTCCTGGTATCATGCCTTCTGCTGCAGTTCTTGCTGCTTCAGGAAACCTTTCTGCTGGCAACTAAGCAAATGGCTTTGTCTTGACCCACTGACCTCTACCTACAGGCAGCTAGAGGGGCTTCTTACCACTAGCCCATAGCTACAGAAATATTAACACAGTTAAGCTGATTCAAACTAGATACATTTCCAATTCTCTCAAAACCCTGTAACTCATATTCACAATAACATGCAAGTCATTCATGGATCCTGCTTGTACTACCTGGAATGATATCAGACAAAAGACTTGTCTAGTTTTGTTGAGTTCTGAGTTTGAGTAAAGCTCATGTTCTGAGTTCAGCTGAGCTTTTATTTTTCATTACACAGCTCTACTTTCTAACAAACAACAAAACTACTCTGATACCTTCTACCAGTCAAAATTCATTTTGCACCAATACCTGTATCAGCACATCAAGGAACACAGTCTAAGATTCAATCAGCCACCTCAGAAATAATCTTGAAGATACAATGCTCGATGATCGATCAGGATTGCAAACATCATAGTTCTGAGCTTACAAACCCTTCAGTGTTTAAAAAAATCTAACTGGCTTCTCCTTTGGACCAGTAGATACTTGGTATCATTGGTTCCAATTGCTCATTAAATTCTTCGGTTAGATGCATCCCAGGATGTTAACCCAGCAATCTCATCTTTTAAAATAAGGAAGAGCTGGAAGTGTTTCATAATTGCTATAATACTAATACTATGGTGCTGCTGCCACCAAAAGGACTGTCTTCTTGCCTTGTCCCAAAATAAGTCCTGTGATCTGTTTTTACAAACTCCTTTGTACCACCAATGTTCATCTATTTATTTGAGCACTCAGAGAAGCAAATTGATCTAGCTAAAGAACAGCTTTCGAAGGTGGCAAGAACATAGAAACCAATTCAGTTATCCAGAGAGTCAAATAATTATGGCTTCTTGCTGCTAACAGTTTAGTGAGGTGAATAAGCCTTCAAGAGGCCAGTGAGAAAGGGATCACCCCATGACAGCAGCAAACCATCTCCTCAGCATCTCAGGAAACCCCACTCATACCCACAGGTATGATTTCAAATATTGAAGAAGCATCCAAAAACATTTGGCATCTCACAGAAACATGGAGCAAAGACAGCGAGTCTGGTGCAAAGGGAATGAATAGAAAAAGTAGTGTTGCAACTGCTTTCCTACCAAGCTCAACTAAAAAATGCACTGTAGTACTAAATTTACTTGTGCTTCTGGGAGAACTGAGGAAGAAAACCCTGCAAAAATGTGGTTCTGTGGCACAGGAAAGGAGGGGCACATTCCATGCCTATGGCTCTGACTGCACAGACATTTCCTTCATAGTAATGCCTGAAGCTGCATTGCGTCTGTATAACATGTGTTTTCCTCAATTATTTTTAATATACAGGTATTTAAGAGTACATAACAGTTCCAACACTTAACAGTGGTGCAAAAAGTAAATTTTACAGTGTGAGGTATTCTAGCTGCATTCTTTCTACCTGAAGAACTGAGATTAATTTTCACCAAAATAACCATTTTGAAAGGTGCCGACTGTTACACTGCGGCTGAAAGGCCCTACAGTGAATGTAAATATAAAAGTCTCCATCTTAAAACCTTTACACATCACATCATATCAAGAGGAAGGATTAAAAAAACACAAACCAAAACAGGACTTCTGAGAGTCATTATATCAGGTACAGATAACAAAGAGGAATATGAAAGCAACGTATATTACTTGGGTAATACACAGGTCTAGCTAGAAAAAAAAAAATCAGAGAAGACAAATCTCCTCCATGTAATTTTGCAGTTGCTTTTATTATCCCTAACTATATCTAATTGAACACCTTTTTATGTCATGCACTTACCATATTTTAATTCAGAAACACATAGAAAGAACTGTACTGGTCTCAAATTAAGGAAACAAGTATGTTTTGTTTGTAAACTTTAAAGGATCAAGATCAACCTGAAACTTCAGCTTCAGCTATTACCAATTACTAAAGCTCTGAACTTAAATTGCTTGTAATTATACTACAGACAGCAGACCACATTACATTAATTTCTTCCCACATCTGTATTTCTCTGAAAGCCTGTCTCCTCAGTAGTTGCCTAGAAAACAAATAAGCCAAGAAAACTACAAACATGCAAAAGTTATTCTGAAATTATTGATGTTCCAAATTTGTCATACAGAACATTCTTCCTGCTGTATCTTTACTGGAAGTTTTATCTTGAACGTAGTAGTCCTTCTTCCAGGTATGTACATGAAAGCTCATAATATGAGTAAGCAGAAGGGAGGAAAAAAAAAAGGTTAAGAACATCTCAGGTTCACAACTCAGACAAAAGTTGCTTTCAGTAACTTTCAAAGGACTTGAAGAACAAAAAGGAGAAAAGGATGACTAGGAGGTGTGTCCAATAAAGTGGCATTAAGTTCCAGTCTCAAGAGACTGTACACTGGGTGCTTTAAAATATCAGTATCTCAAACTGTATCACTCTTTGGGACTTCCTATTTCATTGCAGGGTCAAACCCCAACATATGTAATCAACCCAAGAAACAAAATATTGCTTTGGGAAAAGCATGCTAGGAACTACCACTCCCTTTGCTAAATAGAAATCTCATATGGTTTGACAAAGGTTTAATGCAGTTATTGGTCTGATGTAAATTTATGAGTAAATATTATCCATAAAACCTTCAGAAGCTGAGCAATTGCGTACTTTGCTTATGTAACAGACAGACAACAGATAACAAGCATAATAAAAAAAAAATCCCAGAATTTCCGTGCAAAAGTCATTCATTGAAAATAGAAAGAGCAGTATAATTTTACATTTATTGAAAAGTAAAACATTACCTTCTGTTTGAAAAGTAAAAGGTATAAGAAATGGCTAAGACTTCACAAAGAAAGAAACTGATGGAATTGTCTCCCATATACAGAATCGAGATGTTCTCTCAGCCCAACATGTGCTCCTCTCTTGCAGCAACCAGCTCTCTCCTCAGCAGTCTTTAGAGAGTGGTAACTACTAGAACCTAAAAAGCACTTAGTTCACATTTGCAAAGCATTCTTCTACCACAAAGCCTGAATTTTTAAAGTGATCCTTCCTACTGCTCCAAGTTCATTATTTATACTCCAAGGACACCAAGCTTGGACTCAATAGCAGCAGGGAGAGAAAAGGAACAAGATCAGAGCTTGCTCTATGAAAAATTCCTTTATTAAAAGTCACAGAATAAGGTGTCACCTTAACTGTACACCCCCCACCCCAATTCCAGTATCTTAAAATTCTCTCTTAAAGTTACCTATTAGGTTGAAAGTTTTAATGCCTTCTGTTAAGAAAGTGAAACATTTTACATTTTCAGAAGTTTCTTTAGTTAAGGATAAAAAAGGTAATTTCCATATGCTGAAAAATCTGCTTTCATTTTTGCATGAGCAGTTCATATTCCTTTATATTCTTCTTTCAGAAAAAGGGAAGGAAATATTACAGTGCTGCCTGAGAAAAATACTTATTCACTAAATAACATGGCTAAAATCCTTATCCTATTCCTATTTGTCTGTCAAAACTGCAATGAACCGAAGATGGTATTTCACAGCAGAACTGTAGGTTGATGTCAGTGTTGGTAGGCAATAGAATCTTCCCTGTTATATCACAAATTATTGTCTCCAGTTTCATTACTGGATTTGTCAGCAATTTTTTCTATTACTCTTCTCTATTTTTGGTTCAATTTGTTTCTCTTATCTACTTAAACTATGAGGTTTCTTGGATAGGAAGCTTCTGCAAGGGTTCTGTGAGCACAGAGGCAACAAGCACAGGGTTTTTGATGGTCCACTCAAACATTCTGTGACATTATAAAAGTCAAAATCCACAAAAAAGTATAAAATTTCTTCAAACTGCTAACAACAAAAGAATATACAAACTGCAGTTCTAGAAACCACTGATCTTGTATTTGGATTAAGAGATTTTATCTGTATTCATCTTTAAGCTTCACATGATTATTTTCAGCTTGTAAAAAATAGGCAATTTTGCTTTGCCTAATAACTTTCTATGGAGGTGCACAGTGAAGAAACAAGCAGCACTGCACACAACAATTAAATATTAAGAAAAGTTTTTGTCCATGAGTGTAGCTAAACTTTGCAATATGTCAGAGCCTATGCACTCTCCATCCTTGGAGATACCCAAAACTCAAAGTGCAAGTCCTTAAGAAATCTGATCTCTGCTGGCCTGCTTTGACCAAGAAGCATTCAGGTTACCTCCAGAAGTTTCTTCCAGCCTGTATGACTCCACGAATAAATGAAGTTATTCTCTGCAGTTATACACACAGTATATGATCATTTTTTCAGACATGTGGAACACCTCCTGTAATTTCACAACCAAGGAATTACAATTTCTGTTGTTCAATCTCAAGGGTACTGATGCATTTTTTAAAAAACTAATTCCTAGCTCAAGTCAACACACTGTGGTATCTTAGGATGTACCTAAAAAATCTTAATTTTGAGAGGACTGCTATATTCAGAATTACGTGTCACTCTGAGAAGCACTCCCAGCTTCCTCATTCTTATTAAAGGATTTCCTCAAAATGTTATCGAAGTGTAACCATTGAGTTTAACCCCACCTTTGCAAAAACAATTCCTTCCACACAACTTCTGTTACATTTCACTTGTGGAAAAAAGGGAAATTTCACCACTTTGATAATGTAGTAAATTAAATAGAAGATACATTTAAACAATAACTGACTTATTTCACATTTCATTATTAAAGGTTTTTCAACCTGCCATCAGAACCTGTTACAGAATTTCCATTCCAAATTTAAATATAACAAGAACCAGAGAATTCATAAGATTCTCCTGCTAGACACATTAGCAAAGCTGCACTTTTAAATATAAAACAAAGTGTACACTGATGAACTACAAAGAAATAACATTAAGGACACTTGCAAAACTTTACCTTAAATTGACCTTACAGATTACAGTGCAATTATACCTACAAAAGGCTATTCACATTCTGCTTCTAATCATCTATAGTCTCCATGTCTCAATCAGAGTACTTCCAAAAGTGAGAATTCAAGATCCTTCCAAAATTAATGATTTAGAGCACATATGCAGCTGTAATACATGCAAAGACTAAAAAAAAAAGCAATATTTTCCTGTCAAAAAAACCTGCTAACACTTCTGAAGCAGTTTCAGGATAAAGGATTATGTTTGCATTAAGGAAACACCTGAATCTGAACCTCTCGCATTGGCTTGTGAGTACAGGCGAGATCTGTCATCATCATATTATGTTTTGAAGCCAAAGTTACATACATGAAAGAATGTATTTCACCGGCACAGACTTTTCATTTCAGGCACTGCGTAAAGACACAAGCTTTCCTTAAGCAATCTGACAAACCTAAACTGCAGTTTTGTTGGTGTAAGACACACACCTTTATTACTTTGATCTGTAGGTACTGACACCTAACTTAAGTTACAAAGCTACCCAATGCACCTGGCAGCTAAACTGGCTCCTTTTCACAAACAGGAGGACTTCCTCATTGGAAGTTTTGCTCTAATTACAGCAAGCTGACCTCCTGTTAAACCCCACCTTAGTGAACATGCCTTCTCGATCAACGGGAACTAATGAAACAGAACCTTACTGAAGGGTGTGGTCCCTTTTTTAAAATCATGTTCAACAATTCCCATGTTTATACGCTTGGCATTTTAAGGAATGCAAGAGCTAATTTTTGTATTAAAAATTGTGATGTGTTATTCTTCCCTAAAAGGAGTCTCCCCTTTCCAACCTAAAGGCTTCCTGATTTTCTCAGGTTTTAGCTAGACGACAGTAGAGCTATTTAACTCCTGCGCTTTGTAGAGAACAGGATTCATATTAAAAAAAAAACACAACAAAATCCACACTAAACATATCCCTGAGTCACCAAAAATGGACTGCAGAACACTAGTTTTATGATTTAAATAGTTTTAAGTCTTGTCTGGCATTTGCACTGTTATTTGCTAATGAATATTTACATTAGTAAATGCACCTTTTACAGTAAAATCAGTACCTTCCATTAATCATTGCCTATAATAATGTAGGTAAATTGTAGCTTTTATATACACACTAATATGCTCATTAAAGGCATTTTTATATATGCTTATTAGTTTGACATAACCACAGGTAGGAAAACAATTTGTACAGAAACTGGAACAAAATGAAATTGCAAAAAAAATGCTTACTAGACTTAAAAAAAAAAAACCCTACTGCAAATATGCTGAATAAATAAAGAGTTATTGCATTCCAGACCTATTAGGTGAGGATGCATTTCCCATAGGAAGGGCACAGAAGTGATGACTTCCGTTCACTATCTCCCTCAAGAGTTCAGGGCTTCAAGATTTCTACCTCTCACACCTCATTTTTATTTATAGACCAAAACAAGTATAAACTTTTGTTTTTCCACCTAAGAGCTTCCAAAATTTCAGTGTCCTATGTGAATAAAGCAACTACAAAACACTGTTTCACAAAAGCTGTTTTTATCACTGCAAAAATCCCTAGTACTGGATGCTAAAGCCAGTAACATTCAGTGGCAATGGCCCAACTTCAGATCTTTGGATGTTCACAAATCTCACACATCATATTTACTAGAAATAGTTCTCAGATTTTTTTCTTTTAATAAAGTTTTTTAAAATGTATCCTCACATTTACTATCATGACTTTAAAAGATAAGCAACACTTCAAAAATCTCATGCTAAAATGTGAATCTAAGGAACAAAATTGGCTTTGAAACCAGCTACTCAATCGTGCCTATTGAAATAATGTTCTTCCTGGGAACTGATTCTTCTCCTTCCTTGGTTTCAGAGCTTCTTTACCTGAACTATAACTGCCCATTTTGCCACTACTCCAATTCATGCCATTTCTGTATTCTCACACTACACACTGCAGGTTTTAATTCTGAATTATACTAGAGCTAAACATAGCCATCTTAGACTGACTACTAGACAGCAACAGGAAGACAGAGCTGCTGCAAATGGAACCACATACTGTCTTTGCAACACTTACGTCAAAGCAAGACATGAATCAAAGACCCTTCGGAACTTGACTTAGGAATACATCACTTCACTTCTTACTATTATTTTACAGCATCCTTAGGTGTCTGGTACAATCAAATTATTTTGTTCACCCTCTTTCCTCCTCGGCAGTTTTGATTAGTGTTATAGTTATGTCTCTACTGAAATTACCTACAAAACTCTACCACCATCTGTGTCAGCCTGCGATAGTGTCAGTTCTGTATCATGGGAGAAAAGTATATAAAGGAGCAATGTGCTTTATTCCCCGTGAAAATGAATGCTTGTCTGTCTGTTTCTACTCCTACATTTATTTATAGTCCCAACTGGATGAGTGGGGAGGGTGTGCTTTTCAAAATGCTATCCAGCTGATTTTTTTTAGCTCAGTAAAACTGAATGTTTGAGATAACATTTTTATGGAGTTTGACAAGTCTTAACTTCAAAAATATTTGCAGTTTCTTTCATAACAAGTGTTAATTGAGACACCATGAATTAATTAAAACTGAAGAAATTCAGTCCAGGATCTCCATATGTATTAAGAACTGGGACTTCTAAATTTAATTCCTCATCCGGTATTCATCTAGCAGCTCAGTAGAGGGCAAATCTGTCACACTTAAAATTACATTAACTTAGACTCTCCCAAAAAATATTTTACTCTAAACTAAGTAATGTCTTCTATTTAATCGATTTAGAGTGCAAAATTACCTAGATTTTAGTTTAATACCATCAGAAAATGATTAAAGTTTTTTAGTAGTACACATTTTTATTGTAAAATGATTAAAGTTTTTTAGTAGTACACATTTTTATTGTAAAATGATAGCACTATATAAATGTATCAGAATTAAAAACTGAAGGCATCACAAGATCTGCATGGATATTTGCCTGCTTTTCCAAGAGTCTGCAGTGTTACCCATCTTTGCTTTATTGGCCAATAAAATATACTGCCAGGCTTGGAAAATACCACTCATATAGGACAATCAATTTTATATGGGACTTAAGGGGACAAAGGAATCAATATAAACGTACAATGGAAGAGTACTGATCCTATTCACTTTTACTAAGGCAGGAAAAGTCTCTAGAAGGTCTGCACCCATTTGGGCACAACAGAAAAATTGGACTTAAGGGTTAGAAGACAGTTCAGAACTTAACTCCATCAGTCACAAAAGCACAGGCAGCACTTTGCATATCATACAGAAGCAAGATAAAAATGCCATTTTACCTTTTGTTATTTGACAGGATAAGAGACAACAGGCACAAAATGAAATGAGGGTGACCCAGCGCTGGCACAAGTTGCCCAGTGAGGTTTTGGAGTCTGCATCCTCAGAGATTTTCAAAAGCCAACATGGTCCTGAGGAGCCTGCTCTAGATGACCCTGCTTGAGCAGGGGGGTTGGACAAAATGGACCTCTGGAGGCCACTTCCTACCTCAGCTGTTCTGTGATGCCAAGATAACTTGTGGTCTAAGTATTTTCAAGCATATCCTCTAGTAATAGCATATTGGATTAGAGTGACTTGTATTTAAGGGCCTAAAAAATAATGGATTACCACATATACTTCCCGATTCCATTACTACTTGTACCAACAGAGAGGCAGTATTTGAATGTAAATTAGGTAGAAGAGGGCACAGTCTTAAAGCCTCTTGGGAAAAAATAGTGAGATCCTAGTGCTATGGATCTCATTATGTATAGCGCATCTGTAGCTCTGAAACATGGTCCTACTAATCTCAAACATGCAGAAAATCTGTCTTATTATAACTAGACATTTTAGACATCCTTCTTATAACTTCAGATAAGTTTGAAACATCATTTCTTTGATGTCTCCCACATTTCAGTCACCTCACAGCTTCCACAGCCATGAAAACCTACATTTTTCAAGTCGGAAATGAATAATACTGTGCATTACATAAAGACACCAGCAGCATATACACAACCCACCACACCCTGGCTCTGAAACAGGCAGCTGCCATGAGGCTGGATCCAGCGGAGGAAGACACAGAGCACTGATAACTGAGGTCTCACAAGACACCCTGCTCCTTGAGAGGTTTTTCTGTAAATATCTGTCTTAAATCTAAGAAGTTTGCAACTGGCATAAAAAGAGATTGCAGTACATCTTGTTAACCCAGACCCTCTGCTCCCTGACCTTACACTTCCCCAATTATCGCCTCCTAACAGGAAGTAGAACAGCTTTCCTCACCCCCCACCCTCCCTCCTCTCCCGTATCCCATCTCGTCCCAGAGCCCGCGGGGGTGACACGGAGGGATGGCCAGGGCAGGGCCGGCACGGAGCCGCTCTTCGGGCGGACGGGGCCGGTGCTCCGGCAGCCGGCGGGCAGCGGCAAGAGGCCTCGGAAACGGGAAGTGTGGATGGAGGAAGGGGAAGGGAGAGTGCCCCGCGTCTTTTCTGCCTCTCCCCACCGTCCCCTCTCAGCGTCCCCCCGGCGCGCAGTGGGAGCGGCCGTGCCCACAGCCTGGGCGGCAGCGAGGACCCGGCACAGCAGCCGCGGCCTCCACCGGCCGCCAGGCCCCGCCCCCGCCGGGCCCGCACCGTACAAGGAGCGGCGGGAGATGCGCCGGGGCCGGCGCGGCGGCCGGTCCAGCCCTTCCCTCCCTCGGCTTCCCCGCCGACCCTCCTCCCGCCCCCTGACTGACAGGCCCGGCAAGCCCTGCGGCAAGAGCCGAGCGCGCTCCACAGCCTCCCGGCTCAGAGAGCCAGCATACAACAAGACGGCCGGGCCTGGCGCAGCACCCCACCCACCCCTACCTTCTCCTCGTCGGACAGCTGCTCCTCCAGGTCCGCCATCTTCCCGTCTGGCCCCGGCCACCGCCCCCGTCCCGTCCCTCCCAGGCAGGAAGGGCGGGGCCCCGCTCGCTGCGCTGCTCCCTGGGGGCGGGGCCTGTGCGCATGCGCACGGCGTGACGGGGTCCCGCGGTGGGGTGGAGGGAAGGCGGTGGGTTGGCATTATCGCGGGTTCCCGCGGGTGTCCGTGGCGTGCACGCTGGTCCTCTCGTGGTGCTTGCTCGGGGAAAGTAAGGGGCCTCAGCTGGTGGCTGGGTGTCGCGATGGACGGAGCAGTGGGGAGCAGGGCCTGCTGTGCCCCTTAGTATGTCTTCGGATTGGACAGCACGGTTTCTGTTTGCCTTCTATAGAATCAGAGAGTCACAGTTCAGTTTGGAAGAGATCTTCAAATGTCACCTAGTCCAACCCCCTGCAATGAGCAGGGACATCTTCAACCATATCAGGTTGCTCAGAGCACCATCCAGCCTGGCCTTCAATGTCTCCATGGATGGGGCACCTACCACCTTTCTGGGCAACCTGGTGTTTCACCAACCTCAGTGTAAAAGATTTCTTCCTCATGTCTAGCCTGAACCTTCCCTCCATCAGTCTAAACCCATTGCCTCTTGTACTACCACAAGAGGCCCTGCTAAAATGTCTGTCCCCATCCTTCTCATAGGCTCCCCTTAAGTACTGAAAGGCCACAATAAGGTCTCCTGAAACCTCTTCTCCAGGCTGAACAACCCCAACTCACTCAGCCTGAACTGACAGGAGACACGTTCCATCCCTCTGATCACCTTTGTGGCCTCCTCTGGCCCCTCTCCAATAGGTCCATGTCTTTCTATACTGAGGGCTCCAGAGCTGGACACAGTAACTCCAGGTGGGGTCTCACCAGAGCAGAGGGGCAGAATCATCTCACTTGACCTTTTCTTCATTTGAATAGCAAAATGAGTCTTTTAGGTAAGATCACTGGGAGTTTGTTCAGACAGAACTAAAAATTAGCAGGTTTCGGACGTCCCCCTGGCTCATGCCCAGTGCGGATTGATGGATGCAGGTGCTGGGGGTCGGCGGAGCTGAGCACCTGGAGGAGAGTGAGGGCTGGCAGGGTGTCTGGAGTGCCCTGCAGTGCGCTGGAAGAGACCTTAGAAAGCTCTGTTTGGTGCCAGCAACAGAGACTGAGGAAATGGATTGTATAAAATGATTGAACTGTAGAAACTGGACAGGGAAGATGAATGTGGTCTACCAGAAGAAGCATAAAAATAAATGGATAGGAGAACTTCTACCACAAGAATAAGAAAATGGGAAGGGTGTCTTCCAGCAGTGTGACATTGCAGGTACACAGAGGGGCATTTGAGATGATGGCTCGCAAGGATTGCCTGGAAGAAGACATGATAGAAGTTTAGTGGAAAACTTTAATAGAGGAAAGAAAACTTTTGCGTAGCTCAAACCATGTGGGTTTGGGAGCAGTGAAATTCTCTATCCTCGTCCAACAGTGACCCAGGGACAGATCCCTAGGGAGTTGTGGGAGAACAGGTCTGTAGTGTTGACGCCTCCTGGGAGTGCTTCCTCACTTCAGCCAGCCATGGCATGGAAGATGGATCTCATCCTCAGTGACTCCCCTCTAACAAGGATTGTTGAGCTGTTCTTTAAGGGTCAGGTAGACAGTAGGAAGTTTTGTTTTCTTCCAGGAGCAAAGTGAGACTGGGAAAACGAATAAGTGTGAGAAGCTGCTTTGATAATGATCATTTCTGGCAACAGCAAGACAGTCACAGACTCCATTCTCCAGAAGGTGAAAAACTGCAGAGGCCTACAAAGGAAACCAAGAGAGTCAGATGACTTTTTTGAGAAATCCTTCCTGTTCCTTCATCAAAAGTAGGGAGAATATGGTAAATACTGGTGTTAGCCAAGTCGACTGGGTTTTGTGAAACACTGGGATAAACTCTGAACAAAATTAGGTGTCTGTAGGCTTCATCTCATTACTGTGGGTGCCAATTTCCTGGATGATACAAGAACAAAGACAGAAATATCCTCATTCCTCGTTGTAGAAAAGGATAACCCTGAAACATTATGAAGTAAACACAAGCGGTACATTTTTGTAAGGGCCACATCTTTCAGTAAACTTTCAGTTTACTGTTAGGAAACTCAAATACGTGAGACAACTTGGAGCTTGAGAAAGATTATATGATTAGTATAACAAAGTTAGCAGGCAGAGTCTTGTATGATGTTGAAATTGATGGTTAGACCTTGTTTTTCAGGATGAAAAAGGTAAAAAAGCTGGTGTATTATGTCAGAGTGGCCATAAGTTGTTTCAAAGACAGAGAAGTTTGAGAAGAGTAAAAACTTAATTATTTATAGATTAAAGTCCTAATTCATTAAATGAAATACATTATTCCATGGACAACCTGATCTTTTTAGACAATATGTTGAACTTATTAATGATCTGTTCCTAATGTGTGGGAAGAATAAAGTTTTTATCGTTACTTCAAACTGAAGGAAGTATGATGGGGGAATTTTATGTCCAGTGAAAACTCTTTGGTAACATTTAAGGAATACATTTTCCTAATGTCCAGCACAGTGTACTTCACCCCCATTATGATCGACAGTAAAAAGCTGATCATTGCCTGAAAAATCACAGGTGTCAAGATACATCTAAGTTGGTCCTGGTTAGTAGTGTGAAAGTAGCCAGCTTCTAGCTAAAGGACCTTGTTATGCTATAGAGTTCATCCACATCTGCATTTCTTGCATGAGTGTTTGTACATAATGATTAATGCTGTCACATGCAGTATAGCAAAATGTTGCTGATAGCTGTAGATTTTACCTTTTCTTCATCTGAATAGCAAAATGAGTCTTTTAGGTGCACCTGTACCTTACCAGGACTGTTGCATGGAAGTGAAAGTGATATTGGACAAGAAATATTTACAGTCAAACAGATACATGGAAATTATAATGGCACCGAAAATCAATGTATGAGCCAAGGATGAAAATGGAAAAAAAGTCAAAATAATGAATGTACAAGTTGGACAATGTGACTGATTCAGGGAGGTTGAGAGATTTGAAGTAGCTGTACCTATGGAAGATAATGGACAGTATTTTATTCATGTGAGGAACAAAATAAAGGACAACCAAAGCTAGTGTTTGATCGGCCATTGCTAGATGCAGAGTGGTGCAGCGTGAAGCAGAAAACATATGTCTAAAGAATGTTTGGTTTTGGAACGTCTCATGTAAGTTATTTGGTCTCAATAATAAAAGGTAACCGTCTGTAGCAGGGGAAAGCATTGTGCAACATTCCGTTTCATGCAACAGGGCTTTATAACTTCCGCCCAGGAGTCTTAAGAATAACTAGCTGAGGACATCTGGGAAATGTTCCTGTTAATTTTTAACACACCTTGGGATTTGCCAGTTAGGGGATGCTGTCAAGGATGTTGCTTTAATTAGTATGTATTAAGAGGGTAGTTCAAAAAGACAGATCTTACCAGATAAACATGAATGGTTTTCTTATAAGTTAATATATCTAGCTGTTGGATGTACCATGTTTACACTAGGTTTTTTGTTGAAATTTGCTGAAATTAGCATGATTAAGTGAATGATTCAGAGGAGGACTGTGTAGTCATCGTAGATACTAATGGGGACCTTCTGCATAGTACCCTGGCAGGTGCTTTACCATGACCTTAGGACTTAATGGGAAATGAATAATCACGTAGAAATAAGTACCGTTCTTGCCTTGTGACTCAGTGTTTCGGAGTGCTTATTTGTCTCTTCAGGAAGAATATGGAAATTTCAGAGGGATTTTAAAGGAGGACTGAAAATAATCCTCGAGATGCAGAACAAATTTCAGGATGTGATGATTAAAGATGTCAACATTAAGAAGTGACTTAGGAAATCTATTCTCAGTTCAGTGCAGCAAATAGCAGTGATACCTGGGTTAGTTTAGAATTTATATGCATCTTATCTGAAGTCATCTGTACTTGCTGTTTTAAATGGAATACAGCCAATTTCCAGCCAGTAAATCTTCTCATGCTATAACGTTCACCCACATTAGCAATATTTTTCATGTGCCAGTGTCTCTACACACTGATCAAAGGTTAATTTGCACTACAATCACATCCAGAACAGCAAAACATCCTACTGCTAACTAGCTTGCTCATGTCTTAGTATAATAGATGTCTGGTCCCACTACGTGAAGCTCACTGGGGGCTACCAGATGTGTCTGATGAACAATGCGTGCTTTACTGGCGCAATGAGAGAAAAATGAATTAATTAAAAAAATAAAAGCAGCTATTGAGTTCTACTTAAGCTAATTGGACAAGATAGAACTACCAATCAAGTACCTTGCTGGTTTACTGTGCTGCTTATTTAATTTCTTTCTGTATTGACTTGGTATGGCCAGACCCCTGGCCCTCAGGTAGCATTGGGAGGAAGGGCACAGCCCCTGAAGGGCTGCCAGAATGGCTTGAGAGGGATGCAGTGTCTGTGGAGGCAATGGAACACAGAGGTTAGCACAGCACTCTTCCTCCATCCTTCTACACTGGCCCCAAACACTGAGGTAAACAATGCAGAAAAAAACCAAACCAAACCAAACCATTTTAATTCTTCTTGATTGACAGTTGACCTATTGTATCTGTTCAGAGGACAAATTGATGAGAGGTGTATTTGGTGCCTCCTTGTTTAATCTGCAGGATGTACTACCCTCTGTTTCCTCAGACAAAGGTGGACACTGGCCAAGCTCTGAGCCCTGCTCCGATGGTGTTCCTGGGGAGAACGGAGAGGTGTGGTGGGCTGTGCCCCTGCTGCCCACTCCGTTCTGTGGGAAGCATCTCCCTGCGTCCTGGTACCTGTTGATATTAACCCTCACCTTCCTGCGGGTTGGTGGGAGGCGTACGCCAGTTCCTGAGATTCCCAAATACGAATCAGTTCTCAGGGCCCTGGGAATTTGTGCCCATGTTTTGGGAAAGCTATTGGTGTCTGCAGACCTCCTAATTTGCTCCTTGTACCTTAAAGAATCTTAACGGCGAAAGCAAAAAGGTTTGTTCTAGAGAAGTTGAAAGCTAAATCCTTACAACCATGTTGGAAAGAAAGCTGTGACAGGAAGAAAACTATAGCAAAGTGCAACCTGAGACCGAGCTTCCTTCTCTGATAACACTTAGGATCTTTTAGGTCACAACAGACATTCAAGAGAGTGACTGGGTAGCCCTTCATCTACTCTGAAGATCCTATTTAGAGTCATAGGTTGGAAGGAACCTCAGAAGATCATCTGGTCCAACCTTTCTTGGAAAAGAGAGCCTAGATGAGATTATCTAGTGCCTTGTGCAATTGCATCTTGAAACCCTCCAGTGATGGGGACTCTACCATTTCCCTGGGAAGGTTGTTCTGATGAATGATTGTTCTCACTGTAAAAAATGTCTGTTTCTGTTGATGCCTTAGAGTTGACTGCGCTTTGGTTTCTTCGCTCGGCAAGTTCACGGCCTTCTTGCTCACTGTGATGTTTTTAAGATCATTACAACAGTCTTTATGCTTCACAACCTTAATATTTTTACAAGTTTTATTAGTTTTGCATCATATTCTATGTTTTTGATGGAGACTGTGCATGTCATAATTGTTTAGATGACAAATTCAATATTTAGAGTGGATTTTTTCTGAACATTTTTAGGAGCCTTAAGCTCTTTTTTAGGAATCTCTTAGGATTGCATTCAGATCTTATCCAGGCTTGCTCTGTGACTTCCTACTCTGTTTCTATTTTTGGGAGTTTTCTCAGCTTCTTTCTCTACCACGCCCCTCCAAGAATAGTCAGCTATATGTCTTGCCTTATATAACTCAAACTCACAGTTCTGCATTTTCATTTTTTTTTACATGTACCTATGTTTGATGAATTAGATACCCATGTTTTTTCTCAGATTTATCTTAAAATGCAGGCCAGTAGTTTACTTCACCGGTTACAAGATTTTGCCCATTAATTGAGGTGCTTCAAAGCAGATAAACTCATTCAGGAACTAACAGTGGGATTATTTATTTGCAATACAGAATTTCTATTCAGGCATGGGCACAGGCAAAAGTAGGGTGAAAAAGAGCAAGTGTTGAGCATTTTAGAGGAAGGCAATCAAAGGAAGGAAATACACCCAAGTCTTGTTGGCTGCTACTCCTGCTCCAGCAGAAATAAGGAGGTTGCAGGCCTTTGAACGCAATGGGCAATAGTGCAGCAGCATCTGCAAATTGCTGTGGGCAACAAGATGATAAGGATGAAGTACTGCATACTAAAACATCTACTTTTGGTTCTAATCAGGCCCAAACTATCTTTTGGAAGGAGCAATGCTTCTATAATCCAAATTATGTACAGATTACCAGAGGTGCCAAAAATTTCATGTTCTACTGATTCTGAAGCCTGTAATCTTCGTAGGTGGTGTATGTGTCAGTACAGTTCTCCCAACCTGTTTATTATCTTTGCTATCTTAGCATGTTAACTATTTAAAAGCCACACCGCTGGCTTTTAAAATGTTGTTTCTGCCTGCCAGTTTCTTTTCTTCACCTGCTCTTGGACTTCCTCAGTGCATTGTTTGATAAAGTCAGACTTGCAAAAGCACTTCATCCAAACCTCTGATGAAAAATTCTGATTTCCTTCTGAAATGTAAAATTAAGTACTGTGAAGCAAAGATTAGTGACTTCTGATAAAACATCTTTCATTACAGAATATCTTCTCTCAACACGGTTTTATTACATTCTGATGCAACGTAAGGAACAAGAGCACAGTAAAAGTGCATTCTAAAAGTATTCTTGAAGTTAGCACTGCACGATGTGTTGCCAGTACTGAGCAATTTTAGGGGGTTAAATTACAGCACTGAAGTTTTCAGGAAAAATAGGACAGCTAGAAAAGTTTTCTCCAGCGTTGTTTACAGTGTCTATGGAAAAGTTGCTGACTTAAACATTAGCCTGTGCTACAGCAATAAATATTTTATTAATAAATTATATCATAACCATGTGCTGTGACAGTGCTTTGGAAAGAAGAGTATTAGAATGTCTACTTTACAGCCTGTCTTTCAAAGATAATTAGCTACAGACAGGTATATGTACAGCTAGAGGGTTTCAAAAACATTTGTGAATAGCAAAGGGTTCAAAGAATAATCAAGGACTGGAAAATGCAAGCAATCCAATCCGGTTAGTTTATCAGCAAAAAGCTTAAAGGTTTGTGAGTATTTATTAGAAGATCAGAAAATTGTTGATTGGATGTTTTGATCTAGTAGCCTACTACAAGATTCATGACCAGAAATTAAACCAGGACAAATTCAAGCTATAAATAAAGCTAGATTTTAATTGTCAGAGTAGTTGATTACTGGAACAATTTAACAAAGACAGCACTGGCATGAGTAATTTTAAAGACTGATTGTTTTTCTGGAAGACATATTCTACAGATCAGCAAGGACTTCAGCAATCTTATGGCCTGTGTTGGAGAGAAGGAGCCTGAAGCAATCCCCTCTGACATAACATACCGTGATTCTGTGGACCATTTTCCAGGTTTTCCTGTTCAGCAACAGATGGAGAGAAACTCAAGTGAGAATGGAAGTGGCTTCATGGAAGAGCCAAAGAAGAGAGAGTGTAGTTGGAGCACAATGAACTGGATCCAGTGACGAGTGCAGAAGCAGATCTGGTTTTTAAAAGGGAGTGAAGAAAAAGCACCAGGGACATTACTGAGGTTAGAGTGGGTATTAATTAAACAGGGAATACCAGAGTCAGCTAGAATTTCTGTGGAAAAGTTTAGGAGAGTATTTCAAATGGGATTACTTGGGGAATATTTTTGATAATTTATAAACATTTGAGTCTCATCAGCTGGTGACCCTCGGCTCCCATTACATCAACAGGGAGAAATAAGCACTCCAAGGGTGAGACTCATCTGACCTAGTTGGGATGTCTGTCTTAGGAGAAGATTATTTGCCGTAATGAGGTGGCTGGTTCAGACCCAGCTGTCTAAATATTAGATGCCTGCGTTATAACAGCCAAATCCCCTCTCAGTGTTAGAAGATTAAAGGGTGAGAAGGTGATGGACCAAGGAAGGGGGACAAGGGCTAAGGGAAAAACACAAAGTACAGCTGGAGTTCCAAGGCCACGGGAAGGGAGAAAGCTCTGCACTTGCTCTGTGTGCCTCGGGGAACCTGTACTCAGGGAGGTGAATCACACACTTGTCCACAAAGGACTTTGTAGCCACAGCGCTGTGTTGCTGTACTGCCCCTATTGCAGCTCCTACTTGGACGTCAGGAATGCTGTATCAGCAGTTATTGATAATACATAGAGAGAGCAGGATTAAGAATAACGAAGGGAGAGGACAGGTTGAGGATTAGGAAGTGGAGGAGAATCAAAATGTAAGGGTTCTGCACCCCATAATGGCTGAAAAGGGCCTTTAAGGTAAGTGTGCCTTATAATAGCTCTGAGACTTCTCCAGCCTGAACCAGTCAAACTCTTCTCTGGAGTACGACATTTATTTGCCTTTGCACTGTACCAGGATAGGCTGGGAAGAGAAGACCAGGAAAATGTAGCAGTGGTGTTAGGAGAAAGCAAATAGAACTGGGGAAAGCAAAAGAGCTGGAGCACTGCTTTCCTCAGCCATTCACTTGTTGCAGAAATAGAGCATTAACTCACAGGAGCAGAGCAGCTAACTGATTTTAAAAAGCTCCATATGAAAACACAAAAATTCCTTTCCTTCCCTCTCACTGAGCCTGGTTCCTGTTTATATTTTTAGTTATCCCTTTCTGGAAAAGGAAAGTGTAGTCTTCTAGCTGGATTTATTTACTTTCATTTTGAAAGGGACATTGTTTGGCAATTTTATTTTACAATAGGAAATGGCAAATGTGCTGATTTGTTTAATGAAGTTGAGAGTCACTGGAGGAGTCCAAATTCCGTTTTCTTTTGCTCTCTGTAGAACAGAATGTCTTATGAAGATAAAATCTCAATAAACGATACAAGCAGATGTGACTGAAGGACCGAGAATTTTTGTGCCTGTGTAGAGAAAAATGCCTCAGAAGCAGTGGTACTTCATGCTGCTAAACGGTGATGTGGGTGCTTAATTTTTGATCTTGTGTCATCTACTAGAAGAAATGAGAGGAAGACGGTTTGGCTCCTGAATGGTGCACAAAATTATTACTTGAGTACGCTTTCTTCTGACCTTGGTAAAAGCCCTGAATGCTAAACAGTTGTGGAAATTAGGACAGTGTCTGAATGTTGATGTGGGAACATAACTTCAGTCATTTACTTTTGAAACAAGTTGCCATGTTGTGTATTCATAAAATCACATTACTCTATTGAAAGAGGGTTTTTTCTCCTTGTACTGTTTAATGGAAGACTGGTGCACATGGTGGTACAATTTGCCTGTAGTGGTCATGTAAACCCTGTCCTGCAAAACTCAACTGTGGCTTTAGAGCTCAAGATCTGAGTCCTTGGCAGATGTGTCATTTTTTATCTCTGCACAGGGATGCAGTGAAACCACCTTAGATGTAAAAACAACTGAGGAATTTACCTTACCATTCTCCTTTAGCACAAGTAGTCCTATATACGACTGTAATAGTTGCATTGTTCTCAATTTTCTGGTGCTCTAGGAATTCATAGGTCTCTGGCTACAAGAAAGCCAGGATTTCACTCAGCTGAGTTCTCAGGTTGATGGTGACCATGGACCTTTTCAGGTAAGACTAAATGATCGAGAATCGAGGAAGGAAGTTACAGGCAAATGGGCAGTGTGTCTGTCAGGGGGAATGCCACATTTTACATGTGTGTACATTATTTCAAGATAGTACTTACCTTGTTTGACTTAAAAAAACCCCAATTTTCTTATTCTGGGGCTTTATTTTCACATTTAATTTGGTTATATAATGGCATGGAGATCTATTGCAAAGAGAAAAATTAATATCAGGAGCATAAAAAGCTCAATGCAGGAATTTTCTATTGTATTTCATGCTTGTTTTGTATTCCACCGTGATCAGCTTCATAGGCTTCATATTGACACCTCTTTATTCAGTGGTTTATAAGGAAGAAGTCCTCCCCTCTTCCCTAAGCATTTTCACTATTAATTATGGGAATGGGATTTTGATGAGGTTAATAATTCAGTCTATTCCTGTGAAGTCTGTAAAAAGATTTTTTTGTTGTTTGTCTTTTGTTGTTGTTGTTGTTGCAGTAAATTGGGATGTAAGGATAGTGGGTCAAACTCTACCTTAATTGGCATGAAAGACAACTGACAGAAGTCTGGTGCAAAACCAGAGGAAATACATCCCACTGTAATGGCCCCAAAGAAGTAATCTTTTGGTTAAGAAGGACAACTCAGAACAAAAGTAACACAAAGATTAAGGGTCAGATTATACTGCTTTCATTTCTTCATGTTCAAGAAACACCCAGAGGAGTAAAACATTATGCTTACTCTGAAAAAAAATGCTGCAGTTTTCCTCTTTCTGGCCCTTTAGCAAAAACTTTGTGTGAACTAATTGGGAGTGGAAGACATTAAAACCAGGACTGTATTTTGGTGGTAATTAACGACTCACTACAGAATTTCAATATCTAGAGGAACTATTTTGAACCAAAGAAAATGATTTTGCTTCTGGAAAGGGAGCAAAGTTTTATTCCACATGTATTTTAACCAGTTTTCTAACATTTAGAGATCTGCGTTTGCTATGAATCTGTGCCTAACTCTTGTTGCTGCTGTTGTAATGATATCCCTGACTGATGCGGATCATTAGTCTGATTGAAAGCCTCAGGTACTTTCCAGATGGTGAACTCAGGCTTTTGCAATCTGTGGGAGTAATTTTTGCAATACTGTGCTCCACTTCCTTCCTCACCAGAAGATTCTGAACTTATGGTTTTAGTCTCTCATATTGGATCAGGATACACAGCAAAAAAAGGAATCTTGTCCCTGTTGTGATGAGTAGGATGAGGTGATGAAGAGATACAAACGGAAGTGGGTTATCCAGATACATAAGGTAACACCATCCGGTGTGATGGAGGGGGTCTGTATTCTCACCATTGTTTATCAAATTTTTCTGGCCTTCAAGTAAAAAGTCATTTTTAGAGAAAGAGGAGAAGGAGACCAGCAAGGAACCTTCATAGATGCTTCAAGTGCGACACAGGAGAAGACAGTTTTCTTGAAAAGGCAGTGGTGGCAGGATGTGAGACTTTGATAACTTATGAAAGGCATAGAAGGAATGATAATAGGTAGAAGGTGGTGAGACACAGGTGGACCACCATTCTGTGTGCTGCTTGCTGATGTATTGACATAAAAAACTATTTCTAAACCTGCTTGGGCTTATTTGCAGCCCTGCTGAAATTGAGCCCAGTTTTCTCATGTGACCTGTGTCCTTGCACAGCACTGGATGTGGTTGTTTTGATGTTCCCTTGTGTAGAACATGATGGTTGGACCTATATGTTCTAACTTCTGGTAGTTTTTAGCTCCTCATTGCTACTTGTTTCTGGGTTTGGCCATACGTTCCTTTTAGTCAGTCTTTGCTCTGAGTCACATTATGTTGGTGCTGCAACCATTGCTCCCTGCCTGTGTGCTGGGACTTGTGTGAGTCAGGGAAGAGAAGACCTAGGAAAGGAGTGGGAAAGCGCCAGGGTGGGGAGCAGGGGGAGGCAGATCTCATGTCATGTTTTTTTCTTACAGCATGTTGCCCTTCGCGGTTTCTATGCAATACACCTTGTAATTCTTCATGGGCTGTATTACAGGGAATGATATTTCAAATGGGCTGGTAATAAACCCTCCATCTAGTCACAAAAGTCTGTTCCAGCCCTCTTAACTTGGCAAAGCTGGGTTTTTGTGGTGTGTGTGGTGGAGGAACTGGTGTGGCTGGTGACCAGCCCCGCAGGTGGCCGCGGGTGGGAGGGACGGTGGGGTGGGCCTGGTCCTGCCCATGGCGCGGGGTGGAGGGGAGCGGACCAGGGAACGGGCTAGCTCTGTGTCAGCCCAAGGGTTTTGTTTTATGTTTTAACATTTATGGGAGTTTCTGTTAGCCAAGCAAAACAAAAGGGAAACTGAAACAAATAGCGAAGCTGTTTCTGTGAACGTGGATGGACTAGTTCCTCTGCTGTCGGGGCAGGGGCTGATGAAGAAGACAGAGGAATTTCAGTCTTGACTAAGCTGCAAAATCTGAAGGATATGTGCTTGACTTCTGTGTGCGCTGGGCACATCTCTGTGCCCAGTGTCATCTTGAGACGTGCCTGACACTATTTTGTATGCATTAAAAATTAGTGATGCCAGGCTAGGGGTGCGAAAAACCTTGGTGAAATATGAGTCCTTGGGGTAAAAAGGAATCTGAGGCAATTGGCATCAAGACTGTGATGTTTCTTTTCCTGCTGCAGGGTATACAGCCTTTATCTTAGGCTCCCTTTTGTAGTTTAAGGCAATCTATGTTAAGTGCTGACAATGAATGTACATTAATCTAGTGTAGAGAGCCAAGTATGATACTAGATACAGTGGGAAGACTCTACAGGGTTTTGGGAAAAGGAATCCAAGTCAACATTCAGTGTTCCTGAAAGGGAAAATTTAATAATAGAGGACATTAAAGCAGACAGAGAGAAGGATAAAACTGGGTGGCAACAAAGTGGGGGAGCAATTCTGTGGAATTGTGACTTCTGCAAGGGCTCCTGGGTTGGACCCTGGCCCTTCTAGGGAAGGTTTAGAAGGAAGCCCTACATGCTTTGCCAGTGCCATATGGCGAAAAAAGTTAATGACTTGCATTTTCCTCATAAAAATGATCAGTATCCATTAGCAAGGGGCATATTTATTAGATCCTAAACAGATACTACACTATAAAAAGAATCATACTATCCTTTTTTGCTTTCTATTTTTGATCACTGGTGTGTATACATATATATCTAATAAAAAGCCATAAAAGATAACCAGAGATTCTTATCTAATATATTTTAGTGCATTTGATAAAGATACCATCTAAAAACAATAAGAGATGTTCTAGTGTAACTCTTTAATAACAGAACACTTTAGAAGACAGAGAATTACGGTCAGCGTCAAACTTTTATTTATTTCAGTCAATTCACAGTTAGTAGTTAAATCTACTCATTAAGTAGATTTATCTTTATTAATTATACAAATGTAAATGTAATGTAAGACTTTCTTCTTCTGGAAGTCATGTATCCCCTACGGTAAGACTTGGGGCTTCAGATATATGGAGTATGACAGTACTTTATCAACCCTTTTTCCTTAGCTTTATGGAATAACTGAAATAAATGACGTGTTTCTGTATGGCCCTCTCTGAATGCAGGGTTGCACTAGATGGCACTGTTGGTTTTAGTTTTAGTGCTGTCTCCTGTTCTAGGAGGTTGTCTTAATTAGCTTCCTTTTGAAAACAAACATGCCGTTTCAACAGAGGGTCAGTGTACATTGTTCTGGGCTGCTGCTTTTATGTTTATAGTCGTGTAATCAATATGTTGGAAGGGTAATTAATTTTTAACTTCAAGCCAATTGTAGATCAAATGCCAGTAGAGTTACTGGGTGGAGACAGTTTAATTTCTTTTGAAGCAATGATACTGATTAGCTGTAAAGGATTTGCAGTGAGTTGTTAGAGATCCAGAGGACCTTCTGCTTTGAAATACTGGTGTTAACTTTAAAGTAACATTATTACTGTGATACAGATTAATGAGTTGCCATAATTCTGATAAAGTTCCTCTCATGTCCTTGCTATATTTTGTCCTGTCAATTCCTATTTCAAAGCAGTTTTATTTGCTTTGACTATTCTATTCCTATCAAAGGAAAGGTACAAAGTCAACAGTAAATTGATCAAACTCACTTCCTGCTTTTCATGCCTTTTCTCTCATTATCTGTCTTCAGGGACTGCAGAGGGCCCATGGCTAAGGATGAGATGTGACCCTCTGTACAGCAGCAGATGTTACTGCAAGAAGGTGAGGGATTCAGAAATCTCTGCAACCCATGTGTGTGGGGCACACGGGTGCTTGGCCTCCCTCCCCTTGCTCCTGCTGTCTTGGGCAGCTCTGTCTGTCTCTCAGGTTCCTTACTTGGGGATACTTACTAGCTCGATACTTCCAGTGCTTTCAGCCCATTCCCTTGATACTTCCTTGTCCTCTGAGCTGACCTTTCTTGTTCATATTTCCATCCCTTCTCTCTCTTTCATCTTCTTTCTTCCCTCTGTTCTTCAACATTCAGACAAATGAGAATCTCAACACTCAGCTCTCCATCCCTGTCTTGTGATTTTGACATCTTCCTGCTCCTTTTTTACAATCAATAAATGGGCCATTTTCATGGATAGGCTATTGATCACTTCTCCAGGTGTCTGGATGCTTTCTGATCTAATGCCTGTGCTTTCCATTACGTTAAAATTTCACTAGAAGCTCTGTCTGCCCATTCTTGGGTAAGTCCCAGAGCCTCTCTGGTGTCCTCATCTTCCTTGGCTGACTGTTGGTACTTTGATCATTTAATTGGGTTTCATGCCAAGTACGATCATGAGCACTGGTTTAATCTGAAATTCAACTTTTGTTTAGTCTAACACTAAACACAATAAGGTCAATTTTAGAACAAAAAAGATATTTCCCTTTCTCTGAAAAAAGCCAGGCTCTCTTATTTTTGGGCTCAAAGTATTAATTGAATTCAGTCTGGACTGAGCAACAATTTCTGTCCTTTTGAGTCATACGTTTGAATAAATCTTATCAGTTAATGGAACTGTGTTACTGAGCTGTGCTGCAAACATCTCTGATTTCTTCTGGAACTAAGAATAGCCCTCAGTATGGATGGGCACAGCCACCAGCTATTGAGACTTGTCAGATTTTTAACCTTTTCAGGAAGACAAAACATCGTTAGTAGGATAAGGATCAGCAGAGCTTAGGGTCCACGCCATTACGTTTTCTGTCAGAAATGAATATTGTGACTAATAAAGGCAAGACTGCAGTTACTGCAGCAGACTGCTCTGTAGACTGTAGTCTACAGTTGTTTGTAAGATATTAGATTAAGATCATGAAATTTATTCTAGTTTGAGACAAACTAGAGATGGATATTTGCTGGGTACAAGAAGATTGAAAACCCAGTTATCATAACCACAAGAACCGAAAAGAAAAATCCATGCTGTCTCTCTGTCTGTCTGTTCTGCAGGATGCATTTTTCCAGTGATCTTAGTCAGAGGGCTCCAGAGTAGTACTTTTATCAAAACTGATCGTTTTGGGAGGCGGTGGGGTGGCAGAGTAACATATACCGATGTATTTACAGTAGAGGGAGCTGATGTTCAATGAGTGCATGTGTGAATTTTGGCTGCCGTGCCAGCCTTTGTACACTATGAGCCATTACCAGTGAGTGTATAAGCACTGCAGAAGAAATATCTTCTTCTCTCACCAGTTTGAGGGGGGTTGCTCTGCATCCCTCGCCCACCCGATGAAGTCTGATGTTTCCATCTTTCCAAATATCATGACATCCTACTACACTGTGCACAGTGTCTCTTTTGTGCTCCTGGCTTTGCTCTGCTCCCTGCATTTGGCCTGGTTTCTGCCTGACCCACCTCGTAAATAAATGCTCAAGAAATTCTTTGCTTTATAACATTTGGCTTAGAAGCACTGCCTGGCTGGATTATTCAAATTATTCAAATTTAAGTGATCCAAGTTAGTTAAAATAGAGACAAAGTGTGTGTGAAACATCAGAATACATATGCATTCAAAAATACGAAGAATTATCTCTCTTTTAAGTGAATTTGATCGAGTAATGTGGGCTAGGGGATTAAAGGATTTGGGTTCCAGGTAACTGAGTTCCTGCTCCTGGCTTTGCTGTAGCTCTTGGGGTGGAAACTGTCCTCCCAGCGAGGCTGCTGTCCTGACTGCACTGGTTCAACTAAGGTAATCGCAAAATGATTAGTTAGGGAAGAGACATTGTCCCAAGACAAATGTAGGATATATACTTAAAAAAAAAAGACGACTAAAGAACTGCAGACCCATCTAACTTGTACAACCAGAAAGATCCTCAGACAAGTTATTAATTTGCCTTGTTCACACTGAGAGCCATAGTTCTCAATCTACATCTGTTTGAGACCAGAACCTCTAGGCATGTTCCTTGCATTTCCAGACTGCTTGGATTGTATCACTGGTGGCTTTTTTTAGCCATGAGCAACAGAGCTGCTGATGTAATCGCTCTGTGAAGTGGGACATCTTGAGAGTACCGAGTTCATCTTTCACACTATACTTAAGAAATGTGGGTAGACTGGGAAGAACCTACAAGAAGAAAGGTAAGATGTTTAGAAAATAAAGGATATGAGTAAAAGCTGAAGAAAACTTTATAGCTTAGAAGAGAGACAGTTAAGGTGGGACATCTTTGATTAAAAGTTTTCTTTTAATAACATGACAGTCATTTGTTGGCTATGTAGCCAGTGTTGGGACAAAAAAGGGGGGTGGGTGTCATGGTGTTTTGTTTTGTTTTGTTTTGTTTTTTTTAAGAAAAAGCATTAGACAAACATTTGCCAAGGCAGTTGAGGTGCATCCACCCTTTCTTAGTGACTAAATGCACCAAATGGTCTCCTGACAATTCTTCCAGCCCTATATTTCTGTGCAAGTGCTTTCAAATTTATTGAAGAAAAGCACTCTTTCCAAACTGGGTAGTACTATTCATTGTACTTCTTCTTACCGTAGTTACAAAGGAAAACTCCAGAATTGGTTCTTTCTACTGATTCTCCAGTCAGCTTTCCTCTTCAGGCCTTATTGTTAAGCATTGTGGTAGCAGGCTGAAATTGTCACTAGCTGTTTAAACAGAGAAGGGTTTGATTAGAAGCATCAAGAAAGGAAACAAGGAGGCTTTTATGATGGTATTTCTAATAGAGAATTCTCCCAGTATTCTCTTCAGTATTTCCTAATCACAAACAATTTTGGTATTAATTTCCATAACCAGTCCTCCTCAGAGTGATTGATTTTTGAGCTGTGTGCTGTGGGCCCTGTTACTGGATAGTACCTTCATGTTGGACAATGTACTGATGGTATCTCAGCTATCACAGAGGTAGGATGGATTTGCCTCTCTTTCAACAGCCTTTTATCAGTTTTCCCTTGTCTTGAAGTATAAATTATTGTAGACTGAGGAACATCTTTCATATTCTCTAGCGTAGCTTGGCTCTGTGGGATGATGTATTGTATATTCAATCTGTATCTAAAGAAAAGCCACTCGGCAACATGAGCGTCTGAAGTTGTGGATACTTTTCACATACACGAAAAATACAGCGCTGGCGTTGAAAAACGTAGATAAGCCAAAGCAGGAGCGCTTCTTGCTCAGATCCCCTATATCTGACGGGCACAGCTTACCTCTCAGCTGTGCTTTGCCACTAAACTGAAGTTCCCTTGCAGCTCTTCCAGTCTGTCACTTTATGCTTAGATATTTGGAACTTGCGATACATCTGGGAAGTGAAAAAACACTGGGAAGCATTTCAGATCTTGAGGGAGCTGAATGCTTCAAACAGATGGCTTCCTTCCAGAGAAAGCTCTTCCAGCTTTCAGAAGTGCTCCTCATAAAATTTGACCTAGCTGTTAGGGGTAGTATATAACTAAGTAAGGGGGTAGGGAGCAGTGATATTAAACTTGTAAAAAATAGCATTGGGTCCCTTGAGCAGTAAAATCCTTTGATCTCATTGCAGTCTCTAATTTCCTGATTGTGGCTGCATGTATGAATGATGAACAAAGTTTCTGTATTCTCATTCAAGTGGTAAAGGAAGGGGTTTTTTTGTGTGTTTTCACTGAAATGAGACTTTGGTAATCTCAGTTCAGGTTGAGAATACCAGAGTGTTGCTCGCGTATGTTGTACATTATGAATGAGTCTGGTTTATAATATCTGCTTGGCAGACCAGCGCATAAGTACAGTATGACAAATATGATCTAAACCAAGCATTTCATTAAGGAAGGACGTTTGTTACTGGACGTTAAACTTCATGGCCACCGATTTCCCTGCAATGAAGTTACTATTTTAACACTATTCAAAGTTTTATGCAGTAAAATATAGGACTACATAAATTTTAATGCAGTGGTGGTAAGTACTAGAGGAACTTTGTATGGGGGTGCATGGGAAAAGTGTTGTGTTGATAATGATTTGTTCAGCACAGAGATAAGGATTTGTTTATATTGGTCATCACCATCCAGACATTTTCTTCCTATTCAGGATTGTTTGTGGAAAATAATACTGTGTACATATTTGCACATATAACCTCCATAACATGATGCCTTCTGGTAGTGTGAAGGTATTAGAGACACGAAAAAAATTAAGTACTTGGCAAATCAGTTCTGGTGGACAGAAGAACCCTCAAGTATTGCAGAGAATTCTGTAATTACCGCCAAATAATCCAAAATAATTTTCCCTGGACTCTTCCCCAACCAACTCAGTTTTGAGAAGAAACAAAACCTATTCAAGATGTTCAGAATGGCCAATAGAAGAGAATTCTGTTCATTTATCCAAATAGGCTGTCAGATCTATTTTAGAGGCATTCACTCTTCTAGATAAACAACATAGACTTAAACATATTTTAAAATAATTTACTTTGCATTTTTGTGATGGTCTTAAGAAAGCCCTGCTGCTATAAATTAATATCAAAATACCTAGAAAATGTATTTTATCATTGTTCTTGCAGATGTACATATGTTTTTCCAGGATATTTTCAAGTAAACTTGATATTCACAAAAAGAAGTGGAAGTAGTCCTGGCTTGTATTTACCTATATCTGCCCTGTATTTACCTGCATTTCATACAGCAGCCCAGGTTTACACTTGTCAATGGGGTGAGTTTGTTCTCATCATTTCAGTGACAGGATTCAAGGTTCATGGGGACTGGCATGGGCCTGACAAACTTTTGCCCTCGTCCCATCTGATTCAGAGCTGCTCTTCAAAAGTTCTGCCAATATCTGCAACAGTTTGGTGCTTCAGACGTGTACAGAGGACACAAGCGACACTTGGACATTTTTGCAATTATTGAGCCATTGACATGAGAGGGAAATCCTTCGAATGCTGTTATGGCTCTTGCGGCCAGGTGGCAGGTATCTGACACAGGCATGGCTGCTAGTCTAACAGACAAGCTAATTTTGATCAATACATTTCCAGTAACTGAAAATGAATGGTTATTCACGTAATTACATTTGTCTACAAAATGCAGAAGTTACATGATGAGAGCATTTTGGACTTGTGAAGATAGTTGTCCTTCCTGTAGCAGTAACCACTCTAAGAAAGAGCTTTTCTTAAGAAAACCATTAGCATACAATTGGAGTTGGATGTGACTCATTTCTTGTGATGTCTCACCTGCTGACCAGGGTACACGTGCTGTGACACCATCACACGTGTTTGCCATGGATTCTGCACCACGAGCTACATAGGCTGCAGTTCCACTGGCTTTATTAAATTGCCTTTATATTTTTCAGAGCTGCACAAAAGATAGAGAATATACCATTGTTGTCTGAGGGCCTTTTTTCCTTCCTAATTAAAGCTCAAACTGTATTTTTAGCATTTGTGTTCAGCTTTGTTGCACTTGCAAAGCATGCCAGCTGCCCCAGTGGGCTGCAACCTCATGGCAGCTGAGGTGTCCATGTTTGGTCATGCACCCTAAAGTTTTTGGCAATAGCACTTTTCACATCCTAAAGGAGGACATTCATCTGTCATTTATACCAGAGAGGGGCTAAACGTGCACTTGGTAATTAGAACTCTGGCAAGTGTTAATACATAGAGTTTGTAGAAACACACAGGGCCCCAGAGGCCCGAGCGAGGATCACTTCCCTCTTTAACCACCGTAGGGAACGTGAGAAGACATTCAGCAGATACTAATGAACCTCCTGGCGGTGCCAGGCTGTGCCAAAGCGCTCACTGCTGAAAGAGAAAAGTGCATGGAAACCAAATTAAATAAATCACCCTTCTTTGGTGTTCTACCTTGGATTGTGCAAACAAAATCCTATTGAGACCAACCTACATTTTCTGGCTGTATTCACTGAAATTCCTAAATACAACCATGCTCCTTTGTTGAATTCAGAAGCCTCGTAAAGCTGCAGCCCCGGCAGGTCGCTCTGCTGCCCTGAGGCTTTCTGTGCCAACCCCAGAGCCAGGGAGGAAGGGATGAGCTGACAGCAGGGGGAAAGGAATGTGAAAGTGCCTCTTCTCCTCCCCCCAACCCCAAATAAACTAACAACTGGAAAACTAAAAGCCCAGTGTGCTCTGCATGACAGAGTGCTGGACGGCACCTGGTTTCTGTTCACCAGGGAGGGTCTCCCCAGGCTGACCCGGCTGGGATTTGCTCTCGCTGATTGTCTCCCCAGGCCTGGTGTGTCCTGAGGAGGCTGCCAGCTCTGGAGAGGAAAGCACCGAAGGGAACAGTGACACCCGCCAGGCAAGCAGGGCTCCTTGCAGAGGAGAAACCTCGTCTCTCTGTCCCTCAGGGGGTTGTGGAGTGGCCACAAGCGCTCCACCTTCATCAGCATCCTCATTGGAAGTGGTTACACCCTGAGCCTTAGCAGGTGGATGGGGATTTCAAAAGGTAAATTCAGGTTTAACATCAGAGCACACGGTTCCAGTTCCAGAGTGAGCAACTGATCTCTGGACTCGCATCTGCCGAGTCAATCAAGTTGCTCTGAATTCTCCCCGCTGTCTGTGAGATCACAGTTTCTTGTAAATGTTTTTACTAATCGGTCTGGCAAAACCCTCAGATTTCCTCTGTCTTTCTTCGATGCTCGGAATACTCAGTTCATGACCTATTTGTTAAAAACAATGGAAATTGGAATTTCTCAGGAATAAATGTTTTGTTTAGTGAATAAAAAACCCATTAGGATTTGTATTTCATTTATCTGCTTTGAGCTTTTCCTGTGATATATTGTTATGGCTGAATTCCAGAAATGACATTTCTGAAGGGAGAGTTTCATGTTTAGGTTTGAAATTATTTTGATGCCCTTTTGCAGTTGCTCACCTGTACTGCTTCTGCCAGCCCAACAAAAATTGGATAGTACCTTTCCTCTTCATTTGTTTGCATAAGGCATTTAGGTCCATCCTTCATGACTGAATTTAATGCGAGAGAGAGAAAATTTGCAATATGCAAACCCTTAGCAACCCTATGGTACAGTGTACCATTTTCCTTGGTTTTTTTTAGAAACCTTTAATATTGTTGGATGTATTAAAAATCTTCCTTAATATAGGCAAATCATTTAAATTGGTTAATAGTGCACTAAAAATGTTTGTGTGAAATCAACAGGAAAATTTCTGTGGGGTGATGATATTCCTCCTTGTTTTTTTAATCTCTTGGCTGTTGTGCAGGGTATCTATTATGCAATTTTTTTGTCCATGGGCCACAGCCACTGTTAATATTCATGCGGAGGGAAGGATGCCAGTCTAAGTCAGCTGAAGATCTGCTGCTGTGCGTACCCGGTGTAAACAAAGTTACCAGGATGAAAAGCTGAGTATGAGAAGCCTGTGATTCTGTTGACCCTTTCAAAAATGCAACATATAGCATCCCTTAGAAATCATGAGAAGTAATCAGAGGAATGTGTTACAAATCTGGTATTTAAGTTCAGACTGTCATTTGGCTGCGTGTGATGCTGGTTTAGATTGAAGACTCTGGTATTAATAGCTGACTGCAGTAAAACCTTGGAGATTTTTTACTGACTTTTCAGAGAAGTCCTGAAAATGTATTGGAAAATCAATTACATGTAAATAATTAGAATAAAAAATGTCTGACCTTTTAGCTGGATTTGGTTTGTGACATAACAGAAGAATGTTTTCATCCTTACCTGCTGTTTTCAATGACTTTTTTTCCCTACAATACACGTGGAGTTGAAACAGAGCGTATACATTTTCTGTGAAGAAGTAAACGTGTCTGGAGAAAAGGTGTTTTGATGTTGGTTTGCTTGATATTTTGAAATTACAAGAGCATATAAATGTTGTTTTTAATCAGTTGAGACTGTGCATGAAAATATTTGTGAGTGAGTTAAGTACAAAACGTCCCCCTGAGGTAAAGCCACTGGAGAAATGAGCTTTTAGTGTTGTCTGGCCTAAGAGTGGCACAGGACAGTGCATGTCGCAGTGTTTTGGGGTACCTGCCTAAAATACACTTCACAGAAGTGAACCTGTGAATGCAGTGGGTGGCATCTAATGTAAAGGGGAGGAGATGTGTGGGGGAACAGCGGGGCTGGCTCCTGCTTCCCACAAGAGCCAAGACCCCTGGGGACAGCAACGCCTTCTCACTTCAGGCGTCACAGGTACAAAGCACCTCGCAGAGATGAAATGTGATGGATGACCATGAGGGACATGGCTTCAGGTGCTTCACGTTTCTTGTAGGTCACAACTGATGAGGGAGCTTGGATGGTGAGCACAAGTGCTGACATCCTTGTTGGGCCAAGCAGCAACTTGATGCCAAAATTACGAGCTTCAAATGTCACGCCCAACACTGAGTGCATGAAGAATTTGAAGGTCTGCATGGCGGCAGCCTGTGGTTAGGGAAGAGACTTTCCAACCAAACAGGCTGTGCTACGATTGTTCAGGACACAATACTCTGCACTTTTCTCTGAGGCATCTATTAATGGGTAGGAGGCTGATGAACTGCATGTTTGATTTATTTGGGCACTCTCCAGATTTTTATGTTTCTGAGTGGTTTCCTCTCTCTCCACAGGTTGCTCTTCCTATGTTAGTCAGAAAAAGCATATTGACTTTTATCAGCTTAACAGCCAAACGTTAACAGTAATGACAGCACTCGGAGTGTAAAGTATTACAATAGTTCATTTTAATAACATGTTTATTAGGTCATAACAACAACTATAAACATAAGTACCATTCAGCTCTTTTGCAGATATATGAACTTACTAACATCAAATCTTTGTCAGAATCACGTATTCTTACAGGTGTCCCAGACACAACATTAACTTTATTAAGCAAAAGTTCATAAATAGTAAAAACGTCCTCTGTTTCACATTGCAGCGTTCCTCAAGCATGTATTTACAAGTATTGGAGCATCTTCTCCAAATCTATGTGTTACAAACTTCCTTAGCAGTTTTAACAACCATAGAGATGATTTTTTTTTTGCCTGCAGCAAAGCCTTTTGTCCTTGAGCAATCTACAAGTACTATTGCTCTCAGCAGACATGAAAGTTCGTTTCTGAAATGAAAGTGGTGATGAAACACAATACAATATTATCTGCTCATAGTTTGCCTACACACTCTGCCCTCATTATAAACCTTTCAGTTATAATGCTGTCTCCCTTCTATCGGTTCTTTATCAACTCCACCTCTCTTTAAGGATCTTAAAATGGTTGGCTTGCAGCAACAGAGATTATACTTCGGGTGGAGTGTGTTTACAACCAGTTCTTTTCCTTTTTAATATTTACACAGTATTTTTGTATGGTTGCTACAATTTATGAACCATGTACATTGACATACATTTTCTGAAATGTTCACAGTGCAGTATTTCGTGGTCTAACCAAACTTTGTAAATGTCATTAAAAATAAACCTTTTTTTTTTTAATATAAAAATAGAATACTTTATGTGTTTACACGAACAAACCCAGTTCTATCGTATACTAAACAAGCTATACAGTAGTATGCACAGAATTCCACAGGAAGAGAAATGACATGTGATGCTTGCCCTAAAGCTATAGCACTCTTTTCTAATGAATGAAGTTTTATTTACCATCTCTTTTCAAAACTGTTTTTTCTGGTCGTAATTTAGAAACAAAAGTAGGTATCATAATTCACTGGGTTGTGTGATCCACAAAGAGGCTTGGAGGGGGGCGGGGCGCGGGCTAAAGCTGTTTTCTTCTTTTGATGGGTCTTCTCAGCTCCTCAGGGCTGGCAGGAAGAAGTTACCCACCTTCCTGCTGTGGCAGCGTGTCTGTAGGTCAGGGCTGGCTGCAGCACCTCCGCTCTTTACTCACCCCTGCCGGCAGCTCCACCCCAGGGTAGGTGTCAGAGCTTCAGCTGCTCGCCCTGTGACTCACCAGCCAGCAGCTCCACCGGGCTGCCAGCCCGCCTGTCTCCTCTGTCTCCGGAGTCATGCAGCCCACGTTACTACATCCCAGGGATTAGCCTGGCATTTACTGTCGAGGCCTTCAAGTTTTTCTTCTCAGAGAGTGGTTAATTCTTTATTGAAATAAATGGAGACTTTGCATTTTTTTTCAGCAAGAAATCTGTCGATACAGGCAGTTATTCAAAGAAGTGGCTGGTTGTTGGGATAAAGTTGTCACTAGGAATGCTTTAAGCTAGATCATTTTCCCTTCATTTTATGTACCGTCTGACTACACCAGATGACTGGCAAGGCTGACATACTTATTTTACTGCACACTGTTGCTGTTGATTTCTATTAAGACATTGACCATGAGGCTGGCTCTCCTGGCTATGTCCTAAGAAATCTTGTTGATATAGTGCAAAAATCCAAAGTTTGGACTGTGCGGGAGAAAAATACATTTAAAATTCTTGTAATGCTTGTTGTTTGTCTGAGCCTTTTGTGTCAAAACCATTTCTGCTCTGCTCATTATCCTAAAGTACATGCAACAGTAACGGTCCTTCCAGCTGTACTGATTGGTATTCTACGTTCTCCTTCATGGCATTAATGATGCATCTTTGTTCTTGGGTCTGAGTACACATTAATGAGAGCTAGTGGGAACTAGCTCTGGGTGGTAGCACACAACGTTTCCATTTGGTAAACTGATGCAGTTCTCCAAATACCTGGAAATGACTGTTATGGTTTCTAGAATCCCATAGCCTTAAACAGTGATATCATGTCCTTGTACTAGTGCAACTTGGGCAAAAACATAAACATGTGCAACAGTGTTCTCACAAAGACCAGGCAGTAAAAATGAGTGGACAAAATGTTTTACTTTTTGTTCATACCACTAAGAATGAATTTTCCTCAGTTTCAGACATACCCGTCATGTGTCAACATCCATGTCTGTGTTGTCTTGTGATGATAAAAGAGAAGGATAGGGAGCAATGCACTTCACGTTGACATAAGTAGCATTGACATGAACGTAGTGTTCTCCAATAAACGTGGAGAAGATTGTTGATATTTTTGAAACAAGTTCAGAAAATGCTGGACGCATCTCAGGTTTTGGATGCCAGCATTTCAGCATGACTTCATACCTGCCATTCAGATAAAAGAAGTATTCAATTATGAAATTCTGTAAAAAGGAAAAAAAAACTAACCCCTTCCTCCCACAGTCTTACTTACTATAATATCAGAATCAGCAGCATTTGCAAAAGGCTTTGCAAACTATTTACTTACAGTGGGTCAGGGCAGTATTCAGGTTGTAGCAGCCTTCTTCCTTGTAATAAGTAAACAGTTATATCAAAAGAATTCACATCAGGATAAGGTGGTGCCCCTCTTGTCATGAGTTCCCATAACAACACACCAAAGGACCACTAAGAAAACAAAGAAATAAATAATAAGTGATAGGGTTGGAGAGCTTTACATTCCAGTTTTAGAACATGGTTTGACAGATTTAAGCATTCAAATGCATGGATTTTTCCCTTGAAAAGTTATTTTACTGCAATCAGCTTTCTTTTAAGTGGGCTAATAAATGCTGTAGGGACTTGAGGAGCCACTTAAATGAGAGCCAGAGAAGCTCAACTAAGTAAATGAAAGAAAATAAAAGCCCATAGGCCTGCTACTTAGCTGGTATAAATTGACAGACCTCTTTTGAGGTTAATGGAGCTCTGCCAATTTACATGAGCTGATGATCTGACTAACCCTGTGTAAATACATACAGAAGAGAATATACGTGGTGAAAATTCTATGCATCACAGGCTAATTTGGATCTGGATTGAAAGGAGAGCTAAGATACAAAGTGATCCAGCCAAGTAATGACTTCATCTTCAATTTTTTCTTCATAAATAGCCAGGTAATACTTGAGATTGCTGTAGGCAGTCAGTGAGTATTTATAAAGCAAATGAAGTATTTTTGAGAACTATTAAATTTTATGAGTGTCAAAGTTAACCTGTTTTGTCAAGCTTTCCAGAGCCCCTCCTGTAAGAGGGTTCAGCTCCAAATTGGCTTCTTGGAATATCCTTAGTTTTCCTTGGCATGGGATTGAACTCCTAACACGCTCCTGAGCAGTAATGGATAATCAGGTCAACATCTTGTTGCTTCGTGATTGGGACAAATACCCTCTTTGGACATAGAAAATGTCTCTTATTCTTATGTGTTAGATTAAAATGTAAGGTTTGGGGTTAGTCCGTTCATTAAATACTAGAGAGATGCCTCAGGCAGTAAAAGATAAATTAATACGTGATACAAATACATTTGTACATTACCACATCTGACTTTGTTGTGAACTTCTGAGTTTGTAAACTTTCTAAAGCCATCCATTTCACTGGCAGTTTAGCTCCTGTTTTATTGTGCACACTGTAGTATTCTTTATCATAGACGTCTCTAGCAAGACCAAAATCAGCAACCTTGACAGTGAATTTTTCATCCAACCTAGAGAAATGACAAGAAGTATTATCTGCAACTGATCAGGCGAGATTTACAGTGATGGTGGATTATAATGAGTGACTTGCATTTTTGAGACTGTGACTTTGGAAGGCAGTACTTTATCTTGGATCTGTTAACTAATGTAACAGTGAAACAAAAACTGCAGCAAAGTAAATTTGACACTCATTTAACACAGTGAATGAACTCAGGAAATTACTGATATTGTTTTGATAATATAATTTGAATTACAGTTCTCTTAAAACAATTGCTCTGTGTAAAAAGATACATCCTGGTTGAGTGCTACATCATTTCTTCCACAGCTGTTTCTTGTTCTGTATCCTTAGAAACCTCTCATTTTTATTTCCAAGTCAAGGCATGACTTCTCGTATTCACTCTCAATTTGGATAAGGAAGGACCCATCAGTATCTCAGTGACTGCCCATATATTATAATGTAGTCCTGTAAATAAGGGTGTGTTTGGTGTCTGTACTGGGAAAGAATGATGGTATAAGGAATGTTTTGCTGGGGTTACAGTTGAGCCATACCAGAAGATCTCCCTGCCTTTGCTTCTCCTAAGCTTGGTGTTTGTCCTGATAAGTGGTATCATTGTCAGAAAACAGACAGAGCATGGGTGTTGATATGCTTAAGCCTATCTTTCATTTTATGTGCAGACCTAGCTACAGCAAACACCTGCTTTTGGACTTCTTTACAGAATTACACAATGACAGAACGGATGAAATTGGAAAGGACATCGTTCACCACCACCTCCCTTGCTCAAAGCAGGGTCAGCTACTGCAGGTTGCCCAGGACCATGACCTGCTGTGTTTTTAATATCTCCAAGGATGGAGACTCTACAACATCTCTGGGCAACTTGTGCCAGTGTTCAGTCAACCTTACAGTAAAAGTGTTTCTTCTCACGTTTAAATGCAATTTTCTCTATTTCAGTTTGTGCCAACTGCCTCTTGACCTGTCCCTGGGCACCACTAAGAATAATGTGGCTTCACCTTCTTTACTTCACCCTATCAGGTATTTTTGCACAAGGGTAAGATCCCCCTGAGCCTTCTCCAAGCTAAATAATCCCATCTCTCTCAGCCTCTACATGTGGCATTTCCCTGACTTGAACTGATGAGGTTTCTGTCTGGACAACTGTCTGGTCTGCTGAAGTCCATCTGCTGTGTGTACTGATTGAGTAACTAAACCAATACCAATGAAGGGAGTAGGAGACAACTTTGATAGGTCAACAGGGGACAGTTTATGCCAGAGTAGATGCCTACACCTCTTCCAGGATACTGGAATAGAGTCAAGAGTCCAGGGAAGCTGTATTTGCATCCCGGCTTCCTTTCTAATGGACACTGCCAGTGTGGCAAGGGCTGTGCTTCTGAGTGCTGGGTTGCACATGGCCACTGGGGAATGTGGGTCCTCAGCTCTACACCTTCCTCTCACGTGGTGGTGGCTCTTCAGGCTCTGAAGTGCTGAGCCATATATTAACAGAAGTAGAAAAGCAGCCATTCAGTTGGCAATGTGAGTCATCCTGATAGCTGTTCCCTCCTAGCTGAAGGAAGAGACAGCAGGCCAGAAGGAATGTCCTGTTGCCACTATCTGGACTTTGATTAGATGAACCAGGACTTCCAGTAACCCAATTCTTTTCTTCTTAGGAAACCTGAAAATCATGTTGCTTGTGGCCTTTTTCCTCCTTTAAAAAACAGCAGCTGCAAGAAAACATTCTTTTTCAGAGGCTGTTCAGCTGCAAAAGTGTGCACCCTTTGAAAAAGAATCAGAAATCTCATGTCACAAGTGAATAACCATTTCGCAGCCAGAGTTCCAGGTTATGATGTGCTAAAAAAAAAACCCTAACGTTTTATCCTGTACCTCATTAATTCACAACATAAGTGATGACTCAGCATAACAGTACCAGCGACTCCTGTATCAGTTAGTCTTTGTGTAAACTGAAGTGTCTGGCTACCCAGACACTAGCAAGGCTTTTTTTGCATGCCCTGATTTTATAATGTTAATTTGTGTGCGCAGTTGAGCCAAAGTAGGCTCATACTCATGTAATGAAATATTACTGTCAAGAGGTCTCACTGGTGTTTCTTTGTGTTCCTGTTTTTCTCACAAAGTTCTCGAGTTCCTCTCCCTCCTGCTAGGTGTGGCAGCAGAGACGTGCTGCTTCTGAAGAGGTTGGGTGGAAGCACAGCAAGTTGAGACAACAGCAGTTTAACTTCCCTTAGGAGATGCCTTTTAAACTCTCTCACCAATGATTTTGAGAGGCTACACTTTCACCTCAGGTTTTCTTATTTCCCACACTCGAAAAGTTTATGTGTGAGAAGCAAGCCTTTAGCAAGCTGAGTAGCTCATCAGTATGCAAGACAAACATCAGTATAATTATGAAGCAAGGAAAAAAACACCTTATTTTGACTAAAAAAGCAAAATCCTGGAAACTTTATCTCATCTCACTGCCTTACGCAGGAGAGTGTGATAACGTGTCTGGAATTAGATGTCTGTACTTACATACAGTTTCTTGCTGCCAAGTCTCTATGGACAAACTTTTTGCTTGCAAGGTACTTCATCCCTTTTGCAACCTGAAGGCCAAATCCAATTAAATCTTTTACTGTTGGGTTCTGTAAAATACAAACATTTGTGATGAAGCAATGAATGCAGAAGCCCATGGAGCAGACTGTTTTTTTGCTGTGACTCTCAGTTTTTGACACACCTATCTCGCCACCAGAATGATCAAGACAGGTTGGTGCTTGTAGTAAAACTGGCGTTAAGTTTAGGTCAAGTTCTTACCTCCAGTGAGGAAACACACTTTAAGAAATCAAAGATTCCAGAGAGTGGAGTTTGCAGCATAAGCAGCATGACCTGGGCTGGGAAGTATTACAGAACAGCATGCTGAAACCTCAGCATCACAGCTGATACACAAAATTGAGATTTGTGAACTTACAATAATAACATGTAGCTCCATAGAAGGTGCTAACTATGACCTTGGAGCTCATCAGCTGGAAATGACCAAGTGAGATAGTCTTATTTGAGGCAAAAAATGTGCACACTATCGTCAGTATAGTGTCATGGAAAAGGTAAATGAGACCTTAGCAGTCACCAGAAGAAGCTTTTCCACAGAGACTGGTAACTCTTTCTGCTGGTCTACAATGCACGGGTTAGGCCTTACTGAAAATGTTAAATATATAAATAAAAATAACCTGTAATTCTTTTACCCAACAGCATAACTTGTTATGTAATAGTAAGGTCCCACAGATTTTTGTTTTGGTGATATTGCTCACTATCATTTTCCTCTGCGGAACAATCCCTTCAACTGTGGCGTTATTCTATTTATTTCAGTAAGGACCATGGCACTATTCACAGACAAGGTCCCTGGTACTTGTAGAATGAAACAAGGTCAAAAAGGAAGAGATCTCTACGTCAGAAAGCTTAATGGCCCCAAAAATTTGTCAAGATGCATTTTGGTTTTAAATTTAACTGGCTATTGTTGATTGTCATACAGGCCCGGGTGAAATCCCATTGGCTCAGAAGTCACTTTACACTGTCCTAACACTGTAAAATTCGTGAAATACAACAGTATAAAGTGGGCTTACGCTACCTGAGGCTAGACCTGTGGTCTTATCCTTGAGAGAAAGGGGTAAGGCACCTTTGAGAAATCTGCAGTCTTTCAATGAAAATAGGGAAAAGCTCTGATAAGAGAGTACTCATAGTTTGTATAACAATTGCTGTTTTTCTAAGATAGTAAGAAAAAATATGGATGATAATGGGACTGTGTCTCTAGCTGGACATGAAGATCCCTTACCTAGGAGCTGGAAAGCAGATGGTGACGCCTGGCAGAGCTTTGCTGAAGTCAACAGAGGCATGCCAGTTTAAACCAGCAGATGGTTGGGCCCCTTGACTTAGATCTCATAAACACATTTGTTTATAAAGAGGCTTATGGATGGGAAATGAGAAATACTTATTGCTGATAATTTCTGGGAAACATTCTAGAGAGGAATTCGAGGGGGAAGGGAAGGAGTGGCAGAACTGTGGTCGGGCTTGGTGCCAGCCTAGGCAAGTGCTAAAGTTTAAGGTGTAGTAACAGCAGCAAGTTATAGCTGTACCGTAATTATCAGAGCTTCTAACCTGTGGTGTTGGAGCAGGGCCTGGCTAGACTCGCACTACTGTTTGGTAGACCTCACTGTGTACTTACATGAGTCTCGTTCCTAATGAAGTTTCGAAGATCTCCATGTTTCATGTAGGGAAGAACGACTAAGGGGGATCCTTCATTGGGCAAACAGATTCCCAGGAGTGACAGAACATTGGGATGAGTGAAATCTTTCATGATTATTCCTTCTTTCAGAAACTGAGCTACTTCTTCGAGGTCTGTAATCCCTGAGAAATCCAGTAATAAAATGAATTAATTAAAATAAACCCAAACACACAGCAGTTCATTTCTCTACAGCATATCATTGCACAAAGATGTGATCAGGAGAAGCTACAAATACGATCCCCACGTCCCACACCACAGCTAGCTTATGTGCATCAGTTTTCTTACAATGACCAAATATATTTGGTTGGTGATTTTAATCCTGTTTCTCCTTTTTCTTATTATGAATTATTTAGAATTTAATAACAACACTTGACTAAAGCCTTTAATAAATTTTATAGTCTCTTCCTGTTTTTCCAGCAGCTTTGCCTGCTCTTAAGCAATTTAATTTCCAACAAGAAATCTTCAGTAGCCAGTAAAATAAAAAATGAACTGTCTTTCCCTCATTTTCCTCTATCCTTTTCTTTGTAGGGGAAATACATGGGCATTTCGTTTGATGCACAAATATATACCAATGCCTCCTGGTAATCTTAAGTAATTGGAATTGCTCCAGAGATAAATCTGATCCAGCTGCAACTAAGAAATCTTGATGTGTGAAAGTACACTTCACTGTAATTAATTAGTTCACCCTGGTTATCTTTGGAATTATGGTAATGTCTCACTAGTAACTCACTATTCAGTGACTTCACAGCACAATGTATTTTCCTGCCATCATTATCCAGCAACGTCCCATGGTACACACACCCAAAATGTCCTGTGAAAAAAATCAGAAAGATTAGCTTTAATAAGTAAAATTAGCTTTCTGGTATTTTCTGCTGGGAAGCAATTATACTTGGGAAAGTGATCACGCTCCACTTCTGTCCAGTTCCCAACACTTGTAATGTATGCTTCATAACTAACACATAAAACTATAATTACATAATACCATCATTACACACAATGAAAACTCTATTTGCAGCATAGTTGATATTTCTTGACCTAGATGGAGTGTATAAATAATGACAAGGCTGGCACCACAACTGCTTCATGTTCTTGTAATGACCATGCACACAAAAACCTCATCAGCCCATTCCCACCATGCTCTCCTGTTAGATCTGTGTCAGAGCAGGGCACTGGAAGGCACAAGAGAGCAGTTGAAAGGAGCTGACTTGACCACTGGATCGGTGGTTCCCGGTGGTCTGTAAGCCCATGCTAAGTGGTCCACTGGACTGTACAGCCTTTATACCTCTTCAGTGTAAAGTTGCATAAGGAGGGCCACTGTGGGCTTATGGTCTTGCAGATCTTGCTATTCCATGGCAAATGCTGAGTATGAAAAGTGGTGTATTGGCCATGAAAGGTTTGGGAGTCGCTCTACCGATCACAGCCTGACCACATCACTAGGGCAGCATTCCGGGGGCTCTGCTATGGCCTAGTTCCTAGTGCAAAATGTCACTACAAGATGATGAGTGAAATTTGCCTTCTTGCTGATGGTCTAAGCAGTGAAATAAACTGCCAGGGACATGGAAATCCTTCCTGATCCTGTGCTTTTCTGTCAAGGAGATGGGGTAATCTGCAGATCGGGAAAACCTACTATGAGAAGTCAACTTGACCTGTTTGGGACACAAGGAGAACTGGGAGCTCCACACACATGCATTAATTATCCAGATCAAATCACATACATGTAATGGTGGCTTTCCTTCACAGATGTAGTATTTTCTGGACACTTTAAAAATATTAATATTTGCAGTTAGAAAGCAAACTAGGTTTTTTGTCAAGTGTAAGTTTTGCAGAGAACAAGACTATCTGATTAATTCTACTAGGTTCCAGTCATAAGCGCTGGTGAGAGCCCAGTTGGCTTTGATTTTAGCTTGGGGTAAAATTAATATGAAGTTTGTTTTATAAAAGCAACTAAAATCCCATCAGACCACAGATTGTTTGGAGACTGGGCAGAAATCCTAAAGCTTGGATCGGGTGTGTCTGAAATATATTTGGGTTTGGCCCATTACTAGTATGGAGGAGAAAATTAAAAAACGTTAATTATATTGGTGTCATTCCTGATGTTTTTCAACATTTAAAAAATGGGAAATATACTTGGCCTTTTCTGAAATAAGAAAGAAAAGACAAAGGCCCACCCTTGCTTTGGGGATGATGAAGTGTAATAGATGGAAGGGAAACACACTGTTTGTTTGATTTGTGGCTATTTTCCTGCAGAAGAGGCATTAGGAATATCATTTATAGCCAATTTTTTATCAGCATTCTGATACTCAACAAGAGACCTTTCATGTCTGATCTGCAGAAGTACTGAAAATTCAGTTTCTACTTGGGTTACTAACTGGTACTCAGTAGCACGGAGTTCAACAAATGCCCCTAATAGAAATACTGGCTTGGGCTATGAAAGAAGGAGGGAACCTGCTTACAGAGATGTAGAGGAAAAGGCGTGATGGGAGAAATTCAGAAAAATAGGAGACTTGCTGTATCAGGGACAAAAATAAGGGGAAGTGAATCAGAAGCTACAAATTAGTGCAGCTGGGGTGAGAGATGAATGAGGGGGAACAGAGAGCCTTTGGCAGGAGGAAACAAACAGCGAATTGCTCAGAGCTGGAGAAAACCTGGCAGGGGCAAAGGGGTGTCTGCATTTCACCTGGCCCATGGGGACTTGTACTGAATGCAGGAGTGACCGCAGGGGATTTCAGTGTCATGTAGCAATCTTGACAGCTCTCAAGCTCTAAGACTGCTGGTGTCCTCACCTTGGCATCCCCTGCCATTTAGGCATGTGCCTTAGGCTCGTGCAATATCACACTGCAGCCTCACTCCTGCTCTGCAGCCTCGAGGTTCGGAAGCTCTGGCTGAACTTTTCTGTAGCCTGGGAAAGGGTGAATGAGGCAGCTGAGGAAGAACCAGCATGTCTCTGACTTGAAAGAAGCCCCATTAAATGACAAACATCTTCCTCCCTCTAGTGTCTTCTCCAACTGATTAAATGCTCATCCTTCATCTGACTTGAAAGGAGAGCTCCTTGGTCCCCCTTTGATTAGGTGCATGGGATGCAGTGCTATAAGAGGTTAAAAGCCTGAAAAACCTCCATGCAGACACCTTATTTGGAATGGTTTATAATGACCGTGTGTGCAAAAAGAACAGCAGTTTGCAAGGTAAGAGTTGTGGTACCCACCTCTCCCTATTACTTCGCTGAAGTGCACAATCAGGCTGTCAGCACCAATAACCACATGCTGCACTTCTTTGACCAGGTCAGGGTTTAAGGCACTGATGTCAATGTGGACATTAGTCTGGAGAAGTGGACTGGCTAAATCTGAGTCTCCGCTGGACAGAATTGGGGAGAGGTCAGAGTGAGGATACTGGGCAGGTCTGCATGATCCATTCTGCGACATGCTTGGAAACTGATCTGCAAGATGAACACAAACTGTTATAATCCTTTCAGACTTCTCCTTGGAAAATGAAGAGTTTTATTTCATTGGTAAGCAAGGTTTGAGTTTATCAGTTTGGAAGTGGCTTGGCTTTGCAGAAGTTATAATCACAAAGAGAAAGCGAAAATATGCATTGCTAATCTGCCAAACTCCAGGAAAACCATGTCACTAGAAACTTATGCTTGTCTCAGCTGTACTTTTATGCAAGTGAATGGTAAAACTTCCACTTTTCAGAGGGGATGGAATGAAGCCTTGTCACGTCTTGCCAAGTGTAGGTTGTAGTATTTCTAGTAATTGGGAATAACAAGAGTAAATTGGAAAAATGACAGTGATTTGGGAGGAGGAAGTAGTAACCAATTAAAAATGTGAAACCTTTTATTATTTCTGTGTTCTAATTCGGTAGACAACTTTACATTTCATGAAGGTTTCCAAACTGCTGGTGACTAGCTATATTTATCCAATGGTAAATATTCAACCAGGGAAATGCCTAGAGGTGATTCATATCCTGTAAGTGCTGAAGATAATACAGTTGGTGCTACTCATGAAAATAACATGAGCCAGCTGATTTAAAATAGCAGAAATTGAAATGTTTCAGTCAAGCAAGGAGTATTTTTGATAAAATTATTTTTGTCAGCAGTATGTTCAGGTATTCTAAATTGCTTTTGTTTAAAATATTTTTTCTAGCATTTGGTGTAATAGAATCAAGGAACTAAGTTTAATCTACACAAATTTCAGTCTGGAATTATTCCAGTGGAGTTAATGAGCAGAATTTAGTCCAGGATCAAAAATTTAAAAGTGGAATAAATTTAACAACACAAATTATCAGCTATTTATCAGTAAAAGATGTTGTACAGGCATTTTTTATACATTAATGTATAAAACTTGGGAGATTTTCATATAGGGCTGTTATCACTAGGTGCTGAGGAAAATGTAGTGCTGCTCTATCTATAAGCAAAAATACAAACTCTTACATCTACAGAGCTATGTTTATATCACCAAGGGCAAATATATATTTAATAATCGTGGTAAAATACTCTGGCCATGGTTGCAAAATAATTTTTACAGGTGCTACATGTAAACTTGCATGTTTTCTAATTCTCCTGTCCTTTTTAATGGTAATTGAACATTTCTACAGGAACTACAAATGAACGCATCTCCTCCTTTGCTGTGCGCTCTGCTGTGCTTTCCCAGTGCACACTGGCCCCAGGACCACTGCAGATTTACGTTCCACCAAAGACCTTTGCACAGTTTTGCCTCCAGTACCACTTTCTCTTCTAGCCACCGGGACAGGCTTTCCTTTTCTTTTGGGAATCTTTCAATCAAGAAACTTCCTGTGCGAGCTGGCGGCAGCAATTAAAGAATCATAAAGGAAGCTGGGAATGGGGCTGCCTCTCAAACAGCTCCGCGATTGTGGATTGCAAAGGTGCAATAAGGATTTGGAGTGATTTCTATTGAGTTATACACAGCAGCACCTGAAATAGTACAAGACTGTGTCTATACCAAGACTAACAAATGCATGTGATATCTCAAATATCATAATATGGCAACTCCTAATAGTTAAAGACTCTAATGGTAATCACAGAACACTGGCTCCATGTGTCTTAAAGGATATGTTCAACCTAAAGGGGTATGACAAGTGCAGCTGAGTGCTCTTCTGGAGAATTCTCACTGTAAAATGGTGTTATAAGGCACAGAAATGTATTCAGCATATTGTTATTCTTCCCTCATACCCACAGCCCTGAAAGTGAGCAGTGTGTTTTCTGAGCCTGGGATCCCAGCACACATGGACCCCCACCTGATCTGTCAGTTCTCACATCCCTTTAGCATAATTTTTAAAATGAAGATTTCTGCATCTTCCAGCATGCCATTTCATAGGAAAAGCATGAACAGGCAAAAGAATATAAGTTTACAAAACTTATTTTCCCATGTTGGGCTGACAGAACTGCTTTATAATGACCGCATGAAGTCCCTGAGACATACTACATCTCCAGCCACTTGATGCTATCCTTAAAATCACTTTTTCAGAGTAGATTTGTGCATGAAGTGATGAACTCCATGATAACTAAAAAACATTATATCTGCCAGACTTACAGGGATTTTTTACTAATGCTATTTTATATATTCTTCCAACCTGAGTAAAAATAAAATTCCTTTGTATATTAATCTTGGGAAGTACCCGAGAAGCTCAGTTCAAATAGCAAACCTGTAACCATATGGAAGTCCTAAACAATGGAGACACAGACAAACCAGATGGAAAAGTGGAAATAAGATATTGATCAAAGTAGCTACGATCTGAAGACACGAAAAGATGTATAAAGTAGTATCATCCATACAGACTTATAATAGAGCTGTACCTTCTAGAAAAGTTGATCTGTAGTCTACAGATTCACTTGAGACCATTTCTGTTGTTGGACTTACGCTTCTTGCGCTCACCAGCCTGTCCAGGTGAGGAGTGTGCACTCTGCCATCATAGCGCACGAGATCGCTTCCCAGATCTGAAGGAGGAGAAAGAAATATTGGAAAATCCTCATGTATTACTGTGTGTAAGCATTCATTTAGGTATTTATTTAAGATATTCTGCTCCGCTGAGAAGGTCAGGTTGCTGCTGAGGCAGCCATGCACAGGACCTGAACTTCAGCTACCTGAACAGCACAAGCTGTGTTAAAGCCCTGCTCTTGGCCACAGTGGAAGATCCAAGATGGCTTTGAAGCCTCTGGGGTCAGCTTCATGATCTGACTGTGATACTGTGTCAGAACAAGACCTGGTTATATACCAGCTTCTCTCCTCCTTCTCTCTTGCATAGTGCTGTGGTTCCCACTGGAAGAAAACCGAGACATAGGGACCAGAGAGGAGGCACACTCTGACCAAGTTCTTGATTTGGGTGAGCAGGAGACCAGGACAATGTAGCACACTGTCTTGCACAACCTAGGCACAGCCTGGAGGACTACAAAGCAATAGGATGAAGCTGAAGTACTTGTAATTCCAGGCATGTCATTTGTACGTCCCCTCTTCCAAGGCTGATTGGGGAAGAGAAGTTACTAAGTTTTCTGAATAGCTCAGAGTTCCTCCAAAATCCTTCTCCTTTTGGCACAGTGTGGCCCTTCACCCAGCTCAGGAAAGAGCCAAGGGCTGAAATACAAGTAAACACTGGACTTGATTGTGAAATGTCTACTGACAGGTTACAACAGGGCATTGCATGGCAGTTAAGCAAAGCATAAATTGATGTCAGACTGAAAATCTAAGATAAGATAATGGAATTATTTGATGGAATTGACTAAGATGGACCTTTAATTTGTTTCTTCTTCCTTCTCCAGAGGAAAAACACCATAAAGATCAAAATTAAAACTGATGTTGAAACAACTCCAGCAATTAGTCCCGTGAAATTCTGATCTTGCCGGATCAGCACTTTTCCAATAACTGTTGACAAAACTTCTTGCTTCCACTGAAAAAAAACAGAAAAAAAATAGCATGATGATTTCAAAAGACAAGAAAGAAGTAGATTATTACACGAAAGCATGAGCTGATATCTCCCATATGTGTTAAATTTTGCTTTTGTGATGCTGTACTGTGATATGACACTGGGAGTGGAGAAATTATTACATTGGTGTATGCGAAAGCAAATCTACTTTTTAATGATTTATTACATGCCTTCAAGAACTCTGATAGTGACACAGCTCTGTATGTGCTGCACCACACACACGGCATGCACTCACACACGCACTCTGGATAACAGGGTCCCACTGCTACCACATGTGAATTCAAAATGCCAAATTCATACTCTTATTCAAATGGTGCAGAGAAGTGTACGGGCCTATGCATATATGGGCTGAGACATATGTTGAAAAAAACCTAGCCCAAATGTCTTTAATATAGGTCCTTCTGGCATAAATGTGGTGTAACATCAAACGCTCTGCTGACAGCGTGCCTGCATTTTAGTTCCCAAGGTCACGTGAGCCTGTCCCTTGCCAGCTCTGAGTTTGTCGACAGTTTAAAGAAACAAAACAAAAATACAATCCCCAAAATCAACAACCAAACAAACACCGAGCAGCTAACAGGGAAAAACTGTTTCAGGTCACACGGCGCTAGCTCAGTCAGTTGGAACGCATTTGGCCATCTTTTCTCTTCCTCCTGTGGAATTCATTCCTCTGGGTACTGTAATGATGGATTTGCCCGTCAAAAGAGCAAATTTTCTTCTTCACTGGGCAGACTGCAATTTCTGAGGCTCGTTGCCAGTAAACAAGCAGAAACCTTATTTAACCCCTTTATGTTGTGTTCTTTTCTACATACGAATTACATGTCATGCATATCTGTTTCTCACAGGTTAAGGAGCTATCACATAGTAGAACTGACTGAATGTAGTGTCAGTCCCAGTGGCACATGTAGAAATATGAGCAGGTACAAAATGCAGCAAATGCACAAGTATTATATGAAACAAAGCATTTATAGGTCTGGGAAACAGATACGCCAAAAGGAGAGCTGCATCTAGTTTTATAGTTTGCCTGATACATCCAAGAAATTCAATTTGTACTTTTCAAAGTAATATTAAAATAAATTAATATTTACTGTATTAATAAAGTGAATTAGTTATTGCTATTCATTTAGATTCCAGTAGCACATAGGAATACCATTCATAGCCCAGGATCCTATTGAGATGAATGCCATAAAGACATCATAGAAAAAATAGATGGTCCCTCCTCCAAAGAACTTACATAGACTTTGATCCTAATCACACTTACATGACTGGCAAAGTTTCCGCTGCTTTCAGTGAATCAGAGTCTATGATCATAAAATTTCGTAGCTTAAAGATAATCCCCTATTTTGTGATTTTCCTTTTTTAATATCAATAAAACCCCAAAGATACTGAAAGATTTGTGTTTTATTCTACGAATAAATAAGTCAAAACTGTCTACAGTTCAAGTTTGCAGTAGCACTCTGAATGACTCTAGTGAGACCACCTTTAGAGCAATAATTTTAGAACACAAACATTTGTACTAAGTGTCTGCATCTTACAAAAATAATTGAATTGAAATTATAAAAAGTAGACAAAAACATCTTTCAGAAAGGATCTGATCCTCTTGACTGCAGCAGAATTTTTAGTGAAGGATTTGTGAGCTCCAAGGTAAACCTATTCCAATATAGCCTCCCATTCCTTCCCATATGTTTCCTCTTGTGTTTGGATTAATAACTATAATTTTATTTCTGTGCTTAGTTTAGGTCCTGTTTTGTGTCTAAAGCTCCAGAAAGTCTCTGTGCAAATGGGTAACAGAAACAATACTGATAATATTTCTTTTAAAATAGTCAATATTATTCAAATTTCCCTCCCAAATGAACAAGGATAGTGATATCTCTATAAACATAGGTTTAGGCTTAAATTTAAAGTTTATAAGTTCAATAGTGATATTGGGAATGATAGTGAAAATGGCATTAATATCTCATGTGTGGTGTAGCTGCCTCACCTCTATATTTAGCTCACTGTTGGATTTGAGGAGATCGCTGGGAACCGTACACAGAATTGATTCCGATTGCAGGAGGAGGTTTTCGCAGCTTTTATTTCCAACTTTTAGCACCTCTCCTTTAACAGCTTCTGAATCAATATAATTTCCCTTGAAAAAAAAAAATCAATTTCATATTACATAACCTTCTCAGAAAAATCCTTTCATTACCTTGGAAAATGTTTTTAATGGAAAAACAAATGTGAAATAGAAGACTAAAGCAAATTTACATTGCCCTGTCAATATGCATGTATCAGGTTTCTTCATGTAAATGGGAGTTTGACATACAGGCCAGGGGGGGGTGATAACGTTTATGGATAAAATCTGCTGTCAGCAATACTCATATGGCCCTTACAGACTTCTAAAAATGTAAATGTCTGAGAGAAAAAATTCTGTTGGTCCTGTTTAGATTTTTGCATAATTTGCACAAGAAAGGAAGCATTATATGACCATGCTGTTTACACAAAACTGGCATTATATTATCCACAAACTAAAGGCATCTCAAACATTTTGTTTTGCAAGTGGTTATGGTAGCAGGAGTGAAACTTTCAAAAAGAACTAATTAATTATAATCATTAAAATGCACAAAATTGTTAAAAGCACATTCTGCAGACCAAAGAAGAACAAACCCTGGTAATAAAGATGACAGCATGAAAAGTGCATTCCCTTCTCAGAAAACCCACTTTCACATCCTAGACTTGGATGAAATATTCCTTCTGATATCATGACAGTAGTGGCCAAAGGCCAAGTTCAGGATCTTTTGTGGTCAGGAGTGCATCAGTATTTCAGAAGCTGCCCTACCCTCTGTGCAGCCCATCTAAAGATGAAAGAACAGGCATATCAAACGGGAGTAAAAGGGAAGAAGGGAGGGCGGGAAGTAACACTAATATAAGTTGTTCATGTGGGCTGGATCTGGGAGTTTCTGACGAGAAGGGAGGAAGGCATCATGGGTGACACTGGTAAGAGGCCTCATAGATGGGGAAGAAAACAAGAATCACATCCTGAGGGGCAAAAAGTTCTTACTTAGGAATATGTTTTGGGTCTGCTGCAGAATCAGACTGAACCCTGGGAAAATGTTAATAAAAATATAGAAGAGCGAGTTTAATGTCATCTTTTGACTGGCAAAGCCACACCCCAGGTGAGTGCTTTAAATTGCTGGCCAAAAAAGTACATTTTGCACTCTATCTTCTGTCTGCTTTGAGCCATTCTGCTCAGTTTTAATTAAGTACATATTCAATGTTTATTGTTTATTAGTGCGGAGGCTTGCTGCAGATGGTGAACCATTCATGTTCAAATCTTTCCTTTGAATGATGTACCTCAAGAGACTTGAATGTGGGTCTTCAATTTCCACGATAAGTGTACTGTCCTGGGGAATGTGGGTGAGTGGCCTCACTTTTTCTTTTACACGAAATCTTGCAATTTTTTCTCCACCAAAACTGATACTTACCCAAAGGATAAAAAAAATCATATTGACTATTTTTAGGTTCCTAAGCAGAGCAGGTTGACTTGGGAAGAATTAGGAGTGATTGCAGCTGCAGAGCTTCCGCTTCAGCCTGCTTGGAAATACCAGGGTTTCCATATTGCACTCTCTAGGATCAGACACTGAGAGAAATACTATTTTCTATGTAATGCGGAATAAGATTGAAATTAGAGTGACCTATATATAGACGAGTTCCTTAAGATTCTCTCCTAAAGAATGTGTTGTACTGGCTTAGCAATAAAGTAGGCAATTTAGTAAGTCTTGTCCTACTCTTAGTATCAGGGCAGATGTGCCAGAGGACAGCCAAGATCTCAGATGTGATGTGTAACATGAAATGACAATTGTGCTACTTGTTTCTCTAGTGGACAATTTATATTTATAAATATGATTTAGTCACATAGTGGCCCACTCTTAGGCCTCCTCTGGAAGCAGGCACAGAGACCCCGTACCAGCTTGGTGCAAGAGCATAACCCCTGACCAGGCAAGGCCTCTGGGCAGACTGAGGTAAGTTGTTTCTTTCCTTATTTGGTGGTTATTTGTTGTTGTTGTTTGTTTTTCCCACAGCTAGGACACACTGGGCCATCAGCAGGCCACTGTGCAAGTCTGAGTCAGTGGCTTCTGCAGGAGGCAGCAAGTAGACTCTGTCCTCTTGAGCAGACTCAGGTCTTGGGTCATCCCCAAAAGCAAAACACCAGAATTTCTCCTGCCCTGAGATCTTCCTGAGTTGGCAGGAGACGGGAGCACTTCCAAAGTGGCGTCTTCACGGTGTTGAAGCAGGGAAGTGCCCCAAGCCATGCTGCCATGACCCCTCTGACTGGGGCATGATGGGCACTGAGAGACTTCAAAGAGACACATACTTGGCAGAGGAAGACAGCGATGATGTGGGACCTTGAGAGGCTCAGTAGTGTGGAAGACAAAAGGGCTGGCACTGAAGACAAGAAGGGCTGGCACTCGTGGCATACAGTTCCCCGTGTTTTAGACAGAAGACTTAATGTTTTCTTATGTGTAACATTTTCTCACAAAAACATCTTATGGTCATGAGGGGAAACCAAATAGAACCTTTCAATTGGTACCCACTGTCATTTGATGAAAGCCAAAGATGTCACACTAGATTAGTTTGATTGAAAAACTTATGATAAAAGTTCCCTCCGCCCCTCTGAAACTAATTAAGAAAAAGATAAAAGAACTTTGGTTTGGTAGAACAGACTGTTCACTGAAGCAAGCTGCCATTTAATTTCATGCTGAGCTTGCTTAATTACTGCACAAAATATGACCATGAGGCATGTAAACTTGTGTGTGGGTATTTTTGAATGCGGGTATAGAGCGAGGGAAAAGTGTTGCCAACATGACTTGTAATGATCTTTTGGCTCCCGACTATAATTTCTGAAAGTTGCCTCAATGTTTTGGTAGAAGCATACCACTATAACTAATTCTATTTAGAGGAAGATGTTAAATTGGTGCTTGTTCATGTTTTGTTCTAGGAGGCCAGCTTTCACTAATGTTATTCACCAGTTGGTTGCCAGGAAATAATCAGGGCATTAGCCTTAGGTAGACATCTCTGCCTCGGGTGCCATGACTACAGGTGACATCAATGCTACAAAATTGTGACTTTGGTCAGTCGTCAGTGGGACAATCCTCAGCCAGACTTTCTCTTCTGGATGGCTTCTTCCCAGCAATAAATAGCACCAGGGACTTCTCCTTCTGGGAGACTAAAATGTTCAAGAGTAAAAGAAGACAGTAACAAACCACCTAATTGTTAACCTAATTCCCTGGGAAGATTATGGAGCACGTACTCATGGAAGCTTTTCCAGGCAGAGGAAGGGCAAGAATGCAACTGAAAACAGCCAGCATATGTTCCTAAGGGCGGATTTTGCCTGAGCAGCCTGTTTGCCTTCTATGAAGAGATGACTGGTTCTCTAGATGAAGGGCAAGCACTGGACAATGCTTACCTTGATTTTAGCAAGGTTTGCAACAGAGTTTCTCGTAGCATTGAAAACAAATTGGGATGTTATGGACCGGATGGATGGACCACAAGGTAGGTGAAAAACTGGCCATCTGCTCAAAGGTTAGAAGTCTAACAAGTGGCATTCCTCAATGGCTGATAACGAGACCAATACTGCTTTAAATATTCATGAATAAACTGGACAAAGAGACAGGATGTACTTTCAGATTACATCAAATGTAGGAAAATGACTGATACATTGGAGGGCAGGACCACTGCTAAGCGTGACTGTGGCAAGCTGGAGGAGTGGGCCAATAGGAACCTCATAAATTCAACAAAGACAAATGCAAAGTCCTGCACCTGGGGTGGAATAACCCCATGCACCACAACAGGCTAAGGACAGCAAGGTAGAAAGACACTCTACAGAAAAGGACCTGTGATCCTTGTTGACAACAAAGAGATATGAGGCAGCAGTGTGCCCTTGTAGTGATGAAGGCTCACCACATAGTCTAGCAGCAGCAGCAAAGCCAGTTGATTAAAGGTGATTGTTTTCCTCTGCTCAGGGTTTGTGAGACCATACCTGAAGAACTGTGTGGAATTTTGATCCCCACAGAATAAGAGAGACACTGACAAACTGGAGGAAGTACAGCAGAGAGACACTGAGCTGGGAAGGGAGCTGAAGCCCAGGATGCACAATAAAGGGCTAGTGGAACTCAGTTTTTTAAAGCTGTAAAAACCTCCATTTTTGGAGATTTTCAAAACTCACCTAGACTAGGCCATAGGCAACCTGACCTAATTTTTAACATAGCCCTGTTTTGAGCAAGGGTATTAGACTATGAAGACCTCCAGAGGTTCCTTACAATCTAAGTTATTCTATGATTCTTCTCAAATTAGTCCTCTTTCCAGTCATTTGATATGCATGACCGGGAAAACACTGAGCCATGCAGCAGCTCTATACTCCCAGCTCTCCATTGACCTGCACACCAGAACTCTTTCTAACATTTCTCCGTAACTGAACAGGAAAATTGCTCTGCATTAAGGAAGGGGTGATTGTACGGCCACAAGTTCCAAGTAGAAAATCAAAGAAATAAAAATCAGGCTGATTATTCTTTGGAATTTTCACAAAACACTTTGTGGAGACAGAACAATATTAAGAGAGTTTGAGTGGAATGCAGCATGGCTGACAGAGACTGAGGTAACTCCCTCTGATTTGCTGCAGCTCAGGAGCTGGCCCGCTGGACCATCTTGGAATGATGGACCTCAGGGCTTCCAGCTTTCATGGTTGTCAAAGGGGAAAAGAGTTCGGGCTTACAGAGCTATGGAGCAGCTACACAAAGCATTAAGGCTGCTTCTCTTCTGTAAAGCATTTTTTATAGATTATACTCTATATAAATTATAGATATTCTATATAAATCTCAGGTGCATAATAATACATTTTCATAAACTTTCATCATAAATTAGAAATACCTGTATTTATGCTATTCCTATTTGATACTCAGAAAAGCACTAGATTCAGGAAATCAGACTATTTCAAAATAGATTTAACTTTCTCTGCAGCACTCTAGCAGAGAGCAGCCTGTGCCCGCAAGGACCCTGAATTCCGAAGAGATGTTTCTCAGTGCTGTGTAGGCCATGCTCTGTGCTCTTTTAACAAGCACTCAGCATCAACTTTGCATTTTTCATGGATCTGTAAATATTTAGGCTACAGTGATGACTGGTCCTCATGAGTGACTCTGCGCACAGGTCAGAGTTTCCCTCTGCTCTAGAAGGCCAAAGCTGCTAGGCCACTTTCTAAAAGATGCCACTTTCTAAAAGATGCAACTCCGCATCTTTTGTGAGGAAGGACACAGAACCCCGTGACAGTAAGATCTGGGACTTCCGTGCAGACCACACACTGCAGGTTCTGGGCTGATGGCCATGTTTAATACTGAACTGGTGACGCAGCTCGTCACAATCAGAGGTGGACTCAGCGTGGTCCTCCCATGTGGATGAGGAAAGCCCCTCTCCCACCCCACCTGATGGCAACAACGGCCCTGCATCTTCTAAGTTGTAACAGTTTTGGGCTTGGATGAATGCAATACTGAACACACTGCTCTCCACCTCCCTCTGCCTGTGCTTCCTTGGCGCTTCCTTTATTTCATCAAAATGTCTGTTCCACACTGCACTGCTGATGTGCGCTTGCAGTAATAGAAATAATAGAATAATAGAAAAAAAAGTATTTCAACATTTCTTACCTTAATTTCCAGAACGTTTTGGTTGCCTCTTGAGATGAACACCGGCTTTTCAAAATGCTTAAATACAGGATTATTTACATAATCAAAATCAAAGTACAAAGAGCTGACACCATCAAAAATAAAGAACACTTTGGTTACAAAGGGTGGTTGGAGATCGAAGGCTTTCAGTGAAGGTGTTGTACAGCAGATTATCTCTGAGCTGGAGCGGTGGCTACATGCCTGTGGGTAAGAAAGAAAGAGGTAATTGAGTAAGTACGTGCATAGGAAGTCACTGAACATAGAACATAACTGTTCTATAACAATACACATATATTGAAAAAATAAACACCACAGGTCTTGTTCTTCTTTAAGCAAAGTGAAATCCTGATCAGTGCTACACAACGTTTATTTAGAGCTGGGAGAAAACTTTAAAATCTTTATGTCAATGGTGTTTTCACTCTTGTAGAGGAAATGTTCAAGTAAACAAGCTTCCTGGCCTGATTGTTCACAGCACTTTTAAAGTAAATATTTTGCAGATAATTAATGGAAAATGATTTCCAAAGCCAAGGACTATCAGGAGGCTACCCTGATGTACTGAGCTGTACTGGGACACAAAGCAGCCATAATTCAGCTTACCCAGCCTATGTCGGAGTGACTGCCACATGGATTTCTCTTACTTTTTTTGTTACCCAAGCCAAAAGCAAGGGTAAAAAGAAGGTAAAAACAGGGCCAATTAATCTGACTGAAATAATGGAAAACAAAAATAAAGCACCATTTATGCACAGTGTAGCTAAGCCACTATGTTTCCAGAAAGACTACGGATGCTGTGAGAAAGCACTTAAAAGCAAAACCACCATGAGGTTCTGGGCCATGAAAGCTCAGCAAAGTGTATCTTCTTGCAAAAGAATGTATGTGTAAGGCTCCAGAGATGTGGTTTTTGGAGCTTGGGTATGCTAGTGTCATGCAAGTCCCTCGTAGGAGTGTTGACTGTGGGACACACTTCACACTGTAACTCCTTGGACCAGCAGGGATGAGACGTTTGCCCCTCATTGTTGCACAGGAGACACCTGACAACTGGTGTGAAGCCGTGCTTGCCCTCACTCTGCCATTGTTACTTGAGAGGGCCTGATCTAGAGGTGTCTCTTGGGGGAAAGCTGCTGGTGCTCCAGAAGGCCTGCCAGGGCTTGCTTTGTACTGTAGGAGTGTGATCCAGTGTGAAATATCTGCCCAGGGTGCTTCCCTCTAACCCATACCACCTTGGCACAGGACTCGTGGGACAAGAAGACAGACACAGGTCTGTCCTGTAAGGATGACTGTGTTGCAAGCAAGGCAGCAGGGGTTTGCAGGGTTTGTAAGCAGCCTGATCTGAACTGGAGTTTGGGCAGTCTGCAGGGATAATGGGAATCCTGGCAGATGGGATTCATCCAGCCTTTATCCAGACACCTGCACTGGAGTTAGTCGTCTGAACTGCCCTCAGTCAGCATAGGGAAACAGGTCACCTAGAAGTGCGATTCATCTGATCTGTTTTAGACAACAGTTTGAATTAGATTAACGGTGCTCTAGAAGGGTCGACTTCTCTCTCTTGACTCTGAAGGTTTCTACATAAGTAATTTGATTATAATGTCAACAGCACATCCACAGGCATTGACAGGAGGCAGGTGGGTGCTGGGCAGCATCATGCAAAATGCAGAGTGGCTTGTTTGTGATTGTCTTGTGTACTCCCTTCCCTGTGCCTTCCTTTTGCACTGCCTACCGTGGATATGGTTGAAGGACTTCTGGCACAAACAGAGTTGTTTCAGCCCTGTGGAAGTATTTCTCTTCTGACTATATAAACCTTCTGTAAGTAGTTCCCTGTACACTGTGCCCTGACAGCAGAGATTACACTTTTTTCTTTTTCTAATATAAATAGAGTGGCTGACATGTGCCCTGGTAAGAGAGGGGCTTAGCTCATAGTCGTCAGAAGTATTGCATTTCTTCTACAGGAACTTTCCCTGGAAAATCACCAGTGCTGTTGAATACCTTTGCATATCTAGAGAAGGCCAAAAAATATATATTCTTCTGTTGTGTTTTTCAAATTAAATTGGTTCTGATTATAAAATCCTGCCTGAAGAAGTTGTGAAATTAGTTTACGTTTGTCTCTAATATGCTAAATTAATGCAATGTAATTTTGCTCTTTCAAATCAGTGACATAACCTTTCAAGCTACATCAGTTATATACCCACATTACCTTGAAAAGTGGGATTAAATTAGCTATCTACAAATCAGCACTTTTTCTTATCACCAGAGCAATTCATGTTTCTGTGCATAATGTTGTGAAATCTTGAATGTGAGAAACATGTTCAAGGCTCTGAAACCGAGCACTAGAGTTTTAGAGCTCTACTGCAAGGGTTACACGTCTGTGAGCTGCGAGTTCAGCACTCGGTTAAACAGCTTGGTGCGGGTCTCAGTGATGCTAATGGCACTTGCACCCATGTAACTAATGGCCCATTTAGATTTTTAGCACAAATTCAGAAATATTTGTGCATCCTCCATGAAAACAAGATAATCTGTGGGACACAAGACAAAGCAGACTTTTGCTCCCTTTTCTTACAGTATTAGACTGTTCTTCCTCTTTTGAATATCTTGTTATACACCTTTGACCATATCTCAGGCTTTGTTATATCACATGGATCTAGAAATTCATTTGAATCAGTATGGTAATAATAAGATGAATCATTAGTGTAATGGATGATCAAGCCATACTTTTCCATGATACATGAATATTTGTAAAGATATCTATCATTTTGTGTCGATTCTGAAAAAGGATTACTAAAATATATACAATTATAAAACCAAATATGTCTCAGATAATCATGATATTTATTTGATTAATGTAAATTCATTAGACTTTTTATCTACTGTAGAGTAGTGATGTCCCTTAAATGAATAGCAGTGGTATTTATAACTTTGTTTGTGGCTATCTATTAGAATCAGATACTTTACTTTATCAGGCTGGTCTCTGAAGAGGAAGCTTTCAGAAAATGATAAAAATCTAATAATACACTTTGGAGGGGATGCAATGTGACTGATTGGTAAGGTCAAGAAAAATCTTATTTGCAATGCCCTTATTGGTACATGATTTGACATGACATTTTTACCTTGAAATTGGTTTTAGCAATTGAAGAATATGATGGTTTAGTTTTCAAGAAATATTGGATTGAAGATCTACAAGAAAAAAACCCTAATTCAATCTATTGCCTTCTCAATTAAGATACTGCCTATCACCCAGCACCTTTAAATTTTATTTAATTAGGCTTTAAAGTACATTCACTTTAAAAGCTAAGCCTGCTTTCTTCTTGTGACTATAATCTACATCTGAAGACAATAAGGAAGAAAAGATGTAAAAATTATGGAACATTTCACAAGCATAAGTAAATACTATACCCCAAAGGGAATAATAATCCATTGCACAACGCATATGACTCATGACTTAAAGGTATGTATTCTTGTTTCATTTGTAAAATACGACCCTTGAGGCAATTAATTCAAACCTGACCTACAGCATCTGAACTTCGGTGCCCAATTCAATATTTTTTTGTCTGGTAGAACAACAGAAAAAGTATGAGGGAGGATCTCTGAGCTCCAGAGGTCTCCCAGCAGCTGACCCAGATAAGAAAGGGGCAGCTGGATGTGTATTACACGATCTGTAGCAGTCAGAAGGGAGAAAAGGGCCAATTTATCCTTTCATAAAAAGTAAACTTTTGGAGTTCCAGTGAGTAATGAAAGATGAATGAGGTTAAAAGCAGACCAGGAGACTCTCCAACCATCTTTGCCAAAGGATGATTTCTCAATAAAAAGAGATGAGAATTCAGGTCCAACTTGAGGGAAGCCCACTCAGAAGGTTTTTTTGTGTAGGTGAGAAACCAAGCAGTGGCACTCAAGGAGGGTATCGAGGATTTTTCAGAGAACTCATTGGCTTTTGCTGCCACTTCAGGTAGTGCAATGCATGGCACTAATGAATTGGTAGCATTTTTATTCCAGTTGTCTTCTTAAATGAAGGCATGGGAGATGATACTTCCAGTCTATTAGATCATTGGACCAGAAGGTAGAGTACAACTTCTCCGTCTCCTGTGTCAGTCCTTTGCAGAACACAAATCTAAAATACCCACCAGGCTTGGGATGGTTGATGTACCTGCTAGCACCACATCCCTGGCACCCCGGTGATTGCACAGCATGGGCTTTTCCCTGACACCCGCTGCTGCACTCTTTCATTCGCAGGAGATGTGCATGAGATGCAGAATTAGCACAGACAGAAAAGCCAATGGTTCCTCCATGCTTTGCTGGGCCTCTGGGCAGCTTTATGCCACAGAGACAACAGAGATAAAGGATCCAACTGGGTGTCTTCAGATAGGTAGTCAGGAATACCTTTGATAATCACACACTCAACATTCACAGTTTCTAGGCAATTTCTTCTGTCATTAGGTAATCAATCTAAGGTAGACTTTCACAGGTGAATTCTAGGCATTTTGATGAGCATTATGAGTATGGATTTTTCATGCACTTGTAAACATTTAAGGAACTTTACAGTATTTTTAAATTCTCCTGTAATACAGCAGGAAATGGCATCGAGCAGGGAGCAATTAAGAAATGTTGAAGATCATTCAAGAGACTACTTACTGAAGAGATAATTAAAAGTCTGTGGAAAGAGATGATCTTGTATAGCTACAGGGTCATTTATTGAAGGTGATGCATTAAAAGGTGCTTCTCCCCAGTTTGGCAACCTTGCATATATTGGGGCACTCATGGTTAGAAGAGATTAAACAGTGGGAATATAGATCCAAATTAGTTAATGGTTAGAATAATAGAAATGCTACAGTAAACAATCCCTGAATGACCACTTGTTTACTATCAGGGAATCAATGCAAAGTACAGGCTTTCAAAGAGAAAATACTAGTCTCAAGTGCTCCAGAAGCAGAAGAATCATCTAACATGACTTATAGCAGAGGTTAGGAGTCAGTTATTTTGTAAACAGGCTCCTGATCAAACACCATTCCAAACTGTACAAAGCTTTTTTACAAGCACAATGCAAAGTGAAAGGAAGGAAAGAGCTGCTTCCCCCCTTGTGCACCTCACACAGGAACTGGACATGTGTGCCGAAGTGAGAGGGTTTGTGTATCCTTATGCATTATTTAGAGCTTTGGGGAATTTATGCAGCAATGCGTAAATCCATATTTTTTTTGTTCCTTGTCAGAACAAATGGTCAAAAGAACTCATGAAATAGAAATTTAAAAGAAATACACTGCAAGTATTGAAACATATGGTTCAACAACCAGAACATCTTTTTACATTCGTTGAAATATCAAATTCAAAGAAGGCAAAATGTATTATTTTGATAGCGTTAACATAGATTGTAATATAAACACAAGTGGTGTGAACACAGTATTGAATAGTTTTAAGGAAATGTAACTAAATATGAAATGAAAGTGATAAAGTTGAAGCAAGGCATTTTTGCATTATACAAGAAAGATGTTCAGAAATACTGAACTTCAAACGTTAGAACTGAAAAGCTCAACTTAAATGTTTCTTCTATAGGAGACTGGCATTTTGCCCCCAAAATTTTTCAGTCTCGATGAAACTGCATTTCTTATGGGGACTTGTTCCGGAAAAACTCTTACACCAGTTGTACCGCTCATCTCTTCCACTGGGATGGAAAGAAACAAGCGGAGAAGATCAAATGCCACAGGGCGCATCAGCTGGCTCTGCTCCCTGAGGCTTTGGGATACAGAGCAGCCCCAGCAGCTCCTGCTGCCTACAGAAGTGACCCTCCACTCACACTGTGACTCCATCAGGGCTCTAGGCTCTAGGCCACAATCAATCCTGAGGGAGTGATTTAAGGATCTGGAGAGAGAGAGCTGACAGGAGAAGGTGAGACCTCTTTTAAATTGGGCACCATCAGTTTTAGGCAAATGGGAGAGGGTCTGGGAGGTGTCAGAAAGAATGAGCAGAGCTCTAGGGAATAAACTTATTGGGAGAATTTGAACCAGTTTGGTTTGTTTTAACTGGAAAAGAGAAAGGCTGAATCATAATGTAGTGCAAATATGTAAAATTAGTAGGAGAGACTGGTAACCTGTTGTTTGTGTCCACTGAGGGTCAAACAAGAAGATAGCTAATTAGCAGCTAGGATTTGGGTTAATTATTAGAAAGAAGTCTTTCCAAACCACTAGGTAAGCAGGTAGAGCAGCTCTCCCCAAAGCTTGTTTAAGCAAGGTTGGGAAATTTCTTTCACAAGAAGCTTTAATAACAGCCTAGACAAACATCCGTCAGGCAGTGGTCTGGCTACGTTAGCTCCTGCTGCAGGGAAGCGGGCCAGGCCAGGTCTTTGTGGTCCCTCCCAGCTGTACTTTCCTTTGATGCTTTGGGATGTGTTTCAGTGCTGGCTTTGGTTTTCCCAAGAGCCAAAGTTTCTGAATGCTGACAAAAGCAGCTTCTTGAAGGAGGCTGGTGAGAGAAAACTGAAAAGAAAAGGGGCTTAAATAAGAAGTAAAAAAAAATGACTCAGCTCTCCTCTCCCAAAGTAAGGAGGCAAAAAGATATACAACCTCAGCTAGAGGACTCCTAGAGAATTTTGGGTTGTATTGTAGTGTTTGCCTGGGTTCAGCCTATTCAGGACCACAACCTGTTTTCTCACTTATAAATGGCATAGCTAGTCATGCCAGTGCTCTGGATCCCTGCTGGAAATAGCGCCTCATGGTTGTTTGTTTTTGCAATGACTGGATGAGAACTTTTTTTTTTGGCATACCACTCATGCATAAGGCCCAGAATCTCCTGTGCAGGACAGGGCAGGCTGCAGCCATAGGCATCCTCCGCCAGCAATTTCCTCTGTTACACAGTGCACTCTTGTTTTGCCACTTATAAATCTTCCTCTTCTCCCTGAGAACTAATATCCTTCCTTGAAAAATAAGCTCAAGGTAAAGACTAATGGCAGAACAAATGGCAAGCAGATCTGGGCTGCCACAATGGCAGAGAAAGCCACCGAGTGCCAGAAGCTTTTAATTTCAGTAGAGCAAAATATATTGCTTGGGCAGTGTCAAAGTATAAACCACTCAATTATAATCTGTTTGAGGTTATATTCCACCCTTTCTGCAGGGAGAATGAACTTGTGTACAGCTGCTTTTATACTGGGGCAGCTTCTCAGAGATCAGCAGTGGCAGAGGACAGGTATCCTCATAGAAAAAGAGGGTCAGACCTGCCTCTTCTTGTGTGTTGGCAAATATTCCAGACGCTTCAAGGTATGAAAAGCAAAAGAATATGGGAGATAATTCTGACTGACTACATCCATGTCTTTTTTCAAAAGAAGGTTAAAAGGCAGGATGGCAGCAAACCACTCCCCAAGGGAAAGGCTGCTCCCCAGTATTTGGGGGAGAGAGTAAACTCTAAAGTCTTCATTGCCTAGAGTTGCCAGTTACTTTTAAATAGTGGATTTAGTTTTTTAAAACTTCAGATCCTTTCAAATCTGTTCAAATTCTGAGGAAGTCCCTAATATTTGACAAGCAAAGTATGCAGAATCAGGGCGTGAAGAAAAACAACATCATGTATTCTCACAAGGAAGGAGAGGAAGCAAGTGAATGATCTTTGCTTGAAAAAAAAAGACTGCTTGAATCCACACAAAGCAAAATCTACAGAGCTGATTTCAGCAAAGATCTTTAATTTGGAAATCTTTTGTACATAGAAATAATCATGCCTACATTACTGAAAACCTAACAAATTCTGAGTTTGGTTGATTTCACTGAAATGTTTTGCTTTCCAACTCATGGATAAAGTATCTTTTTGATAACATCGAACATTGTGTTTCATCGCAGGGGCACTGATTTTCAGATTAAAATTTGAACTCATTAAATTACAAGCCACGATTACATCCAGCTGAAATTCAGGTACCAACACTCATAATATTATACAAATTAGGATCATGAAGAATATTATGACCTTGAAGCTATAAAAGACTGTAAATTTGCAGACATACTATTCAAAATACTTAGAGCAAACCTAGGTCTAATACTTAGAATTCAATACAGGAAATAGTGTATGATGATCATTAGAAATAAGCTGAGAATATGAGCAGTAATGTAGCATGTCATAAAGAGTGTAGGTCAATTTAGCTTCAGTTAGGCTAAACAGACGTTACAGGATAAGAAAATGTTGAAGGTGCAAGACGAATGTGTAAGCAAAAGCCTACAGGAAACAGTTCCAGTACAACTAGCCAATCATCTAACCAACTCACTTTTGCCTTATAAAAATTAAAGTGGATAACCTGGTCACATCTGAAAACCTTATTTAGATTTAGACACTGTGTATTATCAACTCAGGTAACAAAAGAAGGCTCAGATCCCCGACTGACCCTCTTGCACAGGTACCCAAATGCAAAAGCCCAAACCTCTCTTAAGACTTAGTTGCTCAACTGGGATAAATTAGGAGAGATTTACCGCAATAGGTAGTTTGGCAACCGGAAATTCTTCAAAATGATATTTACTTTTTGTTGTACATATTTACTTTTCCTCCTTCTTTAATGCTTGTTCAATTTTCCTTTTATAGCCACAGTCACCATTTGAATATCTTTCCTACCTATCACAGTAATACTTGAACTTGCCATGTAATCTGACATACCTGTATTGCATTGTTCTGTGTTGAGTCACTGAATTTGCATTTTTAAATTGCAATATAAATATCTTGTTATCAGATACTGTAAAAGCCTTATTTCTTTGGAAGAGGTTGCTTAGACACTGTTATTCTACCAAGGGCATAATTTAAAATTTGTTGTTGAGTTTTGCTTATGCAGTGGAAACAGTCTGTGCAGAAAACCAAAACGTTGATGGAAGCCCTGAAGTTTCAAGAGGAAAATCAAAGTATTTTGACTGAAAATTCTGTGCCATTCACCACACAAAGATGACACGATAACAGATTGCCTTCTCCAAGACTGACTCACCACAGAGAAGTTCATTCCCAGTTTAGGTACAGTAATCACCATCTGAGGAAAGCACACTGAGTTCAAGTTAATTCCCTGAGCTGTGATTGTACTTCCACCACTAGGAAAAATTGGAAAAAAAAAAAAAAAAAAAGACGAGTAGGATAATTATATATCTGCTATGATAATCTTAATTACAAATTATATTTTACAGTAAATGACAACATAAAACCAGAATTAGGGATATATGAGGTGAATGCAAATACATAGCTCTGAGCAGTGAGATTATTTTTTCTGGGAAACAAATTTTACACTTGCTATAGCAACTCATCAGATACAAGGGAAGAAAATTAATTTTTTAAATTGTGCTATGCCAGGATATAAAACAAATGTGTACATTTTAAAGGAGAGAGTATACTTGTACTTAGCATTCACTAACTTAACATATTGCTTTCAGTGGTGCTGCAAAAGGTGTCTTTTTTACTGCTGACATTTTTTTGGCAAAGGCAGATGGCTTGGATTAGAGCTACTGAGACCATAAATATGTCACTTAAAAACACACACATACTACCATACATATATATTCATAATATTTATGTAGCGCTGGATTTAGACTATTTTAAAATCCATTTGCTCTCCTGAGTGCTGCTGACTTGTCACATTAAATGATTTTCCTCACAAATCAGTGTAATGTCCAGATGCAGTAAAAGAGACACAGCTGTAGAGCAGGTATCTCAGCAGGACACCACAGGTATGCTCAGCAGCAGGTAGGAGTTAAATCACCTAAAGAAAAGAGGTGCCCTTCCCCCTTCTCCTTCACCTCTGAAAGGAAATGATCTGCCCTCTGCAACTGCACCATAATAGAAGCAATTGTCATGGCAGATAGAGATAAAAATGCAATTTCTTTTGATAGATTGCTGCGCAGTGTAGCCGTTCTTTCATTCATTACTTCCCTTATTTCTATAAGAAACTTTTACTCACCTAAGAAAAGATTTGGCTGGATGAATTTTTAAAACAACGGGGTCTTCTCTGTATGTGAAATGACTGCTTGCATCTCGGATAGCTTCATCAATTCCCACCCTCACACGGTATTCCTGAGGAATTCGTTGTGCTGGAGTGTAGCACTCCACCGTGCTCCCCGTTACGCTGGAAGGACAGAGGCCTTGCTTGTCAGTATTATGAAACATGCACTCGGTTTAGAACACCATCCTTTAGTGAGCCCCAACCCTAAGAATTTACTTGTAAAAAAATGTCACTGATTCCCCCACTGGATGAACATATTGCAACAAATAAGCAAGGCATGAGGTAGACAAAGCAAAAGCACTTCTTAGGCTCAAGATTCATCTTAATTTGGTCGATTTGCCCCTTGCCTGATGGAAGGTGTTTCCCCAGCGCTGGTGACAGGCACGTCAGCCCCTGCACCCAAAGGATTGGCTCCAAATTAGACAAAAGGGGCATTTGCTGCCATTTCTGAAGCTTTCCAGGAAGATGGTGTTCACCGTGTGCTGTAGGAGTTAGTGATTTGTTCATACATACCTGGAAGCTTTTTACCATCTTTTAAAGGAAAAAGTAAACCCTTGATCTAGCTGGCCTTGGAACTGGGGAAAGCTGCCAATTTAGGTAGAGAAATGCCTGCCCTGAGAAACTGGCCAAGGCCTGTGTAGAAGTCTCCAGACAACTTAGCTGGTGAGAAAGAGGGGTGCTAGGGATGCTTACCAAACAAGCTCCAACTACGGTTCAAAACCTGGAGGTCCACCTGACCAAAGCAGATGTCTGCCTCTGAGCTGGCTGTCATTTCATGCCCCTCAGTAAAGATCTAGTTCCAGCCCCACTGCCATGGGCAGGGACACCTTCCACTAGACCAGGTTGCTCAAAGCTGCATCCAGCCTGGCTTTGAACACTTCCAGGGATGGGACATCCACAACTCTGCGCAACCTGTACCAGTGCATCACCACCCTCATGGTGAAGAATTTCTTCCTCTTATCTAATCTAAACCTACCCTCTTTCGATTTAAAGCCATTACCCCTTGTCCTATCACTATGTGCCCACGCAATTAATCATTCCCAAAAGGATTATGTATTTGTCCATTAGTTGACCAGATGAGACAAGGACATCAATAAATGCCACCCTAAACTATTAAGCAGCGACTCAACATAAGTGCTGAAGATCTTGGGAGTGATTAAATATCCTATTTGAACACCTAAATCCCCTTCTTGATTTAGTCACATTTAGCTGATTTGATCAAGAGCATACAATAAATCATTTAGCAGCAAAGAATAAAATGTAACTCTCCTGACTTTGAGTCTGATGTTAACTAATAGGCTACTGCTTCCTCATGTTCTCTGCAATTGGGACACTTCACCTCTACAACTTCCCAGTAACATTAGGAGAGACTCAAAATTTAGAAGAATTTCTGGACATCCTGTTTCTGGAACATGCTGGGCCAGATTCTGCCCTTGGCCACAGAGGTGACAACTCTGGAGCCAATCTCTTCTACCTGAAAACAGGACCAAGCAGGATTTGCACCATGGTAGGATGGCTACCAAACTGAGAATGCTTGTCTGCCCATGGCAGAGAATCTGTGCATGGTATCTAACATTTATATTCACCTGGGATTTAAGGCATTTCCACACAAAGCAAGTCAAAGATTCTTAACTGAGCTACTACTGGAAGCAATACAGAGCCACAAGAAATTCCAGCTTAATCCTCAAAGAAATTTTATATATACCAAGAAGAGTCCCAAACTGATGCTGCCTCTGGTTTGGAGGCTCTTCACTGACAAGTACCTCAGAAATAGCTGCTCCTATGCATGGAATACGCATTCCCATGCTGGTCAGGTTTCCATCAACCAAACCATCAGGAAATGGTAACCTCCATGCACTGGATGCTCACTGGGAGCTCCTGCATGAACTTCGTAGTGATTAAAGCTATTTGAGATGCGAGCAGCTCTTGCTAATATGAGAGGACTGAGAGTGTGGGAGCTGGTGAAGAGAAATTGATAGTTTCTAGTCCATTAGAAGCTGATTTGCTACTTCTCTATGCAACCTCTTAATGAGGCTAATGAAGACATTACAAAGTAAGTATTCTAGGGAACCATAGTCCTTTCTAGGAACCTTCCAGACATCCTAAACTCAGGATGTAATACAGAACTGACTGCTTACTGCAGTATCAATCCTCTGATATGTAACACGAGGAGAGGAGAGCAATGCACATTTGAGGTTGTTGGTTTTTTTTTTACTCCAAGACATTTTAATCAAGCCATTTCAATATTTAAGGCATCACTTTTTAGTAAGTTTGTTACCTTTTCACGGTGCATGGTTTCTCACCAACAAATATCCTTCTGGATTTTCCACTGTTTAAGTATTTTCCAGCTACAGTTAGCAATGTTCCTCCAGATTTGGGGCCATAGGTGGGAGAGATACTTGTTATCATAGGATTCTGAGGGGGGTTAAAAATAAGAACAGTGGGTTGTTAAATTATTTTCAAAATGTGAAGAGGAAGAATCTTAAAACATTCATTAACATTTCCATGAACAAATAACAAAGCAAACAGGAATACAGAATTGCCATACTGGATTGGACTCATGAGGAGTCTCCTTCCAGTTAATATTGAAGCTAATTTTGACAATGAAGTTTTAATCATAGTGCTTACCACATACGAAAATGTATTGAATAATGTTTTGCCATGTCCAACAGAAACACTACTGGATATATTAAAACTTGGATTTTTTGCAGGAGGGACTGTGCATTCCAGCCTTTGAAAAACAAGGAAAAAGATGGCATTACATTTTTTTTTCTGGCTTGATTTTTTTTATTTAAATAGAACAACTTCAAACTCGAATTGTCAATCTACGCGTGTCAGGGACATTTCAGAAATAACAGCTAAAAGAACAGTCATCATCTTCTTTAACACTAAATACAAACACTGTGGTGTTTATCCTTGGCCAGAGAAAATAGTTTTAGTATATCAAATAAATTTCAGAAAAAAGCAGCATGCTAGAGAAAATAAATACCTCCCATTCAATGGCTGAGTTGGTTTTTGGAATTTTCCTTTACTGCCAAAGTTTGGCAGACAATGGGATTAGAAAAAAACTCATCATATACACAAGTTTCCTATATAAATTTAAATATTACCAAAAATCAAACTTGAACTTTTATGGCAGCATGTTGAAATGTACAACATTACATTTACACAGTTTCATATTTGAGCTCATCTCCTTAAATAATTTTGTTTGCATTAAGACTGTTGGGAATAGCAGTTAGGAGAGTGCTCAGTACTTCTGGAGGGTGATCTTTTTGCTGCTCTGTATTTGAATAGGGAAGCTGTGCCATGATCTGCACATTATTTGGTAGCAGATAGTCATATGCTTTGAACTGAGAGAGGATATTCATTGAAGTTCCTATTTTTTCGGGATAGCAACCGGAATAACCTCTGTCATAAACTTAAGCCATTATTCCGCTCTCTCAAATACTTATTTCTGAGGAGGAGGAGGAGAGGTGCAGCTGAGGGTCACAAGGCTCTGGATGACGAAAGGCCTGCGTCTTCTCACATTTCTCTCCAGCAGCTTCAGAGATCAGGAAGACGGAGGTGACATAACTGAGCCCAGCAGGATCCTGGCCAAAGGAACCTGCCCTCTTTTCAAACCTTTGAATAGTTTTTGTTCTTGCCAGCTCCCACAGATGTTGAACAGCATTTCACAGACAAACCAGAAAAAGCTGCTGCAGGAGCTACCAGCATTAACTAGATTTTTTTAATCTCCACTTTGAGCACTTTTTTCTTGGGGAGTTTACCAAACCAAGGGATTGTTTCCTGTTTGAAATTCCAGAATTGGAGATGACACTTATAGACTGAATGTTCATATTATAAAAAAATCCATACCAGATAAAGAACATCTGTATAAAAAGAAATTAACATTTTAGGTTTCTTACTTGTTTTTGTTGCTGGATTTTGCTTCCAGAGCACAAATTTGCCCTCCAATATGGACTACTGTATTTTTTAATTCAAATCTATTATTTTTGCTGAATCCAAAGTCCCATCCACACAATGTCAGTTTTGTCCCACCTTCTAAGGGAGCACTGATTGGGAGAATCTGTTAAAAAATATTGTGTTAGTTACTTCAGGTTTTCTTGAACTTCAAACTGAGTTAAAGAATGTGCAAAGAAATAATTTTAGAAAAACATTTCTTCTGGTAGACTATGTCCTACCATTCATCTTAATTGTTCTTCACCTTTCATTTGTCACATTATGAGCTTTCTCTGACAGTAGCAATAAATAACAAAACCTATACTAGAAAGCTTTGAAGGATAGTGTTTAGGGGCACTGAACAAGCTGTGCATTGTAATAGTCTTTTAAATCCTGCAGTTCTTGTCTTTCACATCTTATTTCTGGCATGTTAAACATACAATGTACTTATTTTGTTAGAAGCTGAATGCTGAACACAAAAGAGCCCCAAAATGACCATTTTTTTGTCAGCTTGATGAAAGTCAGGTTCAGAGTGAAGTGGCTTCAAAGACACCATAATCCGATATCACGTTGGCTGTGATAAAGTTAACACGACTTCTGCTATTCTTTCCTTAAATCTTTTACGTTTGGTCACCTCTAATTCCGAGTTAAAAATAAACTACCTCTCAGAAACACAGAGACAATCTACAAAGGAAATGCTTTTTTTTCGGTATATTGTAAATTGTCCTGTAAAATATAACAATGGTGGGAAAAATGTAGGAACACTATAGAAGTCTTACAAAACTCAGTAAAAGTACTCATTGGTACTGCCACCAAAAATAAAAAAATCAAGACAACATTGGTTCAGGGTTTATGGGGTCTTTTAACAATACTGCATACGTTTGCAAACATACCAGCACCACTGGACAAACAACAGAGAAAGAAAGACTGAATTTATATTTGTGGTCATAGTGCCTAAATATCTTAGACTTAATGCTTTAGGGATAGTAATTTTGCCCCTAAAAATGCAATACAGCTGTGCCTTTCAAAGGACTCGACTTCATTTTCAAGCTGAAAGTGTTTGAGTGATACTTGGCTATTATTTCATCTGGAAATCCAGTAAGACAGCACATTTCTTTTCAACTCTCTTGTAGCTGTACTTCAAGACTCTCACAAATGAACTATTGTAGATAGAAAGGCAGCTGAAGAATACTTCAAAGAATTACACCATATATTCTATATGGGGAAATTTACTGCTCCCATTAGAAAACAGACAAAGAGTCTGATCTAAAATGCACTGAAGCCAGGAACCATTCCTGTTTTAATGAGCTTTCAATCAACTCTCAATGAGCAAAGAGGGAATCTGTACAGGAACAGCACTTTTACACAAATCCCATAAAAAAGGAGTGATGCTCGCACAGCCCCTGACACACCGCACTGCAGCTAAGAGCATAGTGCTGTGCCCCATGAGGTCTGTGCTATTCCCAAGTTTAACTTTCTCCCCTTTCTTTTTCTCCTGTTCTTCAAAATCTGGATTGATTTCAGATCCTAGTTTTCCACTCTACTTGATATCTATTTTTGGAGTAACAAAAACCCAGCAGAAACTGAAATTACTCAGTGGGCGTACAGGATGTCTCCATGTTTTGTACAATAATGTATTGATGTGTGAGGTTTGAAGAGTTTGAAATTAATCCATACGTTAGCAAACTCAGGGCTCTAAAATCAGACTTCATAAACCCATAGGGGAAAAAAACCCCAAAACAACAAATAAGGGCACTTAACTGGCTTTGAGTGATCTTGTCTGCCAAAAGAGACTTGTGATAGCAGCCTATGTGCCTTAACTGAGGGAGAGTAAAAGTATTTTACTACATTCTGCCAGCAAATTTAGGAGGCAAGATCTCTGAGTAGATAGCAAAAAATACACCAAACCTTAAACTTTTGCATTTAAGTTCTGCAGAAATTCTCCTAGAGTGTTTTTATTCATGTCTTTATTTTTGTTCCATTTGTTCTGTATGATGAAACCTCTGCAAGTCAAATATGGTTTCCCAGACTTGTTCCTGGCAGAGTTGATAGGACTGAAAAGTGAACCTCTTGGACTTTGAACTAAAGTATATGCTGGCATCTTCTGTGCGCCTACATCATGCAGGTAGTAACAGAAAGTAAGCAAAACCCAAATCAGTTATAAATGCTATGAAATTCAGGATTCAAAAGTTTTCTATAGCAGAGAAACTCCACTGATAACAAGGAGCAATTCTTGCTGCAAGACCTGCCATTCTACTTGTCCCTGCTGCTCTCTGGACTTCAAGTTAAGAAAGAGAAAGTTAACTTTCCGTTTTCTTTTTGGAAAAATTTAAAGCATTGTTTTTTCCTTTGTTTTTATGCTGACAGCCATTATGCTAATATCCACTTCCATACTTTATAAATTGTTGGAAGAAAGTATCTATCTATTAAAGTTTCAATGGCCCATTCATTTTAATTAAGAGGCAAGAACATGTATGGGCCACATGTGAAATTTCCAGCAAAACCTCCAATCTCAATAGGTAGCAGAAGGCCCAATGTTCTTGAAACATCTGAGACAAAAGCCAGCTAAAATGGCTCCCTTTGAAAAAAACAAACCATGTCGACCTGAATGCCGCATGTAGATGCCTGCAATTCGTTCCAGCACCAAGTGATCTCTGAGGAGAGTCCCTTGAGTCCCCACCTTTCCTCCAGCATGGCTTCTCCAGGCTGATGAAACACCTGGTTGCTGGCAGAGGTGTATGGCACAGGGTACGGTGCGAGGTGTGGGTGGGAGCTGGGCTGTGGGGGACGTGTCTCGGTGCCAGCCCCACTGCCCTGTCTGTGGCAGGGGGTGCCCAGGCAGAGCTCCCCTCCACCCACCGTTTCAAGGTAACGTGCTTAAAGCAGAGCAGAGAGACGAGGGATGTGTAGGACTCCGCAGGAAAATGCTGGGTTTCTTCTCTGCCTGAAGGCTTAGCTAGCTAGAGTCTGTTGGACCAGACCCTGGGAGAAGCTCTGTGTTCCCCTCAGGTTAAAGAGATCGTATGACATATCTCAAGTGATCTGTCCCTCTCAAAGCTGCAAAATATTAAGGGGGGGGTTTCGGACTGAATTTCAGATACTATGCAAAGCAGGTCATCCTCGGTTTGTTAGGAACAAAACAAGTTTGTTTCTCATATTTTATGCATATGGATTTAAAGACAGATCAGAAGATGATGAATAATCTGTTTTATATTTTTTTCAATAATAATGTTAAATGTCATGGTCCAGTAGAGCATAAAATCTGTCTTAACAGCTAGCAATCCAAAGGGATTTAAGTACTCAGCTGCATTTTTTTTTTCCTTACAAGCCTTCTAGAAGCAACTTCTACCAACATGGGCATGCTGTAATTCGAGATTCACTTTAAGATCCATCACTGCCACAGATCCATATTCATTACAGGGCTAGACTGGACTTGTGCTGAGCAGGCAGGGCTGAGCCATGCGGGAAGGGGAGAACCTGGCCAGCCCTACACCTGCCCCAGCACCCCACATCCCTGGTGTGTTCCCCTGGATGAGTCCTCCCTGTGACTTCACAGGGATCACAGAGGTGGCCTTGGGGACGTACCTCTCAGTCTCTGCATCTCTGCCTGCATGGGCTCCAGGTGCTCAGTTCTTAAAACTGCTGAGTGCACACACTCATAATTGAAATTAAAGAGGACTGTATGGGCTCAGCATCTCTAAAAATCATAAACTAAGCAGTTCAGAGACTTAGAAATCTTTTTGGAGGCATGGCAGTATGCAGCTACCACTGGAAAGTTTCGCCAAGAAAAAAAAACATTAAAGGATGCTACTTGTGTTTGAGCTCTAGGAAACACAAAACAAGCTGTGCAGGATAGGTGAGTGGCTTGGGCCTGCAGAGGTATATAAAAATGTATCAGGACCAATTCTCAGTGCACCCCTTTGAATTGGTGATTCATAATCTCATACAAACTAAGGCCAGAAAGGCCTATTTGATTATCGAATACAGTCTTTTTGAAACAAACATGTTCTTGTATAAAGGGAAAGTAAACTATTCACATTCTGCATTAGCCAGTTTTTTACATATCCTTTGTCCAGAGACAAATGGCAATAGAAGGCAAGGCAAAACCACACACATACCCCTTTCCATCCATTTTGGGTTTAATTTCCATAGCGCTTCATTGTTTGTTCATTGACTTGCCTGTTAGTCCTAAATTACGTATGTGAAAGGTGAATATGGAAAAGAAAAAAAACACATAAACATGTCTTTCTAGATCTGTTTCTAGATTCTTAGTAGTTTTGCCTGTCTACTCCTTAAAAAGTTGTTGCACATGAAATCATCTGCCCGGTTGACGTACCTTATTCATTTAAAAACACCTTTTGTCATGCTTACTCCCTGAGAGTTTAGCATGTCAAATTTTCATCTCTGTTTATAAGCTGTATGCCCATAAAGGAAAAAGGATTTTTAACTACACGGTGTAGTTTGAATGCACTAACAAAAATACATGGGTATAAGTGCTACCAGAAAGTTTTATGCTTGTCCTTCGCTCAGTTTTCTAGTCCTACAAACCTCTGCCTTCACAGCGATGTCACACTCCACACGGGATGATTCGGTTACACATATGGGCGGCCAGCGCGAATCCTGCGTCAACCATAGCTAAATTAAAACAGGAACGCACCAGTGCAGCTCTTTGCTCGTCCACGCGGTTTCAGTCTCGCACACCCTTTATGGGCCTGAGCTAGCTGGCAGCAGCCTCCAACTGTCCTCGTCCCCGGGATACTGCAGCTACAGGCTCGTCTCCCTTGGTGGCAAGTGGACCCAGTGGAACAAGGAGTTGGCGGGGGGGGCATTAGGAAAAAGACTCCTCCCTCAGGGTGGTGTTTTGGCTGACAGGACTATTGCAGAGCTTAGCTAGGGGAGAGAGGGACTCTTCCCCACAGGGAAACATCACCCTTTCCTTCATCACTGGAGCCAGCATGGGGACTGATGAGGACTGGTGAGACCGCATCTGGAATATTGTGTCCAGTTCTGGGTCCCTCAGTTCCAGAAGGACAGGGAACTGCTGGAGAATCCAGCGCAGAGCAACAAAGATGATTAAGGGAGTGGAGCATCTCCCTTATGAGGAAAGGCTGAGGGAGCTGGGGCTCTTAAGCTTGGAGGAGACTGAGGGGTGACCTTATTAATGTTTACAAATATATATAAAGGGTGAGTGTCGCGAGGATGGAGCCAGGCTCTTCTCGGTGACAACCAGTGGTAGGACCAGGGGTAGTGGATTCAAACTGGAACACAGGAGGTTCCACTTAAATTTAAGAAGAAACGTCCTCACAGTGAGGGTGACAGAGCACTGGAACAGGCTGCCCAGGGAGGTTGTGGAGTCTCCTTCTCTGGAGACATTCAAAACCTGCCTGGACGCCCTTCTGTGTAACCTCATCTAGGTGTTCCTGCTCCAGCAGGGGGATTGGACTGGATGGTCTTTCAAGGTCCCTTCCACTCCCTATCATTCTGTGATTCTGTGATCTCCTGTGTTGTGTCAGGCTGTGGCAGCTGTGGGTGGGAAGTGCTTTCTTGCACCTCCTCCCTTCGAGAGGGGTCTGAGGGGAAGGGTGCTCCTTTTTGTGACTGGCCTTTCCCATCAGACCCCTGCCAGGCTGGCTCAGACCCGTGTTGTTTCCCCACCATGAGAGCTGTGCTGAGCTGAGCCTCTCCCCTGGCAAGCCAGGACGATCAGACAGACCTGTCCACCATGACCACCCCAGCCTGCAGCATTCAGGGTACGTGCATCCAGCCAGGGGCTCCACAGACACGGGGAAGTTGAGGGGAGCAGACACTTCATTTATCATCATTGCATAAAAATACACAGAAAACGTCTGCAGGGTGCAAACTGCGTCCTTCCCTCAGAGATACATGTGAGAAATCCACTGTTTTACCTCATAGACTCTAGGCAAGCAGGTCTCCTGGGTCCAGGTGCCGCCGGCGCACTGGGCAGCCCTGAGGCACTGCTGGCCGCACCAGCCGCACTGCATGAAGGCAGGAGCCAGCAGGCACTGGCTGCAGGACCTGAAGTGGTGGCAGCCCGGCCCCGTCAGCGGGATCTTCGTTATCTGTCGATGCAAAGACATGGTGCACAGATCCCTTTAATACATGCACTAAGCGGCAAGGAGAGCCTCTATTTATGCAACGCGATGCGGTGCTACTCAGATTTCAGATGTGCAAGCCGCAGTTCGACTTCTCTTTAGCTCAGTAATTATAGGATCTTATAAGTAATTTAACTGACATGATTTTAAATTCGCTTGGGAGAAACCCTAAAGGCATCTTAATGTTACATACAGTTACTACCAGCATCTGGTGTTTACAGTGAGGTAGCATTTTTTGCTGATGGAAGAAGAAAACAGCAGTGTGCTCCTCCCAGTTCTGCACCAGTTCTTGGAAAAAAACAGTGTACCTCAGTATGTCTTAGTTCATACATTTGTAAAAATAGGCATGAGGGCTATTTCAACTTTGGCAAGGCTGCATTAATATCTGACACACTTACAGCACATGACTGCCCATGTACTTGTTTTTTAACACCCAACACCCAAAAACCTAAACTATACCTACAATATGAATTAAAATGTATAGTATTTAAAATACCAGAATAGTTATGGTCACTGTAAATACATAAGGATAATTTTTAGTCAAAATATTAAAATTAGTATATAATTACACTACTATATAGGTACATCATACTTCTTTACACTTCAGTACCTTTCCTGAACTTATTTGGGATGTTTTCTTGAAGATCACTCTTATAAATATCTCATACATTTCCAGTAAATGATTAATAACCATCTTTACTAATGGCTGATGTATTTCTGTAAATTCCTATAGAACTCAACGGGTAAAATTATTGCTTACGATTATGGTTTAGGATTATCTGTAATATTATCTGCTGATGTTTTAAACCCATTCTACAATGCGTATCTGCTTATGACAATATCATATTTATGACAGCTCTTCATCTCTTATTAACCCTTTGTAGACTACATGCTAAAGCAATCTTCAAACCTTAATATGAACACTGATTCCCAATTTTAAACACACCCACGTAACTCTTGCATGCACACCCCTCCTTAAAAAGTTATAATGTTATGACACAAATGAACAAAAGCCAGGAAACTGTGAGCACTGTTCTTTCCTTGAGCCATTGTGTTTTTTCTTTGCAAGCACTTGAATTAAGGACAGAGTTTCAGCCTTAATATTTGCATTTCCTGGCTTTTGTTGGTCTATATCACAGCTCTTACATCATTTAAACATTTCTCAATATTAGGCTATCAGTTTGTTTAGTAGGGGGAAAAAAAATCTTGGAAGAAACTTGCCCCTCCAATGTTCCCAAGGGAATGGCAAGGCTGAGAGAATACAGAGCATAAAGCAGCAGTGTGAATAGTTGCTCTTACTGAAATTTGCAGGTTTATACAGTACACAGGATTAGATTATGAACCACTCACCTTTTCTCCAGTCACTACCAGGGTATACCCATCATCTGATAATGAATCCTCAACAACAACTTGGGGAGAGACGGGGTGGGAGTCTAGATGAAAGCTGACATGTGGAGCTGTGGGTTCTGAACGGGAAACCACTATCTAAGAAAGAAAGAAATTGGGAAAATCAGCAGGCATTGTGTGACATAAATGCATGCAGCTCAGTGGTCTCACATTCCTAGCACTTCTCTGCTTGCATTAATTACTTTGCATTACATTGCATAATATTTTGCATAATGTTCCATCATGATCTGATTAAAGCACTATAAAATTACTTTATTTAACACAGCAAAATCATGGCTGTTGGAGGATCCTCAAAATACATCGTATTTATTAAAATATGAAGGAGTCACTGCATGTTTTCTAGTTCTTTAATTTCGGGTAAAATATTCTTTTCTTTAATTTCAAACATAAAATGATGGGTCATTTACTTAGTCCTCTACATGTAAGAAAGAAGAATTTTATCTTCAATGTTTATTTAAAATAATCTTAAAACGCCAGGCTTTGAAAAGTCAAAGGTATTTCTATTTTATTTTCACTGCAGTCCTTCAGTCTGAAAAGTAAACTTTACCCTGTGTCAATAGTATCTGGCTTTGATGCATGTGGTGCCATTAGAGTGCAAAGCTATGGCAGGCGCAGGTGATGGTATGAGCATCTCTACAGAGCTACAGGTACATGGACCTGGGTTCCCAGAACTGGCGAGGTGGCTACTGCTACAGACATGGCTGGGCACCTCGAGGTCTGGCTTCTGCTGATTTTTGTGGGAGCTGGGTGTCCAGGACAGAGCACTCCAAGCACCTCTTAAATGCCAGGGAGAGCTGGAGGCTTCTCTGGAAGATGTTCCAAAACAGGAGCCTAATTTAGTTGTCCTGAAGCCCCTTTGCAAGACCCCTCTCTCTCCCTCTTGAGTTTAGGAGATCTTAGGGAGATTAGTCACACCGGTATGAAGTTGCCCCATCAGTCATCTCTCTGCATCTTGAGTTACCTAAATACTTCTGAGAATTTGGGCCTATTCCTGCAAACACACGCTTAACTTTACTACTGTAACTTTGTTGACTTTAATGGGATGAGTCATGGCTGTTAAGCACAGGCATAAAGCATCTGCAGATTGGGGTGGATATTTGATACCAACATTTTATAGGCTTGGGCCTGCAATCCAGAAGGATGTGAGCTCCAGTGTGATAGCATCGGGCAACAAAGGCAGAGGATTGTTTACATGAGGGAAGATCACGTTCATGTTTCAAAAGCTGCATCACGTGTAGTTTACTTAAGGAATTTAGATAATCAACATTTGCTGAGGAGTTGAGATTCAATGGGGTTCATTATTTAAAAAGATTGAAGCCATTCGGGAAATAACTTGTATGTCAAATGTTTAATTTTTCACTATAATGAAGCTTTTCTTCTGACTCTGAAGGCAGCATCGGAACAGCTAGGATATTGACTTACACGATTTCACTGGCTTTTTGCACTGCCAAGGCCTTTCAACAAGATGGCTGACTCCAAAACTAGACTTAGAGATGCTGTAATTACAGCTGATGTTTCGTTGTAATTCAAGACTTAAATAAAATATATGAGCAGTTAATTCATGACAGAAAGTGCTTCACATCCCAGTGGTATTTACATTTTGGGGCTACAAGAGGCTTTTTTTTTTTTCCTTTAAAATGAAACTGGTTTTATTAAAGACTTTGCTGTGAGTTTGTTTCAGTACAGAAAGTACAGCTTTTAGAAATCAATAAGGTCTGATCATTTTTGGTGATACAGAAGTATGGGCTCTGACTCAGTGTATTAGGGCATGAGCTCTGTTTTTATATTCAGGACAATGAAAAATAGAATGGACTGCAAAGCTGCATGAAAAACCTTGATTAATGTTGGCATTATGGGGAGAGGTAGCACCACAGCTGCAAATACCTTTTTAGTTGATCATTAGCCGTGTCTCATCTCGAATACCCACTGCTATAAAATGCTAAGAATTCTTTTCTATCATTAATCCAGGCTTCCTCTTATTGCCAAGCATTCTTTCTGATTGAGCCACAGCATTAACCCTTTAAACACATCTGTGTTGCAACCCCAGAGCAATACATTAAAATTTGTATCCCATCTTTACAATCTTGGAAATATTATTTGGCACTTTAAACACTGATTGACCTTTATTTTACTGCGGCTGATAGTCAAATCAGCTGCTCAGAGCCCAAGAGAATTGACTTTGACCCCATGACATATAGGGAGCTCATATTACACTTCCTAACTCATTTGGGACTATGGAATAAAAGTTTGGAGTTTGCTTGGAACTAATCTACCAGCCTGTAGTGCTGCTCTAACACATACTAGATGCAAAAGTTCTCTTTCTGGTGTATATAACTGTATGGTTTTTGCACGCATCAGCCTTGAAATTCTATCTTACCCTTATCCAACATAATCCTGAAGAAAAAGGCAATTTGAAGACAGCTTCTACAAAAGGAAGAAGCAGCTACTTAGGACTCCAGTGTTGTTTTCAGAGATTGCTGATTTTTATTGCTTGAGACTGGGCTGATGTGTGTACAGTGTGGCTTTAATCTACTATGGACACATCACCATACAGGTGCTACTTCCACCATGGAAATGGTTTAGTACTACAGAAGGATTTCTCTTTACAAAGACTATGAAGTGCTGATTTATTTTTGCTTTGCTTTGTTTTGTTTTGTTTTAAGGTGGTGATTTTTTTATTTTATTTTTTTTACATTTTAATCATTAATTTAATAACCAAGCATTTCTCCAGAGCATAAGAGAAATGAAACTATACCTATGTGCCTCCACTCAAGCAATTAGGAGAGAGGGAAGGTCTTGTACAGATAAATAATTGACTAAGAGAGAACACACAGAAGTTAGCAGTAAATGGTCAGGCCTTGCGACAGTGAGAAGTCACTAGAGGTGTTCTGCAAGGTGCCTGTGCTGGGATCCATACTGTCCAACATACCCACAAATGAGCTGAAAAAGTGGTTGAGCAGTCCAGTGACAAAGTTTCTTGATGATCTGATAGCATTCAAGGTGATAAGGAAGAGGACAGATTATGAAGGATGGCAGAAGGACTTTACAAGACAGCATGTCAAGGCAATAAAATGGCAGGTGAAATATAACAAAGATGAATTTAAAGCGGTCTATGATAGATAGTTCCATGAAAACATCATGTCACTGCTTGGCGGCAGTCAAGAAACCAATTCCAAAAACTTAGGAATTATTAGAAAAGGATTAGAGTCCAAATCAGAAAACATCTTGATGTCACACAAATTCATGGCTTGCCCGAACCTTGAATTCTCTGCGCAGTTCTGGTTGCCTCATGGCAAAAAGAGTATGTTAAAATGGGATAAGGTTCAGAAAAGGGTAACAAAGATGATCAAAAGGCTGTCATGAACAATTACTGAGTAGGGTAGGTGTGGAAATGCTGTGAAAAAGGTATACAGAATCATGAGTGGGTAGAGACTGCCCATTTATTCTCTGCTAATAAAAGTACTAAACACCATCAAATGACAAAAGTGAGAGTCAGGTTCAAAGGAAACAAAAGAGTAAGACTTCCTAGCAGTGTGTGATGACTTATGGGACTCCTTCCCAAAGGCTGTGAACACAAGAAGAATACACATCCACAGGGAAACTCCACATGTACACGGAAGAGCTAAACAGACAAAACAAGCTCAGGAAATCCCAAGAACGGAAAATGGTTGGGGGCTTGAAGCAGAAGCTATTACGTACGTTGCCTGGGTCCCTAGGCATCCACTTGTCACCAGTGCTGGAGACAGAGCACTGAACTGGATGGACCCTTCATTTAAACCCATGTGACTCTTCTGATGTTCTTACAAATAACCATTTCGAGAATCACATTCATTATCAGTAACTACAGCCCCAGACATCCTTCTCAAAGCAAACACAATATTTATGTCTCTCTGTATACGAGAAAACCCCAAAAGTATGAGGTCTTTTAGCATAGCTTAAACTACTCCTGTGAAAATAACAGCTGAGAGTTAATTAATTAATGAATATATTAATTAATATATCCTTTATACTGGAAGTCAGTGATCATTTAGGTCCATGAACATTAAAATAATTAATTTAAATATTGTTTCATTGCTATCAGCTAGTATTAATGTTAAGTAAGAAGACTTGACTCCAGGTTCGTTTATGCACAATATGGTAAATAAAGCCTGTAATAACTTGACTTGAAAATCAGCATGCAACAGCTTCTTTTAAAAATCATTCTGATGCTCAGTTCTTTTAGTCAGCAGGATTGAATTACAAACGTTACTGTCTGCATGTTGAAATATCTTCTGCAAAAATGAGAGGCCTTCTAAAAGCAATCCCATCTAAGTATCATATTGTTATTTTTTCCCTAGATGTCTGGCAGGTGTAGGCCATTACCCAGCAGAGATAGGCTCAGGGTTAACTTTATTGTGTAATGCCTCAAATGCCCTGGGATATGCAGCGTAGCCTTGCAAAGGGCACATATGTAGCTCTCTAAATGCTGTATATCATTCTAATCCATGGAGAGTATAATGGATCTCCTCTGAAGGGTGTAGGCTTTTCTACTCAAACTGAATATTAAAACATGTGCGCTCTCAAAACAGTTATTTGGCACCAGGTGTTAATTTTAATTTTACTAGATGGATTTTCCATTATGCAATATTTCATCTTTTTCTGAGAGTATCAAGACACATTCTTTACCACAGAAAGAACTGCTATTATAAAACTGTTAAAACTTGAGATATAGATATGAAAATGTTACTTATCTAGATTTTGCCAGTTTTCTGTTGATTTAAAAAATGATAAAGTGGGAAAGATTACAACTTTTTGCATTCCTACAAATGCATGTGTGCACAGTTTGCATTCAGCTTTAAATAGGTCAGACTACCAGTACTGAAAAGCCAGGTGAATTGCTGGACCACAGAGGCAAGACAGCAGTGGGCAGTGAGGACAGCCTTTGGAATGACTCCATAGGCACCCCATCATTCTTCCCCCCTTCTGGCTCCGTAAGGTATAAGGTCTCTACACACACATATCTTGACCTCCTCGCACTTGTTTCCAACATGGCTTGCTACTTGCACTGGTGGTTTTTATCCTGATTACATTTGTCTAGTGGGACAGGAACTAGAGCAAAATATGTTTGATCAGTTTGAAGGTAGAAATGTCTTCCAGTATGCTGTGGTATTAACTGGATTTGAATGACCATGCTGAAGGATGCAAACGTCTGTACTCCCTTGCTCTGCATCAACTCATTTTGCTGACAGGCACCATGGCTTTGAGCCTTGATTCCTGGAGAGGCAAGGCTTTGCCACTTTGCTGTTTGCAAGAGCAGAGCAATGCTGAAGGCTTGGCTCTCTTCTTGCTGAATTCTGGGACACATTTTTCCAAGCCTTGACTGCAGTTACAAATAAAAAGCAGATGTGATTATTTTTGTCTATACTAATTTCTGTAGCATGCGTTATGTTCCCTGGCATGTAATCTATGAAAGCAGCTATAACACATGCTAATTTCTCTCTTTTCAGGGAAATGAGATGTGTGTGCTAAAGTTTGCTGGTGGTGGTTGTGTTTGTTTTTAATCATAACTATTCCAGGAAAATGAGTGTGATGATTAAATGTTCTGTCTACTTAGATGTGAAAGACAACAGGTCTGTGCTTAGCATGCGAAAATTTCCCAGACCATCCATCTGTGTGAGCCTAGTCCCTATTCCTCATCAGACAGAATCAAGGGCACCAAAACAAAATGATGAGGTAGGAGGTGAAGGCAACCCCAAAGGAAGCTCTCCATCATTCAAAGCAGAATGAAATTATGGAAGTCATTGTCACAGTGTACTGTAGAGGACAAAACAACAAATAATTTCAAAAAACAATAAGCAAAATTGATAGAAAAGAAGTCCATCAAGGACTATTAAACACCAGATATGGGTGCAATTTCCAGCTCAGAGAATCTCTGGGCTGCTAAGTGCCAGAAGCAAGAGGGTACTGGGCGAAGTATCACTGTGTGCTTTTACTTGCCTCATACCTCTCCCTTATCGATCTTAGACCCTGCCAGAGATAGGAGATTGTGCTCCTCGAACCTTTATTCTGACTCCATATACCCTTTCTGAGCTAAAAATATGGTTAAAAATATTGGGATATAATGTCTCCCTGGAATAAGGCTTATTATTATTCTGTATTGTTTTGTGTCTAACAAGTGCAGAGAGGCCCTGAGGAAGGTGAGTGGCCTGTTGTGTGATGTGCCCTACTCTGACGAGGCCTGTCTGTGCCATCACACTTTGGTTCTCGCGCCCTAAGCCATTTTCGTTCCAGAATCTGTTCAGACATGGCAGTGCGTGACCGTGTTTTGCTAATGCTTGGCTTCCCAGCTGGGGCTGGCTCATGTCCAGCAAGATTGGACAGGGCTGCAGCCAGCATGTGGCAGGCTGCATCTCAGGGTGTATGTATACCCATGGGAAGACCCTTATCTCCAGGAGCAATAGGGATGGGTGTCCTACTGACTCATGGAGATGAGAGGGTGCACGGGGGAGCTCCTCACCCCGCACACAGCCCAGTGCTGCAACGCTGTGCACTGACTTCCACTGGTATGTTCAGAAGGATGAGATGACACTGCTGCCAGAGCTGCATCTAAAGAGAGCGGTTGCCCATACTGGCTGTAAAACACACAGTGAAACCTTCTCTATCACTCTCTTCCTGAAGAAAGTCACCAACAAGCAGTGCATTTGCTTGGGCTTTACCTCAGTGAAGCCAGCTTCAAGCACAGGGAGCACAAGCATGTGCAACACATACAGGCACATGCAACACATACAAGCACAGGCAGTATTCTGTTTTCAAAGATAGCGTCATGCTGAAAACCAGCCTCTGCATATGTCAAGGGCATCAGTCTCTTGTTCATTGTTAAGGCCAGACCAAATGTGAGCTTTCCAGCATAAATCTTGTAAAACTTTCCCATATCCCACTCTCCCCAGAGCTATCAGAAAGATTTCCCCTTCCTGAAGAACTTTGCTCTTTTCTTCATCACTCAAAAGTCACTCTGAAATAATACCAAGCTCCATGCAAAAAAAAAAGAAAAAAATCACCTCGTAACTCAGGAAAACTAGAAGATATTTTATCTTAATATATCATGTGGCTTTTGTTTGCTTATTTTTGTTTTTCTTTTGACAAACTGTAATTTCCCCAAATACTGCCTGGTAATGAAAGTGTCTTTTCCAGTTGTGAGTTGTATTCTCGTGTATCTTCTTTGGCCTGTGCAGCATAAGGCTTCTTCACACCAGCTGAAAATGTGATTCCCCAACTATAGCAGTGTGACTGGGTGCTGTTTTCTAATCAAATAACCACTGTGAAATACCTGATTCACTTTGCACCCAACAGCTGTACTTTCAGCCTGTGTTCCCAGTCACACTCTGGAAACAAGCACAATAAGAAAGGCCGAAACAGCTGCAACTTCTCAACAGAAAAAAGAAAAAAAAGAGGGAAAAAAAAGCTTGTTGTCAGGCTCCAGCTTAGGAAGGAAGTAAAACCATTTTTCTTTTCCGTCTCATGCATGTCAGCTGTCTTAGAAAAATTATTACTGCTCTGTTTTGTAACAGAAACTCCACAATATTTGGTAAAATTCAAACTCCAATCTATTCATGGCCAAATACAGATTTAACATTTCTGATGCAGCCAAAACACGCTCAGTATGTCAATGGGCTGCAATTACTCTCCAGGAGAGCTTTGGAATTCACCTCCTGGCCTCAATTATCCTCCTTAAAAGAACTCATGAATCTTCTGTATTTGGACCATCCAGATCGATTTGATTTTAGTTTTAGATTTTGGCTGCATAAACATTTAGTGAAGAAGGCTCTATTTCCTTTCCAGTATTAGTGCTTTCCAGAGCTGTTTAAGTGAATAATTCTGTTTAATTGAACTAAAAGCACAAGCAGAAAACAACAGGTGACTGTTCATTGGTTGGATAAAACATACCTGCTTTTGCATTTTGAATATTACTGGCTCCTCAGAGGACTTTTTTAAAATAAGCAAAATACAGGCTATTTTCTGAGTTGGGTCACTAGCATGGTTCTGATGGGTAATAGTAAGTTTCAGTGGAATCACTTGTAAAGACAGAAACTATTCATTGTGATACGTGTCTAAATCCATCGAAACTCCAGAATTGGGTTGCCATCATCTACAGAAGGAAAAACTTTTTTTCTCAGAAACTACATGTTAAACCTTTTGTTGTCTTTTGCAGCAATGTTGTGCTATAGCCGTGTGACAAAGAGAGAAAAATGAATGGAAATGGAAACAAGAGTCAGAGATGAGGCATCCATGGGGAGGCAGAAAGTGATGAACAGAAGGAAGCGCAAAGGGAGATGAAAGACAAGAAGAAAAAAGAAAGAAAAGAAGGATAGTCAAGTGGTTGGCTGCTGATCAAGTATAAGCAAGTATAGTGGGAAAATATGAGAAACATTTGCAGATAAATTTCTCTCAGGTTGAGAGCTTGCTGCTGCACCTACTGGCTTCCACAGCGCAGGCTTGGAGCTTCAATTCAATTTAGGTGGCATGATCACTACGTTTTAAACATCTTCTTTACCCCAACAAAGTATTTCATAGCAATTAAAGCCAAGCCTAAATCAATACAGCAAAAATGTGAATTAAGTGTCCATTGCTTTCACCAAGCTGTTTCATATTTGAGCACTTCAGGGTGTCAGAGATAGAGGTACTGTACTACTATTTCTTTTAATCTCATGGATGACTGCTAGTGCTGAAATTTTTGTCACAAATTAAATTGTCTAAATATGGTAAGGTTTGGATTTTCAAAGAGGATACAAGATGAACTGGATTCATTGGAAGGGCTGAGCTGATTTTCTAATTTTAGAAACTTATATACAATTTTTTTTTCTTTTGCTTTTAAATAATTGGCATGAAAATATCTTTGCAAGATATTAATACATTATAACCAGCTTTGAAACAGGTTCCCTGATAGGTAGAATTTGGCAACTAATTTTCTCTGAAAGCATACCTACCTCTGAGGGGATATGATCAACTCTGAATAGCTGCAACTTACAAGGGGATTGCACAGAAAAATTAAATATTTGCATGTACAAAGAGCTAAAATTATGAGTGTAAATGACTGTGCAAAAGTGAGGTGCATAATAACTGCAAAACTGAGGATTCTTTGCAATATACTCCACTAGATTTGTGAAAGTAACCAAAAGGAACATCATTACTTTTCTTTGCTAAAAAATGTGAGGAAGTGTATGGAGATATCTTTTTTGATAAATTAAGTCATTGTTAGATTATTCTGATTTTTTTAACCAATTTTACTTCAGTAATGGTCATTTAATAGCTCAATTTTTAATGATCTCCATCTCATTGCAGTTAATAGCTATATTTCCATAGAAACACTGCAAATCTGCTTTAGTTGGGCATTTGCTAATGAACATGTTTGAAAGCACTTCCTAGACAGCTATTAGTAAAAAAAAAAAAAAAAAAAAGATTTCATGTAAGTGAACATTAAATTATTAAATTCTCCAAAAAGCTGTCTCTTCTGTATACTACAGATCCAGTATCCATTTCAAAATCATTTAAAGGCAAAACAAATACTAACCTTTTTATTTGGAGGTAGTGTCATTAAAGCTATTATTCTCCTGCTGGTTGCAGCAAACCTCAAAGAAGGAGCTCCTACTTCTTACAATATGAGCTCAATGCTGACTTCCCCCTGTAGCTCAAGCCAATCTAATTCAATGATGAGAATATTTCTACTAATGGCAATGTGCAGTTTACACAATAGCCTTTCTTTTGATCCATAACTGAATCTGGAATAGGAAATGTATTCTGGAAATATGTTAATTGTTCCTTGAGTTGGGCAAATGTCTGAATGAACTCTGTGGTGCAGGGCTTGAATGAATAATTTAAAGAATGTTACAAATAAAAATAATGCTGCCTGGTGCTTTGCACCAAACCTTCCTAAAAGCTTTGTGACAGCCCAGAAGAAATGCTGCAAGACAGTAGTTGTTATTAACTGTATTTTGCAGATAAGGAAAAGGCTTCAGAAAGGTTAAACTAATCGTTTATGTTCACTGTGTGAACTAATATCTACATTTAAGAGCAGGGTGTAGGCTGGTCCTGTGCTCAGTGTGTAGCTCTCAGCATTTGCCTTTCCTGCACTGAAGATAAACTGCAGCTTAAAGTTACCAAGGTCATTATGGGAAGTTCAGGTAAAACTGGCAGGGTTGTCACTGAACATTTTGTTAAATTCCTGTCTTTTAGGGGGAAAGAGAAACATGATTTTCTCCAGTTTTTCATCTGTGCTTTGCGGTGAATTACTTTGGCTTCCTTCCCTGTAGCAGCATTACAGATTTTGCATTATGGGGCAGGCTCTGTGTCCAGTGTATGCAGAAGACAGAAGTGGAGGTATAGGACTCCCTTTGCCCAGAACGGGTGCATGCACTAGTGACAATATGTAACCGTACCTACTGCATGTGGTGAGGACAGAAAATGAGGGGACGGGAGACAAGAAAGGGAAGGCTTGTTTGTATGAAAAGTCACATATGCCCAACTATTTTTCCAATGGGAGGTTACAGTAAATGGGAAAGTGGAAGGGCACAGCAGCTGATGGTCTTCTCATCAGGTTCAAATTAACAATGGTTGAGTGACAACAGTACCAACTTTGGTGACTCTCTGCAGCCCACAGAACAAGACAGGCCAAAGACTGCTAGTACTGCAGGAAGCCCACTAGAAGACAAATAATACTGACAGAGTAAAAGGACACAGGTTCTTGGGTGCCAAAGGGATCAGGCTGGACTCCGTGGCAGCTGGAGAAGCCAAGCTCTCCAAGATAGTCAGGGCAAGAACACACTGCTTGTAATAAAATGGGTGAATAGAGGGAGCCCTTGGTACTTTGAAAGTATTTTTTCTTCTGATGTTTGATTTTGACTGCCAAGTTTTTAAAAGACTGTTGGCTCTATGGGTTAAATTTACTTCGTTAGTCACCTACAAAGAAGTCGTGTAGAACAATCTACCTGTCTAGATTAGTTACGTACTGAGGGGAGGGAGACAGAATCCTTAGGAGGATGATTTACCACTTATAGGAAACCTGTTTTAGGACAGGAAGAATTGCTGTCCAAAAGAACTCAGAAGGGAACGAGCAAGAGCCTGAAAATCTAAAATGCACTCAGAGAAACTTGAAAGTAGGTGGAGGAGGAGCTAATATCTGTTCTACATCTGTGATTCGTAGGCTGTGAGTACATACACCAGCAAGTAGTTTGGTGCCAGAGGAGTGGATCAGTATATAGAAATAACTAATGCTGTGGCTCCTGCTTCTACATTAGGAGCTATCTTGGCATTTTACACTGAACTAGGTTTGATCTGATCCTCTAGACCAACTGACCATAAGAAGTACATATCTGAAACTGTTTGAAGAATCAGTCACTGTTTTGGACCTTTTCTGCCCCAGCTGGGGTTGGAGCATATTTGATATGCACCCAAGACAGAACTTACAGTTTAGTTTCCTTTGAAAGAAATCTAGTTTTTATGGACCAAGACTGCTCTGTGAACTGAGCCAGCTGGAGTAAGTGGAAATCATGGTAGAATTTGCTCCAAAAACATTGTTCCAAACCACAAAGCCCATGTAAACACTTAAAATGCTGAATGCTCTATTTGGCACTTTGTTTATATTCCAAAAACTCCATTTTACTCAGCAATTTCAATTTTATAATGCCCTGTTAAACTGGGGTAATATTGCTCCTCCCTTTTCACCATCCTGCTAAACTCCAGTATGTTTTTTTGTTGTGAAGGTGTCGTAGTAATATTTACCTGCATGAAGCGGCCCCCTGAAGTTCCCAGATTAGCGACGGTAAGATTCCCTTTCGTGAAGACAGATATTGAAGTTAACAGGACACTGTTGAACTGGCCCATGAACAAGTCGACCCTCTGCAAAGGAGTCGTAACTTCTAAGCGATATTCATCGTCTTGTGCTCTGCAGTACGAAGCATTTCTTGAGAAAGCCTGTTTTGAAAATGAAGTACAGATGAGTACAGTCTTTACGAGTAGGCATAGATCTTTGTCAGAATGAAGTCATTTAGCACAAATGCATTTGACCAAAAGTATTTTAAAATGTTTCAAACTTAATTGCTTCATCAGTTATGATGTTCCGTGAGGAAGGCAACGACTTCTTAATGTTATGGGAATGTTTCTTTTAACTTTTTTTTTTTTATCCTGTCTGTTGGGGATAAAACATAGGGTCTTTATTTAACCAGATGATATGCGTATAATCACATATATATCAAGGTGTCCTTTCTCTTAGTGACTTCTATAATGCTGCTTCTTCAAGGGTCTCAGCATTCTTTGACTGCAGGGCCTGCCCAAGCAACACACCTGCTTCTAAAACAGTGATTCCGAGAAAATGATTCTCTAAAAATGTTGCATTTTTTAAACCTTTTTTTTTTGCATTAAAATTTCCAGTATCCTTCTCCTTCTAATCTCTTTTCACCACCTTTTTCAGTGATAAGACAGAAAAGGGGAGAAAAAGATGGAGAAAGAGAAAAGAAAGATAAGCCAGGAAAAATATGTTTCTGATTGTACATTTAAATGAAACCATGGGGAAGCCAGCCTTTTATAATTACTTAGGCTGTTGTATTGATCATCCAAGGCTTATGAACTATTTTGTCCAATCTCTGTCTGTCTTGAGTGTGCTGCATTGGTTGCTGCATTTGCAGGATTTTCTCTTTCAGTTTCAGTCATATAGAGACTATATGTTTTTAATTTTCATTGGAAAAATTCTTGAACAATACACTTTAAGTTATCTCTCAAGAAGAATATAACCTGCTGTTCTGACAATTCAATAGTAATCTATTAACTGATAATTCCATTACTATTGATACTACATCATCTGTTTTGGTGAGATCATACAGATAATAACAGGCAACCCCCTTAAGGATTTTTAGCCAGTTTAAATTTGGAAGTCATCTAGCTTGTTCCCACTGTGATATACTTTATGAATAAACATGTAGGGAGATTATAAAGGATTTTAGGGTGGTTCCCTCTGTTGAAATCAATAGAGAGCTTCATTTTCCTAATTTTTTAATTGATTTTTTTGTTTTTACAAACATGTTTTTTAAAAAGTCTTTTTAAAAGCTTGAATTAATCCTTTTAAAGACAGTCAGAGTCTTTACACTAAGCTGAATAGATCTGGAGCATACTCTTAAAGAATATGTAAGAGTAAAATTTCATTTTCCCATATTCTAGATTCAGATGTTTTTCCCTCCAAGTATTATGAGGAAGCAAAAAATTTCTTACTGGCTTAACTGCAGTGAATTCTGAAAAAAATGAAACAAAACAAAACAGAAACAAGGCATTGAAAATGCTATTAACAAAATGTTCAAGCTAATAGCTCAGTCCTTTACTGCTGAATTGTAATGTTTCTGAACTATGCACAGCAACAGCACTGCCAGGTGACGTTTTATGTGATCCCGAGGACTTGCAGTCAGAACTGATACCAGCTTTTCTCCAGGTGCCCTGTCAACTTACTGCATCATTCAGGTAAAAACCTGTGTAAGACCAAACGAGAGCAACTGAAATCTCTGTGCACTGCCTCATGACAGGGAAAGCGGGCTCCTAGACTGGATCGGGTACAGCAGTGACTTAACAGTTTGGTCATCCACATGCTAAAGGGTTTGCTGTCTCAGTTTTGGTATTAACTGTTAATGTATGGTGTGTTTTCCTCAGCAGGAACTGAACTAATATTTTGAACTAGGAACCCTGAATACACTTTAAGTATTTTTTAACCCAGTATTTGACTGGGTTAAATCATCAACAGACAAATTTAGCTTTTTCTTTATTTTGGTCACCAAATAAGCTAAAAGCTATATTCTTTTGCACTGATATCCTACCCAGTCTAAAATTATTTCTGAAACATCTGTGCAAAGATTACTCATACAATGAGTATGAATAGTTCAAGTGCAGAAAGATGTATAGTTTTCATGCTTTTTGAAATAAGGCAGATTTCTGAATTTACCCTCCCCCAACTTGGGATCTCTGCTCTTTGCTGTAACTCCTTTTTTTTCCATAAGCAAACAACTTTGGGGAGAGACGTGCTAACCTCAAAAAAGTACTTCCTCCTATGGAGTCATCTCAATACAATTTGAACATCCTGACATGCCTCATGAAACCCTGTTCAAGTTCTTTTTAAGAAGCGAGTAGATTTCCCTACTTGCCCCGTACACCTTTCTTAGCTTCCTCAAAGTCAGTCCAGCCACAAAGTCAGTTCAGTAATTTTGGGTATCTGCCCAAGAACCTGCAGATTGTTCCACATATGGCTCTCTTACAAAACCTGGTGCTTCATGGATTAACCATAATGTAAGGTTAGCTGTTTAAAAAATAGAACAGCTTTGATCTTTGAGAAGAAATGCAGAGATTAAAAGGCTACTTAGAAAACTAAAGGAAGATTGATAACACAGAAAACTTTGGTAAAGAAGCTGCTTTAAATTAACTCTTTGAAGCCTGAATCTCTCCCTCCCTCCCTCCCTCTCTCTCTCAGGATACACGTAAGTATCCATTTGGCTGTCAATGTGGAAAAATAACTGATGTCAGATGATGCACTCTAGATATTATGCCAAGTGCCAGTGACAAATCACACAACTATTGAAATAGACGATTAGAGGACGGGAAAGTGCTTGGGCTTGGCTATATCGCTTCTCTTGTAGGAGGTGCCAATCGCGCCTGTGATTCACAGAGAGGGCTTTGTGAAGCTGGGGTAGGTGTGCCACTGGAATGCAACAAGGTGCGGGCAAGCCCTGCATTTTGGCCTGTGCAGAAGGGTTAGAGATAACCAGCGCTATCTTATTTGTTCATAGGCAAAGTTGTAGTGTTACAGAATTTACCCTGGATTCGGTCCACAGAAGATGCATGTGCCAAAAAAGTCTCTCGACATTTTTGAGCTAGGCTATCGGGAGCCGTCGCTGTTTGGCAGTTAACTGATGATTTATACATCATATTCAGTGAGCATAAAAATAACATTTCGGACAGAGTTGCAAATTTGAAGCCAAAAGTGGAAAGCAGGGAGGAAATCTTAAAGCCACTAATGAAAATCTCAAAAAAATACCCAGTTTGGTCAGTGTCAGAGCTTATCACAGTGTAGTCTCTAGTCTGAATACTAGACTCGAGGAACAAAAAACTCAAAATTTTAACCAAAGACTTTTCGTGAGCTTTTCTGTTATTTGCAGTGACTGCAATTTGGAGAAACACTTTGCCTGGCTCATCCTTCTAGAGCTGGCCAAAACCTTAAAAAAAAGTTCTTAGTTAAGTGCAGTGATCAATTAGAAAATGATATTATGTGTAATGTCTTGATGTTATGTTTCATGTCTTGAATAAATTAGAAATTAATGACTTAGTCACTACAGAACATCTCTTACTGTCTTGTGAGCGATTTAGAGGACATCGCTAAAATTAAAATTTAATTTGACCAATTGGAGAAATGATCTGAACGTGACTAGGTAAAATTTCCTAGTGTCAGTTATGAAGAAGAACTCAAGTGGAAGTAGGAATAAGCAGGAGTCTTATTTCCTCCTGGTTTGTTTATATGACTTTTAACTTACTGGCTGTCAGGAATCAAGCTCCTAAGTATGAACTTTTGTTTTCTGCTATGGATCCTCTTGAGGGAGTCTCCCTCAAGAGCAGTAGGCTCCCACAAGTGCTGACAACTTTTCTGCTTTGAGCATTTCTATAGCACAACACAGAGCAGGGGGAAACGAGCTACTGCTAAATGAGCTGGATCCTGATATCTGCAAATAGTAAAAATCATTTTCCAAAGAAACTGCTGTAGACTGAATGCATAAATAATTCTACACAACAAATTGATTCCCAAGATGATTATAACCAGAGGGGGTGTATGAGTTGCTTATCTCTTCTGTTGCGGAGGTCAGTGAATTAGGATGAGTAATAAAACTACAGGTTTCAGGAGTGTGTCCTATTGGAACCAGGCACATAATAGTGAAGAATTTACATGCACAGCAGACTCTGAACAGGAAGAGTAACTGTGAGGAACACAGAAGAACCTTATCAGATTTTCCTCTAAATTTTCTTGTTTATTTTTAGCCAATACAGTTTTTCTGTTCTGTAATACATTTGAATTTTCTGGGTAGTTTGCAGTATTTCTCTTCAGGTAAGAAGTCCATTTGATTGCTTCTTCTCTCCATGTGAAATACAAGAAGTGGAATTCTGGCCCCAGCAACTCAGCAAAGTCAGGGTGTTGCCTGAAGAGGATGAGTGACCCGATCAGCATCATGTTGGAGATCTGTTGGAGGGCTGGAGTTAGAACTTGTATTCTCTGTTTCCCAGTCCCATATAAATAAAAGTGAGGGACTTTATAAATTTGGTCTATCGTTATCTTTCAAAAAAATTAGTCCTTAAATTTCATAAATCTCATAAATCTTCTCAGCTATCACACAGTGGTCTTTTTAATGCTGGACTCAGAGATGACTACTAAGATCCTTGTACTTATAGCCCTTTGACAAAATGGAAGGAGGAGAAAAATAACCAGGACAAACTTTCTCAGTTCTGTCACATATACAGACTCTTCACTTCATGCCTTCTTCTCTCAGTTGCCTTGGCAAAGGGACTTTCTCCCTTCTCCTTTCCCATGTGATTTCATGCCATAGCTGGTCAGAGTCAATAAAGCATAATGGAGAAGAGGATTAATGTATAAATAGCTTTCTACGATCCTAGCCCAAAAGAATATTTTTTTCCTCAGCAATTTGCAGGACAGAAAGATTGTGAAATGGACAAAATTTTACTACTAGCAATGCTAAAAAGTCATAATCGCATTTATTGTTCTCACTATAACTAACTGTCACAGGGTGCCTGAATTCTTTATGGTTATGAGCACATTCAATGATTATACATGGAAAAAATATGAACACATTTATTTTTTGGAAGTAACTGACCAGAGAAGAATCTCTTGTGAGCAAATTCCAGCGCTGTACAACAGGCAGGAGAGAAGCCAGCCAGAACTGAGGAACATGAGAAACAGAAATTCTCTGGATGTAGCATGTTGGCTTTTGCCAACGTGATCAACTTCAAGTTCACAGCGAGACTCCTCACCCGCTGGGTCAGCAAAATGGCAGTGTGAGTTCCCAAAATTTGCTGCTGCATTTCCAAGAGAAGCAGTTGTGGGAAATGAAGCAGAGGTGGCCATAGATCAGTATGGTCATGGGTACTGTATCATAGCAGGCCAAATGCACACAAATAGGGTTCCTTGTGGGCACTAAGATTGCATTACATTCATATTCTCCCATTTCACTTCCTTTATCAAATATTACCAATTAAGAGCCTGGGTCTTTCATATTGAACTATTGCATGCATTCATACTGATAGAGTCAGTAAGTCTTCAAAAAAGGTATCCCAAATGGATGAATCAGCTATTATTTGCTGCAGAGACTACACGGAAGCTAGACTAGAGCAGTCTGCTGGGGATATGCAGCATGTACCCCACCTTTTGCTCTCACAGCACAGAAAGACAGCTAATTTCCATGTTAATGAGACTGTGATAGGTACTAGGTATGTTGAATTTCTCCCTCTTCTTCAAACTCTGTTTTGTCAAACAACTAACTTGTTCTTCTCAAGAACCCCATGTTCTTGGAAAGTGAAATAGAAATCACTCATAAGTCACATCACAAGAGAAAAGCATCTGAAAACACAGTATTCAAAATGCTGTGTGCTTTGTAAAACAGATTTCTGCACACCAGCACCAGAGACCATTACCAAGTACGTCTTGTAATCCTAAAGAAGGGAAAAAAAAATAACGAATGGAATAGCTCAATTTTGCCAATGTATGAATATTGACGTCCTAAACAATTCCCAAAGAAGCAGATCCACCGTGTTTCTGGTTTCTTCTTGACCAGTGAAAGACTCCTCAAGGGTGTAGGTGCTGTTGAACTCAGTCCAGCATTCACGGAGAACTGAACATGCCTGGGGCAGGGGACTGGCTTCTCCTGTTCCTAAGAACTTCTGCTGAGGCACTGAAGCTTTACAGTAAAAAGGGTAAAAGAGTTTTTCCTCTTTTTGTTTTAAGAATTATTTCCTTCTTCTTCCTTCATCCTCTTCCCAATATTCTTCATGGTTTTGAAGGCAATTCAAAGACTTTTTTTTTGCAAAATACAGGAGAAGTATGTTCCCTTTCTGAAAACGAACTTTGCAAATCTCAACTGTGAAGCAAGAGATGTGAAGAAAAAGCAAGCAACTGGAAACAGTCCTTTCAGATGGAAACAATCAAGCAATCCTGACTACTCAGTGTCCACTATTATGTGTTGCTACTGCCTGGAGATGGTCTGAGTTACACAGGAAACCAGCCCTTCAAAATACTACTTGTTGCAAAATCAGGAACAAGTTACCGGGAATTGTTGAAGAATTGATTACCTTCAAGCAACTCTTTCTGCTTCAAGGACTTGATCTAGAGCTCACTCAAGTCCATGGAAAGATTACAGAAATTTTTATGAAAAGATAAATGTTTTAAAGAACTCCATGGATGTAAGATTTTACATAGTGTGATTCCACTATCTCTTAATACTTGTTGCTTTGATTTACTTCACTGCTAAAATAAGAATGGGGAAGGAAGTTACTGTACTGATGCTCCACTTAAGGTAATAAGTAAAAAGACATCCAGGTTAAATGTAATTAGTTAATACAAATTAAGATGATTACATGTTCTATTGTCAAGATCATTCAAAGACTTATTTGCTTTTGTCATTGAACAGTGCTGCATTAGTTCTCATAATCTGGTTAGTGCATTAGCACTAAGTAAATCCTATTGATTCAGCAGATAAAATGGACCTAAGTAATCTTTGTATTTTGCTGATTTTCCTTATATTAATTTAACATTTAACTCAGTGTACAGATTATCAAAGGAGAGGTGTTGAGTAATTAGACATTTTGAAGAAAAAAATAATGCATCGGATATGTTGTGTTGATAAAAGCACTTTTGCTGCACATTTGTAGTGTGCATCAGGTGCATTTTTCATACAAGTCCTTATTTACATGGAAGCTGTGATGAAATAGAAAAGTCGGGAATTCCAAGACCAGTTATCGTAAGACGATGCTGAGAGAGGAGACTCTTATTCCAAGATAACATTGCACAACAACCACATGTCTAGCCAAACAGTGGTGCAAGAGATGTGTGGGATAGAAAGGAGTCCAGAAATAGGAGAAAAATCACACAATTTGCCCTAATTTCCACAGGTTGTGTATAGAAGCAAGGTGACATCTGCCTTAAGAAAATGAAGCTCTTGTTACCTCTTACACAGTCATTCCTCCTCTAACATTTCATCGTTTTCAACCACCCCATAGACAGTGCAAGTTAATATTTCTTTGTGACCTACACTTGCTTTCTGAACCATTTATCCCATAGATCTTCCTTAGCAGTTTTGTTTTGTTTTCTAATTTACTGTGGGATTTGACTCTGGTTTTACTTGTATGTTTGGAAATGAGGAGTAATTGCACTCTGATGCAAAAGCTGTGTGAGATCAGAAACCCACATGCAACCTAGAAAGTTTGAGTAACACAACACTGTCCTAGATAATAATTACCTACTGCTGCTTCAGTGAGCAATAATGACAGCAATATGTGGTCCTGAGTCAGATCAAATAGAGTAAGTAGAGAAACTGCTGAGGTAAGGCTGGTGCTGAATGAGCTGAAAGGCAGATGTCTGCTTTGTCAGGATTTATATGTCTCTTCATCGTTTGGCAGCAGAACCTGAGGAAAATTCATTGCTCACTTCGATGTCTCAACTACCTACCCAAGCCAGGTGGGATGAATCCAGGACTTAGATCTGCATGCAGGGCACTGCAGATTCAGCTTATCTCTCTCTGGAACATGGAGTTGTTTATAAAGAAATCCAAGCAACTCTTTTAGGAGAGGCTGACAGAGTCCCATTGCAGAATAGCCATCAGCAGATAAGACAGGAACTTAATCTAGGGCAAAGGAGCATTAGAATTTGGTCTGAACCCAGAAAAAGAGGCTTAGCTCTGATTATTACACATCTCTAGTGAGTGTCTCTAATGCTGCATACCTGCTAGTTGGCATTTTAGACATCTCTTGTCATGGGACTGTAAAGGTAAATTTGCAAAATTACATAGGATAATAAAATTATTCTGTGTCCAGTTCTAGTCTTTAGCATTATTTAAGGGCCTTCTGAAACTCTGAGACATAAAGAACACATGACCAGAGAATCTAGAGATCCATGGTAAAAAAAAGAAACCAAAACAAAACCCAAATAGACAAACAAACAAAAAACCCAAAACCTTTCTGCCTGAAATTATTTCTGTGCAATTTGAGACAAAAGCAGTGGAGTCACTCTTCCACACTAATAACCAATAGGGAACCCTACCTTCAGTGGAAAAATTTTATTAAAAAGTCTGGAAATGGAACATTATTAGTAACTCTGGCTGATAAAGTAGTGCCCTTTGCAGAAAATGGTAGTTTAAGGGATTCCACTTTTTCACAGAGAAATTCAGCTTTCATCGAGAAGATGATAAAACACCAAGCAGCAGCACTGGGAGGCAAACAGAGACAGGCCGCTAGCAGGACATCAGAACTGTATTTTTTGCAGCGCTCAGGAACTAACATGTCAGCCCCTGGATCCCATAGCTCTTGATGCTCACAAGTGTGTGCAAAGGTATTTACGGCTCAGGATGATGCAGGACTTTCCAAAGAAACTCCCCGACCTGCCTTTTTCCTTGCCCTGCCTTTTTCTGGGGAGCTCCCTCATGGTGGTGTCCATGTGGCCAGTCCCAGGGACAGAACAGCCCTTACCTCGATAGTTACACCTCTGCTGAATCAAGTCCAGCCTGAGATAACCATACCCATACTCACCTATACTTATACCTATACGTATGCTCATACCATATCCCCTACACACTCATACCCACATCTGTACCTGTATCCATACCCAGACCAACACCACCCCCATATGCAGTTTAACTGGAGTTCAGACTCTTTCTGCAATCCCTTAGGCAGTAACTGCTACATTTATACAGTCCTAAAATTACCTTCGGCCCTTTGAAGGAAACCATGAGGCTGGTGTGGCCCCAGGTGAGAATGAGTTTGACACCACTGCCTTAGGTCATGCCATTTGCCCCAGTTAGGTCTTGCACGGCCCCATGGGTGGATGGCCACATACTGAGTGCTGGAGGGGAGCTGGGAGGTGAGCACACCCGGCCCTGCGATGCATCGTACAGGGCACAACGGGGACCCTCTGGGTACCACCTGCTTTCAGCAAACAGGCAGTGAGCACAGAACAGGAACGTGGATGCAGCCTGCCACTTTCCTTCTATGGTTTAAGCGTGTTTTAAAGGGTGTCAGTGCACAATGTCCATCATGCAGGCCATCTCTGTTGATTCTTCTGAGATGTCAGAACCCATAGAGAAGCTTGCAAAAAAATCTGTATGGATGGGAGCAGGCTTTGTGCCAGGCAGAATGCTGTATGCCATTTGATATAGCATTTCCAGAAGAAAAAACTACTGAGCCAATCCGATGGATTCCGGTGCCTGACTTTTAGGGAAAATATTCAGGCACATTCTACTTGCAATATAAAAAAACCCCCATTTCCTCCATGCTGTGAGATTATCTAAACAAGCCACATCAACCCTTCCTAATCAGAGAGATGTGGTGTTATTTCTAAATCTGCCAAAAAATTTTAAGCCAAATGGTGTCGGATACTACAGTTACAGAGCCTCAAAAGAGTTATTTGTCTCTGTTTATTTTATTAAATATTCCTAGGCATACCCTTAGGATGACAGATCAATAAGTGCCTTTGCGGTTTCCTGATAGAAGGCAGCAATTATTTTCTTCCATTACAATATAAGCATAACCCAATTTTACTCATCTATCATGTGTGTAATGGTAATAAAGAAGCATCACCATGTGTTTATTTTGCTGTCACTTTATCTTTTGTTTCGGTGATTTTCTGTTTTAATTTCGTGTTCTTCCAAATGTTTGTGCCTTGCATTTGACAGGAGTGGTGACCAGTTTGTCTTGCTTTAGGACACTTGTTGGGAACACGGTGGCAAAAGTCTGTCTGTGGTTTCTCTTTTCCTGTAAGGTGAATGGAGTACTTTAAGCTTTCACCTGAACTTACTTGTAGAAGAAACAAAACCACAGGAACTTTAAAGAGTTGAATTTGTATTTCATTGTTAGAAGTGTTTTTCCATGGAACTCAACAGTGATTGAAGTTGGGTGTTATCAGAGGAGAATTAGGCTCACATTTGTTTAGCATATAATGGATGCAGAAAGGCTAAACAAAGCCCATAGGATCATGATCTAACTAATAATAACTGCAATGTATACTTGAGATTGTCTAGGCTAAACTCAACCCATCTTCCTCACTTGGAGAATCACATTTAATCCACGACAGAGGTGCGTACTACTGGACTATGTCTCTAAATGAGGTAAGCAGCATTTGCGTCTTCATCTAAGTACTTTGCTTTTAGGAGCAGCACACCAGGGCTGATAGTGACTAACTGTGACCAAACACACTCTGCTAAAAGCCTACATCCAGTTTTCTCTTCATTGTGGGTGAGAAGATTCCTGAACAGTGATTCAAAAGCCTCCACAGCAGCTACCTCTCAGATATCTTTGTCCTGACACGGGCAATAAAACCCCTTTACTATGACTCCAAATATTTCTATTAATTCAAAGCCAGTTCTGTTTCCTCCTTGCTGTCATGGTAGTGACAGCCAGCTCTTCACTGAAGGAAATTATTAGGAAGTGCTAACTGGTCACAGCTCTGCTGAGGTACATCTGATATGAATCAGATGCATCACTGGACTCACTTTTCCTAACCCTGACCTCAGTGAGTCCAGGTGTTGATGTATGTATTTCACTTAAACACAACTGGAAATGTTTTATTTTAATTTTATAAAGTTTTCCATGAGCACTGGAATGAGTGAAGCATAGTTGTGTCTAGATTTATAACTTGCGGTTGGTTGACTTTGCTATCCAACTAAGCTCTGACAGAGACTTTTCCCATGGGTGAGCAATACCTGCTTGGATCCCTGTGAGTCCTTCTGATGCTTATAAAGGGGCTTTTTACACCTCATTGGTTTCCACAGCCTGAGCATATATTGGATCTATTGCTGGATTCACACCTGGATTCACATCTTTAAGATTTCTTATTGTTGAAGTTGTCAGGACAACTAACAGAAAGACAAGTATACAATAGCATGACCACATAAGCTTCATTCCTTTAGGAAACTAAGAAATTTTGTCAACAATATCAAGATGAGTTTAAGTATGGGGTTTTTTTTAAATGCTTAACATCTCAGAAGAACAGGTTGAGGAAATGTTTTGGATATTCTATTCTGGTTTATTTTGGTCTAATTCTACCTTTAGCAGCCTCAGACTAAACAGTCCCGAGGGACAGCCACTTAAAAAGATGGACTACCCAAAGTCCAACAAAATTATGTACAACTGTCTTGTGGGACTTTTTTTGATAACATGAAACGGGCTTCATCAATCAGACTCTAACTGTAAATTATCAGATAGCACTCCCTTGCAAACACTGCTAAAGGCTCATTTTTCTTTTTAATGTTGAAGTTAGTGGTATACCATATTCACTGCTCTACTGTTTTCACTGTCCTATGACTTAGTCTCACAGTGGTCAGTGCCTTCCACTTGCATCAGTGGTCTGTGGTTTCATTCTTTCAACATCAAAGAGAAAGATCATCTTGGCTACATTACAAAAAGCAAGTTTTGAATTTTGCCAAGATAAACTGTGACAAACTCTCACAGTTTATAAAAGCTTTCTTTTAAGTTGAAGGTGACTTACGGGAAAAAATGGGTTATGCCCTCATGCACATTTTTATGATATACAAAAAAGGGCCTAAGAAGAGTTGAAGAGTTTGGAATTTTTTTTTTTTTTTTTTCTTATTATTTTATCTCCAGCAAAATCAAGGAAGACTAGAATTGACATTCCTGACACAAACATAAGCATAAGATATAACAGGTTTCCTCCTTCTGCCTGCTCCTTCCCTTTCTTCACCTTCCAACCTTGCTGGTCTATTTTACACACCTGAGAAAAACAAGTGTATAGAGGATGCCTGGCAAATTCTTGTCAATCTTTTTGGCCAATTGAAACCTGAAAAAACCTCATGGGACACTCTTCACTGGAGCCTTAATGAGTCCTCTGGAATAAAGCAAAGATAATGGAATGGCAAAGCTTGGCAGTCTTGATATTTCAGTGTTAAGCAAACAATCAGGAAAGACATTTCTGACTGCCTTTACGCCATTTAAAGTAACCACAAGAAATCACAGAAACATTTTTCCCTTTATCAATTTGATGTAGCAGAAATCAGAGTTTTGATGACATTTCTTGAAAACGGGCAACTATAATAAACCGTCTGCAGCATAAGACATTCAGTTCTGATATGCAAAGCAGCAGCAGACTCTGGAAAAGCTTTTGAAACGGGAAAGTACTTCCCAGCATGTGAAAAGTGGCAAATTATTCTGTCAATATTTTAATGGTATACTTTGCTATGAAAAGATCACCTTATGAAACAGGTGTATAAGCAAGAACAGAATGAGATAAGTTAAAGGCCACAAGCTTTAAAGACAGTCACTCACAAATAAAATGCCCCAGGAATAAGGAAAAAAGTACTTTCAGAGAAGAATAATGTTCATTGTTAAAAATGAACTGAAAAAATGAAAAAAAAAAAGATATTAAGATCTGAAATGAAAAATTAGGACAGCAATAACACAGTGAAAAAAGATAAGAAGTTACTGTGCTGAATGTTTCCTAATTTGTTTTCAGTTCTTGAAAATTACCTTACCCCCCAAAAAAAGAGAATAAAATGCTACGTCTGTTGTGGCTGCTGTATCAGCCTGTATCTGTGTTGAACACCTGGAGCCTGTGATAAGTAGTTGTCCCCCAAATGCCAAGGTGTTTGTGATGATGCTGAGACTGGGTCCAGCTGCTCTGCTGAGCACATTCCTGCTACTGGGCCACAGCAGGTCTCTAATGGATGCTTCTCCCAGACCCCCGTCTCAGCCCTGGCAGTGAAGAGCAGCCCTTTCATGCAAGGCCCAACCAAGGCCTGTGCCAATGCCCCAGAATGATGCCCTGTGCTGGGCAGCCATGCTGAGGAGGACTCTGGTGGTACAGGGGTGATGAAGGCCTGTGGTTCCCACTCTCACCAGGACCAATCCCAATAATGGGACATGACAGATCCCATCCAGACCCAAATGCAGCTTGATCTGTTGCTCCATCCTGACACAGGTCTCATCCCAGCTCACATGGCTGAGCAGCACCCCACCAGAGCACAGTGTGCCACCTCTGGGCTCCAGTTTTCTTGTAGCTGAGAAAAGTAAACTCCCCAGACAGAACATTTAAGGCCCTGCTGCATAAGCAGGTATGATTCAAAGCTGTAATGTTTCATGTTTCAAAAAAAACCGTTAGAAGTACCCCATTCCCAGACACTGTATTTCCTTTACAAGAACTGACACTGGCACAGACACTGTCCAGAAGGGAAGAAATAACTTCTGCGCTTCCTTGACTCACATATTTCAGATGGTTGGAGAGCATCAACCACCTGAACATACAGTATACAGAGAGGCAACCGTTCCATTTGAGACTACCAGTATCTTCATTCAGATACACTTTTAATAGACACTTCTTTCATTAAGAAAACTGATTTCAGTAGGAGCGTTTATGTATTAAGCATGAGTAACTGTATAAAAATCTGGCTCTTCATGGTTTGTTCCAAACCAGCTCTTTCATTTTTTTCTAAAGAGGGCAGTGACTCAGTGTTAACACAGTTTAAAATATGAGTGATATTTTCAGGGACACCTCAGTGCACATGGATATGAATGTTAATGAATACTTTTTTTAAGATACTGAAAGAAAAAACTGCTTAAATGTTCCATTTATCTGCATCATAGCCTCTCAAGAACACAGAAAAATAATTATAAATTTTTGAAAAATGATTTTTTTCTAGTTCCACTAATACTTTCTTAGCACCAGAAGGACCTCAGTGATTTTAACAGCCCATTTACAGGAACTAATCCTTACAGAGGTGAATCATCAGCAACAATGAGTAATTTGAAATGATCACAGACTTACATTTTGTAACTGAAACTTAGGGACAGCTACCTGGCAATGCAATAGGCAAAGAGAGAGCGAGAGTCCCAAAATGTTAAGAAATTGTCACTTACCCTGTTCAAGCAGTATCTGCTCTCTTTCCCATAAAAGTGCTGGAGACATTTCATGTTCTGCTTGTCAACAATCTTGTTGAAGAACTCGTTGATGGTTCGCACGGAGACAGCACAGACAGCAGATCTGTTGGTTGGTTCGGAAGAGTCTGGTTTGCTTTGTGCAAAAACACCGTAGAGAATATCATCATTCAACCCAAGGCCCATTTCATGGGCTAGAACTGCACCTGGCTTGCTTACGTAGGCAGCTTGCAAAATGTTGAACACCTCCTTTCGGATGGACCTCTTCCTCCGCTTTTCAGTGAAAATACACTCAAGAGGCATTTCCATGTAAGAACGCATCTCTGAGTCTAAAGTGCAGAAGCGGACAATTCTGGTGTGAAAAGCCTGAGAGTCAAGAGATTCTCTCTGGACAGTCAGAAAATAGACAAAGTGATCATTTTCAAAGGCATGGACATACTTAATGGGATATGAGTCACGGAACTGAGGGAGGATATCTATATAAGACTGATCCGTGAGAAATTCAAAACCATCCTGTGTTTCTTTTAACCTTCTAACTGATATTGAATGCAGCACATGAGGAGGCTGAAACATAGATGTCACAGTATTTCCAACAAAGAAGTTGACAAACCTGTCCTTTTCAGTCACCAAAACTTTGGTTCCTAAAGTGCTTACAACACAGTCAGGACAATTATCTGCTTCTCCATCCACCCGGGGTGAATACATGCAGTGCACCTCACTTTCAATGTCAGCAGGGTTGTCAGGGTGAATGATGTGACGGTGGCAGACGCCTCCGGACACACTACCACAGCTAATGAGCTGATCATCATAATAGGTTTCTAAGAGCAGTGCCATGTTGACATTATCCTTCCATACGCTGTTAGATAAGTTGGCTTTATCTTTGCAGTCTTCGCATGGTGCGCAGTCAGGGTTCTCCAAAATGGGCCCAGTCTTGTACACAGAAATGTTCTGGAGACTTTCATTGAGTACGTAAATCTTGTTGACTGCTCCAATATAAACATGATGCTTGTACAAAACTACGTTCTGAATCGGCGTTTCCGCAATGAAGTTAGGAAGATCATATTTTACACTCAAATTAATCTCTGATTTTTTAGCTGCTTCTTTGCATTGTCCATGGCTCCTCTGCAGCAAGGCAAACAGGAATATGATAAAACCAGAAGGATATGCAGTAAAAGGCTTCATTGTCAGAGATTCGATCTGTCAAAATATATTTAAAGGAAAGAGAGGTTATATTTTGTCTACTAAAGCATCAGTTTATCAGTCAACAGAAAAATGTTTCTAGGCTGCATGTATTAGCTGAGCTATTTCAGTTTAAGAAGTGTTGTAATCTTGCTTAGTGTCATTAACACTCCTGCACTAGAAACTGCTATGATTACTGTTCTTTATGGGTACCCATTCCACTGCTTTCAGAACAATTCACGGAAGGATTTTCTTATGATGAATTTTGGAAGAGCCCTCAGTGTGTTGTACAGCAGCAGAAGAGAGATGAGTATTTCCACACTGTCATTAAACCAGCTGAATGATACAATTTAGAACAAGATGGTGCACAGGTAACTGAAAGCAAAGCTGCTCAGGATACTCAGGACACAACTGCATACAAAGGAGTTGTAGCACTTCAGCATGTGGATATAAGGTATTTGGCAAGTTCCTCAAGAGGCTGAGGTGGTTCTTAACACAGCTGCTCAAAAATAAGAAATAGAAAAGACAATAAATAATGTGAATATTTAAGCTGGAAGTGGGCTTCTCTTATTCTGTTGACATTTTTGATTAACCAAGGAAGAGACTTTTCTCCACCAGACCAAAGGACGAACCACCCCCCTCTCTCCCTCCAGCTCCCCAAACCACTGTCTTTTATAAGGTCCCAGTTGAGGGAAAAAGAACGTGGTTTTTTTCAGCCAGCTCTACTTCTTGGAATAGTCATTTTCCCTAGTGTTGACAAGATTTTGTAATGTATTATCAGAATATTTTATGCATCATGTGGTGCTTGGCATGTGCAAGTTTTATTTTAGGCCTTGTACCACAGCAGTAAGTCACTCTGGTGAACCTTTACAAGATACAGGCATATCACTGTATTGCAAACAAAGGGGTATCAAGTGACCTACAGCCATTAACTGATGAAATCAAACAACCTACCACTTTTCTTTTTTCTTTTCCACCCCTTTTTTTTTTTTACTTCACTTCTCCACACAATTGTTTGATGTGGCTTGAAAAACCAAAGGCAGATGACTAGTGTGATATTTCACCCCCTCAGAAGATCAATTAAATGAACTGTGGTTATGAGCGTTTCGGTGCAGTGTCCACACTATGCCCTGTCACACCAGACATTTTCTGTTAATGTCATGACACAGTTGTTAAGCCCAATTTAGCTTCTTCATGGAGAAAACAATTATTCATTCTAAGAGCAATATGATCACATTCTTTGGGAAAATACTTATATGTTGGCTATAGTTAAGCAATTGTTGCTAATCAAGAAACGCTTATGACCACTGAAAAGATTTAAAATAGACAATCTTGAAAATTACAAACTAATAATAGGAATCTGTACTTTTTATTTCATTAAGACTTGAAGCAAAACGAAAAGATGACTATAGAACAGAGCTGTTTCAGCTGTTTATAAACTCAGTGTTTTCACTAGATTGGTTAAAACAATCCATCAATAATTCTCCTGCATTCCTTGTGACATTTTATTTCAGCGTTCACTGAACTCTTTCTGTGGCTTACCTCATTAATTACACAAAATAATAGGTTTTGGAAACAAAGAACTGTTCTTCTTCCCTGTTATCTGATAAGAACCATGATCGAGAGTTGGGGATAAAAATCAGAAACGGAGGCTACTTGCAAGTATTAGCTGTTAAGAACAAGTCACACTTCTGATATTGAGAAATTAAGATCTTCCTACAAATCAACAACATGTTCTGATATTAATTAGTGATAAAAGAATCCTGGAAACAAATCAGGCATGGATTTAAGTTTAAAAGAAAAAGAAAACAAAAAAACCAGCAGGGATATTGCTATAACTGGAAAATAGCCCCACAGACCAGTACAGCTTTATACTGTATTGGGCAGGAAACAGTTTTCTTATCCTCTGAAACTTCTTGCTATTACAGAATTCTTCCTGCTCTGTGCTGGGATGAAACCAAGAGCTTTCGAAGTTTGTGTGCAACATCCAGAAGTCACACCCGATCCAAGAACAACCGTGTCCACGTCCCTGCCTCGTCGGCGCCAAGCAAAGGTCCCTGCAATGGGAGGAGTGGGAACCTTGTCTGACTGTGCCTCCTTTCAGTCAGCACTTCCACCCAAGAAACTGCTAAAACTGATACATTCCTGCAGATTCCCTTCTGACGAGTCAACATGTCCTGACAAATGCTAGATTAAGCAGAAAATTCCAAAAGTGCTCAATTTCTGACACAACACAGAGGCAGGTACATTGTCTCCTGCAACAGGTTTAAACACACATAACAGGGGTGGCACTGAGCAGAGAGAAAACAATAGGTGGGACAATAGTCAGATGATCAACCACCAATAGAGGAAAAAGATGCAAGGTTACTTGACAGGCACCTACTTTCTTGAAGTATACTCTATGCTATGTTCTTGTTTTAGTATATTCCCAGATAGATTTCCCACCCAGTACATCCCTCAGTCTTCAGTTTACATTCCTCCCCATTCTTCCAGTGTCTGAAAAAGAGGTTGTCTAGCTGTTCAACAGTTAATACCAGTGTCCACTGCAGGGGGGTTTAGAACCATAAATATGGTCTGTCTTATTCTTTCCCTGAAACCTCATCTTGGGATGTGAGGCCAGTATCCCTGGATAGGCTACTATAACCAGTTGTTGAAACAGTGCTGATTTGAATCTGTGCTCTGGAAACAGAAAATTCCCCCTTAAACTCCTTTTAAAAAATGAGACCCGAAGCAAAGAGCTAAACAGCAAGAGCAAGGGCGCGACTCAGTGTAATGCAAAGGATGCCAGGAACAATAGATACTGTATTTCACCACTACAGGAAGGAAAACATGAGCAATAAATGAAAACCAAGTCAGCTTTGCTCTCATATCTGAGCTCCATCATTGTGTCTTCCTTTGTATGCTTTTGAGGTGTTTCAAGCATCCTCTCAGACAGAAATCTGCTGATTCCCACCTATAGGAAGATCAGGCTCTGATTTATGTTCCGATTTATGTTCCCCACAATGCACATGCCCAGCACACTGTGAATCTTTCCTCAAGGTGCCTGGAATCAGAAGATACATGCTCTACTGTCAGACATTTATAGCTTAGGGAGGACATAGGAGTTATGTGAAGAGTACAGTGCGCTACTCCTTTCTTGAGGCATTTGTTTTTTCACAGTCCTCGCATCATATAGACTCCTCAGTGAGACTCCCACAAAGTTTGGTACCTCTTTTTATCTGTATTTGAACAAGGGTATTTTTGAGTTCCACTGCTGCAGCCTGGAGCACAGAGGGTTTTTTCTGTAACCTCCAGACCAGGTCATTGCAAACACACAACTTGAATACATCCTGAAGAAGGAGGAAAACCTTGGAGAAATAAAAATTCAGTCTCACCTCTTTCTAAGGATCCAACAGTCCCAGTTCTCCTTAGCACATACTCAAATGTAATTTCGGTTGAACTTAAGCACTTGAAGAGTTTTGCTGAATTTGAAACAAAATACTTCAGCTATAAATACACTTTCTGAATACAGGTCAAAAACTAGTTGCTGCCTATCAGTTGCAAAAGGAAAACAAGTAATCCCTTTGTTTCTCTACTTGGTTTGAATGATGGATGCTGTTCATTCTTTTGTGACCTCCCCATGACTTGTGTGTCAGTGTGTCTTTCATGTGTCTACTGAAGACTTGTAAGCTTTGGCCTGCGATAACGATCAGCAAGCAATAGCTGTGGATGGATTATTTCTTTTGTAAGAGATATTTTCAAAGCCTGTGTCATGATGTGCTCATTTTTCCATCCCTCAGCAGACACCAGCTTGTATAACTGATGAGAAAATGGATTTTGGTCAACTGTTGCAAGTGGCTAGTAATGATGTGTCACATGAGCGCGCCTGGGAACCTCAAGTGCTATGGAGGATGCTTCCCATCAGGCTTGGTCTTGAGTGTTTGTGTGCCATTAATAGCTTCCCAATGGCAATCTTTTTCCTACAAATCTCATTCTCCCTAATCATGGCCTGGGTGATAATCTGTAAACACTGAACATCATGTCTCTTCTTTGCACTGTTTGACACCATTCTGACAAGTCAGGCCTGGCCTTATTGTGGAATAATGTTCAAGCTGTCATATGAAAGGCAGCCAGAAAACACAGTCATGCTTGTTTTCCTAGCCCTCATTTCAAGAGTTCAAGTCCCATCTAACTCTGATCACAAAGCACTCCATGGACCTGCACAAGCTAAGACAACACACTGACAGGAAAGCAAGTGTTTGTAGCTTGGTTAGTACATCTCTTCTTTCCTTGCTTTATTGCAGAAAAGGAAATTACAGGCTCCTGCATATCCCACATACAGCGTGTCTGTACGAGAACACATTTAGTCCTCAGATAGGTATTTTCAGGTTAGGTAACAGCAGAGCCACATTAATTCATATTTCACAAGGTCTGTGGTCAGGAAATGATAGCCTTTTCCCTCCTTTAAGGAAATATTTGATAGTATGGTTTTATATCTTTTCCTGTGGGATAGTACATCTTGCTACTATGGGCTCTGACAGACTTGTGGTGGCAAATTTATAGAGGATAACCATAGTGATTACTGCTCCTGAGAGTTCAGTTTGCTTTACTATCCTGAATCAAAATCCATGCCAGTTCAGGACTTGATTCCTTGTGGATCAGATGCCCTACCATGGAGACAGGAGCATCATTTAACAGGGCAGGGCAACTGAGACGGGAAGATGGTAACAGCTCCATCCATCCAAATTTAATTTCTTGTTGCTAATCTGTCACAGCACTGGCATCAGCTTCAACAGACTAAGCTCTCAGCGGATATGTCTTCATCAAACTTTTCAATTAAATGATTTCATCTGCAGACAAGATTGGTTAGATTAACCTCCATAAGTGTTTCACATATATCTTCTATGTCCACCGATTAAAAATGTTCTTAAGTCAGAATTGCTAACCTGAATTAGCTACCTTGAATTAAAATATCAGAGGGAACAAGGAAATTTGAGAAAGTCAGCAACAAACATACAAATGATCCCAGAGTTGATTTCAAACGGCTAATCTGAGTTAAAATCCATATTCCCTTGTCTTTAGCACTATTTTAACTCTGGTTTAGGTTACTTCTCCTGAGTAGGATGGAAATGTACCTTTCCTGCACCATGATATGTACACTAACATGATGCATCTTCCTGGTGTATAGAGTCATAGGACTTAGTAGCGATGATTTATGTCATAAATTCATTCACAACAGAGCTGGGAGATTTCTGTGGTACTCCCAAGAGGTGTATGTGCATACAGATGGCCAGTGGTGGAGAACTTGTGGGCAGGGCACAGCCCAGGCAATTGCTGGAGGATCTACCATTAACTAAATCCTCTGCATATCCAGTGCAGTCGTCTGTTTCAGAAGAAATTGCTTTCATTAGCATGTTCAACTGATCTGTAAGCCTTTTCTCTTACAATATTCAAATTAAAAAAAAAAGGTAGTAAATTCTCCTTGCATGAAATATACTCTTTAATATACATAGTCCATTACTGGGTCCAATATACCATTGTAATTCACAGCAGCTATCAATAGCATTTCACTGCCATGTTTATTTTTAATAGGCATTAAAACACAAGAACACTAATTTGTCTTTTGCAGTGGAGAAAATGTTATATTCATTTAGCTTTTTTTTGTAGGTGTCTTGCAGTGCAATAAAGCGTAGAGTGTTTTCTTTGAAACTTGCTTTAGATCTTAACATCCTAAAGCCAACTCACATCTTGCGTCTGCAGCACAACTGGATTTATTTAATCATTTTTTGTTGTGATAGGCTACAATGGCATTACAGGTTCTTTCATAACAAACCACAGCAAACACTCACTGATATATTAAAAATGAGTGGAGCAGATCAAGAGCTATATATTGCTCAAAAGACTAATTTAAAAGGTGGTATACCACATTTGTTGGGATTCAGGGAAATTTCTCACGTGAGGAAGTGGTACTCATTCTAAGGGCTGAGGAATCAATTCCACAAAGAACAGGAACTAGAAAAGTAGTCCAAAATATACAAAGAATAATTGAAAAATGGGGAGGAAATACCCACAATAAGGTAGGTCCTTCGTTGTTTGTTTATGCTTATATTTCCAGATGGACTTGGATCTCTAAATACAGGAGGACAGGTTTCCACATACAGATCCATAATGATGGGAGGATTTAAAAAAATTATATTGTTTGCCATAGTAGGAAAATAGAAAGTAAACTTTGAACAACACGACACTATTGATCCACTCCATTTATCTGAAACACAAGTCAGCAATTGTGGAGCTTCAGTAAGAATATACCTGCGATTCTACTGTGGCTCTTTACCACTACACTGGCACTAAAATAAACCCAGTTTTAGCACAGACTTAAGCTTGGCATGTAAAGCAAATACTTCAGCCTGACAACTGACATGTGAACATCTTATTTAGTCCAAGTGTTCAGTTCAAGTAGAAAAGGAGCTGTATGTGGGGTTAAATAATGTTATGCTTGTTATTGTATAATGTTATCCTTCTTATTGCGTATGTCATGACCACTAACACAGGGTAAGGTTGGTCTTCCATTTCAGGTGAGTGAATATGGAAATATTTGGGTTTCACTCCCACTTTTTCACGTGTTTGGCCAGAGTAATTAATCTCTTAACCTGCTTTCACTGCATATGCAAAGCAAATACCTTTATCGACTAGTCAGTTGAGATAAATGCAGACATGGGCCCTGGTTCACCAAGGAAGACACACAAGCTCAGGTAAAGATGCATGTCCTTTTTGGTGTGTATAAAAATACCTTATGTTAGGAGGAAGCAGTTTTCTTGTATTTCTGAGTTGATCCTGTTGATCAACTTTATGCTGGAGTCTGAACATTGTGTTGTTGTCTACAGAACGGGGACAGTGTAATTTCCTTGGAATGTAGTTCCTCCTTTCTTAAAGAGCTGAGTTGTCAAACCTGGCTGGAAGCACAGTTTTAGCTCAATTCTCTTAACTCCTCTCAGCACTTACTTAGATTTTCTACTTTATGCTTTATGGTTATAACATCTATCTACCTGAACTCTGGTATTGAAATGCAGAGCAGATTTTGGAAGCCTTCCTTGTCTTGTAAAGCTAACAGCCTTCCATACTGTGATAATTAAAGGAATGGCATGGGTCATAAAATGGAAAAGATTAAAAGGCAGATAGCCGTGAGTAACCAAGACAGCATACAGATTTGATCTAAATGTTCTAACAGCAATTATGAATGATCTTGATGCAGGGCATTTCCTGCAGTTTAATTGTCATCTGGTGCTAATGGTTCTTAGGAGTCCCTGAGACAATAACCCTTCATAGCCAAACATTAATCTCTCTAAGAAAAAAAAAGAAAAAAAGTTCTGTACATCAACAGTTAGCGATAATAAAGTACCAAAGGATTCACATGCAAACTAAATTATTCTGTTTCCTTTTGATGTCATAGTAAATATAATAAGCGTGATAATAACAGCAACTGAAACCCAACAAGTCCCTGAATTCCTCCAAGGTGTGGTACAAATACCTAGGATACCAAGCAAAAGCAATAGTGCTGGCTCTATTCTTTTCTCTGAAAGAACTAGCAGGATGGTGTCAGGCAGCGGCTTTTCTGCTCGGTGGGCACACATAAAGCATGCCACTGGGTGCCATGACTTCACCCTTCTCAGTCAACGTCTATCTGATAGCCACAAGGCAAATTAGCGACAAAAACTAAGGCCAAGGATTTCCAATAGGTTGCTGACATCTTGCTTGATACATAGCTTGTCAAGCTGAGATGTCATGGTCAAACTTCATGCAGGGTCCCAGAAAGATCAGCACATCTGTAAGAGTGAGATGGGCCTCAGATTGAGAGAACGTGCCAAAGGGCTGGAATGGGGCTGCTGGGGGCTGCCTTGTCCAGGGAAAGGAGAAACAGGAGAAAAGCTCTGTTTGTGGACCTGTGTCAGCACTGCACAGAGGCCTTTATGTTGCCTCCAAGCCCACTTCTTGCATCTAGGAGCTTTGTGAGGCTGCTGCACCAGCCTGTCCTGGCACAGGCCATTGGACCAATACTGTGATTTGTCCACATGTATTATATTTAGTGCTGGAAAGCAGACTGCACTCCATGCCCAAGCTGGCTCCACAAGCAGTATATCCATGATCATGTAATGTTGTATCTGAGACAACTAGCCCTGCCAAACAATAAACTGCATCTATGCAAAACTAACTCAGCGGTCTTTGCCCCATGAAAAAATGTGGTGCTGACCCACAGAATGGCTACAGAGAAAACTGTATTGGCTGTGTTTATAAACCACCTAGTGAAAGTAATGAAGTCTATATTTATGTGTTAGCTTAGCAGAACACATCCTTTATCTGGTACCAAAGTTAATAACCTGATGGTCTACTTAGCTTCATAGCAGCTTTTTGATAATCAAACAGGAGCAATGTCAAGGATAGTGCTCATTTCCCATCTGTGTTTGGTTAGGAGGTTATGACCTTTTCTTTTTAATGCTGACCTCGCTTTTGTCACTGCAGGTTTATGTTATTGCAATGCACTTTAACTGATGCCCTACTTTCACTCAGTTTAGAAACTGAGTTAATGATGGCTCATTGGCATGACTGCTCCCTTGCTGTGAACCTGTGATTCATGATCTGCTTCCAAGGACTTTACAGTATTGGTGTTCATAAATCCCGAAATGGCCTGGGACCAGCCTATCTGACATCCCGGCTCTCACCAGAGGCGACAGTGTCACAGCTGCAATCAGCAGAGTGGCTGATCTGGAGCAGCCTCAGCTCCTGTTTTTTGGCACCTCTCCCTCAGCGAGGGTCCGTCAGCCACAGCTTTTATTCTGAAATATTGTGCTGACCTTCAGGAGACGCTGAAAGCTCAATAGTTTGAAGAAGGTGTTTAGGGATGGTTGAGTGGCCTGAGTTTTTTTCATGCTAACAGAGGTTTTTTTGTTTGTCTTTTTCTGAACAGATTGTTCAGCTGTCTCATTTACTTTCTTTCATCCTGTCCCCTCCTCTCATTTTGTGGAGACCTGGCAGGCTTAAATGTGCAGCCGCTGCTCTCAGTGGTACTGGTTTATACAGGACATAGTACCGGGTTTTGGACTTCTTCAGACCCCAGAGTGTCTGCTTTGGAAATCTGGAGCCAGATTCAAGGAGTTTGTGAGATAAGCAAAGAGGCTGTTTCCAAACTTCAGAGCGTATTTACCTTTCTCATAGGGGTGACATGAGGATAAATTAGCTCATTCTTACAAAACACCTCCAAAATATAAAGGGATTAGTGCTGGTGTTTACAACAGGCACAGCACAGCTAGGCTGAGCTGCAGGACAGTGCCTGACATAAAGGGGCTGATTAAAAACTGTGACCTTCATCCCTGCATGAATAGGTTGGCCAAAAGTCTAAATAAGGGTACTTGGGCTTGGCTCTGCCCCTCTCTGCCACCAGCCCTCCCCTGGGTGCAGGCACCTTCCTGCCCTTTTGCCTTGAGACATCCAGCATCCTGCCCTGACAGCTGCTCCTCTCTCTCCTTCTCCTCTTTGGAAGGTGTGGATGTGAATCATCCTAAACAAAGTGGTCCTTACGCTCTGGAGCCAAGCGGGCAAGGAGGAAGAGCAGGGATTTATAGAATCACAGAATAGTCTGGGTTGGGAGGGACCTTCAAAGGTCATCCAGTCCAAGCCCGCTGCAATAAGCAGGGACGTCTTCAACTAGATCAGGTTGCTCAAAGCCCCATCCAGCCTGGCCTTGAATGTTTCCAGGGATCGGGCATCTATCACCTCTCTGGGCAAGCCGTACCAGTGTTTCACCACCCTTGCTGTAAAAGATTACTTCCTCATGTCTAGCCTGAATCTCCCCTCTTTTAGTTTAAAACCAGTACCCCTTGTCCTATCACAACAGACCCTGCTTGACATTTAACGTGGGACTGGAGGCCTCCTGTCAGCATCAGGACCCATCTGCGGTGCCTGGCTCCATCTTGGCTGGGGACTGCACATGAGATTCACCAGGAGCTGTAACCCAGCCAGGACCAAGGGCCTGTTACTGCTCCACATGAGCTGAAGCTCAGGTGAGATCCAGGGAAAAGCACAGGCACCAGTTAATCTAAGCACCTGAGAGCTTTGTGGCCAGCAAGTGTTAGCTTTCTGGATCCCTTTTCTTGGACTTATGCCCTGAACTCACTCTAAACCCCATTTTAGATGCCAAAGTAGCCTCTCTGGATCTTACCCATAAGTTTAAGCTTCGTCTGCTTATCCAAAAGGAAAATAAAATGGCAGTGGTAAAATTGGAAATGTCAGTTAATGTATGTTTTTAATTTAGGACTATATTACAACAATTACTCCTGAGCATGAAGTTTTGTTAAGTAGTTAATACCACTGAATTCAATACTTTAGGCACTGAACAAAGGTCACTGTCTTTTAACAAGAACATTTTCTTTTACATCCCTGCTCCTACTTAAAATATTCAAATTATATTGTATTACTTATTAGCACCATGTATATCGTGTCCAGATTAAAAAAAGGGACTGCTCATGTGATTAATGATTGCTTGAGCAATTTAAATTTGAGCAAGATATAGCTGTTGGGGGTGACGATGGGACAGATCTAAACTCTTAAGAACCTGGACTTTCACATGAAACCCTGGTTTCAGACCTAAGGTTTGCCAGGATAAATTACATTACAGCCACTACCTTTTCCAGGACTTGACTCCACAGTCTTTATGTAAACAGTATTCTCATTGATTCCTGTTGAGCTGACTAAGGACTAGAAAACAGGGTGCTTAAAACAGCTGGCAAGGCAGAAGATCTGTTGACATGACAGAATCTCAATATTGCCTCATTTAAAATGAGCAATAAATGATACAGGGCAAATATTGAGATGTAGAAGGCATAGCTTAACAGTGATGATAGGTGCAGAAGAGTAAATCTTTAAAAATCTTATATATTGTTAACGAACATAATCACCACTCTTTGAAGAATGACTGAATTAACTTGCATTGCATTGCCAAGTAACTAGCTAATGGACATGGGCATTATCTTTTCGTATGTCTTTGAAATCCCTATAAACCATGCCCAGTCACATATTCAACTGATGGGCTTTTACCCCATTAATAGCATGCGAAGGAGGCCTCAGTAAATAGCTCACGTTCAGATTTGTGTTTTCCAGAAAGTAAAGGGGTACTTTCTTATCCTTTAGCCACCTCTTATTGCTCCTTGCTGCTTCCTGAAAGGCTTTCTGTACTGTGAAAACAATTCGCTGGTTGTTACCTTATTTTTGTGCCCTGGGGGATTTTGGGTGCTTACTCTCCTCAGATAAGCAGGAAGCCCTCCCACCGCAGTCAGGGAAACTTTGGAAGCCACACAAGCTTATCTGCAGGTAGAGGTTGGCCCAGCTTGTGTTTAGTTTACAAGAGAAGTGTGGTGTTATTTGCATAAAAGGAGTTATTTCAAAGCACGTTAGATGAAAACCTCTCAATTTGAAAACAAACAAAAAAAACCCAACATGCAGCAATTTTCAGGAAGCAGCAAAGATGTCTCTGAGCTCTCCCCAAGCTGATTTTATCGTGGCAGCTTACATCTGAAGAACAACAAACACGTACTTATTTTTGTAAATGTGTTTTCAGAAGGAAAGAAAACTTCAGCAAACTGGCAAACAGTCCTACTGACTGATAATGACCATGCACGGTGTTGTCCCTTTTTAGCCCTGCATGAAAAACACAGGATTCAGTTCTGCAATTAGAAGGTCATTAATGACTTCTGTGATTTTGTGCACCCTGTGCTGACTTTACCTACCTCCTGTCTGGCTGTCATCTCTCCCAGCTTCTGTTAGCACACTCTGCCTTTAGACCTAATCCTCTCATGCAGCTTGCCATAGTTAGGAAAATACAGAAAACTCTTTTGGTCAGGTTTTTTTGAATACAGCCATGAGACGGAAGGAATAATCTTCTAATAAATGGACATGCCTTGCAATCCATCTCTTTCGTATACATAAGATCAGGATAATAAGGACAAAAATCCAATGGAATTTGATATAAATAAAAGTAATTGAATTCTATGGGATTTAATGGAAGATAAAATGAAATGGGGTTTTAACATCTCTGAAGCATGAACAGAATTGATATTAAATTCCGTAGCATAGCTAAAAAACTTATAGTAAGGTTCTCACGTCGGGCAGATTCAATGGGATTTTCCCATTGTAGAAATCTGACTGATGAGCCAAGCTGGAGACCTGGCAGGATCTGGAGAATGTCACAGGAGAGGACATCCTCAGACAAGGAGAACTTCTAATCCTCTGATAAGGCAAAAGGACGCAGCAAAACACTGGATTCTATTCTCTGATGCAGAAGCACTTAATTACATAGGGAGCTTCACACTGGCTCACTGCTTCACTGGAGTCCCATACTGTTCGCATTCTACCTAGTTTTTAAAGCAGTATTAATATTGCCGCCTTCTTTTTTTTTTAATGCAGCTTTGGGCATTTGCAAGAATGATCCCGAATACTGAGTATTAACAAGAAACATTTTCCCCCAGAAAAAATATTGGTCTCTAATCAAAAGAGCAAAAGCAACAAACCTAAAGAGTTTAAGCAAAGGTTCTGCAGGACAGCAATATATAACATTTAAAATTAGTACCCACTTTCTGGAAGTAGACAGGAAAACTGAATATAAATCCAGTAATTCATTTAACATTTTCAATGACATTAGGAAAGAGGAATTAATCAACTTCTGACAGGAATTCAACTACCAACACCTTTCATTGTCTTCAGTAAAGCTGCCTCTCTCTGCTTTATTCTACTTTCTCAGACCTAACCAATAGAATCTGGTATTTTTGGATGAGAAGATACATGTCATGAAGACACATGAAAAATTATATAATGATATCCATAACAGATAAAAGTATCTATAATAACAGATAACAGGATATATAATTCCTATAATAGAAATTGTAATACAATTTTGGTTGTATGACGGCCTTAAACACAGAGAGAAATCCAAGCCTTAGTTACCTCAGCATATATCTGAAGACAGATGAAGCTTGGGAAGTTATTTCAATTTTACAGAGCAAAGCAAGTTATTTTCTAGTCATGCATTTGGGACAACCCACAGATCTGAGAATTTTCTCAAAGGCTGGGGTTACTTGGAAACATGTTACCTTTATCCTCATGGAATCCATGAGGTGCAGGCGGGGAGGGGCTCATGAGGGGAGAAGCAAGAAGCAAACCCCACTGTCTTAATAAATATCTCTGATTGTCCTGAAATTTTGGTGATTTAGTTCAACCAACCAAAAAAGCATTCTTATTCATGATAAAGCTGAAGACAAAACAATAAAAAACCCACGTATGTCTCTAGGCATTCACATGGCACAACAGAACAGTAGCAAGCTTGAAACCATGCTAGCTAGAACATTTTTTATGCAAAAAAACGCCAACTAAATGAAAGGTGAGGTTCAGCATCCAGCTCAAGCAAACTAAAAAAAAATAAACAAAGAAACAAAAGAAATAATATCTCCTAAAATAAGGGGAAAATAAATAAGTTTGGAATTCTAACTGCAGCTGGTAATTGTTTTCATCTGTTCATTAGACATACTCGGATAGGATTTCTGTTTCCACAAAATCTAGACAAAAGTTAATAGTTCCTGCAGGAATTATGGATTTCTACAAATATTAATGAGAAAAATGTAATGTGGAAAAAGATACCTCAATCTTCTATTGAAGGAGAGGAAATCCATTTTGAAATTACTGTTCAAACACACACAAAGGCAGAGCTAAACCCAGCTTCCATGAAGAGTCAACAGCAGAACTCCCAGGGACAACCATGAGGCCACGGTCTTGCTCATGGTTCCTACCAGGCAAGTAGCACAACCACCAAAGGAAGTATGGAAAGCAAGTTTTTTTAAGATGCACATATGTTGTAGGTCTGAGCTGCTGTGGTGGGTGATGGACTGGCACTCAGCTGAGGGCAATGTTCTGCCAGATGTGGACAGGGGCAGCAGCTGGCACAGCTGGGACATGGGCATCCAACACTGGGGCCATGTGGCTCTCAGCCCTAACAAATGCTCGGCATAATCAGTCCATTAGTCCAGGTTACTCCCCTTCCCAGACAGTTGTTTAAAATGAGCATCATTTGAAGCAAACCAGAAACCTTAACACTGTATTTAATAAATAACTATAACTTTACTGCCTAAATTCAGGGTGGTCCAGCCTTGTTACCATTGTAGGCAAAATGCCTGTTTTGAGTCTCCCGACAGCACCTCTCCCCTCTGAAGGGGGCTCAGCTATGGCATGTAGGGTGCAGAGGCAGGCTACAGGGTCACAAACCAGGCACCCCAGACAGCAAGAGGTAGGATGGTCACACGTTCTCTATTTTCTGGTTACCTGCCCATGTCTACACAGCTGAAACCCATCCAGGTACTGCATGCAATCCTCCTGCAGCTGGGCTCCTGCCTGGAAGCCACCCGTTGGGCTAATCTTCACTCTATAAAGAGAATCAGAACAGTTTACAGGACTCTCTTCAGTCACGACCAAAGCTATGACTCTAGCCATTTTAGAAAATAAATTATGCATTTGGCAAATTTCATATCCTTATGCTGAAAGAACATCTGCCTAAAGCCAAAAACTTCCTGTGTGGGAAGTGAACTTACATTGTATAAACTTGTCAATAAAAGTTAATTACTTATTGCCTAAATCTAGCTGTCTTTATAACTGTGCCACCTCAATTAACTGAGTCTGCTTGTAGAAGTATAACTGAGAGGCCCCTATGCTTCATCATCAACTCCAGAGCCATGCTATTTTGAAAATAAAAGACCTGTATCCTGTCCAAAAAAATAAACTCTGGAGGTGACTTGCCATGTTGCCATTTTGGATTACAAAAAAAATACGCGGTCAACACACAGGGGAAGGCTTAATTCCAGCAAACACACACATAAACAGGAAACCTCTCTCCAGTCAGAAGGTATTTTTCCTTCGTACAATGGGGTTCAAAGATGTGTCATCATATAGCTTAAAACAATTGCTAAGGAACCTTACCATTTCCAATAGCTTAGGAATAGAGTCAGCTTCCACAGTCGAAGCCTGTCCAAACTTGCATGGGAAGCACACAAACACTAATAAATACATGCTGGCTTAGGGCAGCACAGAGTTTTTAATCAATAAGCATGTCAAGCTGGGGGACAGGGAGGGGAGGGAATCAATTTTCAGAAGGTAAATGGTAACAACTGTAGATTTAATCAAATTGCAGATGCAATCCCTTACTATTCTCAATATTTTTGAAAGAAAGTAGCTCCATGGCAAAGAATGAATTTCAATAAATGTCACATATTTAGTTATATTGCTGATTTTTTAAATTTATCAAGCTAGGTCACTGATCCTTCGCAGAAATGGTACCCGTACATGTCAAAAAGATTCTGATACTGCTTAGTTGGATAAACGTCAAAATGAAAGAGCTATGGTAGAGGAAAGCAACTTACACAGAAATTGTAATTTCTGTGTGACTACAGGAAAAAAAGATATACCAATGTGACCCCCCAGAGAGAGGTTAAAGCTGTAAGACACACAACAAAATGGATAGCTATCAAATACCATGGCGATGGCCATGGTGTGAACACTTGAGCAAAATGAAAATCTTCTGAAAGCATTCGGCAATTTTCCTTTTGCATGCACTTGCAACCAAATTTATCATGAATTCAAATGAGATCCCTTCCACTGCCTTCCACACAAAAGGCCAATTGCATGTTCATTTTCTTGGGATAAGCAGAAGAGCCTACCATGGAGCTTCAGGATGCACAAAGAAAAAGCTTTTTGTTTAAGTATTTTGAGTTATTAAACTCCTCAGCATTACAGAAACTCTTCTGCAATTGACACCTGCTTGAAAAATGAAATGCTCCAAGGTATTTGCTTCCCTGGAGGTTGGTGTGCTGGGGGGAGAGGTGGAGGAAAGAGGTTGCTGGGCATACACTACCTACTTGTTTGCACCATGTGCACCCTGTGCCCGGCTTATGCACACAGCCTCTCCTTAAAATATGAGGGTTATAAGACCCTTAAAATTTGAGGGTTTTAAACACTCACATTCTTTATCTCCAGTTCTCCACTCTGATACTTGGAGTACTCAATCACAACGAATTCAAGGAAGGTCCATCTGAGCCAAGGGGACTCGGTCACCATCCAGCCACATCAAGTGACTGAAAAAGATCACAGTGTGACTCAAAAGTCTCAGAACAGATTTAAAAAAAAAAAAAAGGCAATCTACTTGGTAACTTGCTTCCTTCAAAGGAGTTATATCCTAGACCAATTCAGTCTGATAACTTTACCTCTATTTTTCTAATGTTTAAAACTGTAGGAAAACAACACTTTATCTTCTTGTACAACATCATAGTTTTCCTGCAGGCAAATAGCTTGGCAATTTGCTAGATTTTTTTAATGCTAGAGGAAACAAGTTAGCACACATACCATGTGTTTGAATGCCTTTGGAAATTAGATTGAAACACTGATTTGATTTCCTAAAAGGTATCTTAAACAAGGCAAGGTTAGAGATTTGGAGAGTAATGAGAATTTGTGTGACTTCAAACAGCTCTACATAAAACAGACCTGATATTCTGGGGGGAAAAAGGTCACCTAATTATTCGTTTCCTGAAGGCCCTGTCTATACTACATTTCCCCTGGGTACGGAAACTGATTTAAAAATGGCTTCTGCTAACGTGCTCACACCAGTCGTTATGTATGATATAGATTTGTTAAAACCATTGCCAAGAAAAACACAACATTTTCACAAGGGGGGGAACAACAGAAACCTTCCTGGTTTGTCCACGCAGGGAGGGACAGGCAAGGTGGTGCCATCCTTGAAGTCCTCCGTGGAGCTGTGGTCCTGCCTCCTCAGTGATGACGTGCTGCTTGGGACCATACGGCAGCTGCTGTGGCATGACCACGGGTTTAATTACCGGCCACAAACTTTGTGTGGGAGGCAAAAATCACAGGCTGTGGCCATGGCGGACAAGATGCACAGGATGATGGCTCAGCTGAGGGTAACAGCCTAATGAAACATGAAATTGTGCCACTGGCTTGAAGGGCAGCCAGTGAGGCAGCAATGGGGAGGTGGGGGTGGGAAGTCTGGACACAAGGGTTTCACAGGAACCAGCCATCGAGGTGTGGCTGCAACCCAAAAAGGTTTGTTTGAAGTATCACACCGCAGTCCGCTCCTTCTCTTTTGCACCAAATAGATCCTGAAACTCTGTTCTGGGTTTTGTGTTTCAGTAGTTTCAGGGAACACCATTCAGCTACTCTGTTGCCTTCTCACTCAATAAATGATGTTTCTGTAGTGCTGAGAGAGCCCAAGCAGGATTTCCCTTACACTAGATAATCCACAAACACACATGGAGATGCAGAACCTCTCTTTGCTTTCTGCCTGAAGTGAATAAAATCTAGACATGTCACCACCACAAAGCAGTCGTGGTACAAAGCAGATTGTCCAGAGGTCTGGGACTCCTGCTGCTGCAGCTCCGGCTCTCTGGCTACCCTAGAGCAGCATGTTGCCAGCATCAGGTTCCCTTTGTGGCTCTGAAGTCAAGGCTGCTGCTCTTGCACTGCAGCCAGCTGTGCCAGTTACCGTCTGGAGTCCTGCAAGCCAGATTTGGGAGGCAGCAGGCTTTGAATTTCTACTTTGAGTTCAAAAACACAGAGCAGTCGCTTGCAGATCATAGAAAAATGAGAGTAGGTGGGTTGGCCCCTTCAGTTGCATTGGACCAGCAGGAGGAGGTTACAGGTCATCAGCTAAGGTACCAGAAAAATATAAATGCAGTAAGATCAGGATGGGAACGGCAGTCCCGGGAGGACAACATTTTCCGCTCAGTTTTGCATTCATCAGCTGTTCATCGAACCTTTGCTGAGTTTTGGCTTTCTGGCTGGCTTGCCCTGACTCAGTGTGCTCTCATTCATCCACAGGCTGCACTGCCATCTCCCCTGAGCAAACGACACCTCCACGAACCACTCTCCAGCCAACACATGTGCAATTTAGTTTACCGATAAAGAACTGCTATGCTGGGGTTATCCTTTGGAGAAAATAAATAAATAAAAGAAAAAGCCCTGTAAGATAGTAAAGAAAGACAATTCATTCCTTCTCTACCAAAAAGGCAAAGAAGCTGACTCTCTTTTCTGTAGAGAGACGAATGTTTTATAAAATATTCCTTTTTTTCAAATGATTCAGTTTATATTAGAAGACAGCTAGAAAAAGAATCATACAGTGCTGAAGAAGGATTAGAGCACACAAGGAACAAGCGGTACAGTCATTCTCTAACTTAGTTTTCAACATGCAGCTCCTGCCAAAGGCTAGCTTTTTGCTCTCACAGGGAATGATCTGTAAACATTTAACCAGCTCTTAGAGAAACACGTGAGACACTTTGTCGTGCCTGATTATGAATCCAAACCTCTCAGATCTCAAAAGAAAAAAAAAAGACACCATCCTCTTTTTGCTGGCGGACAATGCAAAAAGCACCTGTAGGATGAAAGCAGATGAACTACCACACATGGCACAGGTTCTTTTAAAAGCATGCATTGCAGCTTCAATAACCTCCTACAGGTTACAAGCACACAGTTTGTTAAACAGCACTGTTACTCGACCCTATTTTAAGATGTATATGCGAAACTTCCAATTTCTATGGAGTCCACTTAATATTTATAAAGCCGAAGACCAGCTAATTTAATGCTGACAAGAAAACGCTGCTGGAATGCCATTATATGGTGTGAATTATTTATCATTTAAAGCAAATTCTGCTTTTAAAAATGTGGAAAAAAAAACCAAAACAAACAACCCTCGAAACCGCAATATGAGTGCAAGGAAGACTGTGAACGCTGTACAACCACAAAGTGCAAATCCCCAACTTGGGGAATGCTCCCGGCTCACCCCCAGACTTCAGCCTCACGGAAGGCGGCCGGACCGGCCACCACAAACCTGCACCTCGGAGCCAACGTTTCCGAGTTGGAACTTCCCCGCTGCGGCTGCCGCCAGACCCTCCGCCGGCAGCCGCTGCTGCCGCCGCACCCGCGGAGCGGGAAGGGGCGGGAGGAGCAGCGCGCTCAGCCGGCGCGGCCACCGCAAGCCGCCTACCGCGGGGCCGCGGCGGAGACCGGCCCGGGGAGCCCTGCCCGCGGCAGCGACTTCGCGGTGGTCCGGGTGCGCTGCGGAGCCTGGCCGGGCAGGGGCGGGCCGGTGCCGGCGCCCCGCACCGCGGCTCACCTGCCCCTGCGGTGCCCGCCCGGCGCGGAGGCTGCGAGCCCCGGGGAAGGCAGCGGCGGCCCCGGACGCCGCGCTCCCGCGAAGTTCCCGGGCGGGGCACGGCGCGGCTGAGCGCAGCACCCGGGCCGCTCCCCGTCCTTCCCCCGCTCCTGGCTCATCCCTCTCCCCGCGTTCCCCGGCTCACCCCGTCCTCCCTGCGGTTGGCGGTCCTCACCGGAGCGGGTTGCGCGCCGGCACCGCAGCCGGAGGGGAGAGCGCTGCACCCCGGCGGGCTGGCTCTGCGGTCCTCGCGCAGGCACCCGGTACAGCCTGGCCCAGCCCGGGCGGGGCGGGGCGCAGCTCGGCGCACCTCCGAGACCCCGCGCCGCTCTGCCCGCTCCCTGCCGCCCCGCAGCCGCCTCTGCCACCGCGGGCTCAGCCTCCCCGGTCCCGCGCTGCCGTCCCTACCTGGGCGGTGGGGGCTGCGCGCCCCAGCGGGCAGGGGCCTCCCGCCCGGCACCTGGGCTGCGGGGCGGCTCTGAGTGCCCTTCCCTCCGGCGCCTCCGCCGCGCTGGTGGCGGCTCCCAGCGGTAAATCAGCCGGTCCCCTCGGCTCCCTCCGCCCCTCCGGCGCGGTCCTGACCTGCCTGTGACTCACCACATCGCAGGAGCCCGGGTGCGCGGCGGGGGGAAGGAAGGAGGGGGCACCTTCTTCCCTCCCTCTCACCCTCCCTCCATCCCTCCTTCCCCCCCAACCCTCCCGGCCAGGCTCCCCCAGTCCGGGAGCAGGAGGGGTGGCTGTGGCTCCTCAGACGAGCAAAGCCAGCAGGGGACCCGCCGCGGCGGCCCTTGGTGGCCTTTATCCTGCATCCGGACGTTTTCAGACCGAGCGGGTACCGGTGGCATGCAGGCACAGCCCCTGCTCTGCGCTCCTAGCCCCTGGGCACCGTCGGGTGTCGACACCTGAGTGATGCTAAAGCCTTATCCTGAGAGGGCAAGGCTTGGGCATCTCTAGGCTTGTCCCCGTGCCCCACAGCATGTGTAGTGGCAAACAAACTCAGCCCATATTGTCCCTGTCACACTGTCAAAGCGCCAGCTGCATTCTGAACGTCTGTCCATGTGTAATTCAGACTACAGGACCTCAGTTCATGCAGACCATCAAATAGCTATCTACGTCCATATGTGCTTCCTACAGGATATAAAATGGCAAGCAATGGGCCATCTCCCGCAAGGTTTGCAAGGCAGATGGTATCATCTTTCAAAGGTGCTGAGAAACTGAGGCACCGAACAGTGCCACGTACACCTGCATTGCTGCTGGGAGACTGCAAGTCTCAACACCAGGGCATGCAACAGAGGACCCATCTTTTTTTGTTGTGGTAATGAGTTTCAGCAGCTACTGATCTAAACCAGACTTTAAGTGAAAGGCTCCATATTCCAATAGAAGTTGTTGGAGACATCTATATTCTCTTTGCATTCTTCCATTTTTGGCCCCAGCACTTCTCCCCTTAATCATACCATTTAAACCAATGAGTGTTTTGCATGAGTAAAGTACAAGGAACTGTAAGAAGCATTGCCCAGTTTCATGATTAACCATGGGAAAAATGTCAGAGCTTACATCAAAACATTTTGAAAGGAAAATTAAATAAAGTATTGTATGTATTTGGTTAAGGCCTGGGATGTCACCATGATGTGTATATAGACAAAGCTGTACATCAGAACAAAATGCTTTTAAATCGCAGTTAGCCAGCCTTCCACTAATCTGCATCAGCAGCACTTTCACAATTTGTTTATCTGCCTCCTCTTTTCTACGGGCTTTTTGGCACTAGTGATAAAGATGTCTAACCTAGCTATAAACCAATTCTTCACAAAAACAAATGTGTGATGGAGGCAGAGTGTAATCTTTTATGTGTTTAACTTGTGAAATTCTTACTCTGCAGTATCTTTTACTGACAACAGATAGCAAAAAAGACAGCCTGTTTTAATAAGAAAAGCGTATGATGGCTACAAGTGAGGTTATACTTATGTCTTCTCATTTCATGTATGTATGTTAGCAACACACTAAAGATTACATCACATGAAAATAAAACCAGCCCCTTCTCCTGGTTCCTGAAAGATGAGATGGCTAGAAACCAACCAGCAATGCAGATGTTCTGACTGATCTGATCTTGTTTTTCTGAAGTCCCTGAAAACCTGTCCATTTACTTCAGTGACCCTTACTTCAATTAATACTCAGCAGTAGTTAGAAAAAGAAGCAACACACACAGTGCCAGCCCCTGAAGGGAAAAGCATGGTTACACTCAGATCGTACCACTCACTAGGCTTCAGTTAGTGATCAGTTAACCAGTGTGCATCTGTACAGTTACACCAGACTTGGAAGAATCTTCGTCATTAATTTTGAACATAAGTGATAAAGATTAAGATTTGAGTCTGATGTTCATCCTCTTAAGGATAGCCCATGTGTTATCTGTTCTTAGTCCACTCCACAGTTCCCCATGCACCTGCCTGGGCTGAACAGCCAGTGCCTGGGCTGTTATCAGTGGGACAGCCTGTGCTATTCTAAAGCTAACAAATGGATTGTCACTAACATAAAAAGGAGAAACAGATGTTTCCTTTCCATTTTGACCATGCTGATGACCTGTTATTTTAGGTTAGCTGTACGAGACAACTACATTGCAGTGGGGCTTTGATAATCCTCAGATACTCTCTTAACTTTGCTTGCAATGAGGTGGATACACCATGAATAGCTTCTCAGAGGCCTGGAGCAGCTTTAAGGTGCAGGAACTGGTGGAAAAAAAACTATGACCTTCTTATTTATCATCCTGTTTTGTTTCGCTTTTTAACAACTTTTCCTTGCTTCTCTCTTCTGTCCAAAAGGAGCTGCTCCTCTCCACTCTTTTAAGGCATCTGGCATAATTATGACAGTGGGGCAGATTTTAGAAAGCTGACAACACTGGAAAAAACAATTCAAAAGTGTCGAGTCTGTCAGGGTGATCTATTCGGCAAGGGAACTGGAACATGCCCGGGAGAGTATTGGCACATGCTTCCCAGCCCTGACGTGTTTCAAGATAGGGAGCTGATGAGCTAACACTATTACTTGTCTAAAGATACAAACATACAGTTAGAAAAATTAGTTGCAAGGCTGTGTTTGAGTTGAATTTTCAAATGTAAAGATAAGGAATTAAAACACAGGAAAATCTATATTTCTATGCATTGGCAGTAGAATTCCCTCAACACACTAAGGGGCCCAGTTCAGTCCTATGTGTTTGATGGTGCCTTGTGTCACAGAGCCTAAGAAATTATTTATTGTAACTACAGGCAGCAAAATAGAGTCCAAAGAGCAGATTCACCTAGGTATCAAGTCCTATTTAATTTCAATAAGCAGAAGATATTTAAATATTTCTGTGAATGTGGATCTAACCACCTTTTTTAAAAAGCCTGCAGAATCAAAAATATATCTACTATACATTTCTTCTGTAGAACCACGCTATACTATATGGCATCACAGCTACATGGTGCCATCAGTAGATTTGCTCTTTGTCCTCTGCTGCAGTCATTCACACCTTTGGGAGCAGATATAAAATGCAAATGTCATTGTAAGACTTCAGAGACTTCTGCCTTAGCAGGGCTTACTCATGAGTAAATGATTTCACAAGGAGCAAGGCAGTGGAAAGGAATTAATTTAATGCCTAAGAACACGGGAGACAAAGATCTCTAGACTTCAACTTAGTAGTGGTGGGTATCAGGTACCCTCCTGCAACCTGGGCTGACAGTAGCTCAGTCTGAGCCTCCCTAGAGAGTGATATACAAAAAAAGAGCCTTAGATGACTCCACCCAACCCGACTGCCTTACAGACCAGTGATCCAAAGGTAAAATATCAGTGCAACACCCTACTGGGGTAATGTGTACTTCCTGCAGACCGTGGTTTACTGGAAGGCATCGTGCCTGCAAATGCCAGGGGCAGCTCAAGGAAGGGGTTGTGCCTGAGGCACAGTTCCCTGTGACTGTTTTGTCCCTTGAAGTCACTCACGCATAATCCATTTTTCACTTCTGCCTTCCCTGAGGACAAAAAGCAAACCGTGGGCAGGGACAGACGGTGCTGATGGGCAGATTGGGCTCTGGAGAAAGCATGCCTGTGACCATTGTGCTGCCTCTCTGGAAACCAGGCTAATATCACAAGTGCTACTTATAATAGATCTGTAGGCTTCAAAGATTTGATCATCACTGCACTTTATGGCTATTTATTAATTATCTAGGCATTTATTAACTAAGCCTGCATTTATTAGCTAAGATTCTGCAAGCTAAATAAATACTTTCTGTATGTTTGCAAGGGGGTCAACAACAGCACCAGAAGAAGTTTCTGTGGCTGAAGGTTGCAGAAGTCCCTTGCAAAGCCAGAAATAGAAGTCCGCAGCTAGAAATCCTAATCTCGAACCATTGAGCTACCCTGGGCAGCTCTCCATTTATATGGAAACACAGATCATAGCTGAAGGTGTTTGCACTCATTGCGCTGCGGATCACAGGTGATGTATTTTCTCTGTTTATTCACTGAGGAAAGGGAAATAGTTTTTTAACCTGATGGGGTTTTTCTTCTTATTTGTCTTTCTGGTTGTAAATGATCATCACAACTGAGCAATTCCAAAATCTAAATGGTGTAAGCAACAACTAACTGGATCGGCTGAGAACAGAGGAAAATGTGGATAGAGTTAGTGCATCTGAAGTCTGGATTGCCATGGATTTGTGTCCCTGTTGTGCCAGCCCCAGACCCTCAGTGACCATGCAGGAAACTGGTGCATGAAGTTCAGGAATCCAGCAAAAATTAATCACTCAAAAGAACAAAGATTCGTTTACAGGGAGATCAGATTTTCAAATCCATCTGCTATGCAGTAACATGAGTGCTAGTGCCTGCAAAAGGACGATATCAGAGACTGAGGAGTGGGGTGAGCTTGCAGCAGTCGAGATTTACGTTAGTTTAAACTGAGGAGGCACCTCACCCTTCGAAAGCAGCAGGGGAACTGGGAGGTGACGGCGTGCATTGCAATGCGGCTCCCACATTAGCCGTGCCTCCCTTCCTAATGTTGTTGAAATATGTTAAATCCCTGAACGTGTATCTCTGACTGTACAAAACCAAGAAATAATTTCAAGGGTGGAAGGCTGAATGGTCTTTTTGATTTTATGCTCATGTCCCTGAGATGGATACAAGCACAGTAGCCCTCAATGCATTCACTTGAGCTCACACAACAGAAGCAAAGGCTTTCCAGCACACTCCTCTAGCATTTCTCATTGTGAACTGCTTCAAGCAAAACAGCAAAAAACCAACCCCAATATCACATACATGCTACTTTGGTACTGTAGATTTGTTTGTATAACTGGAAATGAACCTGAGGACATTCAAAAGTCATATATTTACAAAGGGAGGAATTTGCTGTGTATTATATTCACATGTTTACTGGTATTGCATATTTAGCCATCTTAAAATGGTCTGATAAGTATAGCTCTTTCTTGCCATTATTTTTGGTACAATTTAACTACATTTTCCCCCCTTCTTTTGTCTGCAAACATATTGCATTTCTCTTGTAGTAAAATCACTATGAATACAATGCTTCCCATGTTGCAAGGTTATCATTGAACCAACTGTTAGAAAGTTTCCAGAAGTCTCTTTTCAGCCTGGTTCTACTAACTCAGGCGCAACCTTTTCTTTTTTTCCTTCAGTTCATTGGTTATGTTTACAAAGGGCATGGCAGCCAGACCACTGGAAAATAGAAAATCTGCCTATGTAAAAGCACAGGGACAAATCCTGCCTCCAGCTATGTGTGCACCTGGTGAGCAGGGGAAGGGTGTGACTGTACCAACACACGTGTGCGCACACATGAACAAACACTGTCCTGATTCAGCCTCCCTTTGGAGGACAGAAGCTTCACTAGGGATAATCAGATGCCTAAAGCACATACCTAAGTCTGGTGATGCCGAGTGCCACCGGCATTTGTAGCCTGGTTTCTGTGGTTGTGCTCATCATCGTAGGTCATGAGGCAGCTCCACAGGGTGGCATTTGCACAAATATTACCGCTGGTAGCTCCTGCAAGTTGAAAGAGAACTGTTACATTCAGATTTTGCCTTTGTCTGAAAGCATCTCAGGATGCTACTGCCTAAGGTAATGCTGCTGTAAACACCATCTCAGAGGGAAACTGAGAGATATTGGAGGAAAAAAACCCTTTATTTTTTGCTTACTTCTTGCACTTGTAGCACTTTGTTATCAGGTTAGCTCAAAGGTTTTTCCTCAATATTTCAACAAATGAGAGTAAAGCACTTCAAAACCAGAAATTATCATTGTAAAACTTCCATAAAACACCAGGGAATGTAGGAGAAAATAGATCCTGTATTGACCTATATTTACTTGGCTTAAAGTTGACCAGGCATCAAGTAGAAAGAAAGAGGAGGTATTACAAAACATATTTGGTAATGAAATCAGTTGCATACATAAGTGTTTGCAGACTTGGGAGCTTGCGTCTCAGCCTGCTGTAACTACCAAAGTGGAGGTCTTTGGCAAAACCTTAGACTAATGTAGTTCATAGCGGGAATTTGCCTTTGTTTTGGAGAACCGTGTCTAGCATTCTTCATCATCTTTTCACCACCTCTAGGGGCTTATACACAAAATTATTTTTTGATTTGGAAAACCTGGTCCTCTGTTCACATATGAGTGTATCAGATTTGTCTTCTACGTGGCCATGAAGAACACAGTTCTAAAATATTTTAGAGTCTTTTTACTTAATTTTATTAAATATGAGCAATTTCCCAAATGTGGTTTAGAATGTGTTGTGTTTTATGTACAATACCTATTCTGATATATTTTTAAAGATAAAGGAATGTATTTTGTGACCAAGCCAGTTTATTGTAAGTCAGGCCTGGATTTGGTGCATTATTATTAAAGAATCTGCATTTTTAAGTCAACTTTAGAATAACATGTTGATTCTGTAATGATGTAAGTATATGGTATTTGCCAAAAACTGTATCTCAAAAGGCTGGTTTAGGATACAGCCCAAGTCATAAGGATCTTGATAGGAGATTATTCCTTTCAGTAACTTTCATAATTTAATTAGGCACATGTGCTGATTATGCATCTAATACTATGGAGAATGAGGTAAACGTTAAAATCCCATTATTTTAAATTAGGCAGAAGCACACCCATAACATGTAGCCAGGAAATATTTGTGCCCTTAACAATATATCTACACTGATAACAATATGTTGCTCCACCAAAAAAAAAAAAAAAGAAAAAAAAGAAAAAAAAGAGTAAAAATCGGAGTGTCCTTGTACTATTACTAAAATTCTACCATTTGTATTCCTTTGAGAGTGAGTAACCCTGCTGCGTAACATCCAGAGAGAAGGCACGTTTAACACGCCAGCAAGGACTCAGGTGAGTTTAAAGTTTAACTTTGAGTTTGGGAATGATTTCAAATGAAATGAAACAAGTAGTTTCTAGGTAATACTGAGCCAAGCTAAAAGTGATTACTTCAGCATTGTAATTTTATGTTTCACTTTCCTCTATCTAATACCTTTCCTCTACTATCTGAGAGTTTTTTAACAAAGGCAAAATTCAAAGTTAAAAATGTGGATTTTGTAAGAACACCTTCCTGATTTTGCTCGCTTTCATAGGTTTAGTTTTATCCCTAAGAAAGAACAAAAGCACCCCACCAAGAACTGGGCAGCAGGAAAGAGAGGAACAGTATGGCAAAACGAATTCAGCTCAGGAGATTCAGCTATATAATGAGTACATCAGAAGTGAGGCACTGGAAGGTGATGCTTTTTTTCCAAATTAAATGGCAGTACTCACCCTGCCAATCTGCCCAGCTGGCTTGTGGAGGGCTGGAGAAGGCTCAGACATCGTGTGCTGCTCTTAACCCAGCTTGGTGGTACCTCCACATCTCTCCCAGTCCCTCATAGGTATGGTGACTGTGTCTGCCCTCGGTTTGGCAGGGGTGTTTTTAATAGCATGCTCATTATACAGAAATATTTTCATTTGACAGACAATTTAAATGATCCTATAAAAGCTGCAATTACCATCAGGACAAATCCAGCTCTGATTGACTCCCACATCAGCTCCCAAAGTTTGACTCCCAACTCAGATACAAGGAAGATTTCACCCTTTCTTTTTTCTTTCTTACATATACTCTCCCCCTTATAGTTCTCTTATGTTAATGTACTGAAGAACATCTCAAACACCTGCTGTCTTAATCCTCCCTCAAAAACATCACTGAGAAGTGCTGTTAGCTTCATTTTACTGACAGGAGGCTGAGGAACAGAGAAAACCACTGTCTTGTATAAGGTAAGACAGGGAGGAAACCTCTAGAGACGCAGAGGGAGAAAAGTAGGTCTAATATAGAATTATCTTTTTGAGAGTCCAAAAATCCTAAAGGAAACATTTTTTGATGCTTAAATAGGTCAGGGACATAAGCCTCATGTGAAAATCAAATTTAAAAGACAGCTTTGAAATTGGAGCCTTCAGTTATGAAGCTGATTCTGAAAATATTCATTTTGCCAGTATTGTGTTGTGTATCTATACATTAGTAACTTGCTTGTATAGCTGGCTGCTGGTTTGTGAAATCCAGGGACTTTTGTATGCAACCATTTCTTGAGAAACAAGAAAGAAATCAGAGTTATTTGGATCATCTGCCTTGGGCATCCTGGTCACCAGATAAAGGAGGTCACCTTGGTCAAGTCAGTTTGTGAAGTCAGCTGGCCACTTCGAAGCATCCGGGTCACTTCAGCCCATCCTCTGCGTCCCCTGAGAAATAAAGGATCAGTTGTGTGAAATTCTCACAAGTTCCACAGAAAGCAATACAGGAAGACTGGCCATTTGTTGGGGGTTTTCAATTTCCTCTCGATGTGCAAGCCTCAACAGATCTTTTACATCTTAAAGTAGTTTTTAATGCTTTCCTCAGAGCTAAAATGTATTTGGAACATTTTGCTGGTGCGTGTTAGTGCCCTTTAATGACAATAATGATGTAATAACTGTTAACGTTATCTTACAAGGCTGCGATGTGTCTCATTGCACACATCCCATTGGCATTAATCAGGGAAGAGACTTAATCTCAACCCAAACATGTCAGGGGAGTGGCCCGGGTGGAGGTGTGGCTGGAGATGAAAAGGAAAGGCTGCTTCTTTTTAGGAAGGAAAGGAAGGTCTCCAGCCCCTTCACCCTGCTGTGGAGTGACCTCTATGTTAGGGGTGGGTTTGCCCCTGCTCCCGGCCTCTCCCCTCACCTGGGCAAGACCCAGCTCACTTCACATGCCTTTTGAGGTGCCCAAGCTGGGGATCTTGACAGCATAGTTTCCTTTTATAGCAAACGGTAACATAAAGAAAAATGTCTGAGAAAGTAATCCAGTGCGTCTAAAATGTGAATAACTTTATTTTTCTTCATATACTACACACAAGATGCAGGACATTTAATGTTTCTTATCTGGCTCTCGGTTAAGGACCAGCAGTCAGATCCCAGCCTTTCTGCCTGCATTCTGCCAGGGAAGCACCAAGGCAAATGCAAGAGATGAAAGTTTCAAAACCAATTAATTTAGATTAAGTATCAGTGGAAATATTCCATCCAAGTTTTGTTATCTTCAATATTGCTCAAGAGATTTTGAAGCAGGCCATTTTTGGTTTGAGGGAGAAAGCAGACAAAATCCACAGATGAAAACATAGAAAACCAACCCTTATGCAGCTCCTACATTTCTCGTAAATTTCTTGTCTCATGGCTGCTGATGTTTTCTCTCATTATGAAAGGTAACATTAGACCTCACTGTAGTGTTCTCTCTCTTTTTCTTTTTAAGATTAAAGATGCAGAAAAGTATACAGGGTTAATTTCATTAGTTGTAATAGTTAATGGTTTCATTAAAGTTTCATTAAAAGCATGGTTAATGAGATACATTTGGACTACCGATCTACTTCTGCCCAAGTAGTTTTGGAGATAGTTCTTAAGTGGACATCAAGAGATGACAGATTTTGGCTCATGGACCACTTTATTTCCCTCCTTCTCTTCATATCTTAGCAGTTCCAGTAGTCTAAACATCATTTACTTTACATGGAGCAGGTTGCCGTTTTTAAATTTGAAAGTTTCCAGGAATGGATTTCCTTACCAAACTTTGATGTTTTGTTTTGTTTTGTTTTTCACTGGCTTGAGTGCAAACCTCACATGCCCCTTTCCTGGATAGGAAGCAGCCTCCGTGCCTTTTGCAAGGATTCAGAGCCAGTTCTGCCTGTCCTGATACCCCTGCCTGGTCTTGGAGTTGAGCACCACTGCTCTGAATGCCTGTGTCAGGTTTGAAAGGCTACAGAGATTTCTCTTAGACTGAACCCATGAGCATCTGGAGGCAGGTCTGAGGTGGTGGTCTGCCTTGGGCTTGCAGCAGGACACAGGTGACAGAGGAAGGCTGAAAGATGGGTCTTAACCCGGTTTAACCCAAGCTGCTGGAGATGGAACATGTCCATGGAGAAGCTGAAATGCTGACTTGGACAGAGGGTTGAAGTATGTCTTGTGGATGATGAGACTCATTTTAGATGTCTGAATGTTTCCTAAACTGGCTGACACCTCCATGCAGTGTGGTCTGAGCACCCAGCTCCCATGCAGACACCTGCAAGTAGGCACCTCCAGGCAGGTGCCTTCAACACTGAGCTGAGGTCTAGTCTGGAACAACAAGAGAGTGGGAACCATGGCTGAGATGTTATGTGTGGGGGAGATTACCCTGAGAGAGAGGCCAGAGAAGGGGAATAAGAGAGAGAGCCATGTGGAGAGCTGGAAAAGGAAAGAGAAGATCCCACTGAGGAGTGGTGAGAGAAGGAAGAGGTACTATCACAGGTGTGAGTTTTCAAGAAGAGGATTGTGTCTGCCATGGAGCCTGGCTGGTCATTTTGGAAGGAGCTGACAGGTTGAGCTAGCAGACAGTGTGGCTCTTGCTCTGAAAGGTGGTGAGGAAATCCCAGCACCAGTTCTGCTGAGAAAAGCCCCATTTGAGTATTCAAGGCCTTATATCCCTGGCATTTATTGAAGGGCTTGTGAGAATAAGGGAGAAAAGCTCACGTTGGATGTAGAAGAGTTTAGAATTTATATACTGTGTTTAAATAAGATTACATTAATTAATCATCGTCTTGGGAATCTGACAGACCCTGACGGATGTGATCTATCCAATTGCATTAATCTTTTCAATGTGACGGCAACTCTGTGTGGGCCACCCGGCTCCGCCTCGGCACAGGGCCAGCAGCCAGGGTGATGGCCACAACCCCAGCCCTGGGGACGGGGCAAAACAGCCCCCAAGTAACCCCAGAGCGGGTGCAAAGGCAACCGCAGCCAGGGAATTCCAATGAAACCACTTGTTAAATTCTGCATGACCTTTTCCTTCATTTGCAATAGGGACGTTGTGTTTCCTGGGTAAGACTGGAATAGGACAAGGGTATCTCTCTCTTTAGATATTCTTAGTAGTTCTGCATTCTTAGCATTTATTAAAAAAATAATGCAGATATATTTTCATGAACATGGGGACATATTTTGTATTCCTCTTTCTAAATAGGGAGCTTTTTATTAGAGATCTGATACAAGCTAACATATGTCTAACATTCAGTAGTTTTGCTAAATAACAAAGTCGAGGCTTTCTAAATAAATCTGAAATAGGGAGAAATTGTCATTAATTTTTCATTTTACTTTTCTGCTGTAAATGAAAGTAGTTTTTGAGGACTGGTTGATTTCAGGGTGTGGTGTTCTGATTTCTCTGCAGGATATGATCATGCCCAAATTCAGCATCCTTCAAAAGCCTCCACAGGCACCCGAGCTCTGAACAGCCAGGAGTGTGACAGATGCTTCGCAAGAAGCCAGCTCCCATTTTCATACAACCGCTTCTGCTTTTTCTTAGGAAAACACTTTTTCATTGTCAGGTTTTGGAGATGAGGGAGATGTTTCAAATACCTCCCCAGATTTTTCAAAACTGAGGTGATAAGTATCACGATGACATTAGGATATTTTAAAAGAAAATTAATGCTTCAGGGTGGGGTAGTGAGAAAACTATGACACTGCCACCTCGTGGATTCTGAGTTAATATATAGATCATATTTTACCATCATTATTTGCACAGTGACATAAACGTGTGTCACACTTCTTGGCTAAGTAATATCTCATTTCTTACCCACAGAATTTTGAAATATAAAATCCATATTTTTGTAAATATTTAAGGTTGTAATGATATAGATGAGCATCTTACTGCGATTTCTGTAAGTAACTACACAAATTCAGTTCCTAACGCATCCTTTCTGTTTGAAAGTCAGGAGGCATATTCTCGCATAAGCTGTGCTTCAAAAGCAGTATTTGTCTAAATTTGCCACTTACACAGTTCCTCTATAGTATCCACAAAAGCTAATGTTATATTGAGATGCAGCAATGCTTGCTAATCTTGCCTGGGATTAAATTATTCTAAAAATTGTTGAAGGCTGCCTAATATAAGGAATAAGAGACTTGCCCATGTGTAATATAAACTGAATTTTATAATTCACCTCTGAGAAAGTCTGGAATATGTGCATCTCAAGAATCCTTTCTCCTCTGGTATTCTGGTATATAAATAATCTGGACAGAGAAATGTTCTGTTCTGATGGACTAAATGAATCATGAAGAAGGGAAAAAAAAAACAGTGGAATCTCTTTTTTTCCTAAAGGATCTGAACCATTCTTCCAGCACGCCATCAGTTACTGCCTAATGAATCATGGCATGAGAAGAAAAAATATCCATATTATGGTGATTTCCATATTGTCTTTGCTTTTTGAGTTTACCAAGAATGGCACCAGGATGCCCAAATCCCATACATGTGGGAGCAGATGTCTGAAGCAGAGCCTCTTGTAAAACATTACTGGAGCTTGATGTGTGGCATGAATCTGTTCTGAGACCAAATTATTGGCAGCTGTAATAAACCAGTGATATCAGTATTTGTATCAAGACAGCTCTTCCCTGTAGGGGAATGAAAAATAGCACTTCTGCATATTTAAAAGACAGCTATGAAGACATTTGTGAAAGAAAAGCTGTTGTGCTGTACAAAGACAAAGCAGAAGCTAGGGGAAGGGTCTTGAATCCCTTAAATAAACAATGCCCGAAGACTGCTTTAGTAGAAAAATGGGAAAACAGACCCTATAACTGGCATAAGCTCCATTATGGTTCATATTTAAGGCTAGACAGTGATTCATACTGTTTCACTAGACTCAGCATGCTGCAAAAGGCTCTTGAAATAATTAACACTTAGAATTAAACTACTTAGATTTCACATCATCAAACATTTAACTTTCTGTAATTCCCTCTGCAGCTGTGATTTATTTGCATTTACTATTTTCTCTATTTACCACTTCTCAGTTGCTTTTAAAGTTGCTCCTACTTCCTTCTTCTGTAAATCTGAACACTGGCTTATTGTTTTGGTTTTAGCTCTTGCATCTTACTCATACTCATGCTTTGCCGGCTAGTCAAAAAAAATGCATTGCATCAAACATGGTTCTCAAATTGCTGAAAGGAGTTTTCTGTTTATTTATTTTAATCATTGCATTCGCCTTACTTGTTATTCATAAGATGCTTACTCATTACTGCAATTTGATTGTTTAATATTGGCAAGAATATCACTAAATATATTTTTTTCCATTTCTCTCACCAAAAAATATTAATTTTGTTTTGGTTAGGTTTAAGAAAGAACACATGTGAAGAGGAAGTCTCATTATATCCAAAAGCTTGTATCAAGAAATATAGATCAGAGTCCTCAAAATGACAAAGTCAGTGAATTTGTGGAGACAAAAGGCCTGATAGGTAACTGAAGAAGAATAGATCTGGGAAATATTAGAAGATTCACTAGCTTTGACAAAATGCTCTTTGAAGGTATGGTTACACTGGGAAACTTCAGAAAACATTTATAGCCATAGCAACAAAGCAGAGGTCCAGGGAGAGACACCAACTATATAAGTATATAAAAATTGTTATATTGGATCAGGACAAAAGTCTGCAAAAAAATGTCAAGCTTCTGACAGTCACCTACAGTTTATGTTTTGGGAAGAAGCACAAGAACAAGGAAAACATGCAGGGAGGTTTTGCCCAGTTTTCTTGACCATTTTCCAACACTCTGTGGCTGGAAGGCTTCCCGAGCCAGCTGCTGATTCCTTAGGCTTTTATTTTCTTGCTCTTGATGGACATTTCTTCCATCAATTTTTCCTGACACATTTGGTACTTATATATACTTCTGGCCTTCAGTGCTTTCTGTCAATGAGTTCCACCATTTAACAAGAATATGTGTGGAAAAAACCTCCAACACTTCCTCCTGTATGTTTTAAACCTGCTGCCTTTCAATTTTATTTGGGCTCTTCACCTGCCTGTGTTTTTGGAAATACAGAACATTTTTTTTTCTCTGTCATACTTCAATTTCTTTGTACCTCTCACATTTTCCCCTCCTTGCCACTTTTCCAAGCTGGCAAATCCTAACCAACTCAGCCTCTTTTTGAACATAACCCTTGTCACTATATCCAAAATTTTTTCTAGTTCCATCATGTTTTATTGTCAATCCCAGAAGTTCATGAAAACAATTCTTTTCTGAACTAATAAACTTTCCTTAATAGTAATAGAACATTTCAGATTTTGAGAATATACATATTTCTTATGGAGTATGTTTTCATTCACATTTAGTCTGAGAGTTCATCACCTGGGTCTCAAAAGACAAATTAATGCAAGCTGGGTGTGAACTGCACACCCACATGTACACAGTTGTTTCTTCGTTGTTTATACAATATATTGCATGTATCTGGCTGTGTAATTCCTAGTCCTTGTGCTTTCTCAGTCAGTTTGGGGAGAATCTGTTTATCCCTCAAGGGAAATTATGGGAAAGTACTGGCAGGCTATCAGCTTTTGACTGGGTTAGTCAGCATCCTCACTGCAAAATACCAGGTTAAAAAAAAAAAATTGGTCTACTTGTTAGTCTGCAGTGAGATAATTTAATTATTCTCAAGGTACTTCCAAAGGAAAGTAAAATTTTTTTGTTTGTGTGTGTAGGTGGACTTAAGGGTTAAAATTTGAATAAGAGCTTTGGTTTATACTGCTGTGTCTTTATAGGTTATTTTGGTGAAGATTTTTACTAACCATTCAAAACCACTGCTATTATTATCCTTCCTGTGCTCGGTATTTGAAATAGTTATAGTGAGAAGATGGCCCACAGTGTGCTTGGGTTAAAACCTGGAGTAAAGGCAAAAGGTGTTGATCAACACATCTGTACAGAGCAAGGGGTTTGGAAGGAACCAGGTGCTTGGATCTGCCTCCTGTTTATAGCCACCAGAGCTGTTAAGCTGACATAGACCCCTGGATTTCGTTGATGAGCTGCTTTTCACAGACCTCATCACCTCAGAATTCAAAACATAAAGCTCAGGCTCCTGTAATTGCTGAAAATGAGATTCACCGCACCTAATTTCAAGAGTGCGAAAGCCTGGTATGTAATGTAAACTAGTCAAATCCTGTCTGTAGTCAATGAAGAGAGATGGATCCATCTGGAGAGCAACCATTCTGCCTACTTTTGACTTCACTTTTAGCATGCTCTCAGCAGCTCAGACAACAACTGAAGATCTGCCTTAGAAAGTTAGTGTTGGTGCTGGTTCCCATCCTGAGACCCATCATAGACTAATACTCAAATGGAAAACAAACTTATTTGAAAAAGGACAATTCTACAGCATATGAGATACCCAAGGGAAAACCTGAGACATAACCTGGCTGATCCCATGATTCTCCTCAAGAGAGATGGAGTCAGCTCATAATGCACTCCTCACTCAAAGTGTAAAGTCTAGGAGTAGCAGGATGATCATGACTCAAAGCCTTAAAAAAAGACCCAATTCAGGAAAATGTAAATTAAAAAGATTGGTCAACAATGATTCTCAGAGAACAGATATCAGACATGGTACATAGCTGTCTGGAAAGTGATGGAACAACTTATCCTTGGTGCCATCTCAAGGCATATCAAGGAGAGGAGGGTCATTAGGGGCAGTCAACATGGCTTCACCAAGGGGAAGTCGTGCTTGACCAACCTCATTGCCTTTTATAAGGACATAATGAGGTGGATAGATGATGACAGAGCAGTGGATGTGGTCTATCTTGACTTTAGTAAAGCATTTGACACAGTCTCCCACAGCATCCTTGCTGCTAAACTGAGGAAGTGTGGTTTGGATGATCAGGTACTGTGAACTGGCTGAAGGAAAGAAGCCAGAGAGTCGTGGTCAATGGAGTGGAGTCTAGTTGGAGGTCTGTATCTAGTGGAGTGCCTCAGGGGTCAGTACTGGGACCAGTATTATTCAATATATTCATCAATGACTTGGATGAGGGAATAGAGTGTACTATGAGCAAGTTTGTTGATGGCACCAAGCTGGGAGGAGTGGCTGACACGCCAGAAGGCTGTGCTGCCATCCAGCGAGACCTGGACAGGCTGGAGAGTTGGGCAGGGAAAAATTTAGTAAAATATAACAAGGGAAAGTGTAGAGTCTTGCATCTGGACAGGAATAACCCAAGGTTCCAGTGTAGGTTGGGGAATGACCTATTAGAGAGCAGTGTAGGGGAAAAGGACCTGGGGTTCCTGGTGAACAGCAGGATGACCATGAGCCAGCACTGTGCCCTTGTGGCCAAGAAGGCCAATGGCATCCTGGGGTGTATTAGAAGGGGGGTAGTTAGTAGGTCAAGAGAGGTTCTGCTTCCCCTCTACTCTACCCTGGTGAATCCACACCTGGAATATTGTGTCCAGTTCTGGGCCCCTCAGTTCAAGAAGGACAGGGAACTGCTGGAGAAAGTCCAGCGTAGGGCAACAAAGATGATTAAGGAAGTAGAGCACCTCCCTTATGAGAAAAAGCTGAGGGAGCTGGGACTCTTTAGCTTGGAGGAGACTGAGGGGTGACCTTATTAATGCTTACAAATATATTAAGGGTGAGTGTCATGAGGATGGAGCCAGGGTCTTCTCAGTGACAACCAATGATAGGACAAGGGGAAATGGCCACAAACTGTAACACAAGAGGTTCCACTTAAATATGAGAGGAAACTTCTTCTCAGTGAGGGTGACAGAACACTGGAACAGGCTGCCCAGGGGAGTTGTGGAGTCTCCTTCTCTGGAGACATTCAAAACCTGCCTGGACACCTTCCTGTGTAACCTCATCTAGGTGTTCCTGCTCTGGCAGGGGGATTGGACTAGATGATCTTTTGAGGTCCCTTCCAATCTCTAACATTCTGTGATTCTGTGATTCTGTGTCTTGTGGCTTCAGCTTTCCTTTGGCATTTTTCAGAATCAGCATGTATTTACTTCCTGGCAGCTCTGCAAGTGGATGTGTGGACCTCTGCTCTGGGTGGCTGAGTTCAGAGGCAGGATGAAGTGAGGTGCCACTAGCAGCATCCTCAGAAGGCTTCAAGTATTCATCTTCATCACTTCCCCCGGGGACATACTTTACCTCTCAACAAGCAGGTTTGGTCCAGGGTGCTTGGAGACTGCATGGCTGTGCTGCAAGGCTTCACGATAAATAAAATAGCCTTTGTGGGGCTAATTTCTCCTTAGGCCAGGGGCTGTCTCAGGGCTGACTCCCAGCACTGCAGGTTACAAACACACTGGTTAATGCAATGCTTCATATCAACTGAAGAAACTAGCATAATGTTTCAGAGAGTAGGAACGTGCTATAAAATCTGTTTCGAGCCAGGATGACACCATAAATTCCAGAAAGAACCTTACAGAGCAAAAAATAGAGAAAGAAACTAAGAAAATAAATAAAATACTGTAGGCAAAAGTGAAAGCCCAACCAAACTGTAATAACTACAAGAATATTTTGAATCTTACATCTGTAATTAAGTATTTGAAGAGGCACAATATTTTTTATGAAAGCAGTAAGGACTTATAAGATTAGGCAACCATAAAGATAGTTCGTTGCAGACTTTGATAACAAATAAAATTTTTCATGGCCAATAGCTAGGCTTTAAACAGTATTTTTGAGAAATCGGAGAGCTGGAAATAATTTTGGAAGTGCATTAGAGATTTCATAATCTTGCTTCATGGAAGTCAGCAGTATGGTTTTCATTATACATTGCAATACTTCAGTTTAGAAATGAAGGTTTGGAAATTTGAATAAACAGAGTATTTTTCTAAAAGTGAGTTTTGAGGAATGATTTAGAAATTTTTGTGACTTGCCTGTATAAAAATAACTGTTTTCCAGAGGAAAACATACTGTCTGCCAAGTAAACTTTCCTGATTTCCTAAAAAGACTACTGTTTTCTGCAAGGATGATGCAAATGTGAGAAGGATGGATACTTTGAGCTTATCACTGCTCATTTTTTTAATTAGCTTAAGTATTAGCTGATTTTTTTATTACTTGAAATAAACAAGGAGACTTGACTGTCATCTCGAGTCTAATCTTGCCATTTTGATGTTCTGTTTTAGAAAGAAGTTCCAAGTAATAATTACGCATTTATAACTGACATCTTCCATGATACATTCTAACTTGTGCTCCAGAAAACACAGGAAAACATGTGCAGAATAAAATGATGCAGTATGAGTTGTAACTGGTTTATACAATCAGATAGAACTACCTGCAGGTCTTCTCTTTCAAGACACTTGCACGAAGAGCCACCACTATGCTCACTACTAAATCTAATCTTTATCACAGGAATGACATACCATTTCAAAAATAATCTCTTTTTTTAATGAGTTCCTCTGAAATACCACCAAGAGACCTGTACACAGGTAGTCCATAAAAAGGTTCATAGAAGTTGTTGTAAGACACTGTTTGGGACTAGAGGGATTGTCATCAGCACATTTACATGCCAGTGTCTCTTCATTTGAAATTACCTTTATGTTTCCTATAAATATATCCAAAATGTATATATTTATACACACTTATTTTTTTCTGATGAAGGGAATGGTATTCAGTAAATGGCTGCTTAAGTAATTTAGCTTTGTTTGAATGTGAAGACTGAAGAACCTCATGTTATGTAGGTACATAATCTAATCCTACCATTATTATTTATTGACTTTCTGTATAGCTAAAGTTCTGATTACATTTCAGCTCTAAGGATGCAATTAAGCTCATGGATAAGGCTTTGCTACTGGTTACCCTGTCTCGCTTTCCACAAAAGCTCTTTTTACTTTAAAAAATACAGGAGATAAACAAAAATTATTTCAGGCAATCATAGCATAAGAAGTTTAGAGATTTGAGTTATTTATAGTCTTAAAACAGGGAGGGTTTGTTTAAAGTTTTGCTCCCTGAAGCAATGTCACTGTAAGTATGAATTTTTCTTTCTTTCTGAAGAACATAATTACATTCTCCCTAACACTGCTGCACCAATGAACTGTGATGCTCTGACAGAGAAACTTTTTCTCAGAGAAAAAGGATGGCTGGTCTGGAACTCCTCAAGGTACGAGGTGTGACAGTGTTCCAGTGGTCTGAACATGTTCACTTGGAACTGGGCTAAGGCTCTTGAAATGGTTTCAGGAGACAGCAATTGATGGATAGTTATACCCAGGACTGAACCTCTGCTTCATCTTTTACACAACACAACTTAATGATCAGTGTTCTCGGCAACAAGGAACTGCCCTTCTTGTAATGAGCTTCATTATGAACTGTAAAATTGCCAGAAGCCTTAAGCATTTTGACTTGTTATAGTCCATGCCTTCTTAGCTCTGCTGTTGTCAGTACTCAGCATAACTAAGATAAAACTGGCTTTGAAACATCTCTCAGGACTGGAAACACTCACAGTGATTATAGTGGAGATGTATCCTAGAATTATGGCAGCACCAAGACATTCAGAAGTCAAATCTTCTCCTTTCTCAGGATGTTTTTTTAGTTTTATCACATATACAATGACTCTTAGGAGTACAGCACAGTTTGATTTTGTCTTGTGACAGTAAAAATATGCATTCCTCTGTCATATCGATCTTACCATGATCATCTGTTCTTGTTGGTATAGCTCTACTTTGGATAATTCTCAAGAGAAAGGGCAAGACAACAACCAATCATATCATCAGAAAGAGGTGGATTGCAGATAATCCTTCCGAGAGGCTCGGCACAGGAGTAGGCAGAGACCTGACCTAGCCGGTACTGTAGGGCCACTATCCAGATTATCCCCTGTAAGGCCACTTTCCAGATTGTCCCATCCATGGCTGCCAGGCTTCTTGCCTGCCCCTCTGGACTTCTGCAAGGCACCCAAGGCTGAGTTACAAGCCAGACACACTCATTGCTTCCCTGCTTTCTGGGAGCAGGGGATGGAGGGTGCAGATAATGGAGTCATCATACCCCCTCTTCAGAAGTGTTCAGCACCCTGGTTAGGGGTGTTACCACTGGTACATCTCCAGGCACAGGGGAGGCAGAAATCAGTTGACTGTCTTTTATTGAGATGATTTGGCTTTTCTACTATAACCCCTACCTAAATGCACATGAGTGACAGGTTGTTTTTTTTTTTTTTTTTTTTTTTTTGTAGGATGTGCATTATATACAGAAGGTGTTAGCTTGATTTCAAACAGAAATGAAAAAGCAAATTGTACTGCTATAGATCTCACTATTTATGTGACAAAAACACCCCAAATACATTGAAATGAAATCAAATGGAAGACTGCAGATGTTCAACAGCATGTAGAAAAACTATAGAGTACTTGGAGTTTACATTCTGAAGCTGAGAGTCAGCCTGAAGGCCAATAAAACAAGACCATGACATATTCCTGTTGATTCCAGTCAAGGCAATTTCTTCTGCCTTTCCATAGTCTATTTTAAAATGTACCTTTATTTTTTTTCTGTAGCACCAGCTTTATTCAAATGTAAATCTATTGACTTTAACAGAGTTCTGATATTTATCTCATTTCCTCAGTGTATTTCCCAGTCTTATGCATGACTTTTCTCTCCTGAAAAACCGAAGGAGGAAAAACCCACCAAGGTTTACTATGCGCAAACTGAATCTCAGCACCTGCAAATTGTTGAAGGCCAAGGTGCTAACCCTATTTCAACACCCTTTCACAAGCCTCTGATGTTAGCTTGTTGTCAGATAGATACCGAGATGGACAGACCTACCTGTCTGACATGGTACAGCCTTTATTGTATTCTTCTGATTGCTACTCTACTGTTAAATTATTTCAATCCTCTCTTAGGGAGATTAATCTAATTAAGCTATTTTTAGAGTTTGAAAATACTAACATGGATAACAAAACCCAGAATAATTAATAATTATGGGTTTTTTCCCTATTAAAAGACCAATGACCAAAATAGAAAAACCCCCACCAAGCTCCCTTCCTCCTTGCTCTGCAATGATAAATGGCTAAACACAAGAAAGAGAAATGGTCAGTCTTTTTACATGTGACAAGAGAGTTCCTACTGGATTTATCACAGCAATACTCCTTTGACGAGCCAGAAATCACAGAAGCATCCTAGGGAAGAATTTTTGTTTCTAGAGGGAATGGTTAAGGTCACTGGGAAAACAAAGAAGAAAGCTTGTATTCATGTTGCTGGTGCTAGAGCCTCAGATTAACATTTAGGGCTTTAATTTGAGCAGTATCAAATACCATAGTGCTTAGAAGCAGAAGTACAAATATTTGCACTTAGAATTAAGGCTTTTGTTCTTTTACTAAAGTGTATGCACTTGTACATTTTAAAATATAGAATCGCATGTGAGACAAACCTGGCAGCCTGGGGTGCTAAAATATAGAAAGGTGCCATGTCTGAGGTACTGATCTATGGACTGGGAGCCTGGAAACCTTGGCTAAGTTGGGAGCTGGGCTCTGCCTACTCTGAATATTTTATGCATGTGATCAGGTGCATCCTCAGCTGGGAAGAACTGAGAGTACCTTATTTAGATGACCCAGCAGACTGGTTGGTAGAGTTGGAAGGTCAGAGGTGGACACTGCTGGGGACAACACTGGTGGCACTGGACCATTAATCTAGCTGCACATGGCTTTCTTGCAGCTTTTACTTCAGTTGGCAGGAAAGTACCTCTACCACCCCAAATAGGTGCAAAGACTTACTCAGGACATCAATCAGTATACCAGCATCTTCACCACAATGTGGATTCTTTGGGATTAAATTCATTCCTAGTTATCAAGTCAGTTTTCAAAGGATGGGCAAAGACCACAATATTGTGATGCTAGGTATGGAATTACTAGGGTTTAAAAGAAAGATGTGTGCTCCAACAGTTCAGTGTTGCCAAAATACCGGTGGTTCTGGTATACTCATCTGTAGAAAGGCAGAACTTTGTGTGTGTATCTCTAAGTGTTAAATGGAGATTTGAAGGACATTAATTTGGGACTTCAGGAGTCAGTTAGGAAACTCAGTCACTGTTGTGAAGATAGTAATTGGAGGCTGAGAACTTTCCCACACAGCAGAAGTCAGATTAAGCACCCATTTCCTTGGAGCGTGTGCACTCCTGTTTCACAAAATGCAAAGCATCCTCACAATTGCACCCATTCAGTTGTGGGCACCAAATGATAAAGAGTAGCTATCTGACAGTCTGCTTGGCCTTTAGCTATTTTTTTAAGCCTACAAGGCAAATTTGGCCAGCACACTGGGAGAGCAGCAACACCCAAGTAAACAGCCTGATTCAGAGTTTCTTTCCTTTGGCTAAATGAAATATGCATAGGAGGGACTCGGCAGCCCTCAGTTTGGAGAGCACAGGATTCACAAACAGCATCTTACTGCACAAACACACTGTGCTGGTAAGGAAGGCTTTTTTTTCCCCCCCTTTTTTCATCCAAGATGTAATGATCTTTCCCAAAGCATGATGTTTGTTCACCCTTTCTGAGCTGGCAATGCTGGCACTCCCGGTTTCCAAAGCTGTTCCAAGGAATAGCTCTCTCATCATCCTGATGGCTGTGGCCTCTCCCAAACCCCACAGATTATCCAGGGTACACAGCACAACAAGGTCTCCCAGGGAACACAGCACAGCGTCCTGCAAACTGCCCCCCATCACCAGCAGCCCAGGCTGAGGTTACTTCTGCAGAACAATAGGCTGAGCCATATGTCACTGTCAGCATGGTGACAAATGATGGCCCACTGAGGCTCTGAGACGTATGTAACTTGGCTGGCAATCAATGGCAAAGGTCACGAGTTGTCGTCTTACATCTTAAAGCTCTATGAGACGGTTTTGTGCCATATTAGTCTCTGTGTATTAAGTTTCAGCAAAGAGGGGGCGGGGGACGAGGAAAGAGATTTTTATCTGACGTTAGGTGATGTTAAATGTTCTGAATAATTAGATAAGATTGTGTGTGTCAAACTCCATAAAAACCAGATCATGCTTACCGATAAGGTGTCTCTGATTCCCTCTGCCTTCCTGCCCTCCAGTACATACATACATGCATGCATGCACACACATGTACTTTTCAAGTAGTTTCAGGGCTCATTAAATAATGTGGACTGATAGCTCTAGAAAATGTCATTCTTTCTCAATGGGGCAATGAATCTGTACTCTGCACATTTTTGGAAGTCTCAAAAAGTAGCCAAAGTAGGTGAAAATTCACTTTCCATGGGTGAACCTTTTATTCTCAGCATGGAGCTTTTAAAGCCTCACTAAGCACTCACTGCCTGGGTAGTGTCCCAGAGCTTACACCACAATTGCTGCTGCTTCAGGTCAGTTTACTTTGGAAACTCTTATTGAATTTCCAAAGAGGTGTGCAAAGCTTACCAGGAACAGGCATATAAGGATACCCTCAATATAGTCCTGGCCCCATTTGAAAGGAGCCTTGACTAAATCTGACCTATGCTGGAAAAACATGATGCAAGGGATGTCCCTGTGGGCTGCAGCTCCTTCCAAGACTGCAGGAGAAGCCAGGAGGAGAACTGGCCTTACCCTTTCTGCCCAAAGCCAAGTCTGCCCTCACCCCAGGGCTTAGCTCATCCTAATGGGAAGAAGACATCTTCCTGAGCAACGTGGCATTTTGAACACTTCTTTTATTCATATCCTCTCACTTCCCTTGCTGCTGTCACATCAATATTATTAAATTGGGATCTATGGTAGTTTATCAGGCAGAATGTCTGAAAGCTCTGGGAAGCAAACATACGACAGAGGTAGAAACACCAGGGAAATCACAAGGAAGGTGAAGAATGTTTTAAAGACAGTGCCACCACTCCAGAAGTCTAGCAGCCTGGAAGGACCACAGTTTAGTTTGTTTAGTTCCTTATAAGCCATTAAATTCAGTGTCAATAGAAAGTGTATCTAGGGATGGACTTGCTGTCACTCCTTTCAGACATATACCTTCTACAGCCAAATAAGTTTGTCCTCTGCACCCGACTCCCTGCAGAGGGAAACAGTTCCTATCTGCAGATTGCAGAGGAGCTGTTGCGTGGAGTGATAACCTGAGCATGCTTCTTCCACCATGTGGGTGATAGGTCCAAGCAGGGGGTCTGGTAAGCCCTTTCCCACAGAGGTGTTGACTGATGGCTCCCACGTTTCATGGGGTTACAGAGTGTCTTGTGATTTTGCTGCAGTTTAGTCCTCATGTATCTACTTGCCAATAGTTTTCCATGGAGAAAGGTGGGATGTGACTTTGGCTCAGCTGTGTGCTGTGGTGGGCTGTGACAGAAGGCCCAGGATGTATGTGAACAAACACCCCCATGGTCACTGCTCTGTCACGGCCAATCTGGGGTACTCACAGAGCAGCCGCACTACAGCTGGTTGTGGTACATTATTCCACATTTGTTTGTCCAGTGCAAATACTTTATGAGTACAAATAGATGAATGTTAGGCATGACATTATTCACTCCTTCAAGCTCATACTTGTCTGTGAATCATCAAACTGTTAGACGAAGAGCCATATACACTGAACAAATCCTGTGCCTGATGGATGTGAAGGAGTACGCCAGGCCCCAGGTGAGGGCAGGACTCCGCAGGGTGCATGGCAAAGGCTGTGAGCCCTCAGTAAACCAAAGCTCACTTGCGGCACTCATCTGTAAGCAATTCTTGTAAGAGATGCTGAACAGGAGTAATATCAACCCCTGCTCTTTCCTAACGGGAATTTTACACTTTGCACTGATGCACCCTTGAGGAAATAAATACTGTTTGAAAATATCTATACGTACATGATTAGAGCTGCTAGGGGAACAGAGGGCAGATGCAGAGGCAAGTGTGTGTTTTCCCTTCCCCCAGCCACTGCACAATGAGATGATACGAATGAACAAAGGCGGTGCTTACAGCTTTAACCAAGGATAGTTTAAAATAAAGAGAAAGATAATACTTTTGAAACCAGGGCCATAATTACTATTTATTTCAACAGCAATTTGCCTTATTATGGTGCACAGCATTTGTTACCTAGGCAACAGGTTTCTGTAGAGGTCTGGCTCAAATTAAAGTAAATCAGGCAAGATCTAAAGTCAATATCAATATTATATTTTAAAACCAAAGGACTAGGGAGTCAGCAATTTCACCTAAGTGTTGTATTTTTTATTGTTATCGTAGGCAGATAGAAGCAGCACAGTTTGCATCCAAGTAATACTTTTCTCTTCTGTACTTGACTGATCTTCTTTGTATACATTTGCAAATAAAGTGAATTTTACAGAGTCCTGCTCTTTCCTGAGGAAATAACAGTGGGCATGGATGAGTGACGTGCCATACTCTGCTGCAGCCATCTGTAGAAGAATGACTGACATGCCTAACTTGCTGTTTTAGTTTCAAGCCCTTGCTTAACCCACCTCCATGCTGTTTATGAGCAGGTATGTTCTTTGCTGTGGGCTCAGACAGATAGCCCGGGGAGGAAAGCTTGGGTCTGGTCACCGCCTTGGTACCTGTGCCCTCTTGAGTGACCCAAACAGATGAGCATGGAGGAGGTCAGGTTCCCTGGACCAGTCTATGGCCAGAGCTTATTCATGGGTTGCCCTACGCCTAAGTGCTTTGACTGAAACTAATAGGCAGGGATGTGTATGTAAAGCATCCATCCATGGATGGAGAGCATGACATGAGGATCGATGTCCTCACGCTTGTCTGCAAGCCTGTCTTAATCTCACAATGTAAGCAGAGACCAAAACACTAGTTTATGAATTCATAAAGTGTGTGGTTTGATGTGTTTCTCATCTATCAGCAAATCATTAAATTGAAGGACTGAACGCTTACAAGTGGGATTTAGGGAATAGTGTGCAGATATAATTTCAAATGTAGCTTCTGAGGATGAGAGGGTTGTATTTTAGAACTTTCTCTTACCTGAAAGAACACTGGAAATGTTAATCAGTGAAGACCGACATTTTTTAGGAAAGGAGTCTGCCTCCAACAGATATTTTAGAGTCCAAGGCAGAATAAATATAGAAAGATAAACCTAAACAATATGAACTATAAATGTGATAATCTCTTCAAAAATTCTGCTTAAAAAATTGCAACTCAGCAAACACTAGACAGCTTGGAAATAATAATTCTAACCTTTTCCCCCCCCACCCTTTCTTATTTTGTTTTGCTTTTTGTTTCTGCAAGTACAGATCTCTATAAAAAAATCTGTCTTGAAAGTTTGAATGGACCAGAAAACATAATAGGAAGTTTGCAGTGAATGGCAACGTAGGAAGGCTCAAATATTCCCCTCTTTCAGACAGGTCTGCAACTATAATCCATTAATGGGGGAAATTCCCTGCAGACTTTTGACCTATTATATAGATTTGACGGGCTATTATAGGCTTTCCTCTTTGGATTTGGCTTCAACTCTTGGCAAGCCACTGTCTTTGTTATCTAACCCTTCCTTAACATACCTCGGTCAGCCTTTCTCCATTCCAGTGCTGCTGAAACATTAGGACTGTTGTAGTAATTAGTGACAGACTGCCTGGCTGCTTTGTGGCTGCCAGTCCATCCTGGTCACCTGTCCTGGGCACCTCTCTGATGAAGGCAGCTCTTGGGCAGGGTGCCAGCCCACAGGGCTGGAGACTGCTCTTGAAACAGTCACCCACTTTTGGCGATGTTCTTCAGGGTTGTGCAGTTTCCTTTTATCCTGCCCCTCGCATAGTCTCTGAGGGTGCTTAAATGTCATTGAGAGAAAAGAAAGGTCCTGACTGTTAGAGCCATTGGGCAGCAAATATTTTGCTGGAAAAACTTCATTAAGATGCTGCAATATGACCCTAAGGTGGTAGCCACTTTCTGAGAGCCTTTACAAGTTCATGGCTGCCAATAAATTCCACAGCGGTAAACAACCCTGGCTACTTGATGTTGACAGTACAAGAGCCTTTTAGTAATCTTAAAGTATTTTGACTTGCTGTGCTGCACTCAGTTGTGTTTTCAAATATGCACTTGGGGAAGTTGCTTCAGTTTGTGCTGAAAATGTCA